>NC_092071.1:12833853-14033853 GCF_039877785.1 Chaetodon trifascialis | reverse complement strand
TGAACAAAAACAGAAACATATTTATCTTAATGGCCTGTTAGGAAATGAAAAAAATACTAAACCTTGCATCCAATGACCGTGCCAGGATGTGAAGACAGTTAACGATCGCTGATGCATCCGTTCCTGCACATACAAATACAGTTCTGCTGTTATCAGGTCTTCTATAGAATCTCGATCAACACTGCACTTAACCTGGGTGACAATACATTACACCACGAGAGAAACACAGAAAAGATTCAGAAAGAAACTGACTTCTTACCAAAGAGAGAAACTCTGTGTCTCACCAGAGCGGACATTTTACAGAAGATACTACGATGAGAAGCAAAGGAAAGGGAAGGCAAGGGAAATGCAAGAAAAAGGAAATGCTGATAAAAGCAAGAAAGCGTTGAAAAGAATACAAAGCGTAACATCTGTATAAGAAAGGAAGTTACCTTGCAATCATCTCCTTCTCCTTATTGGAAGAATGTCCACCGCTACCCAGAACTTTTGCAGGTGTTGACAAGAAGTAGAGGCAGTGGTTTTTGAAATACTGGTTGATCAGAGGCATCAAGATCTGAGAGGGAGAGTTTCACGCTTAGTTTAGCAATGAGGACAAGCTGGGCCTTCACTATTGTGACCACTCTAGCTTTACACCACAGTCTCACCTTGGCAAAGAACTTGATTTCCTGCTCATGAGGAGACTTTTCCACTCGTCCACTGCTTACCACAGCCTCTATACAACACATCGCAAGAGATGATGGCATCACAATAACACAGCACAGATCTACTTTAAGTTACACTTATACAGTTCTGTCAGACGAGCCGGTACCAAGATGAGCGATGAACTCCTGGGCAATTTCCATCCATTTCAGCAGTTTCTGCAGGAAACCATAAGCAAATCTCTTCTCGATGGATGAGATGTCAGACTCCATATCTTTCAGGCCCCTAAAATGAAACAAGGTTTAACTTTCTGTACTCTCTACTTAGATTTAATGATAAATTTCCTCCATGAGTGTCTGCGGCACACCATAAAAGAGAATTTCAAGCACTGCTATGACTTCAAACTGCTACAGAATGGCACAGCATTGATTAAACAGAAAATGTGTTAGCAGAGGAAACAAAAATACAGTTTATGATTATGAAACAATTACAATTCCCTGCTAAATGATCTATATTAGTTGCTCTTCTGATGTATTACCTTGTGACAGCATATCCATTAAGCTGCAGGAACTTGAGCAGCTCATGAGCCTTCTCTCTGTCTCGAGCCTTTTCTTTTGCTGTCAGAGTATCATATGGCACCAGCAGCGGATGTGTTCCACCTCCTACACAAACAGAAGCACCATTAAAATTCTTGAGGAAAATGGATAAAAGTCAAATCTCTCATTTTCATATGTCCAGAATCCCTCTGAAAAAAAAAAAAAATATATATATATATGTAACCTTTGGACTGCAGCTCCAGCTTTTTCTTCCGTCCCCAGGTGTTATGGTAATTTTCTGCCAGTTGCTCTGCCATAGACTGTGAGCAGATACAAACTATGAATATTGATCAGACGGAAAGATTAGAGTGCAGAAGGCTCCACTATTCACTGCTGTACCTGCAGATCTCTTGAAAGAGCCATGTGTGTGATATCAATGGGCTGGGGACTGTAGCCATGGCTTGGGTCGTAGGTTGCCTGGAACAGAGAGAATTATATTATAATATATACTAATAATGACTGACATTATGAGTATTAGTACATTCATCCCACTGCTCCATACCTGAGCAGTCTGTGAGATTTTCCGGGATGCTGCCTTCTTCTTCTCTGACTCTTCTTCTTCTCTAGCTTTATCGATGTTCCACTCCCATGCAATCATGGCTTTGATTGACTCTTTGATTGGCCAACGGTAGATCTCTTTGTCCTGCCAGAAGAAACGCAGTGATCAGAACCAGAGACGGATGAGGAAGTACAGGGAGATTCAATGCACAGTGTGACAGTGTACCTACCTTCTCTGAGAAGGTTTTGTATGGCCTTAGCATGGGATGAGTCTTTGCGTTTTCATCCAGTGCCTCACCGTATGACCAGTTATTCTGGATCTGAAACATTAAGCATTTACATTATGTATTACAGCATCAGTGCTTCCAAATATTTAATGACGTCCCTTCCAGCACATAATGTATATTCGCTCTGATCAAACAACCCAGCATGTTGCTCCTGAATTAAGAACAGTATTAGACCGTGAGTGATTACAGTGAGTGAAAATAAAAGCTCTACCTTTTCAAAGGCCCATTTATCATGTGTATATTCTGCATATTTGTTGATAAAGGCATCCAGTCTCTCAGGGATGATAGTGCTGTGGTTGGAGGAGGAATAACAACACATTTAGCTTTCATAATTTTACAGAGAGATACTTCATGTCTTTAGAGGAGTGATAACAAAAATCCTCACTTTGCAGTCTCTACTGGTTTCGGATCAAAGTTTCCCTCTGCATCTACTGACGCCTTTTTCTCGGTTTTGGAGGAGTAGCTGGCATCGACGTAGTCGGGAGGAATGGCCCCAGCAATGGCACAGATGCATGGCATTGAAATTTTGAAAATCTCAGCATCAAATTTCTGGAATCAAAATATGAGACATTACAATCTGCCCTTACACCATGTAATATACTGACAAAGGAAAATCTCATATAGCAGGAGCTGCACCTTGTGTGCTAGAGATTCAAAGATCCCCCAGAACAGTTTGCGGGTCAGATGCAGCTCCTCTTCTGACGCAACTCCAAAGTTGGCCCAACCGTTAGGGAGGCAATAATACTTCCAACACCGCTCATAGTGATTGGTCAAAAGCTGCAGGATGTAAAAAAATATAAATGTAAAAGTGAAAAATGAATACCGAAGGAACATTTTGTTTTTAATAGTGTCAAAACGTCTATAGGTGCTCATACCTTCAGCGGCATTTTGGCGTACTCATTGAGAATGGGCACATCAAACACCAGCCGCCTCAGTAAGTGCTGAAGCATAGATGGACGTAGATGTCTGAAATAAAGATGAACAAAGTTAACTTCAGCTATGAACCTGGCAATATTCAAAAGTTTGCCTTGAGGTTAAACTCACTTGCACAAAGCCATGAGGCACTCTTCAATGATGTCTCTTTGGGCCTTTGTGAAGGCTCTTCCGCGAGACAGCCGGTAGATTGTGTGCAACATGGAGTCGATCATTATGGCCCGGTGGTCACTGCCAGCAAAGAGCGGGGCACACTTGGTGATGAGTGGCAACACAGCAGAACACAGGTAGCGGTTCAAAGCAAGGGCCATCTCTGTGGTGCTAAAAGCAACCTGTTGGAAAGGAACACGAGCAGTGAATCAAGCCCAACAGTACCATTATAATCCTGCCCTGCACTGCTCTCCAAGGATGGTGTATGACTGCATGTTTGTAAACTGGAGCTCACCGTGTCCAGAGAGGCAGCAGCCCTCATGTCAGGCAGAAAGCCCACCTCCAGCACATGGAGCAGGAAATCCTGGTTGTCGATGCCATACACTCTGTCCAGGAACAGAACCATGGGAGCCTTGTGATCCGGCACAAAACTGGCTGACATCTTTGGTTCTATGATGCTGTTGTCTGAGCACAATATGAAGAAAACATTTGGAAAAATATACACAGTAAACGTATACAGTTTACAGTAACATTACATGGAGTTAAACCTTGGGCACTAGTCAGGATGCTAACATCATACTCTGATTCATAAATTCAGTACGTTCTCTTCAGTCTTTACCTTTTCCAAAAGAAGGAATTTGAACAGGAAGGCTGATGACTCCCACCAGATCCTCAATAGGTACGAGAGACCTCAGGATGGCCCTGATCCTCAGAGCCTCACCCTTACCAGCCTGGATCAACTGTGGAGACAAAAGCATGTTTTTTCATAAAGACATTTCCAACTAGATTTCCTAGTCCTGTTTGTGAAGTCCAGTGTGGTAGCCACTAAACAGCTTACGTGCATCTCTGGAGCGCAGCGTCCCAGCAAGTCAATAAGGGCAGAGTAGAAGGACATAATGGCATTTCCAAGGTGCACCCTGTTCTCCTCATGCTGCTCCTCTCCTCCAAACCTACCACACAAAAGATAGTGGCTCTAAATCTTTCTGCTACAGCAACAGTCAAGGAGATAATGCACTCTTTGGTGCCTCTTTGAGGCCTACAAACCAAAGCAGAGCTCTTACATGGGAAAGCGCCTGTCTTTCTTAACACTGGGACCATCTCTCGCAGGGTCCTCTGATATTTTGATGGCCTCTTCTATTGCAGCCAGCAGACCATTACCACCCTCCCCTCTCAGGGCTGGACCAAAGCACTCAGGGCGGCGAATGAGGAGACGCACAACCACGTTAGCGTTCTCTTCTACGCTCTCTCCTACAGAAAAAATGGATTAACTGGTATTATTAAAGGAGAAAAACAGAAACAACATAGGCAATAGGATTAAATATTGCAATGTGTGGCAAAATAAAACACATACCATTGACAAATACAGCAAAGCGAAGAAAGTCAAGGTATTTCTCTCCACCACATGGATTCCAGCCGATGTCAGGGTAGCCTTTAGCCAGTAGCATTGGACAGCTCTGAAGTCCACATCCAGCTAAATACTTTACCACCTGGAAAGATATCAGTGTAATCAGGTGATGAAGACTTTTTGCACAATGCTTGTGATTGTGCATATTGGATGTATTTTACCATTTCTAGGTCCTGTTCTTGAAGAGCCAATGCCAGCTCGTTGTTGTCGATACAAGAGGCTGCAGCCACGTCCAAGGGGGTGGAGCCCCGCATTCCTAAAGAACGACACGGGACGTCCAGCTTTATCACAGTTCGCACTTCAAGAATAAATCAGCAATAATGCTGGAACTTAGCAAAGACACTCACCAAGGCCAATGCCACTGTTCTGGAGAAGGTAGCTGAGGTGGTCGAACATAGAGCGCTGATTCTGACGACTGATGCGACAGAAATAGCAGAGAAAACGGCAACAGTTGGTCACCACTCGAGGGAATCTGATCTCCTATTGGGAGAAAGCATGTTGCAAATAAGTAAGTAACAAGCAGTGTTGGTGTTCTTGCCTAGTTTTGTGGCAATAGAAAGCAAGGTCTATGTCTAAACTAAGCACGCTTATAATGCAGCTGAGTGGAATAAAAGCATACCTTTGAGTCCCCACCACCCAGTACGTTAACCATGACCTCCATGACAGTTTCATGCATGCCCAGAGCTCGCATCAAGTTGGGGTGCTGATAGAAGACTTTGTTACTCATGATGTTCCTAAGGAAGACAAACATTTGTTGCTGTCATTTAGTTTCTGCCACATGTACTTATCAAAGCATTTCCTTCAAGGCAAGAACTTCAGAATAAAGGAAATCTTATATTAACCCGATGCTTTGAATCATCAGTCTCTCCTCTTCTGGGCCCATCTGGACAATAAGCAGTGAGCGGATCTGGCCTAAGCACTCCAGCAGGTCCATGGTGTCATGAATTGACACTGCGTTGATGGTGTAGGCTTTGGGAAGGGCACGCATGAGCTCGCCCAGCCCGTCATACTGCCTGTGAAGGAGGCTGAACATCATGCGGACAAGCTCGGGGTTCTGGATAAAGGACTCCTGGGCCCAGTGGATCATAGTGTGGGAAATGAGTTCCTGCAATGTGCCTGGTAAACAGAGTACAAAGAGCAGAGCAATAGAAAAGAGATATTATGCACTGTGGCAAAGTGACTATAGAGGGGGGGTTTGACATGGGTAGTAAACACTGGATTAGTAAGTAACTGCCATTTTTCTGCCAGTGTAGTTCCTCAACAAGGGCTAAACAAACTTCTTACTATTTGATCCACATACTGAAAGCCATGATGCTCATAATGAGTTTCATTTCACTTTGAGAAGCAGAGCAAAGTGGCTCCTGATGCTAATACATATTCTGATGTTCTTTGTTTTGGATCACTTGACAGGTTTTTCTCCAGATAAATGCTGCTCTACAAAAGATGCATTTTTGTTTTGTCATTTTGCAGTTGTACGTGGCATGCAAAAACTGAGAGGCTCACTTGGTTTTTCATCCTCCTGTGGCTCAGGCTCCACCTCTACCTTCTTCTCACGGAATTTTTTCACCTTTTCCAACAAACGGAGCAGACGTCCACGGACAGAATTATCCACTTCTTCCTCTTCTTCTTCCTCTTCAATGTGAACACCTGAGAGTGAAGTTTTAATTAAGATACTGTCACTGCTGCCAGTCACAGTGTCAAGCTTGGATGCTGGTAGTGCTGATAGACTTGATACTGCAGATGAAGACTTACCACAGTGCCCCAGCAGAGCATTGTGAAACGTCAGCATAGACTCGCGGACCTCATCGGGAACGGGGCACTCGTCATCCTCAGTGCAGTTCTTGAAGTTCATGAGCATGTTGACCTACAGTTTTGGGGAAAAAATAAAAAAACATACACAAATACATGAGTGACCAAATGAGAAGAAGCGGTATTTGCTCTTTTGCGAGCATATTCTGGGTGTACCTGCTCCTGTGGTGGGGAGCGAAATTCGCGGGTCTTGCGGGCGGTCTCGGCTGCACTCATGGTGAAGGCCAGCATAAGTTCATTGTAGCGCTGTCGCTGGTTGGACTGTATTTGGCTGACAAACTGGTCTGAAAAAGCAGTGATGGCCTCCACTCTGTGACGCAGCTCACAGTCACAGAAATACTGCAGTAGAGTACACATCTAAGGAAAAAAGCTAGAGTGAATCACTAATACTTCATTAACAGTATCACTTGAGAGAAGAGCTTTTTGTGTATTCTAAAAAGACGGGCCACACCTGCAGTTTGACAGACTCTGGCAGCTTCATCTGGAAAAGCCCCTGCTCGAGTTGTTCCTCTTTAGTCTCCCCAGCTGTCTCTGCAGGTTTCTCTTTCTCTGTTTCCTCAGCTCCTTTCTCACCGTTCACTGGCTCTGTCCCCTCCACCATTTCTTCATGTACCATGACTGCTTCTGCATGCTCTAATTCTTCCTCTTCCTCCATTTCTTCCTCCTCCTCCTCTTCCTCTTCTTCACCTAAGCCATCATCCTCAAACTCCTCTTCTTCTCCCTCCATGGCCTCTTCCTCTTCTTCCCTCACCACTTCTGCTTTATTGGGTGCTTTTTGTTCCTTCTCTTCCTTCATGTTGGCATTCTCCTCAACGGGCTCCTCTACTTTCTTGATGCTGAAGACCGTGGGCTCGAGCATCTTCAGAATGTGTGTGACATCTTCATCATCAAACACACCCATGATGAGGAGGGTACTGATAAGCTTCAGGATTGGAACGAAATGAAACTCAACACTTCCTCCTACAGGATCTCTCATGGCTTGACCTCCATCTTGCACAGCCTCAGTCAGCATGTTCAGGGCCTTGGTCTTCAGCACCTGGAAGCACAAGCAAACTTATGATGATTAGTGACTCAAGGGTTCCATAAAAACAACACAGCTGCTCAACCTCACCTGTAAGGGGATGGCTGGACTCAGCGTGTAGATATCTGGATCTGTTCCCACAAACCCAACGAAGGAAAAGTGGAGTTTTGGACGCAGACATGTGGTGAGGCCGACCCCGGGCAGAGCGTGAGATTTTTCAGTGTACAGAGTGATACTGCGTGTATCGTCAGTCATTGGAACGATGAATTCCTTATTGGTTCCCAGCCGGTTCCTCTTTGCAGACTCCAGGTGCATGCTGATGAGCAGGTCGTAGAAGCCGCTCCTCATTGGTCCAGGTAGGTAGGTGTTCTCTATGGCGTAGAAGAGCTGGGATTCATCCACATGGCTGCACAGGGCGTGAGCCACCCGATTGTTTCCCAAAGCACACACTGAGCCATAAAGCTTCAGAGTATGATAGTGAAACGTCAGAAGGTCCATACGTTCCGACAGCTCCAGGATGTCAATGCACCTGAAGGATGAAAAGGGGTTAACACATTTTTGTAACTCCAACAATGCCACAGATAAATACAGTGATACAGCTCTGACCTGTTCTCCTCTGGGATGTGGAGGGCCATCATGGCGAGAGGCTCCTGACACTGCACCACCCAGCCCAGTCTCTCGCTAACACGCCCAGTCTCAGGAGCCAGGAAGTGGTTGGGCATTCGGCTCCATATGACCGGTGTTAACATCTGGACATCCAGTCTAGGAGGGCACTGGGGGACAGGGTTCTTGCGTTCACTCCGGAACATAGCGGCTGAGATGGGCATAATGTTCTATCAAGACAAGTAAAGGAAGACAGTTACATAACAAAGCCTGCAATGTGTAGTCTCAACTTTGAGCATAGGCACAGACTAAGATGTTCTGTGACTGACCTTGAGCTTGCCGAGCTCAAACTGAATCATGTTCTGACTGGAGGGAAGAACAAAGACAGCTGGGAAGAGTTTTGTGTTGGGCTCCACCTGCAAGAAGGGAACATGACATGATTGCATTAAATAACCACGACTGTGCAGCAAACGGGGTGAATACCAGACTGAAGCTTTTCTGACCTGATAAAATGTGTTGATCTCTTTCCCATTAGCAGTGAAAGTCATGAGTCCTGTGTCCAAATCAATAAGACAGCCGATCACAAAATCCTCTTGACTGACTCGGGTCTGCTGGGAGCTGCTGAACTCCCCTCCCCATACCATGTAGCAGTTACTGCGTTTTATACTGAACAAGACAGAAAAAATTTGAATATTTCTTGTATGTTTGTTATTTTAAATAAAAAGATGCTTTTTTTGTTTGCTTTCGGTATACAAGAGCAACATACCTGTCATGAATGTTGCCTTTATCATCACCTACAGTGACTGTTACATTTCTCACTTTGCTGATGTCAAAATGAGGGTCATACTGGTGATAGTCAGGTGTGATCCAGCCCACCCACACGCCACTGGGCTCCTGCCCCGCAAACACTCGCACAGAATAATAGTACTGTAAGGGAAGGAAGTGGGTGGAAAATTAACATCAGTACAGGTTCAATTCAATATCTATTAGGCAACAGTATTTTTCTCATGTGCAATTCAATACCAGCAACAGTATTCTTATAATCTTGTACACAACGTATGTGTGTATATATATATATATAGTTGCAATGTACATAATATAGTTTATTTTTATTTTCTATTCTGCATCCTTTTTTAATCTTGATTTTTCTTTGCCTCTCTTTTTTATACTTTGCTGGCTGTAACAATTTAATTTCCTCCCCATGGGATAAATTAAGTTTATCTTATCTTATTAAATATTGCATGTTAATTATGGTATCGGTATAAGCACAAGCATGGAAGGATTCGACATGGTTATGTGTACGATAATTATATAAGTTACAGTCATACTGTGGTGGTGTTGAGGATGATGTCGACGTCATCCCTGTCATCTGGCACCACATCCTCCACTAAACGGGGCATGGTGGGAACAACAGGGGGTGGAGTGATCAATGCAGCCTTCTTAGCCTTGAAAAGGAATCTGCAGATAACAGCAGCAATTACTCACTACATATGAAAGTTTAAACACATCATCCCATTTGCAGTCTTGTCAAACCCCACACATCTCGCACACCCCTTATCGAGTCACTCCACATGAATCTATACGAACCCTTTCTTCTTGCTTTTCTCAGTTGAGGCATCCTTCTCGTTCTCTCCATTTTTGATGGCAGGGATCTCTTTAGGCACAGAGGGTTCTTTCTTATCCTCTTCCTGCTCTTTGCGAGTAGCTGACTTCTTGAGTATTTCAAAGTCAGAGTCGGGGTCTACCTCTACCACCTCATCCTCAGGAATGGTAAGGGCTCGAGTGAGAAGGGTGGTCCCCGCTGGGACTTTGAAGGTCTCATGAAACTCAACTGGCATGCTGAGTCTTAGGAACAGCAGATCTGTGTTGGCGTTCTGGGATCCGAACGTCTTGTGGGTCGCTTTGAGACAAGGGGGAGTCTCCACTGTCCCATCAACCCGGGACATCTGGAGCATAAACAAAAGCAGGCCAGGTGGTGATTGAAAGAATATAACTCGTAATAGGAACGAAGAAATATTTCATTGGGATACCGCGACAAGTCGTGCACAATACCTCAATGTGAGGATGATCAGTAGGCACAGTGATGAACTGGGGAAGGCTCTTGCTGAACCACATGGTAATGTCTCTTTTCATGTTGATAGCAAATGGTTCAAATCCCTCTTGCAGGCCACAGATGGTAAAGAAACGGAGACTGCTGACATTTTGACCCAAGTTGATCCTTCCGACCTGGGACAGACCCAGACTGCACACAGGTATGAAGCCTAGGGATGTTTCACACATGCACGAACGTGAGTCAGAAAGACAAACACACGTGCTCATATGCAATGTCTCTTCATTTGGTATCAGCTGTGATTCATCTTACCCTCTCCAATCTCGATATCCTTGAAGGCCATCTCAGAGCCTGAGTCGCTGATTAACATTTCTCCATTAAGTGTAAACATGATGTTCATCTCTGTGAGGTCAATCATACAACCCACCACATCACCAGATTGCCACTGACGACCAAATGGCTCAGTTCCCACATGCCAACGTTGGGCCTGAGAAAGAAAACCGTTACTTTTAGAACTCTGTATTACGGAGTCTTTGGAATCCTTCACAAGCATGTAAACTTGCTCTCACCTTGAAGCCATTAAAGACATACGCCAGCTCATCTGCACCGAGTTCAGTGTCTGCGCGAACACTGGGCCTGGCCCAGCCCACTCGCATCTCCCCGACTGTCACAGCCTCAAACTCAAAGTACCACTTCCCCTGTGTGACAACATAAGATTTCTCCGCTCTGAACACTCTGATCTTATCTCCGCGGGTGCTGCCTGGTCCATCCCCGCCTACATTAACACAAACACAGTAATGAACACTGAAAAGAAAAGCTTGTAAAATGATGCCTGCAGCTCTAATAACAAATCATGCAAAATTCACACAGAAAAAAATGAACAAATATTCCTGCTTGTAGATAGCGGGGCAGACTTACTGCTCTCCTGGTCAGGTGGTTCTATGTTGTAACCATAGCCGATGAGAGTGCGAACAGCTGCGCAAACTGTGTCTCTGTTGGTCTTTTTAGTCTTTTCATCCAGTAGGTTGTAGGGGACCAGACGGGGGTTGCGCTTGTTCATTATATCCTATTTAATGAAGCAATATCAAACATAAAAATGTAATACAATAAACCCATCGAAATATCTACACATACTTATTATTATAATTATAGGGACTTTCCCAGACTGGCAGTACCTGCACAATACTGTATGTCCAGCCCTGGCGAACCCGGTCTCTTGCCCACACATTGTGTCCGTTTTCCGCCAGTCTCTCCACCAGAGTGTTCTGATTAGGCGTCAGCTTGACATGGTTGAGGTCCAGAGGGGCTGGTTTATATCCATTACTCTGCATGTAACTAACAAACAGTGCTTTGTGATCAGAATGGGTGCAGGAGAGCCTGTTTGTCATTTCCAGAATGCATGATAAAAGAAAAGCGATGTCACAGAATCAGTCAAAATAAATGAAAAGCCCTGCTGCTCACGTTTTGGGGAGCTTGGTCCTTTTCAGATTCTCCTCTGCTTTCTCATCTCCCATTCCAACATGACAACCGAGTGCCAGCAGAGTCCTTTGAAGCGAATTACAAGAAGCATTAGAAATGCAAAGAGGTGAAAAGCACAGAGCTGTTATTTAAGTGAAGCCCACCACTTACTTGAGTGTCTCTCCTGACATCGCTAAATTGTAGTTCTTCTCTGGTTCCGGCAGACTCTGGAAATCTACCAGGCAGGGATGCAGCTTCTTGTTGTCATCACGAAACTTTGATTTTAAAAAGAGAAAAGGTTTTTTTATGGATATTGTTTGTGTAAACAACAAGATTTTCTGTGGGAAAGACAACCAACAGCAACACTAACCGGTCCAAAGGTCCACCCTTGTTCAATGCGAGTAACAGCCCATAACTCATGGCTATTTTCTGCAAGCTTCTCTCGAATGCGCTCCAAATGAGGAGGAAGCACAATCTGAAAGAATAATAAATTCAGTGCAGCGGAAAAGATGAAGATGAAGAAGAGGTGGAATGAGATTTTACCTGTATCGTGTCCACAGGGCAAGGAGTGAAGGCTGTATGTGAGAGGGACTGAGTTGGACCTAACAGGTTACGGACACCATCGAAATCATGCTTATACTCCTTGATGGGCTCAATCCGCAAACGGTCCCTGGGCAGCACTGCTTCATAGCATGGAGCATAGCCTGGAGGTGGGAGGAACTTGAAATCCCCGTGACGCCCTCCGAGAAGAAATCGCAACCTTGCAGTTCGAGTGGAAAACTGACATTAGTCTCATAAGCCATAACTGCACTGCACTTATTTAAGACAAAAACTTGCTATTATAATTATGATTTATAGTGTCCTACGTAATGCCTGCAGAGAAGCTGACAACAGGGAAGAACAGGCCGTCCAGGTTGAAGTTCTCAAACATGCCCTGAACAGGATGCCCATTGATACGGAAGGAAATACTGGGCACGCTCAGGTCCAGACAGCAGCTGACCACGTCCTCTGCAGCTAGGATGTGCTGGTTTGGTGTGGCAACATGACGCGGAACACGTCCTGTGGACACATACGGTAAATGAATTCATGTTTGTCCATAAATATGAAATCTTAAGAAGTTTATCTGTATAAGTTGGAGGCGTCATGTAGGAAAATGTAAAAAAAAAAAAAGATCAAAAAAGAGTTTTAAGAAATATATTAACTGTCCAAATTGGACCTGGTGATGGTGTCAGTGCTGATCAAATACATGCAAAAGACTACTTCTACATCATACCATATTTACTTTACCTGACCAGAGGTGAAGCCCGTCAAATCCGTAGGAGTAGAGGTCATCCCCAACCCCGTTGCCCCCCCAGCCTTCCCCTCCACCAGGGTACGGACTGTAGCCCTCCGTCAGAGCCCAGCCCACACGCAGGTGATATGGCTGAGCTGTAAGGAACGGCTCCACGTGGTCCACCATCACCTCAAAATACCACTTCTTATACTGAGTAGATCCCTCACAAGTTCCAAGGAAAACGTTGGGTCTCATGCTGAAAAAACAAATCACAGCTCAGAGCAGAAGTTTAGGTAACTGGGTACACCATGTACACCCTGTACTGAAGGGTGCTCGTACAAACTCACCCACCTGGTTACATAATTGATAATGTTGGTCTGAAGTAGCAGGTCACGACCTGGAAGCAGGTTCTCTGTGATGAGATTCTGATTTGACCTTACAGCCACCCCATTACACACACAGAGAGAACAGAGCACATCCAAGACCTGACAAGACAAAGGAGACAGAAATCCATGATTGTTCTGTAGTTGCTTTGAAACTTGAGCTTATATATCATGATTTTTACATATTAAGGAATATATGAACTGCAATCAGCTCAGACGTTTCAGGTTTTTCCAACAGGCTCAGCAAGCAGTGTTAGGTGTTCCTGACCTTATGGTTGCGTCCATGCTTATCCAGCAGAGAGATGATAGATTTAATGTGATTCTCCTGGATGATATTCAGCACCTCTGGACTCTCAATCAGAACACAATACAACACCTCCAGGATTCCTGTAAATTCATTCACAGTTATGTAGGCAGTCTAACGTATGTTAGCTTTCAAAGAGAACAAACAAGATGTTAGACATTTAAAAGAGCTTCTGCTTGTCTATATATACCTGAGGATGCCTCCAAACGATCCAATTTACTGACCAGCCAGTCGAGGTTATCACAGAAGAGGGCACAGTTGGTACGATTACCTCTGATTAAAGAGGCTTCACAGGAGAAGAGCGGCAGAAAAGCTTGTCAATGCAGCACTTTCAAAAACATGAAAGGTGGGTCGATACGGGGTACCATGCAGGTCACCATGAATGCAGAGAACCAATCAGCAGACTTACCCAGCAATTCATACAGTAAGTTCACTATCTCCTTCCATGACTCAGCGGCTTCTTCCCCAGCATACTCTGAGAAGTGGGCGGCTGTGTTGTAGACATTGAGCCGATCAACACAGTCCAGGACGAGACTTATCATTCCCTGTTAAAGACAATACGAACTTACAGAGAGCTGAAATACAAAAACTGAATGGAAACAGACGAAACAACCTACATTTACATCCAAACATGCAGCCTTTATACACTTTCATGAAGTCATCCCTCAGTAGGTAGACCAACCTCTTCCTGGAACAGGTTCTGTCTGTTCTTGAGCGAGCGAAGCTTGAACTGTTTGTCCTCGTGCTCCAGCTCCTCCTCGGGGGGTCGGAAGTAGAAGATGAGGTCCTGCAGGGAGAGCACCACTGTGTCCATGGGCAGAGACGGTGGGTTGGCAGATTTGTTTTTCCCACTCAGGGCATCTAGGCCTCTGGAGACATGAGAATGACACAATGAGAATATGCTGTATCTACGAAGCAAAAACATAGCAAACAATTGAATAAAATGAAGTGGGGCTACTTGATGAACTGGTTGAAGAGGCCTGTTGTGCTGTAAATCATTCTGGCAGCTTGGGACTCTTCAGTCTGGGATCGAGCCACTGTGAGTGCATCATCCATGTGGCCTTCTTTATGAAGAATGGCCTGAGAATTGAACACAGGTGCTCTTAACACTTAACACTTCACATTGTGACAGTTGCTCCAAGATTCATTTGTGATTTATGTTTTGTTGACCATCTTGCTTTACCTTTCTCTTTAGAGGGCCCAGACGGGCGGACTTGGCATCAACAGCAGCATAGGTAAGCCAGAGGCCAGTTGAAACATGCTGTACGAAGCACATGGACTCTCCATACTTAATCTCAGGCGTGCCCATGCCTTCCACATCTCGCTTCTGGGCCACTTCAATTTTCTCCTGCAGTTTCAATAAAAAGTGTGTTCTTCATTAAAGCGAGTGAGAATTTCTACACTGCACAATGAAGGCTCAGACACAATTCTGGCACGGCTGACTTTGCCTGACAATGACCTTTGATATTCTGAAGCAGAAAGCTGACATCTTAGAATTTGCCTTCTCTGAGTCCACCAACAGCAGCCCTTTCTCCTCATCCAGACAGAGATATCGGCCTGTTGTTATGTGACGTATCCGGAAAGACTGTCCCCATTTAATGTGACCTCCGCTCCAACTGCCGACAGGCACAAATGAAAGAGCATCAGCGCACTGTAAAGTCAATAAAAATGACTTATTGAAATGCACATGTTAAATGCAAGGGGTGGAGACACTCACCCGATACGTAGTGGCTCGAGTCTCCATAAGGATCGAGCGTGACTGCATACAGCCCCTCCTTCATAGTGAGCAACCCTGGAACAAAAGGTTGACATTTTCTTACTTTGCAGGAGTCCTGAAAAACACATGGTGTGTTTAACAGATCGAGAGTGTAAATCCAATAAAAAATAAATTCTATCGATGACTAGTGTTGTCATATTTGATGGAATGTACAGTAATGAGGGATATCGGTCACCTGCGCTGGTCGTCCCCTTGGTCGGCTGCTGGAATCGCCAAACACTCGTCCATGTGACCGTGGAACAGCCTGATTACGTACCCTCCGATCAGAAAACCTAGTGGAAAAGAGTCACATTGCTAGGAGAGGGTGGACACGGTTACATGAACAAAGGAGACGAAAACAACAAAATTACAGACCTTCTGCTAGCTCACATCCAGACATCACAGGGGTCATGGTCCACAGTGTTTGCATGAAGGAGGCGTCAACCATCAAGTCACCGCTGGCGTAGGACAGATGCTGAAAAGAGCGCAGGGGTTAACACTGGAAGGATTCATTGACAACAAATTTTCAGTTATGATGCATGTAATCAAACCATGGTTACCAGGTAACGCTCCGAAGAGACACTGACAAGAATGAGGTCATCTCCCACCCTGACCTTCTCGCCTTCAGACCTTTGTTTAGAGGCCGGATGGATGGTCCACCAGCAGGCCTCTCCTGTTACGGACAAATAGATTTAGAACGCAGTGATCTACATCTGCGTGTGTGCGCTACATAATGTGCAGCGGAGTGCGAGCCACCTGTGGAGTCTTCCTGCAAGCCCACGTCGAAAGCCAACTTGTCTGTCAGTGAGCGCGAAGTAGTCAAACAGCTCAAGTACTGCAACGTAAAGAGAGGGATAACAAGTCAGTGCGGTGAGGTGACATGCACTGCAGACAATTTAGAGAACAATGGATTGTGAGAAGGACTGCTGCCAAGAGGAGAGATTATAGAGCAGCAGTATGTGCTCACCATGGCGGAGTGGGCGTGTTTCAGGAGGATGGCATGTCCGTACAGCAGGGTTCGGTGACCCCCACCTTGTGACGACTGGCAGAAGGAGGAAGAGTCAGTTCAATGTGCAAAGGATGAAAGGAGTGAAGAAGATTATACAAAAATAACTACTGCTTGAAATGTTTTGTTATCATCGTGTTATGCCATCACTGGTGTTTTTCATGTTCATTCATTCGCTGTTGAGAAGGAAACAAGAAAAGGCTGAAGCTGAAGTTTATGATAACACTTATGACACAAACTTCCAGGCTGAAATGTCCGTGATGGGGAGACTGAGCAGACTTACCCATTTGTCCAGATCAACAGCCTGTGGTTGGCAGGTGGGAGAGTGATGGAGCATGTGGCAATCAGAAAAGAAACAAAGTTGTTTAATAAGTCATATACTGCATTTGTTTATCATATCATAGGTGGCACCTTTTAACCACACAGTGCTAATTCCCCCCCCGAATGTGTCTTACTTCATCCACAGAGGAGTTGGACAGCATCTCCTGCAATGCCCGCACAGACAGGGACTGCTCCAAAATGTAGCAGCAGATAGCGAGATCTGGAGGGACATTCTGAACCACAGGACAAGCAGTGAACCTGGTGAGCTGTAGCAATAACAACTCTCAAAGAAAACAGATAGAAGGCGTCAGGCACCGTGTGCGTTCACTACCTGAGCGTTCGAGGTGGTCTCGAGGAAACACAGACGATTCCCAAACCCTTCGCATGACAGACACAGCTTGATCTGCTCCTTAAGAATAGATGCAGTACACTGCAGCACCACCTGATCATCCTACAAAGACAAAATGAGTCCAAAGTGAGAAACAGGGGTATTTTTGCAGGAAAACACAGAGAAACAGCAAGATGGACTGACATGCAACAAAGATCCCAAGCCAGAATTAATGTGATCTGTGGAGATGCCCTTTAATGAATTCTACAAAGCACAGATTACATGATGCCTCTTTCACTGCATGATATACTGACGTTGCCATTCAAGACTCTAATAGGTCAAATCCGTATGAACCACACTGTCCAAGGGTGGAATTACAAGCTAAATTAATCTGGAGGTGGCTGCGTACCAAGGAAGCAGTGAACAAAGGAACACAGATAGTGTGTCTGACCTTATTTCATTACGTAAATGAGTTTTTTTGTCCACCAAATCTCCAAAGCGACAACAGTGTGGACAGTACATCCAAAACAGAAACTTGCTAAACAGCTGTTTTCTTACACAACTTTTCTTAACCTTCACTTGTTCTTGTCCTGTCAATGTATTTCTCTGCATCTGTCACTGGCCCAACTCTAATCTCCCTACCTCTCTGGCTCTATGACACCAGCCACTCCCCCCCACCCGCTCTCTATTTCAGGCCGCTGCACCTGCTGTTCACAGATCCCATTCTGGA
Source organism: Chaetodon trifascialis (assembly GCF_039877785.1). NCBI lineage: Eukaryota > Metazoa > Chordata > Actinopteri > Chaetodontiformes > Chaetodontidae > Chaetodon > Chaetodon trifascialis. Next base: position 14,016,303 of record NC_092071.1, on the reverse strand, counting down.
AAGCAACAGACATTCAGGAATTGACGGCCAGGGGAACCACACTGCCTAAATAATGTAATTAGTAAGATTGCTGAGGAGAGGGATTTTCAAAAATTCACTTTGAGTTAGCTCAGTTCAAAGCTTCATGCTCAGCTGTTTGTGTTCTTATCTGCAATTACTTCTGGTTCATTCAATCCTTTATCAAGGCACATGCCAGCAACACATCAGTTCAGGAAAATGAGTTCAACATAGTTGTCAAATGTCTGTCAATTGGGTTGAAATATACTGTAATTTCATTAGTTTGTGGGTCATCACAGTTATTCCTGAAGCTGTAAACTGGCGGCCGATTCTGCCAAATATCAACTGCTGCTGAAAATTTGAACAACTTTCGGATGTCATCTGCTTTTGACAATAAAACTAATCAAACTTGGGACATAATGACATCACGTAAAAGAGGGAAATCTGTAAACTGATGTTTCTTAATTTACACAAGTATGTACAAAGTTAAAATACTCTGTTGTCATCATAAACTGGTTGCTCATAAATAAATCCACTTCCAAAGACAAAAAAAGAGCAGAGCAGGTGGACTTTTTTTCGAGTCAAAGCTGCAGGACAGCGGAGCAGTTCTGCCACGGTGACCTATATTTCTTGAGGCTACACTGAAGATCATAAGCATGAGTTTAAGAGACTTTTTACTGTGTCTGTGTAACAGTTTGTGAGTCTGCAGTGTTGTAAAGGGGAGCTGATGCAGTCTGTTTCCTTTTCATCAATCTCATGTCCTGAACGCATGCTGAAATATATGTCCCATAATCATAACACTTATGTCATGTAATAATTTCCAGCAGTCATTAGACTGAAGTAAAAACGCAGAGCAATGACAGTGTTGGTAATAAGGAGAATTGAGCAAATATTTGGGTGCGTTCAACAGTGACAATCCAAGCATAGCATCTGACAGAAGTGTTAAGTTTCTGTTACGTTCTGTTCTCAACTTATTGTGTGACCAGGAATGACCGCCTGAAAGACAGAGGCCACCGTGAAGACATGAGGCTAGCGAGATGATCTGCCATGTAAGATCAAGTCTAAAAAGAAAATCTGAGAAGATGTTTTGAAACCAGTATCTGATAATAAAAGGTGCCAGTACTACTTTTGTAGTAAAGTTCCCACATGGACTGAAGTCAGCAGGTGCCGAAATGGGCTGAGCTTTGAACCTGATAATCCTCACACAGTAAATATAGAACTCAGCTGAGTTCAGGGTGAACAGCAACAGACTGGCACTGACTTTATGACACATTGTTAACATGTTTTACTTTGGTGCTATTTCAGGACGTGAGACATGAGGAAGCTGAAAGCGTGTTTTTTAGATGAATGTGGCTCCTAGATTGAGTGTGTAAACGAAAAACATTTCAGTTTGAATGTGCTTGTGCTCATTAAACGATTCAGTGGACGTTTCATTACACAGAAAGGCCGCAGTCACACTTTAGGATGTACAACTTACCTACAAGGATTTTCAACTAATGCAGTTTATGCAAACAATCAGCATCTGGCTTATGCTGACATTGGGGCTAAAGTTACCAGGGTCTAGAGAAACTCAAGTGGCACTATGTAGAACAGCTACAGTAGCTCAGTGTCAACGCTGACCATCCAAATAGAGAGCGTTACAAACAGCAGACTTACAAGGCCACAATGCCCTTCTGCATGCTTTGACACAGAGATCTAAAAAGGAAATCCGATAGCTCAGCAGTGAGTAATGCAACAAAAATAAACAGAAATTAAGACAATATTCATTGCATTTTAGAATGCAACATCACAGCAAAACAAAAACAATTAAGTCAAAATTGTAAAACTTGACAGTCAAGCAGCGTAAAGACCTGACAGCACCCCGTGGATCAATCTGACACCCTAATATTACATTTTGGCGTACTTGGGCAAATATGGTCCTAAGTTATCACCAATCAAACAAAAGCCTGAGACACTGCAATCTGTCAAATTTTGAGGATGATGATGATATTGCATTGATAAGAAGGACTTTCTTATATTTTTTTCCTGAAGCTTTACAACCCTATCAGCTTTATTCTGTTGTAGATTCTTAACCCACAAGCCAAGAAAATCATCCACACCAGGCATGGTACAACTGAGTCCAGCACTTCACACTACTGTTCACTATTAAGGCATTATTATTTCCAGTGTTTGTCATCAACTCTGGCTGACTCCAATCTTGGCGTGACCCAAATACAAGCTGCAGAAAACGAAGCATGTGATTCACCTCTCAAAGAAATATTTATTTACCCTACTTTCCATCAATTCACATATGTGTCCATGTCAAAATGTTAGAATAACTTCTGTTATATGTCTATGTGTTAACAGGCACCAGAGGATTTTTTTCTTTGTGACAAAACAATAACACATCAAGTCCCCGTTGGGATATAAATAGATAACAATGTCGACAAAACCAGCCACCTGTCCTTGTCAATCTGTGCTCAGTCTACGTAAAGAAAGTAACCCCACGCAATGCATACTTCTAATCTCTACCATGCAGCAACAATAGAACATAGAAAAAGCTAATCACTGTACATCGTTGACTGAATAAGTTCACAACAGTTGCAAACCACTTGAGAAGAGGCAGACAGCATCACTTACTGTGCGCAGGAACTGGATCTCTTCCTCCCCATCTGCACCTTCTGCCATCCTCCCAAGGCTTTAACAGCAAGACCTTGAGAGAAACAGGAAAAGGTTTGTCTCTCTGTTCTGTAAATACTGGGACCTATGTGGCCACCTCATAAGACAAGACAAAGTTGGTGAAGGCTTCTGAAGGGCACTGGGAGTGTGTGCCTCTCTCTGGCTGTGTTATGAGGCAGAGGGATTGACCATTCATTCCTGCTCATTACAACATCTGAAAGAGGTGGAGCAAGCTGACAAAGCTGAGCCAGCACTCAAGTGCTCCCTGGTCATGGTGTCTAGAGCATTGTTTTGCACCATGTTGTTACATTAACAATGACTGTTATTAGATTTAAGCAAGAACTCTTATAATGCCATCACAATTGAAAAAAAAAAAAAGTGTTACAAAAGGGGGCAGATGAACTAATGAACTGTGTGTCCCAGCGTGACACAGAGCAGCATGAATGGATCATTGACAATGCTTTTTGAGTTTTCATGAATTTTCCATTGGTTTAATCTATTGAATGGAACATTCCTTTTGTTCTTTTTAATAAAACAGAGGATGGGGTGCACCTGGGAGATAAGGTCATATTGTGTTGTGTCTGTAAACAAAATTACATGAAAAACATAAGCATGAAATTATCAATGATTTACTATTTTTGAATTCATGTTAAAATATAACGTTTTAATATCCTTTATCAATGCTGATTAATTAACTATAGATACAAATAATAATAATTATTTTATTGTTAGGTTGTTTTTTTTTTTGGGGGGGGGGGGGGGGGGTAACTTGGCTAATGTTGGCTAATTTAAAAGAAGCTAGCCTTGCTAAATAGCTAAAGCTGCATAGCTCTTCTGAATATTAGCCTAAACTTACATTGTCAGCTGCCATTCCCTTTCTGTTGAGAGTATAGAAAACTTGAAAATACCTCAACGGAATGTAGAGACTTCTCAAAAACAAACAAACAAACGAACAAACGAACTAAAAAAAAACAAAAAACGACCAGATGCTAACATTCAACTGAATCTAACGTCACTAGCAATAACTTTAGCTGTGCATCAACAATTACAACGTAGCCAGACGAACAATACCCCCATTTAGCTAGATGTGAGATTGAATGTGTTAAATAAGAATTATTCTCCGGCGCAAAGTTATGAATAATAATAATGTAAAATGTCGATAGGAACGACGTTTTGCGCATAAGACATTCACATGAATGACTGTGCAGACATTCTCAACTTCCTGTGGAGGGCAGCAAAGCGCTCGATGTGGGCGGCGTCCGGTGGTTGCCATCCAATTTCAGTAGAAGAAGAAACGGTGCGTCGGTGAAAGAATTCCGTCTTCAGTTTCACAACACAAAGCAGTGTCAGGTAAGAGCTTTTAGCAATTTAAACCAGCATTATCAACTAAGTCATAACGTGCATATTTGCCAGTATACCGTGCACAGTTAGTGTGCTTGCGTTGAAAGTTGAAACAGCAACCCAAACGTTTTAACTGATTCTTTTGCTAACTTCGCTGCTAGCTTAGCTCACAAAGCAGCGCTACGATACTTTACAGAGTGGCTAATGTTTTGACATTGGTGAATGCTTGGTAATGTTGTCGTAGTTGTCGTTTGCATCGCTGAACTTCCAGACGCTTCCACAGCTATAAACCCTATTTATAGTAAACTTAAAGCAAATGCACCCGTTGGTTACGTCAGTCCGTAACTTAAAAGGAGTATGACATTGTAGTCAAATGTGTTTTTCTGTGCGAAATACTTCAAGGTTTGCACAGAGGAGGAGAATGGATGCCCTCACCGACATGCTTACTGATCCTCTTGATCCAAAAGAAGAAAACGATGGACAAATCACAGAGGAATGCATGCTGGGGAACTGTAGGGTGAACCTCCCAGAGGACCTGCTTGAGGACGTGAGTTACCTGGCTCCCAGTGATGAAATGCTGCTCTTCCCTAATTTGTTCAATTGTTTACAGGTTGCAGATGAAGCATTCAATTTTTGCTGTTTACATTTATTTGAAACAGCCTGAAATCTTCTTCTCTGTGATGAGCGAAAGCACCTGGAGTGAAGTACTGTCGGATTCCCAAAGGCAGCATCTTCGTCAGTTCTTGCCACAGTTTCCTGACAACAATGTTGCAGAGCAGGACAGCACCATCAGCGACCTATTCAACAACAGAGACTTTAACTTCGGAAATCCCCTTCATCTTGCACAAAAATTATTCAGAGGTTCTTTCAAGTTATCCACTTATTTACCCACCAACACACAATTATGTCATGCTGTGTGATTTTTTTTTGAAGCACTTTGTGATCATGACTCTTATTATCTCTACCCAGATGGTTACTTCAATCCTGAGGTGGTGAAGTACAGACAACTTTGTGCCAAGTCGCAGAGAAAGCGACACTTGTACTCCCTTCAGCAGTATTACCACAGACTGTTGAAGCAGATCCTCGTTTCCAGAAAGGTATTTTTGTAAAACTTAAATGTACACGGCACATAGCCCCTTGCAAATCATCTTACCATGTCTTCTTGTTGAAGGAGCTGCTGGAGTTCGCGCTTCACAATGGTCTGGACTTTCCACCAAAAAGAAAGTTACCGTCCAAGACTCATGCTGAAATGCGGGAGCCAAGGGTGAGAAGAAGATTGAGCCGCATATTGAAGGAAGTCAAAACTGAGTGTGGAGATAGCAATGCTTCATCTGATGATGACGGTGAGTCTTTTCTTTTGAACTCTAATATGAATTCACAAGATGATTTAGACACTAGTATAACATCGAATATGCCTTGTGAAAATGAGTATCAGTATGAGATTCAAGTGCAGAAAAGGCAGATTTATAAAACTGACCACACTGGTTTATTGCACGGCATTATTATTCTTATTGCATATGCTTGTAGACATTTCATTATGGACTCCGGCACCACAGTCCCCTTCCTCTCCGACGCCTGTCTCGCTCAGAGTTCTTCCCAGCCTCTCCACCCAGGACATGAAGATTAGTGGTCAGTGATTTCTGCAGTATCCCGATGATGTTCCTCGAATGTTTGAGCACAGTGAATGTTTAAAAACATTTCATTTCTTCACAGAAAAAATAGAACTAGGGGAGCAGGACTTGAAGGCCATGCTGCAAAACCATCGAGAGAAGAGGAAGCGACAGCCAGTAAGAAAAGTAACACAGATATGGTTTAGTCATACTTTGTACATTGTATTGCTAATGATTGATTCTCTCAGGACCATCCAGACTTGATGACGTCTGATATTCACCTTGGAGACATACTCTCAAGAACGAATATTGGTCGGAAGGGGGCTATGCGTGAGTAAACAGAGTGGAAAAAATAATCTCAAGCCTTGTTTTCTTTGACTTCATGAGACATGCTCATATGTTTTGTGTATATTTTCTTCCAGCACTCTTTGATCTGTCTCTGCCTAAGAAGAAGATAAAAGATGAGAGGAGGAAGAAGAAAATGAGGACCATAAAAGTGGAATCTGAGGATCCCTGTGAAATTCTTGCCCCTTCAGACACTCCATCAGCTCCACCAGCCAACATCATCAACTCCCTGCCGGACACACCCTCTACTCCACTGCCCAACATCAAGGAGGAGTGAGTCTAATGCTCGCCTGGTGTCGAGAATAATTCCATAATTGTGTTCGTATGTCAGTAATGTAAAGAGTTATCATCGTTTCAGAATTGTGGAGGAGTCTCAGAGCAGCCCGGTTACAGTCGAGGAAATAGCCGTCAGCTTCTTCAGCTTGTTGGAGAACATCTTAAGGGCAGACAGTCTTTGCAGTACTTCAATGGTATGCACTCATTCCAGAGCCTCACACACATATTACGAAATTGACTACATATGTTAACGGATACGTTTTGATGACTCAGTTGGAGGACAAAGTTCAAATGTGGCAGTCGTCTGCAGCCAGCTCGCTCAACGTGTGGTTTTCGGCCGTGCCTTGTTGGTCTGACTTGGTTCTTCAAGCCCTGCAGTTCCTTGCGGGAGAGACTAAAGGTGAGTCACACTGGTCACTCACAATGATCCATTTATATGCACAAAATATTACAATTTCTGTCTTATTCCAAAAAAAAGACAACATTCTACCGACATGGCTATTGAAAATGAATAGTTCACCAGTTTTCCTGTTTATTATGATAAAAGAGTTTTACAATGGCCATTCACAGACTGGTGGCAGAAGCTACTTTGCAAGGCATCGCCTGCTCATCAGGAGCAATAACCACACGCACACTCACTTCAGAAACCCAAATAATATCGGCATATCTCACATGCATTAATCAGAAAACGCCTCATTTGGAATATCCTGTTTACATGAGAAAATTCAGAGTAATAGTGGAATATTGGTGTATTCTGTATACAGTCGCTGAAATGGTCAGACTTTATTTTCCACCCTGTGCTGCTCATGTATCCCCCCCCCCCCACACACACTTTTCTGTTTTTTAATCAGATGGCATGATGGCGCTGCCCAGTGGCTTTGCTCCATTTGTGGAATTTGCTGATGAATCTCAGCAGTGGAGGTGGATTGGTAAGAAAGTTGAACTGTTGAAATTCCTGATTGTTATTCCCACTGATTGTATTGCTGAAGATTAAAGTCACTCACTTATTTTAGGCCCCACTCAGGATACAGAGAAGGATCTCAGTGCTCTCTGTCAGCTGTGGCTGGACTCCAAAGATTTAGTTGTCAAGGTACTGCAATGATTTCTTTCACAAATACAGTTTTCATTTTGTTTTTGCTGTGAGGAAATTTAAACGGGCATCTTTGTCTTCCACAGACAGAAAATGAGGACATGCTGGAGATTACTTCTCCCACACCAAGAGTGTAAGATTCAGTGACTTACGTTAACATAATGAAATGGTTTGATTTAAAATATCATGGTTGTTAACAGTGTAATATCTCTAACCAAGCAGTTCAACTGATTATGTGGTGCGACCCAGCACTGGAGATGAGAGACAAGTGTTTCAAATCCAGGTTTGTTTGTGAAGCTGGAATAATTTTCCTTATTTCTGAACATTCTGCCTCTTTTGTCTGGACATCAACTCCCTAAGCTGACTTACTTGCTTGTTTGTTTGCTTGTTTATTAGGAGCAGCAGCGATACAACCAGCCGCATAAAGCTTTCACCTTTCGAATGCACGGCTTTGAATCTGTGGTGGGGCCGGTTAAAGGGGTGTTTGATAAAGAGATGTCTCTCAACAAAGCCAGGGAGCACACGCTGCTCCGCTCAGACCGTCCACCATACGTCACCATTCTCTCTCTGGGTCAGACCTTATGCTTTACTCTTGACTCCGTTGCCAGGCTGTGGGGGAGCCAGTGTTTTAAGTGTGGGCAAAAGGAAAACAATCACACCGCTCTGACCTCTACCCTCTTTCTTCTGCAGTGCGGGACGCAGCGGCCAGGTTACCCAATGGAGAAGGAACAAGGGCAGAGATCTGCGAACTGTTGAAAGACTCACAGTTTCTTGCTCCAGATGTCACCAGTGCACAGGTGTGATATATTCTCTTTTACTTACTCTGGCAGAGTGATTATTTTTGTGTGGAAAGAGCTTCTGTGTAAGAGCTTCTTTCTAGGTGCAGATGCTGTTGTTTTAAGTTGTTGTCTTACGGGGACATTTCGTTGCCATTTAGGTGAACACGGTTGTGAGTGGGGCTCTGGACAGACTTCACTATGAGAAAGACCCCTGCGTGAAGTACGACATCGGCCGTAAACTCTGGATTTACCTGCACCGCAGTCGCAGTCAAGAGGAGTTTGGTAAGCAACTATGTGCTTGATAAAAGGGTTTAACTGTCCACTATAAAAATCTCTAATCCTGTAGTATTTGAGTGGAGGCAGCCAATAAGCTATTCTTTAGCTATTTCCCTCATTTGGTTATCTACTATTGTCTGAATAGAAGATATTAAAAAAAGTTTTTTTTTTCTTTCTGCCATCCAGAGAGGATCCACCAGGCTCAAGCTGCTGCTGCAAAAGCTCGAAAAGCCCTGCAGCAGAAACCTAAACCTGCATCCAAGCCTGTGAGTCCACTGCCTCCATTTTTTAACACAGTGTTTTATTGAATTTTCATGAAGAGAAATAAATACAAAACACATGATGGCAAGGATGGATACGAGCAGATCACAGACCCTAAGGAATAGACTTGTTTATGAGTGTTTGAAAAACACATTTTAGCTGTTGATCATGACTCTCATGGCCTGTTTATATTTTAGAAGTCTGGGAGTAAAGACGGAGGCAGTAAAACTCCGGGATGTCTGGAGGCAGGACAGGAGATCGGCTCCATTCCCATGTCACCAACCCCGACCACACCCACCATAAACACACCTGGAACCCCGAAGTCACCCTTACCCTGCGTAGCCACCACGCCAACAAAGACTGGAGTCCCTGATACAATCAAATCCAGCCCAGGGTCAGTGTGACACAAGATCTCTTCGGTTTTTATTGATATTGTGATTTCATTTGTGTAATTTTGTAACAGAATGCTTCTCTTATCTTTTGCTTCTGCTCCCTCTCGCTCCCTCAGTGTTCTTCTTGTGTCGCCACCCTCGTTGCCCCAGCTGGGAGCCATCTTACCCAGCAGTCAGGCTGGCCCAGCAGCTTCGCAGGCGGTCACATCCCAGCACTCGGCTCGGATAGTGAGTCACCTGGCGGCAGGCTCCCTCCCTCAGGTGCGGGTGGTTTCGGCTCAGCCTGGTCTGGGTTCTTCAGCGGGAAGTCAGCAGGCCACACTGGTGCATCAGACCCCTCACCAGATCAGGATGCCGGTGTCAGTGGCAGCCAAGGGCATTTCACAGGTAACCAGATGAAGAACCTGTTTGCTGTTTTGCATATTATTATGGTTGTATTATGTCAATTTTGTCTGTGTTCAATGTGTATATCAATAGGCAGTGGTTTCTGTGCCTCTGAGGAGTCAGTCCTCCAGTAGTCCTGTCCAGGCGCCGACCACCCTGTCTGTATCTGCTGTAGCTGTGGCCAAACCTCACACTGGGTCACCTGGTAGCCCGGCCAACAACCCTGCTTCCCCTGCTGTGCTGCAAGGGGTCGCCAGCCCGAATATCAAACAGGTGAGCCAGTCTTAAACTGTGAGAGTGCCTCCACCAGGCTGGAAGTTAGTTACACAGATTAAAAATGTGTGGAGGAGATCTCACTGTCTGATTATGGATCCTATTTTCCTATGCTAATGATCGGTCTGTTGGTTGATGTTCATTTTTCCTTTAAAGGTGTCCATCACAGGCCAGTTGGGAATGAAGACTCCAGGAGGAGCAGGAATCCCGATAACGGCTACAAACCTGCGCATCCAGGGCAAAGATGTCCTACGTCTTCCACCATCCTCCATCACCACCGACGCTAAGGGCCAGACGGTGCTGCGGATCACCCCAGACATGATGGCAACTCTTGCCAAATCACCCGTTGCGACTGTCAAGCTCACCCCTGACTTCCTGAGCACGGCCACCACGGGCAGCAAGAGCATATCGGCCACTCTCCATGTGACGCCGCCCCACCCTTCACCTTCCTCTGCCTCCAGTGCCACATCCTGCACAGGGGAGATACAGACCTCTAAAGCAGGCCCTGTTGCCTCCACCTTGTTGAAGGCTGCAGGAGACACAGCCATACGTCTGATGCCCACACTGGCTGTCACTGTGGGTGACCAGAAATCTCGGACCTTCTCCACCGTGTCCTCTCCCGACAAGAGTGGCGCCACCATTCGGATAATGCCAGGCCTCGGTGTTATTCCGCAGAAACAGGGTCAGACCATCACAATGACGACCACCACTGGCGGCAAACCACTCACAGCGTCTACATGTGCTAATGTAGTGACCATGCCTGCCAGTGTTGTGGCCGGTGCCAAGGGGATCACAGTGGCTCCTGGAGCCTCGGGCTCACCTCTGACACTGGGAACAGCTACAGCCACTGTGCGGCAGGTCCCTGCCACTGTGGTGACGACACAAACAGTAAGAGGATTGCTCAGTTTCTGTACATATTTGTAGTTGTAGCATTTTCAGGATGCACACGTAAGAAGCAGTATGGCCTCCAGGGGTCACTATTGGGCTGTTAGAGACTGTCACTTTGTTGCTTCCTGTGCTATATCACCCAGCTGATACAAGCCAGCAATTTGATATGTAACAATATACTATATAACACTAACCACACATTTCTTGCATTACAGACATTAGCATTAACCTTGTACAAACAGAACAGTTTTTTATGACAACGACAGACCACAGTATCATATCACAGAAGGGATCTTGATAAGGGTGGTGTTCTCAGTCTTGTATTGTTTAAGCCAAATGTTAATTTAGGTCACTCGCCCAGGTCATGGGATATCAGCACAAAGGTGTTTTTTCTCTGCTCACCAGTAGTCACAGCAAAAAGGAAAATAAGATTCATAAGTGGTCGTTGGATTGCAGGTGTGAACCGCAAGCTTGCACAGTCTCAATTTAGGTAACTGGATGCAAGCTTGACCCAAAACTACTGGATGCTTCCCTCCAAAATACCTCTCAATAGTTACTATGATGTGCACATTTTCACCAGGGCGATTCATCAAAGAGGAACTCTCCAGTTTATCTCAAACATTTTTAGCCATTTGTACTTGAATAATTTCTCTGACGTGTATTGATCCATTCCGCGCTGTTGATTTAAGAAGCTCTCTTCAAACATGTCTCTGTATGTACTTTGACGAAACTATAGGGGAAGTTACCTGCACGGATAACTGTGCCCCTCTCTGTCCTCAACCAACCACTGAAGAGCAAGAGTGTTGTGACCACACCTATAGTGAAAGGAAGTTTAAACACAAAGTAAGTCTCATAATGGCCACTGTTATTTCTTTTATTGAAATGATTTCTCTTGTTAAGACCTTTTCCAGACTATGAAGTGAGAATTTGACCATGGTGACTCAAAATGTAAAATAAGCAGTAAAAACTGTATTATTTAGAAGCTTCCACCATATTTTATTTGAATATGTTGTGAGATTCGGTGCTTTAATGTTTGCCCCCGATCGCAGCTGCAACCTTGACACTATTTATGTCTGCTATTTCTATATATATGTTGTTTACTCTGTCAGTCAATTTGGGAGCCTCTTAAATATGTTAATTTATTGCTGTTTTGTCTCTTTTCTTGACAGGGTTGGTAGACTGACATGTTTTTGTCTCTTTCCTCTGTTTTCTGAGCAGCATCAGCAGTCTGGGCAGGAACATCATCCTGACCACCATGCCTGCTGGCACGAAGCTGATCGCAGGGAACAAACCAGTCAGCTTCGTCACAGCACAGCAGTTGCAGCAGCTACAGCAGCAGGGACAGGCCACGCAGGTTAGCGAAGGTTTCACTTTTCAGTATTGTCAGCAGCGATATTATAATAACTACTAAATTACATTTTAATTTGTGGTTTACAGTAATTGTAACTACGCTGTCAAAACCCAGCAAAAAGAATCACTCATGTGACTTGATGGCTTCAACTTCTTTAGGTCCGCATCCAGACGGTGCAAGCGCAGCAGCTCCAGCAGCACATGGCAGCAGGCTCGCCGAAATCTGTTTCCACAGTTGTGGTCACAACAGCACCTTCACCCAAATGTTCCACTGACCCCCCGCCTGCGCCTCATCAGTGATCCTGTCTCATCAGACAGTAGATATTGGTAATATTGTAGATAGTAATATGTCTTATCTGGGAAGTTACCTGCACGATAACTTCAGTTAGTTATTACAGTGTGTAATACGCTTACAAAATACAAAAGCCAGAAACATAACTCCTCTCTGTGAACTATATGGGCTTGAGTTCAGATTGACACTTCGTCAGAGGGTTTTGGTCTCTGGATCGTTAACAGTATCTGCAGTATGCTGAAAATCGTCATTATTACTCAACAACATTGCATCTCCTGAATTTTATTCTCCACGTTGTTAGAAATATAATGTGAAAGACTGTAACCATATCCAGGCAGGTTGCATAGAAACCCTGGTTTTCTTTCTTACAGTGGTCAACAAACGTTTGAAAAGACCCGTCGCTCTCTTGATGCTTCACCTCAGTATAACTACAAATTACACCTTGTCAATTCATATTAAATTACCACTTCAAATTTCTGTACAGCTGTAAATACGATGTTCTTTCTCACTTCTTGCTGGAATATTAGCAAATGTGACGTAAGTGGGGCTGAAGTCTGATTCATTTCAGTGTTGTGACTCGTTAATTTTTTTATTTGCTCTCATTTTTTATTTGATGCACTCGAGCCGTGCTTAAAATACTTTAACAGAACATAATAACAGGTCATATTTCAACAGATATGTGATTTATTTATTTACAGTACATTGTAGTACATAGTGCAAAAAAAGCAGATGTCTTAGAAACATCAACATATATGAAATCAAAAAGAAGTAAAATTTCACAAAACTCGAACCGTGCAGTCACTCTTCATCTGAGTCTTCAAGCAAAGCCTTCTGGGAGTTTGATTTGGAGGATGTGTTTCGCATTCCAATCTCTATGTCCCGCCCCCTTCCTGAGCATCGCTTCACTGTGCTATTGGAAGAAGAAAAATAAGGCTTTAGGAAACACACAAACAACAGGAAGATTACACAGGCTACTCAAGCGTTAGGGTTAGCATGCGGGCGATGTGATAACACATTTACTGCTGACTCGTACAATAATGCACCAATAAAGAGGAAGAGGACGACGGGTTTCAAAGCATAGACTTGGCAAATATCTGTGAGGCCTTGTAAACATTTTAAACGCATTCAGTGTTCTTAATAGGCCTCAAGCATTTGGGTGAGAAATGCTGAGCGTAAACAAAACCATGTTGACTATAAAAACCACAGGGTACCTTGAATTAAAGGTTCAGAGACCAGATTAAACATCCTGTTTTCTGTTCTTAGAAAGTTACAGTTTGTTATAAGTAGAAGTTTGCTGTTTGATGCTATTGAAGAAATCTTTTGATCCAGTTTCTTAGTGTTATATATGTTGATATACAGTGCAAGAATACATTTGAATAAATGTAGATGGGTTCACCAATTTACTGCTCCTTTCATGTAGGAAAGTGAAGAAGTGAAAAATATGTACTCTATAAATAGAACTATTTATTTGATTCCAGATGTTTATCATGTATTTACCCTATTCTACTAAACCCATAACTATGGCACATTCAATAATGATTAGTTTGAGTACTTCAGGGTGGGATACTTACAACCAAACCACAGAGGAGGTGCAGCCGACTAAAAACATGGCCATAGCTAAATGCCAGCAGAAGCACATAGTAATAAACATGACGTTGCCGTGCAGTTCCAGGTCCCACTCTGGTCCACTTAATGGGTAAAGTACAAATCCAATCTGAAATGACAAATAGTGTGATGAATGGGCGAAGTGCAAAGCAATCTGTTCAATTCAGATTTCTCTATAAAAAGACAGGTCTGAGGTGAGTTTGATGGTTGAAGAGGCCATGATCAAACTGATTTGGTGTTGAAAAAGCTTTAAGAAATTAAATAAATCTATTGGCCGTCTTCAAAAAATAATAAGAATAATAATGTTGCTTGAAGTAGTCCTTGTTTCAGTATTGAGTGTATTGTCTACATTGGTACTGTGGTTGGTTATAGCTCTAGAGATGTGTATGGGCACATTTTTCCACAGATCGCACACATTACAGCATTCTGAGCATCTCATGTTTGCTATTCACCTGGTAGAACCACGAGCCCTGCAGGATGAACAGGCATCCTCTGAACAGCTCCAAAATAATGTTGTCTCTGATGAACACCTCCAACATGGTGCTGGCCGATCCGCCAAACACAGCCATGAGCAGCAGGGAGTGGATGTGAGCATCCAGCATGGGCCGATGTGCCACGTGGTAATAGAACAGAAACCCTGGATGATACACAAAACATGGCTTGGAGGGGCATATTTGTCATATTAAGGAAAATAACTAAAAACATAGCATCCTTATAGCTTACCTTCAACAAAAAGAGCCAAGGAGAGAGCAAGGCAGTCAACACCAGCTGGCACCAGTTTGGACGCAGTACTGCCAACCAGTACTATTCCATAGATCCCAAAGAACAGATACATGGTGCCGTGCTGCCAGTTCATCAGTTTGACCCATGAATCTGTCTCTTTGTCGTAGAGGTGGGCATGTGGCCCATCCACCACAAACTGTTCAACCATAATACCTGGGACAGGACAACATCGCACCAAATGAGATGAGTCAAGAATACGTTAAAGTGTGAGTGTGCAGGTAGACTGAGAGGAAAACTGACCAACAAATGAAGCAAAGATTGAAAATCCTCCCTCAAAGTAGTCCATTTTTTTCATGAATGGCGGCGTGATCAGTCTTCCTTTAGGCTGATTTGTCCTCCAGTAGTGTTGGAGAATGTATTTCACTGTTATCCAAAAGCCAAAGAGCAGGAAAAAGGAGCCAGGAATGGCATGTCCCCCGAAGTTGGCCATCGTTAGGCCTGTAAACATAAGAAATATACTTCAGTGGTAAGTAACACACATTTGTTCATTATTTTAGTGCCCTAATTGCTTTGAATGGGAGAAGATTCCACGTGGAGGTTAAAGTACAAGGTCAGGGCTTTATTTTTATGGTGTTTGGAGCAAGTAATGATTGCAAGCAGTCAGGGGAAAGGGCTGGAAAGAGCAGGTGACAATGAGATACACACAATCATGTCTATATAAACATTAGTTGGATAATTCATGAATATGGCGCAATCTTGCTAAATATACAATAAAATCATGACCAAAAATTCTCAAATGAAAACATCTTTGACCAAGATGGACTTCATTTTGAGCCTAAACGTCATTTTCTCTAATGCTAAGTTTCATGTTAATCTCATTCAATCCTGAGATGCAATGGCAACAAAGATCTACATTACAATGGAAATGAGGAAGTAATTAGTACTCAGTACTATATCTTGTATTTTAGGAGTGCTGCTCATTTGTCTTGCAAAAATGAAATTCAAATCAAACAGGGCCGTCGCCAAATGAACACGTTACTGGGAGAATATGAAAAGCTGACCGATGTATGTTAAATGCAATGGAGCCACTGCGTGAAACAGAAATTAGACACATTTTCACAGCATGGTCACTCTTTTTCCTGTTTGCTTTCACGCCAGCAGCCAAATCAATGGTGTTCCGGCTGACCGTCTGTAACTTCCTCATGTTATCCTCAGAGTCTGCGGGCATAAGGCACGGGTGTGCTCAAGATCTGCATGTTCTGTCAAACAAGTTTTTCTTGATTAGCCCTGTTTGACCTGATGATTCTCCACATTTGTTCCTCTGACGCTTACACAGTCTCACACATTTTTACTAAGCTATCAGGAGGCACAGGCCCGTAGGTAGATGTGGTTTTGGCCCAATAGGCTGGTTGTTAACTACAATAGTTTCTGCTCAAGTGTTGGTAAGCTCTAAGCAGAACAGTCCCTCTGCAAACACTTAATGTGAAAACCAGCCTTTCCTGTCACAGTTATGATAGATACCCATCAAAATGTACATACCTTATTTGCTGCTAATTCCAAAGGCTGAAGAGTTTTTGGGAAATCTATGAATGTTGGCAGCTGCCAGAGTGAGAGCACACTGGTCTGTGTAAACTGTGCACACCTGTTGTCTGCACTCCTAACCTGTACTGACATCATGACATCATGACATAGCCCCACCCATCATTTGCATTGGTTTCTGTGAGCAAGGGACATCCTCCCGGGAAACAGCTGCAACGTTCAGGCAGAAAAACAATACCTGATGAACGATCATGTTGTTTATTCGTTTATTTATTGTAATTTAAAAAAAAAAGAACATATTAACATATTGAACATATTACAACAAATCTGTAACACGTTTTCCCTTCTCATGCCATGATATTAAATCTCTTTTATATCTAAAACAATAATGCCAAAATCTAAACAAAGATTTGTCACAGTTGTTTTAAAACTTAAGAGCACAGAAGATATTTTAGGGAGCACTATTACGTACTAACTCTGCAATTTAGTTAATGTATAAGCCCAGATGCAAACTGTGTGCACAAGGAGAGGCAGCAGTACTTTCAATGAACTTTGCACTCATTTTCAAGAACTCTTTATTGCCGTCAATATGATGTTCAGGTGATAATCATTCCTCAGGTTAAGTTAGAGCTACTTTAACAATAAAACTGAATGCTATAACAAAGAAAAAGGATTTTGTTTGTTGTTGAATTCACACTGGGTTATAATATTACACAGAATAATTTCTTCTCTCGAAATGGGTTCTCAGAAGAAGGTACTGGTGTGACTAGAGGGTCCTCTTTGGCGTGAGTTTCACAGTAGGCCATCAGATCAGCTGCTGCTTTGGATACCTGTGCAAAAAGGTTGTGTTAGCGCGTGTGTGTTTGTGTCAAAAAGGGGATGGGAAGAGGATAAAAAAACAAACATTTCAAATTCAGGTCATTCCTTATTTATTTTAACCGCTGATTAAAACACCTAAACAGCACCTTCCATTCTACATCAATCAAAAGTGGAAAACTGATGTCAGCAAAGGAAAAGAAGCCAATTTTATCAGATGGGAGAGGTCAGATTATTAAAATCGAGAAAAAAAAAAAAGAATATTAAAAAAATTTAATATATTTGAAAGTAAATCTCTTATGAGACAGAAAAGTGAAAAGAGCATTTTTCATTCATTTGTTAACACTCATTCATTTAAAAACACAAGACATGTCGCCATACTTAGAAGTCTAAAACAATTTCTAAACTTTTCCATATTATCAGCTGTGCAGACTCACCATCATCCTCTCTATGTTGACCTCCAGTTTCAGTTGTTCTACAGTCTTTCGGGCATCTGCAATCTTGGCCATGTTGTTGGACATCCTGTGCCTTTCCCACTAAAGCGCGGCAGCAGAACATCAAATGTTTAGTGATCGGAGAGGAAATAATAGTATGCATCACTGAAGTGAAAGAAAAAAATACAAACACGGTGACACTTCTAAAGTGTACACACAGCAAGCTTGACAATCTATTGAAGGTATCTGTGCCACGGCTGGAGTCTGTTTCAATTTGCTCGTTAATTCTGCTCCCTGGGCCTCAGCTGCAAGTGGCACAAGGAGGGTCTCAAAGGAGGAGGGGAGGGGAGGGGCAGCAGAGCGGCTTCCCCAGGGGAGGGCATCCGCTAGCTGCGAATGTAAATGCCTCTAACATTAACATTAACTTGTTGCTCTTGCAGAATACGTTTGTTATTAACCGCAGATGAAGAGATTGCAATGCAATAAATGTCCCCACTGTTGTTTCTACACAGCTGCTATTCTGTAGCTCAGCTGCAGAGACTGATGCAAGAGATCAATCTTGTTGAACCTCTCAGAGAGTATGAAAAGCATCATTACTCAACAACAAAACACTATTTATTTTGTCAGTATCTGTGAGTCTGAAATACATTTGTCAGTACTATCAATACAAATAATTTCTGCACACTAGTATAATTCACTCCCAGCACATATGCAGAGATATGTCGAGATATATGATCTGACACAAGCTGGTTTCATAAATACGGACAAAATTAGATAAAAAAAAGAAAAATTCTCATGATAATCACAACATAACTCACCACAAGACCCTACAGCAACCGTTGGGCTCCTTGAATGAAAGTCCCCTTGTCTTCCACACGCACCAACTTACAGTAACAAATGAAGTGAGATGAATGAAGGAAGATGAGGAGGAAGGCTTCAATAGGTTCCCTCCCTCAAATAATAAGCTGTGGTTCTGCCCCCAGGATGGGCTCAGTGCAGCAGCTAAAGGCAACATGTGGTGTGACCTTCATCTCTTGAGTCCCCATCACATGCCTACCTGAGATAATATAGGAGCGTATGTTCCTAGATGGAGCATTAAACATAGAGCCTAAATAGGAATTAGACTGAAATAACTAATAGTGTGTTTAATATAGAGACATGAAAAGAAAACCTGTTTTGCCGTAACATCTGACAGCAACATGAAAAGACATTAGAGCGAGGAGGCTCCTAAGAGAATAGGCGTGGTTGTGTTCCTTGACTTTAATTAATTTTCCTGTTTGTGACTCAAAAAATCAGCTCTTCAATTCATGCATACATGTAGACCAAGCGCGCACTCAATAATGAATTATCTGTATTTATAAAAGTTATAAAAGTTTATTATGTGGCACAACTGAATGTTAGAATTCAAAGTACTGTAAAAATCCTCAAAAAGTCATAAACATACATTTCTGTTTTATGTGCTTTTACAGCGTAATACATTATTTTGCCATCAGAAGTTAGATTTGGATTCAGATGTTTGACAAAAACTGCAGGTTTTGGACAGTTACAGTGATACATTGCTGTTAAAAAATGGGTCAGTGTCACTTGTTGCACATCAGCAAGGTGTAGTCTGACAAAGTAAAGAAAACAATCTGATTTCTTTCCAATGTTATTTGTATTTTAGAAGTTCAGCTAAAGGTCAGATGCAACCTTTGGCTGTGTCTTTGACAAAGTTACATGGAGAATTGTGCAGATTTACAGGATAATATTTGTGAGCAGTGACTCAGTGCACAGGGGTTCACAGGTAACATAATGCGTTTCAAGAGGATCTCATCAAGGCACAAACAAATGCATTCAGAGCCTGGTTCTTTCCTACAAGAAATACAGAAGATAACTGGATGGTCTGCAATATACCCAATGCTAATTTTGCAAGGTAAGTGAGTTTTTGTCAAGGTGTGAGTTTTCTTATTTGTGTCAGGCAGTAGCTATCCTCTGCACTGCTGCCAGTCTTTCCTGCAGAGCTGACAGTTACTCTACACAGCAGCAGGGGGCAAAGTGGCAGTGTTATGGAGTTAAATGTCAAGTGCCTCATTAACATTTGTTTTCCTGCAGTAATTGGCGTCTCTCCGTGGAAGATGTGGGACTATATAAGAGCTGCCACCTCACCTAAGTTACCTGTCATCAAGGGCCCAAAAACATAATTTGCCCAGTGTTGTGTTGCATAAGTCATGTGGGGGATTTTCAGATTATGTGGTAAAGTAAGGACTTAATATTGTTGCCCATGTTTGACAAGTATAAACTCTAATATCATCCAGCCAGCCAGCCAAACAGCATGTCTCATAGTGTTCATTTATGATAGCAGCTCAGAGAAATGGCAAGCTTGAATCCAAAAGCACAGGCAATGAGATGATGATAAAGGTTCTCATTTATTGAATCCAAAAGACAGGCAAGGGTCCAAACCAGGAAACCAGTCAGCACAGGCTAATTTATCAAAAGGGGTTGGGCAGAGAATCATAAATCGCAGAGTCTTGCAGGCAGAGACAGGCAGTCAAAACAAAGGCTGGAAAACCTATGGTGGATACAAACTAGACAATCTTGCAAAGCATGGGTGGAGATGGGCGGGGAAGGTCGGGTGATGCAGACAGCAGAATCAATGCTGGATGAAGTCGTGACAGACAGATGCTGATGAAATCATAAAGGAGGACAGAATGTCTGCATATCCCATCAACAATGGTATGCACGTGTTGCACAAGTCTTATTTTGAAATCTCTTATTTAGTGACATCTGTCTTTGACCATTAAAAAGAATAAGAATTAATTGACAAACATAGTCAACTTAAAACTGCTCATCACATGAACACAAGGGGCAAATTGTTTTCACGACTTTACGGAAAAAAGAAAAAAAAACTGTTCTAACAGAACAATATTGCAATAGCTTTTAATTCCATTTGTTAGTGACACTAACTGAAGTCAATGTGGATGAATCTTTTAATACATAACAATTGGAGGAAAAAGAAAACACTCCCTTTTGGATAGATGACTACAACTCACCAGATAAAATGGGATTACAGTGGGATTACAAAACAGGAAGGCACCTCCTCAGCAGTTGTTTAGTCCCCAGTTCTCCTGGATGTCCTGTTTGTTTATTTTGCCTCATCATACAAGTCACAAACCAGTTTTTCTAGTCTGTAGTTTATACAGCTCAATGTGTTGCAGACCAAACACCATTTATAGGCGGTTACTAGTATAAGCATTATTTAGTTTGTCCTCTGATTTATATTCAATGTGGCACAGAAAATTAAAAACCATTAAAATCAATTTTCAATTTATACATCATAGAAAAGACCTACATTAAAAAAGAAATAAGAACGTGAATCATTTCCCTTTATTTCTTTGTTGTGTTTTTGGCATTTTACATCTTCCACACTAATGTAATGAATATTAGTAATACGTGTACAGCAGTTTCCCCCAATGTATTAATGATTTATATTAGTTATAACTTAATTGTCTGGTAGACACACGTACTAATGAAGTTTTTACCAATCCTTTTTATCCGAACCATAACAATGGCATTAAATATCCTCCCTACATTTAGCCCTAATAGTCAAAAAGAAAAGAAAAAACAGAAAAGAAAGGCTGTTGATCTAATATTTATAAAATGTATTGTTGTTGTTGGAGGTGGAGGAGGAGGAGGAGGAGGAGGAGGAGGAAGGGGACATCCCTGTAGAAAACTCAAAAATAAGCGAGTTAGCCAAGTTACGGATATTCAACAGCATCCAGGATTGTACCATTACGAAGCCGCTGTGGTGGGCGTGTACGAACACTTCGCTGCCAGCTAAAATGATAAATAACCTTAGTGACTACAGTAAGCTCAATTTTCTCGCCTGGCTGTCGCTGAATAACAAAGAGTCTGCTGTTCTCAATGCGAAATGAACCCTCTATTACGAGTGTGTCCAGAGAAAGACGCGTATAGCATTTGAGCTAGCTGGGGAATCTTTAAGTTACCAACAGCGAAGACACACGAGACTTTAACGGACAACGGTGATTCAGCGCGCTAGCTAACGTTCCACAGAACAATCTGAACATCTCTAGCGGAGCCTTCATTGATGTTAACGTCCATCATTTCATGCGGATCGTTAGTTAGTTGCAGGATTTTCATCCGCCAAGATGTATGGCAAGTCGGGATGACAGGAAGATGGCAAACGGGGTTGGAAGTGAGTAACGTTGATACGTAGCAAATGTCATGACATGCTATCCATTAGCGGTGAGCGTGTCCTACTGTTGATGTTATCACCACTAACTTCCTGCACGGCAGCCTCCGCTCTCTGAAGGGGAACCCGCAAGGATTAATGGCTGTCATCACGGGCTGACAGCTCTGTTTCACTAGTGGTGCTTCCTGATTACCACCAACTGTAAGAGCGACGTGCTTTGTGTGATTCCAAGCAGGCACTGTATGTGTCCATAGTGACCTGCTGGCATGGGGGGTAGCTTTAGGTGGCATGGAAATTAAACCAAGATCAAGAGATTAACAACTCTGTCGGTACCAGGCCTGAGAGCGGCTGCAGGCACTCAGTTGAACATGCATGACATACAGGCATTGTAAACTACATAAAGCATGTATCATGTTTTGTCCATTTTCCACTGCGTCTGCAGAGCACAAGCTGCTCGTCATTGGACCAACAGAGCCTTGGTCAGTGAGGGAGAAGCTGTGTTTGGCCACATCTGTCATGAAGAGTGGAGACCAGAACTGGTACTGTACCACTTTAATCTAAAGCTGCTGATAGTGATCCTTAATTGTGTGCAAAATGTTATGTGTCATAGGTCGATGATAGAGTCATATGCAGTCATTTGTAGTTTGAACATGTCTGAATATGTTGTCTTTTTTTTTTTTTTTTCTGCTTGATACCTTTAAAGAATAGATGTAGTCAGTAAGGGTGGCTCTGTTGTTGGCACTGCTGCCAAATAAGATGAATTAATCATAGGTAGGCATGTAGTTGTCTATAGTTGTTTGTCTCTCAGTGAATGTCGGCTTTAATTTTATATATATTTTGTATGAATTTGCAACTAAAATAATGATAACAAACAAAAGGAGCAAATAGGTTTTGATGGGGGAGAATTTCTTTAAGACTGTAATAAACTAGTACCAGAATAGTAGGCCGCTTTGGACTTCAAGTCTTTAAGGTGCATCTCATCTCAGATCGTCTTCATCTCAACAGGGTATCTGTCAGTCGAGCCATCAAACCGTTTGCAGAGTCTGGGCGCCCACCTGACTGGTTCTCTCAAAAGGTATGACAAGATCCAAGATCACTCTACTGCAGAACAAAAATGCCAAATTCATGGTCTCTGCAGTAGGTTTGCCACATTATATGTAGTCCTTTCACAAAGCTATTCATACTCTCCTTTGGCTCTTCACAGCACTGTGCCTCCAAGTACTCTGAGCTCCTGGAAACAACAGAGGCCCCAAAGTGAGCGCACAAATGACGTTCACCTCGAGCACGCTTTTGTACACTTGCACAGCTTTGACAGTATATGCCAGAAAACAATGCCTTAAACTAATAACGCATTTGTTGCCTTCAGGCGGAAACGTGGTGAGAAAGGCGAAGTGGTGGAGACGGTGGAGGATGTGATAGTACGCAGGCTGACGGCTGACAGGATTGATGAACTGAAAAAGCTGATCAAAGAGACGCAGGAGAAGCACAGGTACACAAGTGCCGTTTTTAGCAGCATGAGCAAAACACAGTTAGTTGCATCATGGCTGCATCGATGAGACTTGGCTGATTTGGTGCTGTTTTCGTAGAAAGCTGAAGAGAGAGGCCGAGCTGATTCAAGCGGGACATCTAGATTCCAAACTAGAGGAATTATGGGAAGAAATTCTGCAGTAAGAGGCAGCAAACTTTCTAACTGACCTGTTTATGCAATGATACAACTCTTCTCTGTTTGTAAGACTCTGATAAATGATCTCATGTGTGTCTGTCAGGAAGAAGAAGCTGGAAGAGGAGGAAGCAGAGTTGAAAAGAAAAAACACAGATGCTGCTTATCAAGGTATCTCTTTCACCTTTAAGGGGTATTTTGGGGTAACACATCAATATAGAGATGTTTTAATGATGAATAATAGCTTGTAAGCTTATCCTCTTAGAAATCAGCACCACCTAAATCAAAAAGGTACATCCTGTCTCCGTCTTAGGACATAGATATCAGAAATAACTCACCAGGCTTAGCTCAACATTGCTAGTTTCATTCATGTAGTATATGAGCATGCTAACTGCTAACTGTGTTTAGCATTTATTGATTAAACTGATGAGATTTGTTCAGGCATTTAATAGAAGTATTCTGTCCTGAAGTGAAAAATATGACCTGTTGGTGGCGCTAGAAAGCCTGGGAATCACCAAAGTCAGTAGAATGCATCCTCTGAGGACCATGAAGATTTGTACCAAATGTTGCTGCAATCTATATAGCTGTCCAGATATTTCAGGTGGGGAACAATAGACCAGCCACCGTAGAGCCACGCTGCCAGCATGCTAAAAGTAGCATAATCAATACTCAGCTTTTGTGAGACTGATAAGAAAATCCTTTCTATGCTGCCCCTCCCTCTTCCAGCCAGACAGGTGGCAAAGAACACACCCAAGCGAGTGCCTGGCATCACCATGCATTCGCCCTCCAGCTGCAGCTCCCCGAGCCAGGAGTTCTCACCAGGTGACCCACTCGAGTGCTTGACGTTGGACCTTGTATCAACAAAGAATGTAAGTCACTGAAAGTCCAACGGTATTTAAGGTCTGCCCCACTCTGTCCTCTGTCTTTGGCTGGGTCTTGTGTGCCACATTTTCAGAGTGGACACCGTTAGACTCAGTGATGTATAAAATATCCTGCATATTAACCACTTCGCCATCCCCTCACTCTGTCTCCAGGCTTCAGGATCAGCCAGATTAATGACAATTCCTGAGTCTTCTGGACCTGGTAGTGACGACATGAGCCACGGGTCACTTTTGGATGACCCCACCCAAAAGAAGCTCCTGGGCCAGAAAGCCACACCACCACCGTCTCCACTCCTGTCAGAGTTGCTGAAGAAAGGCAGTATCTTGGCCACAAATTCCAGACTGGTACGTGGAGGGGACTCAATGTATTATGCCAGCATTGCCAAGCTCTGTAATTAATATGTTCAAGTCTGCAGGGCATCCCATCTTTATCTCATCATTTGTACAATTAGTCTGTGTTGAGCAAGTGTTTAATCGTTTTGTCTTCCATTATGTTGTGTGGTTTGGGTAGCTGCGGTTTGTTTTGACAATTGAATGAAGATTTTGTCATTTTTACAAATGCATTTAATTAGGAATTCAGAAATATTCTTGGGTTTTTAACACCCAGTCTGTTTTCACCTCAGTGCACAGTAGAGATTTGCTCAGGCTTTGTAAGGTTGGACGGGGTTCAACCGTCAGTTCCGCTCTGCGTTTTGAACGGGGTTCAGTTGTTGTCTTCGGCTGTGTTACACAAGGCCATTGCAGTGTTCTGAATATGCTTGCTTGTTGTCCTGTTATTACTTCTATCTGTGGTCGTATGCACTGTGAAGGCTATACTTAACAAGTTTCCTGTTTTTGGGCGCAGGAGTTTGTCTTTCTGCCCTTAAAGATTTGAGAGGCTGTGCCACAGAAACAGCACGGGAAAACATTTTGACTTGTTTTCTTGAAAGAAGTTGACCTGAAGAAATAAAAATTTAACAGTTAACACAGCACTAAATCTATTTAGCATTTGTTTCTATTAATTTAAGACTATAATTGCATTGTTTGCATTAAGTTTCATACCTCTACGTTATAGCTGAGGAGTTCAATTTTTTTTTTCATTGCACCACTAAATATTTTGCCTCTTTCCCAGCCTCCTTTTGCAAACTGTGGGTAGACAGACACAATACATAAAAAATGTTTGACATGCATGTACGTGTTTGTGTCCCAGATTGGGGAGAGTGACGTGTCCACTGGTAATATGACAGGATCACATGACTTGCAGCTGGCTCCACCTTGTCAACCTCTGTCTCAGACAACAGGTACAGAAACATTGTTCCTGACTGATCAAATATCACATTTGTTCCAATCCTAAATGTATGTATGCCTTCTGTACAAAAGTGCTCTATTGTCTCAGCTGTTTGCTCACACACTGGCAGGCTGATTGCCTTTGCTGCTTTGTCTGAACTTGGTGTGTTAATGTGTACGAATGCTCGCATGGCAGGTGCCCCGATGTTGTCTCGTCTCCTGGAGGCGGGCCCCGCTCAGTTTTCGGCCCCATTAGGTTTCATGGTCAGTGCAGACTCAGCCTGTGGCGCTCCTCTCTCTGCTGCCACTCCCATTCCCGTTGACTCGACCGCCTCAGCGAGCACAGGTCTGTCCACTTTGACCCGTATCCAAACCGCTCAGTGGTGAAATTTCAAATAAAAACTAATGATGCTGCTAGAACTACTCCTGCTTGGAAAAAACAAAAACAGTCAAAAATCAGTTGTTGTTGTTGTTGTCAGTTGCAGAGATGGATGTGATGGTGCCATCTGCGCCCCCTGGATGCCAGCCTGTCTCTGCAGAGGATAAGGTGTCTGAGCTCAGTGAGGAGGATGTGACTGCGTCCTACATGGGAGATGAGCTGGACCTGAAGACAGTGGGGGACATTATCGCCATCATTGAGGACAAGGTGCAAAAAGACAAAAAGTTCTAGATATTTCTGCAGCACTTGAGATCACTTGTGGATAAATTAAAGCATCTGTAATCCCTGCTTATTTTATAATGTGGGTATTTTCATTGTGGCCATTAATCTAGTGAGTTATGACGACACTTACTCACTAACATCACTGCTTGGATTTAGGGACAAAAAAACCTCAGTTATTCTTTAAGATGTAGAGTCATATCACTTCTTCTACAGGCAGATGAGACTGCAGAGGCTTTGGATGCAGCTGCAGTTGAGGCTGCTCTGTCGCTGTGTGAGGAGAACGGCCATGCTTTGTCTGGTGCCTGGGAGGCTGGGCCTTTCCAGGCCCATGAGTCTCACCACGCAGTGCCCACAGGGATCCCACAGTCCTTACAGTCATCGTCTCTTCACAGTAGCCTGGAGGGGAAGACAGAAGTGTTAGAGGCTCAGGGTGGGACTTCAGCTTCACTCTCCTCCCTGTGCAACAGTCAAGATAACTGTCTTGCAGCATTCCCCATGGGACTGAGGGGCCCTCCTCCCACCTCCTCATCCTCATGCAACTTGAAGAGTTTGGAGCACTGCCACACTGGAGCACCTCCACAGCCTCAGGCAATGAGAGATACTGGAGAGAGGGTGCACCAGAAAAGCCAAATTTCATTGGAGGTCACCACAAAATGTGAGAGTGAGAAGTGGGCACAGCAAAGACCTGATAAACCCCATGGAGGTATGCACACCCATGCCTAAATACTAGTATTCAGTTGCTTCATAACATGCAGTTTGCATGCAACTATGCATTTTGCATAACCATTTCCTTCT
This sequence comes from Chaetodon trifascialis, assembly GCF_039877785.1. Taxonomy (NCBI): domain Eukaryota; kingdom Metazoa; phylum Chordata; class Actinopteri; order Chaetodontiformes; family Chaetodontidae; genus Chaetodon; species Chaetodon trifascialis. The sequence goes on along the minus strand of NC_092071.1, from coordinate 13,989,522 downwards.
TATTATTCATCTTTACTATCTTGGCAGACTCAGTATTAGAAGATAGCCCACTGACAGAAAGGCATCCCAAGGTATAGCACCCAACGAGGACAGAGCGAACACGCTGCTTGTAAATGCTGTATTGAAATGCAAAGTGCGTAGCTCCACAGTTTTCCTGCTCTGTAAGCTCTGTTTGAATCTCTCTGCATCTTTCTCCATCTTTGCAGGAGATGAAGGTGGAGGATGGGAGAAGTGTTGGCCGAGGACAGAATGCCTCAGGGACTAAAGTGCACAGCGAGGTCAACAGGCCAGAAGTCTGTGTCGGAGAAGAAGAGGGTGACGGGACGGAGGGATTCTTGTCAGAGCCAGACGGGGAGATGGAACTAGAACCCGCGGCCAGCGAGAGCGAGGACGGGTACAGCCTCCACACAGCCTCCTCGTCTCTGCAGCTCCACACGACGGCAGACTCCATCCCCAGCAGCCCTGCCTCATCACAGTTGTGAGTGAAACACATTCAGGCACACACAGCAAGGAGGGAAACTGTCAGTTGCGAGGGATGATAGTCAAGTGTTGTGTAAGAAGCTTGTTTTTCATTTTTGTCAGCTGTGTCATGCTGCAGATCAGGTTCTGCTTCAGAGTAATTTCCTTATGACCTTTGCGCTTATGCTGCCTTCCCTCTTGCATACCATCTTTGTGCAGTTCTGTGTGCAGCGAGGACCTGGAAGCTCTACAGGCTCACAAGATCTGGAAGAAAGCCATCATGCTGGTGTGGCGTGCAGCGGCCAATCACAGGTCAGAATATGGCTCTTAACAGTAACGTGAGCCACTGACACACAGACTGATTTGTTGCGATTTTTTTTTATTCTGTGTTTTATAACTGAAACAGTTATGATGTGTGCGCACCTGTTGCAGATATGCAAATGTCTTCCTGCAGCCAGTAACCGATGAAATTGCACCTGGGTACCACAGTATTGTACACAGGTAAGAGTGAAAATCTTAACAAATTCAGCCTTGTTTTTGCTGGATGCCATTGGATTATTGACATTCACCAATCAGGAGCCTTCGTCAGATCACATAGACTTCCTCACTCTTATCCCCGTCCACTCCCACAGGCCCATGGACCTGGCCACCATAAAAAAGAACATCGAGACGGGTTTGATACGGACCACCGCAGAGTTCCAGAGGGACATCATGCTGATGTTTCAGAATGCGGTCATGTACAACAGCCTGGACCATGACGTGTACCACATGGCTCTGGAGATGCAGCGCGACGTCCTGGAGCAGATCCAGCAGTTTCTAGCTACCCAGCTCATCATGGAGACATCAGAGTCTGGTATCAGCGCCAAAAGCCTGAGGGGCCGTGAGAGCACACGCAAACAGGACCCTACTGACAAGGTGCTTCACTAGAATTTTGACAAAAGCAGAGAGTACAGAAGAAGAGACAAGGGTGAGACAACAGGCTGACTTAAAGGTAGAAGAAAGTGATGCTAAAGTAGATCTGCCTGCCATTTTCCAAAGCATGACATAAGTTTTTAGATTCATATCCTTTCAGGTAGCCACTGGTTTGGTTTGCTGTCAAAATCAACTTGCAGACACTTGAAACATTCGTGTTATAGATCTATCACAGTGAAAAACTTTTTTTAAAGCAGGAATGTACCAAATTATCCCTTTCAAAATGTCTTTATTTGTCTTTCCATTTAGTCAACCAGTGAGTTGTTTTTTCACAGCACCTAGTTGGCTGGTGAAGTAGAGACAGCACACTCCCCCCAAAATATTTTGATGACAAGTTTGAAGTGTCTGAATGTTAACTGAAAACAGCAGTTGACTGAGAGGTAGGAGATGCTTGTAAAATGTCAAGCTATGCTTTGAAAAATGGTCGACAAGAATATTTGTTTGTAGTGTATGTTGTATGCAGCTAATGAGCTAAACGTGCTGGCATGCTCCTCCAAAATATCTTAAGTGGATAAGAAGTGCAACTGCAGTGCAGCGAGGAAGTGAATCACCACATGCCAATATACCAATCCATGTAGAAATATGTTTTTACACTCGTTCTCTCATTTCAACCTTTCCTTATGCTGAAAATACTCTGTGTTGTATTATTTTTGGCATTATTTTGCTTCCTCTCGCGACTTTGAGTGCACTTCTGAGTCGCAGCTCTGATATGCATCATTTTCCTCTTACAGGACACTGTCTCCATGTCCTCTCCTGCCTTCCTCCTTTCTCTTTTTGTAAGTAGTTTTCCTTTCTTTCTTGTCTTTGTTTCCAAAAGCAAACAATAAAAACTTCTGTTGTTCTATAGAAGTCACATACAGCCAAAGTCAAACAAATGTGATAGAAGTCATGTGACTTAAATATCTGTTTGTCAAGTGAAACAGTGGCCTCACTGTTCACTTAAATGTGGTCCACTAGTTTGGTTTCTTCCTCTTTTTGACTGTAGGATGGGGGCACCAGAGGGCGCCGTTGTGCCATAGAAGCTGACCTCAAAATGAAGAAATGAACATAGAGTATGAAAATGACCCGGCAGTGTCCCAGAGTTGAAGTGAAAGGTCTGATACCACAAGACTCGACGTATTATCTGTCCTTTGCACAGGTTCTCACCCTGCATAACGTGCAGCATAACCTTCACTTGCGCTCTACATTAAATGGGTAGACTCTAATGTGGAGAAGCTCATTTCTTGAGACAGCCATGCAGACATGGATTACATACAATATAATCCCAGATTACAATGGGGCATTCAGAAAGACTAGGTCAAACCTTTCATAGACGTAGCTGCAGATCAGTAAGACTTAGCCTGCTCTGAATTACATCAGGTTGTAGAGATGAAAAGAAAAGTTAGTCCTAGCCTCAAAATGGGCTGGAGTTAAGCCTGCAGGGGGTCTGGTTGATCTTCAGATTATAGTGGTTGATTTTGAGAAATTCACCATGTTGACGATAAAACCAGAGGCCAAAGAGTCTGATTAACCTAGATTTTCTGAATGATTAGGGCAGCACATACTAATTTCAACAACATTTTCTTTGCCGGTATAAAATCAGTCGAGATGTGTTTTTTTTTCTTTTATAGTTTTTCTAATTTTAAAAACTTTCAGATCATTTTTCGATATGGCCGTATCGTTTGTGATGATTTTATCGTACCTTCATGCATATTCTCCATCATTTTCAGTATTTTTGAGAAAACTTCACATTAATGAACTGTTTTGTGGACTTTAAAATGTGTAAACAATAAAACTCAATAAAGAGCCCTCAACCCACTCTGTTAAGATGGAATTTCATGACATTTCATATCCTTGTATACCCTGGTATTTAATATACTGTGTGTCAGCAGGTAAAAGCATGCAGCTTCTCTCAGGAACGGGCTCAGGCAGCAGTGGCCGCGCTGCACGAAGCTGCTAAGAGTTCCACATTACAAGCGACATGAATTGGCTATCATCACTAAATATGTCGCACATACAGACAGATGTGTCACCTGCATCTTTCATTTGCTGGCAAACACGTGAAGCGTTCAAAGAGTCAAAACACAAAGGAATGAACCACACAGGCCAAAACATATTCCGGTTACATCTTTAATTTTGTGGTATTTTTTGGCTTAAAACCTGTTGCTCAAGTGTACTGCCTCACTGACTGATACCAAAACCTGATTTGTATGCATCACAGTAAAGGTTTGACGTGTGTGTGAGTTACAGCGTGGACCTGAAAGTTCTAATCGTTTAGCGTGTCAGCGGTCATGAAGATGTGTTCACACAAAATAAATACGTAACTAATAAAACACTCTCTCACTAAGGTGCATGCAACGGGAACAATATGGAACACAAGATTAAATATGAACTTAAAAGTGCTTGAGATGAACCTGAATATTTAAAACGCATGAGGACAGCTAAGGCAGTCTGGCAGTCTTAGTGCACAGCAACAAGTATTAATGACTGTATACACTTGGATTGATTTGGGGTTGGTGTAAAGAATGAAAGTTAACAACTCCACGAAATTAGTGTCCTACTCGTGACAAGAAGGAGTCAAAATTCTGCTTCCTCGCGGTGGAAGAAGGCTGTTCTTATCCACAGATATTTAACAGAGCTTCTAAAAACAACTGACTTCATACTGTTAGAGATTTTCAGAATAAAATGTGCCTTTTTTTACAAAACATCAGTACAAATGAAAAGGTGCAGGACTTAGAAAACACTTTAAAATATGGGCCGAAAAGCATTTCTCTGAGAACAAAGTGATTTAAGTTTAGGAAGGTTTAGAAGGTATTGCATGCCATTTAAGCCCCGGCCACCTTTTACACACTTGCGCACGCACGCACGCACGCACGCACGCACACACACACACACACACACACACAGACAGAGGACTGCACGACTGTGAATGGGCTTCTTTTTTTTTTGTTTGTTTGAAGTGGATTCCCTGCTTGTGACAAATCAAAATGAGTTCTTCAAAACGTGGCCTCTTTCTGGGACACACATCAGTCATTCCTCATGCTGAAACCTCAAACATAATATGCCTGGAGCTAAAAACACTGGTTCCTGCAGGGTGAAAGCTTAATGACCAATGCTATAAACACCTACGCAAGCAGGAGTGCAAGGAGCAGAAGCTCTACTGGAGGAGACGGCGCTTTTTTTTTTTTGGGCAAGTACAACCTTTTACTAATTAGCAGAAAAAATGTGGTCATGTTTTGTAACATGTTATTCAACTGTGACTCCTATTGCTTCAGTGCAAGAGGTCAAATCACCTGACAAACACAGCCTAGATGCTTTAATCCTTTCTAGTGTCCGATTTGCCTGTGTTTTAAGAATAAATAAAAAGGTCCTGGTATTTCACAGTACAGAAGCTCTCACATTTGTCCAAAGACTACAGTATTATTTAAGTTGCTGTACTTAATTTCTTCCTACAGAAAAACAAGATGAGCAAGGTTGCTCAAGGAACATTCACTCTATTAACTAGGAAATAAATACACCTAAAATTTCAGCGAGGACACAAAAACATCCAAGAAAATAAATACAGGTGAACTACAAAAACCTAAAAGGTGTATGTGTGAACATACAACTCCCTTCATAACCCCAAAGGGAGACCCCATATGGCATGCCATTTCTATAAGAAAGTTTAAAGGCTCTGAGACATCGTACATACTGCCACAGTGAGTTTGCACTTGATGCTGTTACCACAACAGCCAGGGTTGGCAGCGGACATGCAACTCCTATTTCCTACCATCAAAGGAGAGAAGGCACATTGTTTCCAGCGGCATTATCTCCCACTGCCTGCGCTATACCTTAGAGATTTCTTTACAAAGTGGCCAGATTAGATGAATTACACACTTCAATAAAATGCATTATTGTCAAGTCTGTGAAGAAACGCGTTCTCCTTCTCAAACGGTCCTCATTTGCCTCTCTGGCGCCCGAGCAGTCGATGCAGTTTCTCGCAGTTGTCCAGCCTCATCGACTCGGCCTTCTGCTTTAAGCGCTCGTCTCGGTACAGTTGTCCGAGGTTTGCCAAGTCTGACTCTGAAAAGGAGGACACAGAGACAAAAGATGACGCTTCACAATGATTTATAAGAGCCTTTTTCACTTAAAAAGGAATGGTTAGACTTTTGGGGAAATGCACTTATTTGCTTTCTGACTGGGAGTTGGATAAAAACATTAACATCACTCTCATGTCTGTGTGGTAAACATGAAGCTAAAGCTAGCATTCAATTAGCTTAGCTAATTTGAGGGTCTGATGATGGCACAGGAAACAATATTTCCTTCAGGTCAAGATTTGCACTTTATCGACATCAGTGATACCAAAACAGACTCCTCTGCGTGCTTACTCTGCTGTTTCTCTTTCCAGCAGCTGTTCTGCAGGTGTTCAATATAGTCGCTCTCGATGGTTTTCTCTAGCTCCTCCAGCGCTGCCCCACGGTATTCCTTCACAAAACTTTTATCCACATAGTACGGTACACCCATGTGCTGCGTCTCCCTGGACACCACCAGCCCCATGGCCCTGAAACGCACCATTAAAACACATCGCACAGTGAAACTAAGGCCTCAGCCAGGATTTGCTGAAATGTCACTGAAGCGAAGTTGGTGGTACGACAGACTCACGGCTTATAGAAGAGACTGTAGGGCGGGTTAGTGGCCATCATCTGAGTAAACACTGATATGAGGATTAGCACCAGCACAGGGAGAAGCTGCAGGAACGCTGTGAAGGTGTTCTGTGGGAAGATAAAATCAGCACAGATTACAAAGCACATAATACTGTATGTAGGCTGCACTCATACGCTGTACTCGTGCCAGCACAGTGCTTTTGTGTCTTTGAAGCAATCCACCGTCTTCTAAAGCAATAACCGCGCTTCAGTTGAGGGAAGCAAATGTGTGACATGGAATCAAGCATGATGGGAAACAGTCACCAGAGGGCTGCAGCCATGTTAAAAACGCTCCTGTGATGATTCTCCAGTGCGTGTTACTGATTCGCATAATGCCATACCTCCGCAAGCAGATCGTAGCATAACACTGTGGCTGGTTAACAGGGATTTGTCTTTATGCTTTGTGAGTCACTGACCTGACTCTGGTTGTCCTCCACCACCTCCTCGCGCCTCTCATGAGCACGTCGGCGACGAGGCTGATAGAACTGAGAGTAGGAGGCTCCCTGGTTGGTGTACACGTGGATATTTCCTGGAGAGACACACAAACAGTTCTATAGCATCTGCACTTCCACAATAAGTCTGTAGATAATGTGCCCAAACCACAGCGGACAGCAACAATAAATAATAATACTGAGAACAATAAAAGAAATGCTAGTAATTATCATAGATTGCAGTATTTGAAGATGAAATTAAAGGCTGTAAAGTTCGTCTTTCCATGAAATTATTCACAGAGAAAACGTGCAAGCTGTTGGGGAAATATTCAGATTTCCTCCAAACTACCCACTAAAATTGGCTTATGAATGTATCTGATGCTACACCCTAAACAGTCATCTTGCAGCCTCTTCTCAAACGACCACTCTGTGGCTGCAGCCGTTGCTGACGCAGCGCCTCATCCAACCAAAGGCTCACGCACAGCCGCTCGCTCACCTGTGGGAAACCTGCCACCAAAGAAAATGTTGAAGAGCTCCTCGGGGGAAATGTCGGCCTCAAAGTCTCTGTGGAAGTTTCGGTGGTATCCATGGCGACTGTGGCTGGATTGGTGGGGCGCGTTTGAAGCCGCAGATTGATCTCCGTATTGATCATACTGCTGCCTCTTCTCTGGGTTGCTCAGCACTGCATATGCGTTGCCTATTGCTGTTGGGAGACATTAAATGCAATGCAAAATATAATATGATGGGAGCCATTCCTTAAAATCCAGTTCAGCTCTCCCTTCACCCCTTCCCTGTTACTTTGTTTTGGGAAGTATAATGTTTCTATGGATCCAGTTAGCTAGCTGTGGGCTTCAACTTGAGCTCTGCTTATGTTTCTTTACATTTTGGCAAACTGGCACCACTGGAAGTATGCTGAATTAACTATTTACACATCCTTTTTACAATTTGCCCTTAAATATACAGACAGCTATGACTGGATGACTTTGATACTGAGGAAAGCTTAAAAACGTGAAGATTCTCAATCAAATTCTGGAGTTACAAGCAGTGTGTTCTCTGAATGATTTCCATAAATTTGCCATAAAAGGCCAAACAGTAACTTTCTGTTTTTAAAACACCAACACATACCTGTCCTCTTCACCTCATGCAGTATTTGCCCCTCTGCACCTCACCCCCGCCCCCCTGGGTAGCCACGCCTCACAGTTTGAAAACCCTTTCCATAAATGATTACAAAGAAGTTCTAAATGTAATCCAAACTGGTAAAGCTGGACGACCCTGCTTCAAGTCGAATCTGTTTACACAGGACACCACCACCACGAGGGTGTTGTTCTTGAACTGACCATGACCTCCAACTTTGCTGAGAGGTGGTAACTGAGAAAAAAATGTTAAGATCTACAGTTTTTTTGACACTGTAGAAAGATACTGCCACTGTAGATCACAGAAAACAGTTTTCCTTCCACCTCTGCTGAAACGTGTACCTTTGAAAGCGTCTGTGGCTCCTGGTGCAAAGTTCTTGTCGGGGTGAAACTTGAGGGCCAGTTTCCTGTAGGCCTTCTTCAAATCCTCATCGCTGGCATTTTTGGAAACACCCAGGATTTCATAAAAGTCCTTACAATTCTTTATCCTGCAACAAAGCATAACGATGGCAAAACACAAGCCTCAACTTAAGGAGCTTACTGAGCGTGTATACTCTTCACACATGTACATTGACACAGAGCTCCATCCAGCACTCCATGTTATTTTAACTAGTGCATGACCAGTAGCCAGGTTACTCAGAGCAGCCAAAGTTATATGATGAGGAACAATGGCAGGGGTCGCTGCGTACCAGTGTGAGAAAACAGGTTAAGAGTGTCTGTGCACCTGAGAACACCCTGCCGCTGCTCCTCAGTGTAGCTCTTCTTTTCATCACCACTCGCGTTACTTGTGTCATTGTGTCCGATGTCCTCGTCTCTCCAGCCTGTCGGCGGGGGCACGTGGTTTGCCTCTGGAGCTGCGGTGCCTCCGTTCCTCACGATGGCATCTATCAGCACTAAAAACGAGAGCAGAGAGGTCAGCTGACCTAAGCTGAGTATCCCAGTAAGGGGTTTGACCTCCACGAGCCTCCTGAACAGCTTCAGTGCTCCCTGACTTTGAATATATGCATCTCTAAAAATCTCTTAGAGGGGGAACACCATTCTTCCCACAATCTTCCACAAGGGTCACAATCTGGTGAAGGTGAAACCCACAGCTTGATTCACATCATTTTAACACTCAGTGACTCCCTGTGGCCTGTACGAAAAACATATGCTGTAGTTTCTCCACTCATTTATTCATTTTTTTCAGTCGCATGTCACTCATCAATGCACGTAAACATCAAAAGTTTTTCACTCCTTGCACAATATCTGCAATTGAATCCAGACTGCTGGAACAAGGACCGCTGTGGCATTTCACTGCCTCATGCATGTTGCGTTCAATGAGCTGAGCTGAACGTCATCTATGACAGCTGATCGCCCTCTTTATGCTGCCATTGCTGCAAAAGCAATCAGGCGAGGCAAAGCAACTGGAGACAGTTCTGACAGTCTGCGGTGCTGTCTGTGAGGGGGAAGGGGGCCTTTAACAGCCCTAAATTTCAGTATGTAGCCTGAACAGACTTCAAGCTTTAAAGCTAACGAGCTATTTCTGTCCCCGTCTAAAAACAGCAATTCTGTGCACCCTTCCTAAAATCTGAAACGACACATTCTACAGTTAACAGATTGGGATATGCTGGCTGGTTGACCAACGTTAGCAAGTCAGACTGCCATTGCAGAATGTGCGTCAGCTAATTTTACCTCTGGCTCGGGTGCTGGGGTAAATATTCTGGGCTTCGTAGAGCAGCTGCAGCGCCCGTTCTTTCCGTCCAGACCGCAAACACAGCTTCGCCTTCTCTATCAGCCGGTCTGCTTCGTCTTTGTCCATTTCAGCGTTTCGGGGTTATTTCTGCGGATCCAGTCGCTGTCTATAGAGGTCTGTCCCTGTGCAATGTGCGCCAGTATCATACGGCGAGGCGAGCCGCTACAGCTAACGTTAGATAGCCGATTAGCTTTGGTTTCGGATAGCGGCGTTACGTTAGCTAGGTGCAAGCCGCAGTCACTCAGAGTCCTTCGCGGTGTCCGATACGCAGACGATGGCGGTTGTCGACAGGCTGCAAGCAGGCCTGCAGGTGGGCCATTTTTTGAAGGAGAAAGTCTGAAAGGTGAACTGTTTCTGCTGTTTAAAGGGCCACCCTGTTGAATTAAACTGGACCCCCTAAGCTATGATGGACAAGAGATGGAGGCGAGGCATAATCGACGTCATATCCTGTCAAGTGAGCTCATAAATCCTTAGAAAGATGCCACTGATATCAGGACAAACTGTGATTCACTTGGTTGTCACTACATAAAAGTACTTAGAAAACCAAGAAGGTTGAGTAACTGCAGGAAATGTAGGCCACAGGATGCTGCTGCTGCTGCTACATTTAAGCTCTTTAAGTAAAGCTCTGATACTTGCTTGTGATGCGTTCAAGTGCCCATGAAGTTGATTTTTTTAGGGTAGCCATCAAGAGGCACATTTCTGCTTTCGATTGCAGTGGCACAATGAGAAGACAGCAGGAGCGGAAAGGATATTTGTAATGCACTGTGGATGCACAGATTCAACAAACAGAATTAAAAAGGGAGCAGCTCTGTGCAGTGGTGGGCCTTCAGGGCTTTTAAATGACTGATAAATCAAACTGCACATGTCCTGCTGTGGCAGCTTCACATTAAAAGCATTGAACTGGTGAAACACAAGCTGACCTTTATTATGAAGTAGTAGTAGTAGTATTCATTTTTGGCATTTTTTTGACAGTGGATCAATATTAAATACTGCAGGGAGTAATGGAACGAGAAGGAGCAGCCACAGCGAGCTGTTACTATAGATGAGCTGCAGGCTGCACACCTCCACCTTCTCAAGCAATGCCACCAACTCCTGTCACTGTGTGCTGCTGTTTGCAGACTCATACCATGTGCAACATAACATCAGATTATCAAGATCACAGTTACTTATAGAAAGATGGAAAAAAGGCCGTTTATTACCTGACTTCTTCATTAAACCACCACAAACTGCATTCTCCAAAATGAACATATGGTTATATTATTTATTGTTGTGTTGATAAATATATATGGCAATTAATGCTAATTAATATTAACATGACATATGATCATAATTACAGTGACATATAATTGATTTAAGTCAATAATAAGAATTGTTATTTAAAGATTAGAATAATGATAATTCATGGTGAGTTTAATGCAACTTATTTTGAAATACTGATGAGAGTTTAGCTTGATACTGCATGAGCAGCTCAAGTAAAGGTAGCACTGACGCTGTAATATTCCTTTAGCAAACATCATGGGTAACATTTCAATGGAGGACATTAAACTTGCACTCATTGCTAAGTATAACACAAAATATGGCTGAATGAAAGTAACGTTAACGTTACATGCATAGACATAATATACGTAGACGCCTCATTACGTGCTGGAGCGTAATCCAGCGTCGCCGCCATATTGGGTGGGTCTCCGCTAGCACCAGAGCCAACCAAAGTCAACGAAAAGAGCGCAATAATGCCCCTATTTTATTTATTTATTTTATTTAGCTTCCCAGCCCCAGTTACAAGCTTAACAGGGTAGAGTAAGACGAATGACCTGGAATTTTAAAGCTAACTTTTCCAGGCCTTAAAAAAAAAAGAAAGAAGGAAAAAATGTACTGAGCAGGAATATATGGGAGCTTTGTATGTATGTATGTGTTAAAATCAGTGTATATCACAAACATCAGCAGTTTCAGTCCAGGCTATTATGGAATCTTTGTCATCCTAAAGCTGTGAACAGTTGTTTAAATTTAGACACGTCAGGCCAGATGGTGTGTGTGTGTGTGTGTGTGTGTGTGTGTGTGTGTGTGTGTGTGTGTGTGTGTGTGTGTGTGTGTGTGTGTGTGTGTGTGTGCGTGTGTGTGTGTGTGTTTGAAAGCAGCAGTGGACTGTGGGGCGACACCCATGATGAGTTGGCCAAAAAGAAAAAACCTTCCTCGTTTCGACAGTTTGTTTAATACGCATGTCAACGGGTTATGCGAGATGTCTGGTTTTTGTGCATGTGTTGTGTGCTTAACTTTACATTAAATAAACTCTGCACACAAAAACAGAAATGAAGAAATTCTTGTGTTATTGGTGTGTACAGAAGGGTCATGATTTTGAGAGAGAGAGAGAGAGAGAGAGAGAGAGAGAGAGAGAGAGAGAGAGACAGAGAGAGAAAGAGAAAGAGAGAGAGAGAGAGAGAGAGAGAGAGAGAGAGAGAGAGAGAGAGAGAGAGAGAGAGAGAAATCAAATGAACAATCAAACTGTTTCTTTATTAAAATCTAAAATTAATTAATTATTACATTTATTAATGTGCCATACCATATGTCTGTGTTATGCTCTTTAACAAAGACAAAGTATTTCAGCATGGAAGCATTTGTTTTTAATGTGTGACAGCGTCCTGAATCATAACTACATCTCTGACGTTTGTAACAAACCAAACCGTGTGAAAATCGGGTAAAAATTAGAGGAGTTGTGATGATTATAGTAGCTGGACATACACTTTCCTCCGTAGAAATAAATGCACTGGGGACGCGTAGGAGACCCATCCAAGATGGCGGACGCACTGAACGTCAGCTCCAATAGGAAGCGTCAGTCAATGAGGCGTCTACGTATGGTCCCATTTACCGATGGTTGATGCGGCCGACGGAGGAGCCTCCGCGTCCTCCGTGGGAAGGAGTCTTCCGAAGGATGCAGCCCCTGAATTGGGACACAGCCACAGACGCACGACCGGGGTGCGTGGATCCCCTCACGACAATTTTGCTGGCCTTAGTATTTCCTGTGTTTTAGTTTGTTTATTATTGTTAGATTTAGTGTTGATGTGTGTGTGTGTGTGTGTGTGTGTGTGTGTGTGTGTGTGTGTGTGTGTGTGTGTGTGTGTGTGTGTGTGTGTGTGTGTGTGTGTGTGACAGACATGTGTATTGGACATTTGTGAAAATACGGAACAAATCGCGTCCCAACATTTAATTGTCAATTAAAGGACGATTCCTTATTTTACGGGACGGGTGGCAACCCTGCCTATAACTGACCTTGAACAGCCAATTATGTGGAGAGATTGCTGCCCCATACAAAATAAAACAAATATAGAACAGAAATATGTCAGCTAAGACGCGACATTAATGATCCGTTAATGTCAAGAAGCACCCAACAAGCCATCGCTTCGATGAGCCATAGACGAACGCAGTTCAATTCACCTGATCTAATAAGCAATTGATGAAGCACTGAAAAAACACTTTAAAAACCTTCTCATGGTCAATTCTTTAAGCCGAATTACTCAGCAGAGCATACTGATTACTTTCCCAGATCGAAACGCGCGGACCGACGCAGATTTTGGAGAAAAAGCGAGATAACTTTAAATTTGTGGATTTTTGACTGCGGTTTGGCGAGCCCCGCAGCGTCCCGCTAGAGTCCTCACTTCGTCATATTTCTCCGTAGATTTTACGAAAAGATCATAAACTATCACCGAGTTTTAGGCATGTTATTCAAATGTGTACTTTTTCCATAATGAGTCTTTCCTGGCCACAGTTTCATGCAAACGATGTCCTCGTGCGCCTGAGGTGAACGTCCCGTGATCTTGCTGGGCAGGTGGAGGTCTGCTATCCTGCACGTTCACATACAATCAGATTGACTGTCCGAGTACATGCGTGAAAGAAGATTCATCGACCGGTATCGAGGAACACTTTTAAGTCAAATTTCAGGTTTCTGCGTGAGCTCAGAGCGGGACACAGTGGAACTACACTGTTAAAGGGGATTTGGGCTTTTAGTCAGAAGGACTATTGCTGTCAAGCTGAGAGAACTCTGCCCATTACAACAAAGTAAGAAGAGTCCAAACAACTTCAACTTGAAAAAAGCGCGGAAACTCATTAAAAACCCATGATAATCCATTCAGTTAACTTCAGAAAATACGGTGGGCATTTCAACCAACACGCATGCGCCCGCAATGTGACGTCACGCGCTGTGTTGAACTTTAATCCAGCCGACCGCCATCTTTTTTACCTCGGAGCCGAGCTGTCCAGTAAGTACATTTAAAATTATTTTAGCTTAGTTAGTTCATCTGTTGGTAATGTGCATTGGTCGTCTCATGTCTCTCTATCTCAAATGATCCGTCAAGATATTAAACCTGTGATGAATATTTCATGTTCGTTCTTTTTCGGAAATACTTTAGCATGTAGCGCTAGCTAGCTAGCGCCGCCAGAGTGAAACAGCAAGTTAATGTAGGGTTGAGCCTCATATTCGACTGTAACAAGTTGTCTTTATTATTACGGAAAAATGTGTCAACTGTGGGAATATTATACCTGGATCAACCCGCTAATATACGTGACGTTGCGACTTGTACAAGAGGCTTTGCTCGCACTCAAACAACCTGGCACAGGATTGACAAGGCAGCGAAATAACAGAGCAACTTATGTTCCACGAGGAAGAGGAGTGGAAAAACACTGACCACTGCCGTAGTGTATGGATATCTTTTATGTAGAGTTAGATGCTGTATAAACACGTAGTTATAGGTGATTGTTTTCAGGTGTGCCGTTACACTCTGTATCCATGGCAACGCGTAGCAGTGGGGGTGAAAGCCACGCAGCCCATCGGCTGCGTGTGGGTTTTTTGGCCAGTGGGAAAGGAGCCCTATGCCGTTTGAAAGCGGGTCGACCGAGTTTAAATTTTAAAAAATAAAAAACAAAAACGTGTCAGCCGGTTTTTTAATGCTATTCGACCAGCTAGGGATCGGCATATAGCTCCTTTCCTGTTGGCCAAAAAAACCCGGGTCTGATCTCCATCTGGCAGCTGCCACCATAGACATGGGCCGTTTCTCAATATGCGTTCTTCTTTGTACTTGTGTTCTTGTGTACTTGAGAAACGTCATCACTCTGAGTCCAAGTACTGTTCCAATTCTCAAGTCCGCATCTCGACAAGTACACTCAAATACCCGGATGTGTTCTTGCCCCTCCCACTTTATCAAGGATGCATCGGATGGTGACTTGTGCGGACTTGGGGCAACCACGTATCCCAGAATGCATTTTGTCGCAACGATGCCGGAGGAGAGGACTCACAACTATAAGTTACAAGTTTGGAAATACTGCTGTTTTAGTAGTACGGAATGTGGTTTTAAGATTATTTTATGTGAGAAAGTGGATGTTAAAACTTAAAATCTGTGGTTGATTCATCACGATAGCGCGTAGTTTAAAATTTGCTCCAAAGTTTTCGGAGATGTGTCGTCCTGCTAACGTCATCAAGTACGCTGCTGTCCCAATTGCAGAATGACGGTCCTGCGTCCTCCCGTCCTGGAGAGACTGTACTCCCAAGTCGAACTTGCTAAGTCCGAACTTGGTATTGAGAAACGGCCATAATATACGTAGACGCCTCATTGACTGACGCTTCCTATTCGCTCCGTGCACAATATGGCGACCGTTGACCTTCGAACTTGAGTGTGCGGGGCAGTACTTCCGGGCAATACTTCCGGTGCGCGTCCGACAGCAAGAGACAACAGCAACCGAGAACCAGAGATAAGCAGAGAGAAAGTTTTTCACAATGAGTGTTTTTAGGATTAAGGAGAGGCCATGTGCATTTCAGAGGGTGAGAACCTCGGCACTTCACCCTAAAAAATTCCAGGTCATTCCAGTGTCTTACACTACCCTGTTAAGCTTGCAACTGGGGCTGGGAAGCTAAATAAAATAAAATAAATAAATAAAATAGGGGCATAGTTGCTCTCTTTACGTTGACTTTGGTTGGCTCTGGTGCTAGAGGAGACCCACCCAATGTGGCGGTGATGCTGGATTACGCTCCAGCACATAATGAGGCGTCTAAGTATATTATGTCTATGGCTGCCACCGCTGTACGTTGCCATGGATACAAAATGTAAACGGTACACACATCACTCATGAGAAGCTCTTTTTTCTCGCTGTCTTGTCAGTGCTGTGCCATGTGGCTTCTGTTTTTACAATGTAATCACTTACCATTCAGATGAGTGACATGGCCAAGTGTGTGCACTTTATAATAAAGTCGTGTTTATTTCATGTTAGGATACATTAAAATCTGGAAGCTTTAAATTGTGAACTGTGCAATTTTTCAGAGACTTGTGGCGATGCACAGTATTTTGCACATCTAAAAATACACAGACACAATAAGGAAACTGAACTTATTGTGTTTTGTGCTGATAATGGTTGTATATCTTTCTTTCTTTCTTTCTTTCTTTCTTTCTTTCTTTCTTTCTTTCTTTCTTTCTTTCTTTGTGTACAGGGTTACTTCACTTCAGTGTAGGCTGTGGTGTTTGGGGCAACTGCCCCTCAATGAGGTGGTCCTGCAAGTGTTTCTCCTTGCCGAACCAACGCACACTAATTGTCCATTATATGTCCACCTTGTTTTCATTTTCTGACTTATTTCTATTGCTCTGTTTGGAGGAACACTAATCCATGTGATGTTATAGAGAAATTGTCAAGAGAGTGGACATTTCAGTAATGTTTGAATGTTTTCATTTTCAACATTTTGAGCAAGTTTCTCAGATACATTTTTTTTGTTTGTTTTTATGAATCTTTGCAATTTGGGGGGAGAGGAGGATGACAGCCAAGCTGTCCTCCATGACAGACAGTGACTCCCACCCACTCCAACACACACTCACTGCACTGAGGAGTTCCATCAGTGATAGGATGCTACATCCAAAGTGTGTGAAGGAGCGGTATCGCAGGTCATTCCTTCCTGCACTCGTCAGACTACACAACAAGAACTGCTGAAAGTAATTTTTTGATAATTTATCTGTAAATCATCTGTAAATTACCTGTGCAATAATCTGGGCAAAAACTGGTGCAATAATCTGTGCAATTCATCCTGTACCTAACAGTCCGCAAATACAATTTATATTTAATAATGCTTATTTTTATCACACTCTTTTGTATATACTTGCTGTTTTTTACCTAATTCTATCTTTTATTGGTGCTGCTGTACATTGGAATTTCTCCTTGCGGGACAAATAAAGGTATATTGAATTGAATTGAATTGAATTGAATTGAATTTACTGCAGCAACTCTGAACATTCACTCAGAAAGGACTCTGTTGAACTCGGAGAGTTATTGTTTTTCCCCAAAGGATGGGTGCTCTTCTTTTTATGTATTATATTATTATTATTAATATTATTATTATTATTTATGTGTGGGACAGTGTAATTTCAGTTTGTGAGCAAAAGTGTGTTAGAGGGTGTAAGGGCTATTTTTTTAACATGTCCCAAGGAAGGTCTTTTTTGATGTCTTGACATCCATTGACACTTATTTTGAAGCAAGGCTGCTTGAAGTTGGACTTGTTGGGGGTTAAATAAAGGTCCTTATTGAATTGTCTGTTCAGCGATTTTTTTCTTGGGTTAATATTTAGTTTGTCTCATTCTCATGGAGATTCTTTGTAGATATTGTTTTGCTTAAAATTTTGAAATCTAGCAATTTCTGTAAACTCAAGTAACTTGGCAATAAAGCATGAGAAAAAATAATAATGTTGCCCTAACTTGATAAAATAAGTTCAACCAACATCTTTTTTAGTTCTCTTCAGTAATGTTTTCCAGTCCACATTACTTGATACAGAAAGTTGAGTCAACAAATCGCAAGTTGTATCAATTATGTATTCCATGTTGAGCCAACTTGATCCACAGTTGTAGGAACTTGATAAAATAAATTCAACCAACATCTCTTAAAGTTATCTCAAATAACATTTTTAAGTTCAACTTACTTGATACAGGAAGTTGAGTCAACAGACTGTATGTTGCATGAACTCATGTTTTGAAGTGTAAAAAACTTGACACTAGAAGTTGACTCAAATTAACTCAGTCAAAGCAACAAGATGACTTGACATAGTTAAATCGGGTCACCTAATCTTTTTTTTTTTTTTTTTTTTTTTACAGTGCATGCTTCCCGTGAAATTATTTTCTCCGCATTTATCCCATCCTCGGTCTGTCGATCCTCCGCGGCAGACCAGGAGCGGTGGGCAGCCAGCTGCCAGCCGCCAGCCGACGCCGGCGCCCGGGGACCAGTTCTCCTTCGGTTCTTCGGTTCTCCTTCCTTTGGTGATCTTCTTGCATGTTTTTAGTGGGAGTTATTTAAGGAGGAAACCTTAGGTTCATGCAAACTCCACACAGAAAGGCCCCCTTTTTTCCTCGAGCAGCAGGCACCGAAGGAGTGGTGGAGGACACGCCACCAGCGCCCACAGCGAGATTCCGGGGGCCTTCTAGCTGTGAGGCGACAAGTGTGACCACTTGTGCAACCGTGCTACCCTACAAATAAGTGTCTGACATTATTATGGAAAGAATCCATACAGAGATACTTCTTTGTTGATGAGTAAGATCTGTTTTGCGTAAGCAGAAACAGCTGTTGTAGCGCTGTTGCCAAAGCCACCAGACTCCATTCAAAAAAACATTAATTTTAGCATTTTTTAAAAAACGTCTTCAAATGCATCAAAAACAAAATAAAACTCGACAAAAACCTTCTTGGATCACCTTTTTAATGTTTCGGCAACAATTACTACCTCTGGATTGGTTGAAATAAACTTTCAATTCACAGAACGGTGAGAGGAGCGAGAGAGCTGGCTGACGTCAGAGAAGCAGCGGGGGAAACAGCGCATTGAGTCGGAATGTTTAATGTTTTGTGTGTTTACCTTTTGTCATGCTTCACTCATGTTTAGAACAATCCTGCAGAAAATGGGATTGACAAAAAATGATTGACAGGTGCTGATGTTTTTTTTTCCATTTTTTTTCTGTTTGATTACGTTCTGTGTTAGATTTAAATTGTTAATTAAAAATATTGTGTTCTAAATTAAAATCTTATAACCTCGTTACATTATCTATTCCATTTCTTATTTACAGTATAAATAAACTTTTGAACTACTTTTCAGTGACAACACAATTATTTTATTTTTTCTGTGATATTTACAGATATAGGGCTGCACGGTGGAGCAGCAGGTAGTGCGTGTGCCTCACAGCAAGAAGGTTGCAGGTTCGATTCCCGGGTCGGGCCTTTCTGTGTGAAGTTTGCATGTTCTTCCCGTGCATGCGTGGCTTCTCTCCGGGCACTCCGGCTTCCTCCCACAGACCAAAAACATGCTCATTAGGTTAATTGGTGACTCTAAAATTGCCCCTAGGTGTGAGTGTGAGTGTGAATGGTGTGTGTATGTGCCACTTGTGTGAATGGTGTGTGTATGTGCCCTGCGATCGCTGGCGACCGGTCCAGGGTGTACCCCGCCTCTCGCCCGTTGACAGCCGAGATAGGCTCTGGTCCCCCCGCGACCCCGCTCGAAAGGGATAAGCGGCATAGAAAATGGATGGATGGATTTACAGATATTTACAAAGATACAATATGAATATTTCTATTTACAAGTGGGCATTCTTAAAATGTACAAAAGAACATGTATACAGTTGAGGCTGAGCAGGAGTCCCTGGTGGTGCTGCAAGATTATTGAAGCAAACAGTTTCCTGTTCCGATAACAATGACCATCAGGACCGCTTGGAGGCTTGATCCTCACATGGCAGCCATCGATTGCTCCAGCAGCTTTTCAAAAAGCTCTGTGTCTTGCCAGCTCTGCAAACCCCTGAGTTACTGCCACCAGGTCTTCTGTGGTCTTGGGGAGGTAGATGACCCTGTGGCGAATGGCCACCACCTCCTCAGTGACTCAATGGATGATGCGGTGAACAGTGGAGCGAGCGAGGCATCCCAAACACCCTTGCCACCACAACTGGAGGATGTTCCACTCGCCAGCCAGAAGAGACAGACCAAGGTGTATTGTGGCATCTCATCCGTGTCGCCTTTCCTGGTGGAGAAGCTCCAGCAGCACCACCAGGGACTCTCTGCTCAGCCTAAAATCTCGTCTGGTGTCATGATCGTTGAAAAATAATAGCAGAACAGGAACACTGATGTTTATGCAGCAGTACATCACCCTTGCCTGGATGGAGAAAGGAGGGTAAGAACAGGAGGATTAAACAAGAGCAACTGAATTTTAGTTGATACAACAACTCTAGTGAATGTTGAAGCTTAGACCAATAATGCTTCATTTCTCCATCTATTACACTTTGGCTCCTCAATATGGTTCTGATGTTTAATAACACAACATTTTAATAGGCTATTGAATTAAGTCAGGGTTATTTACAGGGTTCGTACACATTTAACTATTCAATTCAAGCACTTTTCAGATCTTGAAAACATAGCATTAAAATTACAGCATACAGCAGTATCAAGACTCATGGTTAAATGACATATATGTCAGTCCATAGTTTATATGGCAAGCGTTTGTCACTAAACGGTATTGTTTATTAACGGGTAATGTATGAACATTAATATGGGTTAAAATAGCCGGTTAATGTTACCTCCTGACGGCGCTCTCCCAGCCGGAGATAAACGAGCCGCCAGTGTCGCAAAACCTCTGGTCCCATTGTCCAGGACAGAAAATGTGAACAGAAAACAAAGGGCTGTAAAATGGCTCCGCGAAATCCTTTGCATCCACACAGCCTGTGAAAAGCATGCAGCATATGTAAACTCCAAACACTCAGGAGAAGATAAGCAACTGAATCCTGAGGAAATCGCCTCTCCCTTAAAGCTTTACCGTAATTCAATTCAATATTCCTTTATTCGTGCCTCGAGGGGAAATTCCGAATTTCACAGCAGCATCAATAACAGAATAGAATATTAAAAGACAAAGTGCATGCAGTTAACACAAAGTATATACAAAAGGGTGTACCGGGAATAGTATTTACAAACCAAAAATATTGCACAGTTTACAGAAAAAAATATTGCACAGATTACAGGCTTTTATGTACTGAAATATTGCACAGATTACTGCCCAGGTTATTGCACAGATTGTTTTCCAAAAAAATTGTTCAGTTCAGTTATTGCACAGAATGTTATGCAGATTATTGTACCTCCTACTTGGAGCAGTTTCTATTGTAAAGTCTGATGGCTGCAGGAAGGAATGACCTGCGATACCGCTCCTTCACACACTTTGGATGTAGCATCCTGTCACTGATGGAGCTCCTCAGTGCAGTGAGTGTGTGTTGGAGGGAGGACAGCTTGGCTGTCATCCTCCTTTCCCCCACCTCCTCCACCTGTTCCAGAGGGCATCCCAGGACAGAGCTGGCCTTTCTGATGAGTTTGTCCAGCCTCTTCCTGTCAGCTGCTGTGATGCTGCTCCCCCAGCAGACTACACCATAGAACAAGGCAGAGGCCACAACAGAGTCATAGAAGGTCTTCAGGAGTGCCCCCTGCACCCCAAAAGACCTTAGCCTCCTGAGCAGATATAGTCTGCTCTGTCCTTTTTTATAAAGTGCAGTGGTGTTATGAGTCCAGTCCAGTTTGTTGTTCAGATGAACACCCAGGTACTTATAAGATGTGACCATCTCAATGTCCCTTCCCTGGATGTTCACTGGTGATGGGGGAGAGTGCGGGCGACGGCGGCGGAAGTCCACAACCAACTCCTTGGTTTTATCCGCATTGATCAGCAGGTGGTTCTGCTGACACCAGTCCACAAAATCCTGAATAAGTCCTCTGTATGACCTATCATCCCCATCTATGATGAGGCCGACAATGGCAGAGTCATCAGAGAACTTCTGCAGGTGGCAGGTGGGTGACAGGTGGGAAAAGTCCGCTGTATAAAGGGTGAAGAGGAACGGTGCCAGCACCGTTCCCTGGGGGGCCCCCACACTGCAGAGGACAGTCCCTGACACACAGTCCCGTGTCCTCCCGTGTCGACAGTTTGACAGACAGCATCACGGACTGAGGCATCAAAGCTTGGTCTGCAGCCAAAAAATGAGATGTACCTGTGAGATTAAGGAGATTTTTAAGTGCTAATAAAGCCCCTGTAAAGACGCATAACCTCAAAATACTGAAGTACTTAAGAATTTCATATCTATCAAATGACATCGCCACCCAGTTCTTCTATTTTGTAACTTCTTCAGCTTTAATTCCTTTGAATTCAGGCGAATAACAGGAAAACCTGACTAAAAGTATAGAAAATATTTGAGAACAGTGCACAGCCACCCATAAATCTACAGTTACCATTCCTCTTTTCATATCTCCATGCCTCATCCGACTTCTCCACACAGGTAAGCACTCCGCTGGAACATACTGTATTGATGTGTGCAGTACTCGAGTCAATAACAACACAAACTGGTGTGACTAGAAAGGAGGAGGCTGGCAAAATGGCGCTGCAGTGACAACCAGGTGGTGGTTTGGTTTTGATGAATTAATAAATTCATTAATCATACGTAAGATTTCAGCCTTGAAACAACCTGGCATCCTAAAAAGAGCTATCTAACAATAAAAATAAATAACAGCAATAATTTAATGAGGCTAAGACTCGAAAAGGCCGTAAAACATTGGTAGCTGCATTGTTGTTGATAACTGAAGTATATTACACATTATACAGTTTATATTCTAACATGAGTGTACAGCCCTTCTAACAAATTTTTGAGGCTGTACTTGGGCACAGGAGCACCAGCTAAATGCTAACGTGTGCATGCTAACATGTTCACAGTGGCAATGCTAATGAGCTAATGTTTAGCAAGTGTGATGTTAATAGTATGCATAATGGTCAACATGTTAGTGTGCCAACACTTGCTACTTAGCACTTAACATAAGTCAAAGCTGATGGGGATATTTTTCTGAGATATATGGACATGCACCATATATCAAGTTTTTGACCAGATGATGGCACTAAATAAAAAGGGCTAATAAAAGTTATTACAAATCATCTTATGGCGCCAGACAAAAAACTAGGGGATCATCAAAATCAGGAGTAGGGCTGTCAATTAATATCCTAAATTCTAATTTCTATTCAAATTGTTGAAAAATCCATACATTTGAATATGTAAATGAATACTGGATTGTGGGGGAAAAAAGCAGCATTGTTTTGGTGCCTGCTGAAAGAACTTCATGATGGACAGAAGCCACAAAATCAGAGTTTCCATAGTGCTGTACCTTACTATTATTTATTTATTTAGTTATTTATTTATTTATTTATTTATTTATTTATTTATTTATTTATTTATTTATTTATTTATTTTTTTTACCAAGCACCAAGTCCGACATGTTTATGTCTACGTAGTAGTGTCAGTCTAAGTGTAAAAATATTAAACATTCCGACTCAATGTGCTGTTTCCCCCGCTGCTTCTCTGACGTCAGCCAGCTCTCTCGCTCCTCTCACCGTTCCGTGAATTGAAAGTTTATTTCAACCAATCCAGAGTTAGTAATTGTTGCCGAAACATTAAAAAGGTGATCCAAGAAGGTTTTTGACGAGTTTTATTTTGTTTTTGATGCATTTGAAGAAGTATTTTTAAAAATGCTAAAATTCATGTATTTTTGAATGGAGTCTGGTGGCTTTGGCAACAGCGCTACAACAGCTGTTTCTGCTTACGCAAAACAGATCTTACTCATCAACAAAGAAGTATCTCTGTATGGATTCTTTCCATAATAATGTCAGACACTTATTTGTAGGGTAGCACGGTTGCACAAGTGGTCACACTTGTCGCCTCACAGCTAGAAGGCCCCCGGAATCTCGCTGTGGGCGCTGGTGGCGTGTCCTCCACCACGCCTTCGGTGCCTGCTGCTCGAGGAAAAAAGGGGGCGTTTCTATGTGGAGTTTGCATGAACCTAAGGTTTCCTCCTTAAATAACTCCCACTAAAAACATGCAAGAAGATCACCAAAGGAAGGAGAACCGAAGAACCGAAGGAGAACTGGTCCCCGGGCGCCGGCGTCGGCTGGCGGCTGGCAGCTGGCTGCCCACCGCTCCTGGTCTGCCGCGGAGGATCGACAGACCGAGGATGGGATAAATGCGGAGAAAATAATTTCACGGGAAGCATGCACTGTCAAAAAAAAAAAAAAAAAAAAATTAGGTGACCCGATTTAACTATGTCAAGTCATCTTGTTGCTTTGACTGAGTTAATTTGAGTCAACTTCTAGTGTCAAGTTTTTTACACTTCAAAACATGAGTTCATGCAACATACAGTCTGTTGACTCAACTTCCTGTATCAAGTAAGTTGAATTTAAAAACATTATTTGAGATAACTTTAAGAGATGTTGGTTGAATTTATTTTATCAAGTTCCTACAACTGTGGATCAAGTTGGCTCAACATGGAATACATAATTGATACAACTTGCGATTTGTTGACTCAACTTTCTGTATCAAGTAATGTGGACTGGAAAACATTACTTAAGAGAACTAAAAAAGATGTTGGTTGAACTTATTTTATCAAGTTAGGGCAACATTATTATTTTTTCTCATGCTTTATTGCCAAGTTACTTGAGTTTACAGAAATTGCTAGATTTCAAAATTTTAAGCAAAACAATATCTACAAAGAATCTCCATGAGAATTAGACAAACTAAATATTAACCCAAGAAAAAATAGCTGAACAGACAATTCAACAAGGACCTTTATTTAACCCCCAACAAGTCCAACTTCAAGCAGCCTTGCTTCAAAATAAGTGTCAATGGATGTCAAGACATCAAAAAAGACCTTCCTTGGGACATGTTAAAAAAATAGCCCTTACACCCTCTAACACACTTTTGCTCACAAACTGAAATTACACTGTCCCACACATAAATAATAATAATAATAATAATAATAATAATAATAATAATAATGATATAATACATAAAAAGAAGAGCACCCATCCTCTGGGGAAAAACAATAGCTCTCCGAGTTCAACAGAGTCCTTTCTGAGTGAATGTTCAGAGTTGCTGCAGTAAATTCAATTCAATTCAATTCAATTCAATTCAATTCAATTCAACATACCTTTATTTGTCCCGCAAGGTGAAATTCCAATGTACAGCAGCACCAGTAAAAGATAGAATTAGGTAAAAAACAGCAAGTATATACAAAAGAGTGTGATAAAAATAAGCATTATATAAAAATAAGCATTATTAAATATAAATTGTATTTGCGGACTGTTAGGTACAGGATGAATTGCACAGATTATTGCACCAGCTATTGCCCAGATTATTGTACAGATCATTTACAAATGATTTACATATAAATGCACAGATTATTGCACCAGTTTTTGCCCAGATAATTTACAGATGATTTACAGATAAATTATCAAAAAATTACTTTCAGCAGTTCTTGTTGTGTAGTCTGACAGCTGCAGGAAGGAATGACCTGCGATACCGCTCCTTCACACACTTTGGATGTAGCATCCTATCACTGATGGAGCTCCTCAGTGCAGTGAGTGTGTGTTGGAGTGGGTGGGAGTCACTGTCTGTCATGGAGGACAGCTTGGCTGTCATCCTCCTCTCCCCCCCAAATTGCAAAGATTCATAAAAACAAACAAAAAAAATGTATCTGAGAAACTTGCTCAAAATGTTGAAAATGAAAACATTCAAACATTACTGAAATGTCCACGCTCTTGACAATTTCTCTATAACATCACATGGATTAGTGTTCCTCCAAACAGAGCAATAGAAATAAGTCAGAAAATGAAAACAAGGTGGACATATAATGGACAATTAGTGTGCGTTGGTTCGGCGAGGAGAAACACTTGCAGGACCACCTCATTGAGGGGCAGTTGCCCCAAACAGCACAGCCTACACTGAAGGGAAGTAACCCTGTACAGAAAAAAGAAAGAAAGAAAGAAAGAAAGAAAGAAAGAAAGAAAGAAAGAAAGAAAGAAAGAAAAACATATATAACCATTATAAGCACAAAACACACCAAGTTCAGTTTCCTTATTGTGTATGTGTATTTTTAGATGTACAAAATACTGTGCATCGCCATAATCTCTGAAAAATTGCACAGTTCACAATTTAAAGCTTCCAGATTTTAATGTATCCTAACATGAAATAAACACGACTTTATTATAAAGTGGACACACTTTTTGGTAAGTGATTACATTGTAAAAACAGAAGCCACATGGCACAGCACTGACAAGACAGCGAGAAAAAAGAGCTTCTCATGAGTGATGTGTGTACCATTACATTTTGTATCCATGGCAACGCACAGCGGTGGCAGCCATAGACATAATATACTTAGACGCCTCATTACGTGCTGGAGCATAATCCAGCATCGCTGCCATATTGGGTGGGTCTCCACTAGCACCAGAGCCAACCAAAGTCAACATAAAGAGAGCAACTATGCCCCTATTTTATTTATTTATTTCATTTTATTTAGCTTCCCAGCCCCAGTTGCAAGCTTAACAGGGTAGTGTAAGACACTGGAATGACCTGGAATTTTTTAGGGTGAAGTGCCGAGGTTCTCACCCTCTGAAATGCACATCGCCTCTCCTTAATCCTAAAAACACTCATTGTGAAAAACTTTCTCTCTGCTTATCTCTGGTTCTCGGTTGCTGTTGTCTCTTGCTGTCGGACGCGCACCGGAAGTATTGCCCGGAAGTACTGCCCCGCACACTCAAGTTCGAAGGTCAACGGTCGCCATATTGTGCACGGAGCGAATAGGAAGCGTCAGTCAATGAGGCGTCTACGTATATTATGTCTATGGTGGCAGCTGCCAGATGGAGATCAGACCCGGGTTTTTTTGGTCAACAGGAAAGGAGCTATATGCCGATCCCTAGCTGGTCGACTAGCATTAAAAAACCGGCTGACACGTTTTTGTTTTTTGTTTTTTTAAATTTAAACTCGGTCGACCCGCTTTCAAACGGCATAGGGCTCCTTTCCCACTGGCCAAAAGCCAACAGCCGATGGGCTGCGTGGCCGTTCACCCCCCACTGCTACGCGTTGCCATGGATACAGAATGTAACGGCACATCTGAAAACAATCACCTATAACTACGTGTTTATACAGCATCTAACTCTACATAAAAGATATCCATACACTACGGCAGTGGTCAGTGTTTTTCCACTCCTCTTCCTCGTGGAACATAAGTTGCTCTGTTATTTTGCTGCCTTGTCAATCCTGTGCCAGGTTGTTTGAGTGCGAGCAAAGCCTCTTGTACAAGTCGCAACGTCACGTATATTAGCGGGTTGATCCAGGTATAATATTCCCACAGTTGACACATTTTTCCGTAATAATAAAGACAACTTGTTACAGTCGAATATGAGGCTCAACCCTACATTAACTTGCTGTTTCACTCTGGCGGCGCTAGCTAGCTAGCGCTACATGCTAAAGTATTTCCGAAAAAGAACGAACATGAAATATTCATCACAGGTTTAATATCTTGACGGATCATTTGAGATGGCGAGACATGAGACGACCAATGCACATTACCAACAGATAAACTAACTAAGCTAAAATAATTTTAAATGTACTTACTGGACGGCTCGGCTCCGAGGTAAAAAGATGGCGGTCGGCTCAGATTTAAAGTTCAACACAGCGCGTGACGTCACATTGCGGGCGCATGCGTGTTGGTTGAAATGCCCACCGTATTTTCTGAAGTTAACTGAATGGATTATCATGGGTTTTTCATGAGTTTCCGCGCTTTTTTCAAGTTGAAGTTGTTTGAACTCTTCTTACTTTGTTGTAATGGGCAGAGTTCTCTCAGCTTGACAGCAATAGTCCTTCTGACTAAAAGCCCAAATCCCCTTTAACAGTGTAGTTCCACTGTGTCCCGCTCTGAGCTCACGCAGAAACCTGAAATTTGACTTAAAAGTGTTCCTCGATACCGGTCGATGAATCTTCTTTCACACATGCACACGGACAGTCAATCTGGTTGTATGTGAACGTGCAGGATAGCAGACCTCCACCTGCCCAGCAAGATCACGGGACTCTGGTGTTCACCTCAGGCGCACGAGGACATCGTTTGCATGAAACTGTGGCCAGGAAAGACTCATTATGGAGTACACATTTGAATAACATGCCTAAAACTCGGTGATAGTTTATGATCTTTTTGTAAAATCTACGGAGAAATATAACTGTTTTTGACAGTGTGGCAGTCGCTTTCGTCCCGAAGTGAGGACTCTAGCGGGACGCTGCGGGGCTCGCCGAACCCCAGTCAAAAATCCACAAATTTAAAGTTATCTCGCTTTTTCTCCAAAATCTGCGTCGGTCCGCGCGTTTCGATCTGGGAAAGTAATCAGTAAGCTCTGCTGAGTAATTCGGCTTAAAGAATTGACCATGAGAAGGTTTTTAAAGTGTTTTTTCAGTGCCTCATCAATTGCTTATTAGATCAGGTAAATCGAACTTCGTTCGTCTATGGCTCATCGAAGCGATGGCTTGTTGGGTGCTTCTTGACATTAACGGATCATTAATGTCGCGTCTTAGCTGACATATTTCTGTTCTATATTTGTTTTATTTTGTATGGGGCAGCAATCTCTCCATATAATTGGCTGTTCAAGGTCAGTTATAGGCAGGGTTGCCACCCGTCCCGTAAAATACGGAATCGTCCTTTAATTGACAATTAAATGTTGGGACGCGATTTGTTCCGTATTTTCACAAATGTCCAATACACATGTCTGTCACACACACACACACACACACACACACACACACACACACACACACACACACACACACACACACACACACACACACACACACACTAAATCTAACAATAATGAACAAAATAAAATACAGGAAATACTAAGGCCAGCAAAATTTTCGTGAGGGGATCTACGCAGGACCCCGGACCCCGGTCGTGTGTCTGTGCCTCGCTCCCTGCGTGTGTTGCTGTCATGGTTGCCTAGAGACAGACATCACACACCGGCGCTGCTCACAACACCCGCGCCTTTTAAAAATGTCCACTACACCCGATACTCCACCACATATACGTAGACGCCTCATTACGTGCTGGAGCGTAATCCAACATCGCCGCCATATTGGGTGGGTCTCTGCTAGCACCAGAGCCAACCCGAAAATCGGGTAAAAAGTTATGATTATTGTAGTTGGACATACACCTTCCTTTGTAGAAATAAACGCACTGGGGGCGCATGGGAGACCCATCCAAGATGGCGGCCGCGCTGAACGTCAGTTCCAATAGGAAGCGTCAGTCCATGAGGCGTCTACGTACATTATGTCTATGGTTACATGCACACCCACAGCCCTGGATAACGTTATGTTACCCAGCTGTATGCTTGCTTCCTCTTCTTTTCAGTGGGACTGTGGACACATTTAGGGTTAGTTTTCCCTCCAAAGATCGGTTACATTAGTTGAAATTACTGACATAACGTTACCAAATGCAAGATGCTGCTTCTCAGTGCAGCAGGCCAAGCTGCAAAATCAGCTTCTGAAGAGGAGGTATTTTTGGGTGATAGGATAATGTGTTACTAATCAGGAGGATAAAATGTGTGGATGTACATATCCATGGGGGTTGTTAGATAAGACTGTACAAACGGTAAGGAGCTAATTTGTCCATCTTTCAAATGATCTTTTAGTTTTAATAGCTGAAAATGTAAATCACTTTGCCATATTTCTCTTCTTCTCTTCTTTTCAAAGGTGACTTTAGTCAATTAAATGAATCATGGTCATGATCCATCTAACTGTGATTTGTTCCTCCAATAAAAAAAAAAAAAAAAAAGTGGCAGCTCCATGTGAAGAGCTGACAAATCCAGACTTGTGCCAAATCAGTAACATCCATGCAAATTAACTCTGGATGGTAATAACATGGGTTTTAAACTGTCTTTAAATGTTTCTGCCAGAAAACGATTTTGCCATTACCTGTGAGACACATATATAGACAGTTATATAGATCTCTGACCTCTGTACATTCTCGGCCTTGTTTAGCACATTGTTCTGTGTCAATCCTCTGCACTGCCCCGTACATTTGGATATGTACATGTAATCATGTACAAATTGTTTATAATTTTCCTTGCAACTATAGCATACATGCATTTTTATTTTTTATTTTTTTTAATTTTACACTACACTAAATAGCTTTTAAAGTACAGTCTCAGTAGTATGCCACCCTGCATTATACTGTACATATTATATGAGCTTGAATTTTTAAGTTCTGTAACTGTTATTCATTTTGAAAATGTAAGATCTTAAACAGGCTCAATTTGCTAATCTCAGTACAATGATTTCAAGATATTAACATGCCTAAAAGTTTGGATTTATCCCATAAAGGGAAACTTTCAAATTTCATGGAGAAACCTTTGTGTCACTATATTCCAGTGTTTCTCAATTCCGGTCCTCGGGCCCCACTGCCCTGCATGTTTTAGATGTTTCCCTCCTCCACCACACCTGATTCAAATGATCAGCTCGTCATCAAGCTCTGCAGTGGCCTCATAACGAGCCACTCATTTGAATCAGGTGTGTTGGAGCAGGAACCATCTATAACATGCAGGGCAGTGGGGCCCGAGGACCGGAATTGAGAAACACTTATATTCTGAAGTCTTCCTGAACATATACTGAAAGCCAGTTCTTCATTTCTCATTTTCCATACTTTACCAACTCTGATTAACAGCAGCTACTTCGTAAAGACCTGTGATTGGCAAGTATTCTTTCTGTGTCCCTTGTATCACTTGACCTGTAGCTCCAAATATGGCCCCTACATCACTGCACAGCCCAGCTCAGTGTTGGGAGCTAGTGAGTGTCCTGCAGATAAAATATCATGAGCAACTCCATGGTCTCATGCAACTAAACACAAAAGCCCCCCCTTAACATGAAGATATAATAGCACATATTATAAATGTAATGTTTTTATTAAAGATTGAGGTAGGAAGAAAATAGGTGGGTGATTGATTGGTGGAAAGGCATTTAGAAAAGGGTTAGTCCTGGATGAAGGGGAACTGGAGATCCATCTGTAGTCCAGATCATTCCAGCCAGGAGTGGTTCTTAAGCGTCTTCAGGGTGGGTCGGGCCTCTGGGCTCTTGGTCAGACAGCTTAGAAGAAAATGGTGGCAGTCTGGGGAGACAAACAGGAATCTCATTTTAGTACACATACTTTGCTCTTTCACTCTGCACTGTTTCTGTGTGTGTGTGAATCTACTGTACGTGTGTGTTTATGACTTACTAGAAGAAAGATTAGCTCTGACTTTGGGGTGTTTATGGATAATCTCATTGCTGTTGCAGAAGGGGAGACATGAGTGTAGCGTCCGAAACAGCATTACACCGAGCTGCCACACTGTTGTTGGTTCTGCCCTGTAACATTGGTGCAGGAACCACTCAGGGGGGGCATAGTTACGGGCTCCTGAAATACACACAAAGACAAAGGTTAATGGTGAGGGACAGAGGTAGAGAACAGAGACAGCAAAGATGGTGGATTATCTCAGAGAACCAGATTATTATAGAAAGATGGCATACCTGCTTTTGTATGGTACATCCCCTCTTTCAGGTATGTGCCACAGCCAAAATCAATAATCCTGATGCGTGGAACATCAGAGCCAGTTTCAACCAGTATGTTGTCCATCTTGATGTCCCTGTGGAACACACCTCTGGAGTGGATCTCAATGAAGGCATTGACCAGCTGTTTGGTTATGATCTAAGGGAGAGAGAAAGAGACATGCACACTGTGAGTTATGTTGCACTTGAACACAGATACAAAAACACAGAAATACACCTGCCAGCAGCTACTTACTTTAACCTCGCACTCCCGCAGGATGGACCCTCTTGATTCAGTGTAGTCTAGCAGGTCCATGCAGGGAGCTGGTCTCTCTAGGATGAGAATCAGCTCATCGTCCAGATCAAACCAGTCCAGCAGGGCCACGGCTGCACTGGTCCCTCCTGCTGCTGGTCTGAGTCTCAGCAACATTGCCACCTCCATAGGGGCTTCGCAAATTTTCCCATCCAGAAACTGAATATAAGAAGAAAAACAATGAACCCTTCATTTGTGCACATATACAAAAGTAAACAGTATTCTAGCTGTTAGTTTAAATGAGTTACAAGAGAAACATGTGGATATGTTCCCTTTGTACCAAGTATAAAAAGAGAAATATCAAGAAATGTTTGTCATGAGTTAAATAATGTAGAGACGTCACTTACCAGTGTTGTGTACCAAAACTTGGACTCAGGGATGTGTTTTATGGCCACCTACAGGACAGAAACACAGACATTTGGTTAGTTTATACTACGTACAAGAGTGGATACATTAATCAAAGAGTGTGTGTGCGTGTGTGTTTGTGTGTTGTATGGCATGTCTTACAGGCAGATTGTCGTGTCTGCGGTGGCCAGCAAAGACCGTTCCATAGCTCCCGTGACCTAGCAGGTTCCCTGGCTTGTATTTGGATACAAAGGCAGCTGCAGAGAGGAAGTACAGATAAAAACAGTTTGATTACTTGTTCACAACTTTTATTGATTACACTACCTCTCATCATAATTTGTATTTTCTAAAAATTGAATCCTGATTGCAATATGAATCTAAACCCCAAGACTGAACCTTGAAAAAAGTAGTTGGACCATTTGGACATTTACATAAACAGTTGATTAGCTTAGCTTAGCATAAAGACTGGAGATGGGTAAAACAGGCAGCCTGAATCTTTCTCAAGGCTCACAGAGTCCGCCTTAGTATCTATGGTACTAACTGACGCAGCAGAGGCCGAGGTGTCCAGACTTTAGTCTCCAAACATATTTCCGCTCACTGGTATCTTTCACCGGACACCCCACCTCTTTCAAACCCCATGATAACACCATCAGGGTTATTTTGTCAGTCTTTGAAGAACTCCCTCCACATCCACAGTAGACTTTACACAACAGTCTTCACAGTCTAAATAGCACTCCTCATGCCAAGCAAACTCAAGTATTTCTATCTTACCTCTGCTCTTATGGGGGTCGTCGGTTGCTGAAGGGGTGGTGTCACTGGATGAAGCCTCGGTAACATGGTCACTGGGTGCCTCAGGGGGACTGGAGGTCTTTCCGCTCCTCTTCCTGGGCTCCTCTGTTTCCTCAGACTTCTTCTTTACGCTGGTCCTCTCTTCACTTCCAGAGGGGATGCTGATGGTGCTGGAAGTAAGCGAATTGATCAGGGTGGAGTCATTGGAGGAACTTGTCCTCCTCCTCTTGCTTGCTCCTTCAAGACTCTCATCAGAAAATCTTTTCAAGGTCTTCTGTCTTCCATCTAATCTGCAGTCCTTTACTGCATAGACAGTGGGGTCAGTGTGGCGTCCTGCAAGAAGAGAAAATGTTTGCTGAATGTATTCTATGACAATATCTACCTTAGTGAAAAAAAAACACACTAAATATACGTAACATTATGATACTGAGCATACTAAAGTGTACCTGCATCCAGACTATAAAATAGTGTAATTAAAGTGTGCTAAATTGGAACAACTAATTTTGTACCTATGATACTTTAAGTTCTGCAAAAGTCCAGCTTAAATTGTATTAAGTATTCTTGACTGTAATAAGAATGTGACTATTTCAAGAATAATTGATATACTGCAAATATACTAATTGTTTTATATTCACTATTCTATTCTATTCTATTCTATTCTATTCTATTCTATTCTATTCTGCTATTCTTCAATTTAAAGTACAACTGAAATACATTTACAATGTAATGTGAGTTGTACTTTGAGTGCACATAAAATCTAATTGTAGTAGATTATAAATACATCTACATACTTCTTAAACATTTTCAATACACTGTAAGTGTACTTGAAAAGTCTACTACTCTACTACAATACTAAAAATTTATTGTAAGTGAGGATTTAAAGTGTTCTACCAATTTGCTTAAATATATTGCATGATGTACATAGAATGTACATGACATGTACTACTAATGGATTACAAGTACATTCTCTTTAGTATATTTGTATATTGCTTCCGTTTCCAGTACACTTTGGGTGTAACGTAAAATTACACTACTAGTGTAATTTTACATACATCTTGAGCATTTTCAATACACTTTAAGTGTACTTCAAAACTAAGGGTGAAGGAAAGTCCTCCAATATATTATGTATTCAATGCACATTATACACTGTAAAGTATTTTATAGTACACTTTAAAAATTGAACATAAATTTCACCAAAAATACGTTTTACTGTAGTATTAATTAAAAGTATACTTTCAATGTATTGCAGTCCACATTTATATAAATGTACTGGAAACATAATTTGCAATATTTAAATATACTTTAAGTAAATTTAAGTATGTATTTTTGCTGGGATTTTGTCCTCACTACCCACCAAGTTGTTGATTGGAGACCGAACACTGACCAGTGCTCGTTGTTGGCCACGATTTTGAATCCATGAGTTTCAAAAGTACATTGTTCACCGATGAAATGATAAAACTAAAAACAACTTATCTGGGTTTCTCTTGGGAATGTGTCCTCAGTTTAAGAGCCAATGTCCGGAATGTTGTGACCTCACAACAAAGACATCATGATAATGTTCTTTGTTCTGTTCTATATGTGAGATCAAAGCCAAACCACACATTTAAGAAAAAACAACACACACACACACACGCGCGCACGCACACACGCACGCGCACACACACACTTGAAGCACAAACAACAGTAACTGGATTCATTCATATCAAAACATGGTTGGAGGACAACTCTCATGATCTGTCTATGAACATTATATTAACCAACAAACCAGTTCAACAGGGCTTCTGTCACCAGATGAAAAAGGGTCATGTCTAACAACACTGACTGAACTGAGGAGACCACTTGCTGTCATTTTGAACGTGGAATGTTTTCCCATTCTTGCTCTGATGTATGATTTCAGCTGCTCAACAGGTCGGGGTCTCCTGTGTCGTATTTGTTTCATAATCAGATCAGATCAGAGAAGGCGGTGGCATTTCTGGATCTGGTTTAAATATAGTTTGCTCTTTGCATGGTAGAGTTTCAGCTTCATTTTTGGATGCAGCAATGAACTGTGTTTCCAGACACTGGTTTTTGGAAGTGTTCTTGAGCTCATGCACTGACGTCTGAGGACTGACGATCACGACCAGCCAATGTTGGTTTTCGGCCTTATGACCTTGTGTACAGAGATTTCTTCAGATTCTCTGAATCTTTTAATGATATTGTGTACTGTAGACAATAAAATACTCCAATTCTTTGTAATTTTAGGCTGAGAAACATTATTTTTAAATCATTTTGCTATTTGCCAGCACAGTCTGTCACAGAGTTGTGAACCCCTCCCCAGCTATACCTCAGACAGACTCAGCCTCTCTGGGAGGCTCTTTTTATACCCAGTCATGTTCCTCACCTGCTGCCAGTTAACCTGATTACCTATGAGATGGTCCACCAGGTGTTTTCTTTTAGCATTTCACAACCCTTCCAGTCTTTTGTTGCCACCAGCCCAACTTTTTGAAATGCGTATCTGGTATCAAATTCTAAATGAGGATACTGTTTTAAAAAACAGTGACATTTCTCAGTTTCAACATCTGATATGTTGTCTTTGTGTTCTCTTTAATTAAATATGGGGTTTCAGTGTTTTGCAAATCAACACACTCTGGTTTATTTATGCCCACTTGGAAATGGGGTTGTGTCTTGGTCACAATTCATACTAATAATACTACTGTAACAAACAATAATAGTAATATGGGATCATTATATATTATATTACACACACTTGCCACTTTGTTAGATACACCTTGGTAAAACTAATGTAGTCTAGAACAACAGCAGTACATTCTACAAATCATGATGGTTCAGTTTTTGTTGAAACTCTATAGATGTCACTTAAGTGATCATAAACATGTTGCAATTATTTTGTCCACTCCACAATATTAGAGGCCAAGCAATCCACTCGCTTTGAACAGGGACGTTTTGAATGGGCACTGCACTACTTAAAAAAAGGCAAACTGTCACTGACATGAAATGCATTTTGACAGGACATTAAGGCTTATTGACTTAGACGTAAGCTACTGTAGCTTGATAGTTCTGATACAGAAATCAACCTTAAGTGGCGTAAATATTCTTGGTTGGCTACATCGAATACGAGTGAAACATTTATCTTTTCAGTGTTTGTATCTGAATGTAAGTCATGGTGAAAGTTAAAGTTAGCATTAAACCTTCCATTAGTGAGTCACAAACCATCCAGCACATTTTTTTTGTTCATGCATATTTTATTCAAGAGTAAAAAAATGTGATTTGTCCCATAGGGCATGCTTACAATGTGTGTATCATTTAGGAAGTCAAATGCGAAAACGTATTTCCATAGATAATAAAAAATGTTGCAAGATAAAATCCATTATATTTGTTGAAATATGCATGTAGACCATACAAGAACCAGAAACAGAGGAAGGAAAATAACCATAAGCTAAATTGTAACAATAATAATATCAGCAGTAAATATAACCAGAGTACAATGTTTCCTGTTGAATGTAAGTGTGACACATGATTTTCTTTGTGTCCAGTTCTTTTACATCTGAAAACCATGCTATCATGCTTTGGCAGCCTGAAAGTTGCTTTTCACTGAGATTATATTCATTCACACTATTGAACATTTTCTGTACATCAGTACAACAGAAAAAAAATAAAAATAAATAATAATAATAAATAAACACAAGGCTTCATACTTTAGAAGGGCATCTCTGCATACAACAAATCAATATAAAATTAAAAGCAGTGGTAATAAATAACAGAATGAAAAATGGACAAAAACAATCAAAGGAAGCCTATTTATAAAATTTATAAGACAAATAAAACTACAAATATAATTCAAAAATAATTCAAGTTTACTATTTGAAACACAACTATCACAATTATAATCTCACATAACAATTAGGAACTTAACTGCATGCATTGATGCGTTCCATACCATAGATGCTGTGTTAAAAATCACTTTTTGTCCATCCTTATTTCACATATCTTTATCATTAAATAGAAAGATGAAATATAAAGTAGAAAAAATATTAATGTATGAAAGGAAATTCTAGAAATTTATGTGATAGTACGTGTCGCTCAAAGCTGGGGCTTCACTTGTACCGCCTTTCCCAAATTATTTATTTTGAAAAATCAGATTGTTTCCTGTTTAGATTTTGTGTCTTTTCTCTTCTTCTCTTAGTCAAAAAGACCCCTTCAGTGCAACAAGGCCTTTTTAGGATATAAATGGACTTTTCATCTACGTATTCTGACACAATACTTGGACATGGGAATTGATTTTATATTTGGATCACAGTGTGGGTGCACTTTAAAATGACACTAGATTAGAAAATGTGATTGAAAAACAAGAAATAATATATGAATAACACAATTAAATGCTCTATGGATGGATTCACAAACCAAATGCCTCGGTCATCATGAGGGAAGTACATGTGACAATTCTTCTAAGATCAATTTTAGTGCAAAAGAAATCACATTTGTTCCCAAAAGTGGCATTAATGAACTTGAAATCCCTTAAACTGCAGGATGGATCTAAGAGTGGTGTGTGGTTTTTAAGTACTCTTTAAAAAATAGATTGTTTGCATTCACAAATTTGTAGAATTTCCTTCTCACTCTGATAGTACTTTGTGTCGCTCTTAGGCATGAAATTATGTTGAATTTGCAGAGAAGCAAGAGGCGTGAAAACTCAAAGGGCGCCAAAGTATACTTCAGTGACTGCAGGTATTCCTTTACTTTCTCTTTAGTGACAAGCAGGTGAGAAATAATCAGGTAGAGTGAGACAGCAGGGTGTGCATTGACATCACCTCCTCTCTTCTCCTCTGTGGTCCAGAAACAGGTGTTAAGCTGCTTTGTTGCAACGCAGAAGAGATGAGAAAACAGTGATCCGAAGCTTCCTTCAGCGGAGGACGCTCATGTGTACACTTTCCAGGAAGTGAATTGCACGATGTGTGTGAGGTATAGCTTGATCAAATGCCATGCTTCTCTGATGTGAGCCACTTAAACGTTCAATGGACGGGAAGAAAATAACTTTAAGGATGGTCTGGATTAAAATATAACCCTTTGAGATTCACCTACAGACAGTGATGAAGTTGCATCTTCATATGGGACAGTGTGTTCCTCTGGGGGATATTAAATCTTGGTGTTGAATCTGTGATGCCGAGGCTCCTACAGTAAGCAGTGGAAGCAAATTTTCCAGGTGCTCCCTTCACCCCTCCCCCTTCTTCCCTCATCCCCTCCAAGTTCAATTTCTTGCTAGGAGATGACTGATAAGGAGGGATGTGAGGAAAGGAGCAGTCCTGGAGAGTAGTGAGACATACTGTAGTAGTGGAGCTTGACCTGTGGTGGCTTTGGTGGTTAGGCCAGAGCTGTGGGCACCGTGGCCTCTTTCCCTTGCATCTTACTACAAGGGAAATCAATAAATTTAAGCCCACTGGTAAGATTGCACAGCAGGCTTTAAGAAGTATGTGCTTTGCTTCCTTTCCTTTTGCTTTATCTCTCACAAAGTGGTGCGATTTGTTAATACTAGCAACACATGAGGGTAAACATGTAAGATTAGTTTCCTCATGAAGTGAATTTGTGAGTGATTCATAATAAACACTTTATGAAACAGTAACATGATTTGTGTGGCATGGATACTGCAATTAAGTCTTCTGTCAGGCCCTGTAATGAAGGAGCAGACATTTGTCAGCACTCAGAACAACACAACTGCCAACAATTCAGTCTGTAATTGAACTGAGGAAGGGAACAACAGGCAGAAATAGCTTTCAGCAAGTCAAGCTGCAGCCCGCGGCTGACCTCTCCTTATCCCCGCCCTCTGCTGTGAACCCCAGCTCCCCCCACCCCAAACTGTGCGATGACATACTGTCATGAAAAAAATGACCTTTTCCGCCCATGTTAGATTTGCTGCAGATTTCATGTTCTGTCTGTGGGCCTGGTTTATTTCTATGTTCTGAGGCCTGAATTCCCGATTTTGGCAATGTCTCGCTGCACAGCGCAACAGCGGCACGCTTCTGAGGCTCCGACAGCAACATCACTGGATGTTGCTGTTATCATCCGTGCCGTTTGCCTCTGACATATTCATCTTTCCCATGGAGTGACCCACATGGTTCACCCCGTCCTTGCGAGGTGGCATGCGCTCATTGATGCGATCCAGGCCCTTAGCCTCCTCGAAGCTGGTGATCTTGTGCTGGGGGGAGAACCCACGGATGGCTGAAAAGAGATAGCACACGTAAAGGGATCAGGTTTTCCTTGTAATGGCACAATCTCAGAATATCCCTAATATCTTATCTTATTGCGTGATTCAAAATATCAAATCTCGTTGGGTTTTCCAAGCAATATAACCAAAAAAGAGTCAAGCTCAGCGAGTCAATGTCAATTAGGAGCAACAGAGCCTATTTTCATAAAGAATGAAAGTACTTAACATAGTGTACACTTTAAAATGTCACATTTTTTGCTTTGAATTGCACAGATTTACAAACTACCAGCATATGAACCTTGGTTATCTCTGCAGCTGATGCTAGTGACGCAGCAAAGCAGAGGCTGCTGCAATTTCACAGTTCAAAGATTCCTTTTGGCACTTGAACCAGCTGTAACACTTAGCGCAACACACAAACACCAGAAAAAAAAAAGAGTTATACAACCCTGATTCCAAAAAAGTTGGGCCTGTGTAAGGCGTAAATAAAACAAAATGTGATAATTTACTCATCCTTTTTGACATATACACAATTGAAAACAGTACAAAGACAATGAATTTAACATTTTACCTGATCAACTTCATTGATTTTTGTAAATATCTGCTAATTATGAATTCAGCAGCAACACAAAGTAAGACTCAATGAACGTCCCCTCATTGTGAAAAGAACCAAACACATTTCCTTTTTTTTCAACAATCGCCCAACAGTCGTCAATTGCAAATGTCGCCCATCCCGCTACCTATTTCACACAAGATTTGCATGTCAATAAAAAAAGAATATCTACGCTGGTGCCCATCAACTGCTGTCTCATACTGAAGCGTCTTGGTCAGTGAGCAATGATTACCTTAGACATATCATGAGGAACTGAGGCTTCAGGATGCATATTTCATGTTGATGCTGTTTCTTGTTCTTGTGCATGCAACACTTTTAAGAACCAGATGGAGGCCATTTACAAGCCAAACCCAAAAACAATGGAGTATTTTAGTCATGCATCTCTTAGCAGCACTTGACTTTGCAGTGTTTTAATTTGTCATGAACACGTCTTGATGCCTTAGAAAGATATTCCTTTCTCATAAAACATTTTTCCTCCTTTTCTCCTACTTTGTAATGACCAATTTCAAACTACAGTGATTGTTTGTGCGCAGCCTCTTGACGCTGTTGTAGTCAGTGGGGTCGACAGCTAGTAGGAGACTGATACACATGGAGGAACAATGGATTTCTTTTAACCTGTCTGCAAGCAACAAGAGTCCATCATCTTATCTTCTCAGTTCACTCCCCCCTCAAGACGATGATCCCTCACCAGCTTCCCACCTGGCAAATACTGCCAATAGTGAGATGTTGCTCCTCTTCAACACTCAATCACACATTAGAAAATAATTCCTTGGTGCACAACGTGGCCTACATTTCAAGTAACCATTTATTATCTTCATCACTTAATTTGAAATCCAATCATCTTATTGGATTTCTCTTTTAATCGATGGCACTGCAAAGTAAAGTGCAAGCCATAGCAGCATCGAACTGTCCCGTGAAATGTTGCTTGATGAAGTTATTATTGTGTGAGCTGTTGTGTGCATGAGCCGTCAGTGGCGGGTGGCCTCTGCAGCAGGTAACCCTGACAATAAGTTGAGAGCAGTGGGAGGTGGAGCACTGGTTTACCTTCTCTGTCCTCATCATGCGGCTCGATGGCTTCAATGGCTTCAATGGTGGCTGAGGGGGGAGGAGGGGAGCAAGTTACTCCTGATAAAGCCATGCAAATGTAAAATGCAGCCCTCCAGCGAAACGGCAGCTCACATTAGGCCAGATGAGAAATACACGTTCACTGGCAACGCAGCCAAACTCCAAGGAGTGCCATGCATTAATACTGAGAGAATTAGTGTCAATATAGAATGAAAGAGAGAGAGAGAGACAGAGAGAGAGAGAGAGAGAGAGAGAGAGAGAGAGAGAGAGAGAGAGAGAGAGAGAGAGAGAGAGAGAGAGAGAGAGAGAGAGAGAGAGAGAGAGAGAGAGAGAGAGAGAGAGAGAGAGAGAGAGAATTAGGCTGAAGGCAGAAATCACTTGTTCTGTACCTAAACAGTGCGTTTGCTGTCACTGCTGCCAGCACACCAAATGATTGGGTTGGAGGTAGCTAAAACCTTGATTTGAAAATACTTGATTTTTAATCATCAATCTGAGGACTCTTTGGGGTTGCTTGGACTGCTAATTCCACTGTGAATCCACACTGAACTCGAAAGCTGAAGGGACTCCTTCAAAATTTGGTATTTCATGTAGTAGTGCATGCTTTGGCGAGCTCTGTGACTGTCCGTCCATGCTCTGAGTGCATGTTCATGTGTTTTCCACAATGGAGGGTCATTTGCGTTTTTCGTCGACTACTTATTATGATCAGCTGTTTGCACCTTAGTAAGAATGCAGGGTGAAAATCTTGAATTCTTTTGGTTTCATGAAAATGAGAAGTTATGGCCTAGTTTTACTTCTAAAGCTCAGATAATTAGACTGAATAATACATGCATACAATATGACATCACTTGATTTGATGCATGTCAAGTGTGAAGGCATACAGAATGTACGATTCATGTTTTCCTGTAATTTGTGTATTTGGTCACACGCACAGTGTGTGCATGGACACTGAGTCTGTCTTGTAAGCTTGTTTGGGCTGGGCAAGATGCTACACTGGTATCAGAATTCAGATCTCCCATCCAAGTAGATTTTTGTTGTTGAACATAAATTAGTCCATCTAAATGTCAGTATATTTTCATACTATTTGGTAGCATGTAGTATAACGTTATGATGGTCAATTTGAGAATTTAGTAACAGTCAGGTAAAGGTCATTTGATAATCTGCAAGGAAATCTAGTTAAGGTTGCAGCCATGCCAGTAGTGCAAGAGGAAAAACTGTATCTTCGCAGGATGAAGATTGCAAAACAAATTAAAAATCATCTCTGAAGTCACAGTCAGGTGTGAGGTCTCCTGTAGGGTTATGGTTGGGGTTTAGGCTGACATTAGGTTAATAAACAATTTATGGTCTTGCTAGCTTATCCACAAAGTGATGAGACGACCCAATGCAAGCTGACAAGAATGCGCATCAGGCAAACAACACTCAGGATGCAGGATGCAGGCACCGCCCCCCGGTGAAATACCAAGTATTTAGGGTGTCCCTTCAGCTGAATGCAGTTAATGCGAAGTGGTGGAGTCCTGAGGTAAAGGAGGGACTGGGGAAGAAAATATAACATCCAGCAAGCTAAAGAGAGTTGGTTGACCAAGCTATGACTAAAAAGTAAGCCAATAATAGACATGAGGAAGTGAGAAACAGGACTCTGAATGGATACCCGTGTTGTTCTGTTTCTGCTGGATGTGGAAGTACACAACTTTGCTTATTGCAGCTTTAAGTCTATAAATGAATTTATGGTCATAGTTAAGGCATGGATCTGGGAGGGACTTCCTTATTTGTCTTGTAGTATGATGGGATTGATATAAGGAAGTAGCAACAATTTCTAGTAAACATTGTGATGCAGGCATTACTCTACATTATGCGACTGCTGTAATGTGCTTATGACGGGTCTGTAACATTAGGTTCTTCTTGTGTAGCTTAGATGTGATCAGAGCATCGCTAAGAGGCTCAAAACCAAAGCTTGCTGGCTGCTTTACAATTAAAGTCAGAGAAGAAGAGAGAAAGAGAGAGGTAGGACCAATGGTAGGACTGAGAACGGTGATGAAGAAATGAAACAAACAAGATGGAGTAAAGGGTAGAGATAAGGCTTATGCTGCGCCTTGTACTCACCACTCTGCAGTGTCTGTCTGCCTCCAGAGAGAACCCCGCTCGGCAGCATGCCAGTGGGCGTCAGGCCCTTGAGCGTCAACACATTTTCACTCTCCTCTCTGCAGGGAACACGCAGTCAGGCAAACAGGTCAGAAAACTTCACTGAACCCTGGTCAAACTGTAAAAAAAAACCAAACTTAATCCCCCCACTTTGACAACAGTGTACACGCACGCACACCTGACGCAGGCTCGCTCTGTACGCATGTACACACAGAAACGCCTGCTGCGCTTTCAAAACATACACTCATACTTACATTCACGCACACAAACATAGAATCTACCTGAGAACTGAGAACATTTTGGCCATTTTCCCAATAGCACGGATCTTGTTTTTGATCACCTCCTTGCGTGCTGCAGCTGCATTGGCTGAAAACAAATCAGTATACATACCGTCAATACAAGCTTCTTTGATACAATAGATGCTGTCATTATACGCTTATATAATGCACGAGAAATGGTTTGTAGGGTTCTATGTATAAAATATGCCAATTATATATGTGTCTCTTGATGACTAGGACACTGTGATAACAGGCCACAGATCATTATAGGCAATTGTAACGCCTTAGATACTGTAATTATACACCCATATGTCTCTATACTACAGACACTGTCATCATAGCCTGTCTGTAGAATAAGAAGCTGTGTGTATTGGTCTCTCTGACACAATAATGCAATAAACACTGTCTTATATGTACATTTGTGAGTATGTTTCTTGATATAATAACACACAAACCTTTGTTGTACTGATGAACTATAAGATGTTTCAGTTTCATGTAGTTAACATCAAGATCAAGGACAATTTACTTCATATATTGTAACAAAAACTAGTAGTATTTAAAGGCACTGCCCTCATAAAAGCACATGGAAAAAGGCACGAGCAATAGAAACCTAAAATCCTTTGTGTGAATAGCTTAAGTGTGCAGATCTCATCCCACCAAAGACCTAGTTTAGTGTGTGGAGTCTGACTTGAACCCAAGATGCACTCATGATAATACAAATAATGAATTATTAAATCAATATTTACTTCTTACCATCAAAGATCTCATCTTCATCATTCATAAGTTCATCATCAGAGCAGATGCTCAGCACATTCACCAGCATTTCTGTGACTGGGGAAGAAACACAGTGTAGGAAAGGTGTTAAGCCACGGAGCAATAAGACATAAGAGATTAGGATGTGGCATTTACCCAAAGGACTTAATACCTTTCTCTCCAACAAATGGCAGAGACCAGGTGAAGACATCCATGAAGTTCGGCAGCCAGTAGGGATGGGGCGAGCAGTTGAACTGCCGGATGTTCATGACATTATTTTCATATTTGAGTACAGCAGCTGTTGGGGAAGAAGAAGAGAGACAGGTGGATCCCACAGAATCTTATAGCCTGATTTTACACTTGATTCCATAAATGTTTTCTTTTCTTTGAGGTCAAGAGAGCCGGAGTGAGTCCTCCCATGAAAGCATCACTAAGTATGCGATGAGGCTCAGATAAACAGAGCCTTATGTGCCGTTTGCACGGACACAGACATGGAGACAAAGTGTCGGTCCTTACATGGCACATAATGCAGAGGTGGTAGTGCCGTTGAACTTCATATATTTACTCTCTGAATGACCAAAGCAGGTGCCTTTTTTATATAATAGATGGCTCCTGTAAGAAATTTGATGTTTTTTTTCATGACATCTACTGAAAGGAAAAGTTATAATGTGGTACTCATATATATACTCACATCTGTACTTACATAACAAAAATCATGCAGAGTGATGGCAGACTGCACAGTACACTCTGTCTCATTTTGTCTTATAGTGTGCAGACTCTTCATTTCATACTGTCATAAATGCATAACAGTGTTTCATATGCTCTCTTCAAATGTACTCATGTTCTGTGATGTTCCCCAGT
This sequence comes from Chaetodon trifascialis, assembly GCF_039877785.1. Taxonomy (NCBI): domain Eukaryota; kingdom Metazoa; phylum Chordata; class Actinopteri; order Chaetodontiformes; family Chaetodontidae; genus Chaetodon; species Chaetodon trifascialis. Next base: position 13,945,396 of record NC_092071.1, on the reverse strand, counting down.
TTTTTTTTTTTTTTTTTAGAAGCAGCCCCCCTCTGTACACGCAGTACGAACGTAGAGCCAGAGCAGAAAATGAGACACTTAACCACTAGATGGCCTAGCTGAGGCCAGGGATTGCTGACACTGTTACATCAAGAGGGATAAAGCCACATGGAGATAGTCAGCAATGCCGACAGTCCCTCCCACGCTCCCCAGCTCCCATAGCCCATAGCAACCAAGACACAGATCTGAGAACACAAACAAACGGGGGCTCCCCGATGCATTCTTATGCTTGCTCACAGGCTAAATGCAGCTACATTAGCCCATACATACAGTTCACGCTGTTTAAAACCATTTTAATATGCAAGTCGGAGGAGACCGTGGTCGTCATTTTGTCAGATGTGAAGTGCTTTTCAGAAAATCCCAGCCGCAGCTTAAATGCCAGAGGTGCAGGTGTTAGAGGGATACTTCAAGTTCTATTTACTGTTGTGAGATTTGACTTCACAATAAATCATTTTCTCAAGGCCTGCCTACTTTACATAGCCATTGATATTGTATGGTGTAGAACCTTTTTTTCATCAGGAATATATTTATTTCACATAGCTTATTATCACACACTGGGTATAAAATGAACAAACTGATTTTCTGACCTTTGTTGTTGTAAACATCCAGGTAGTTTGGTGCTGAGAAGATGGTAATGAGTGATGGGAATCCAGTGGTCTGACTTTTACGGTACATCCGGTAGCTGCAAGGCGGTCAGGGTGACACAAAAAAGGCAGAGCTTGTTGTCATATATGTAAATAAGAATCTGTTATTGTTTGTGCCAGTATGCGTGTCTTTTTATGTGTGCTGTCGGGATAACATACCCTGCATCTTGTGCTTCATGTGCCCGGATGATTGATAATAGGTTATTGCTCTGTAGGAACTCACATACAGCGGGATAACTGGAAAAGAGTAAATGGTTTTAGAGATGTTTAGAGTCACTGAAAATGCTTCGATATTTGGTAAAAGAGCAGTCAGAACAGAATACCAAAGAGTACAAATCAATTCAATTAAGCACACAATCTTCCCATAACTTGACGGCATTCTAAAAACCTGTTTTCCCATCACCCGACAGAACTACACTTAAGCTGCAGGTTAGCAGTTTCACCACACCCGAGAATGAACAAGATTTATCACTCATAAATGCATTAATGAAAGCCTCGCTGAGGATGATGCAAGGGTGTGAAAAACCAATCCAATAGCTACCTGTTGCAATGAAAAACAAACTAACCCCTGAAGCGGCAGTCAGGGTTCCTGCCCCCCAGCTCTAACCTGACAGGAAAATGCCTGAGAGGGAGTGAAAGCCTGCGAGGTGGCTCAGACAGGCAAGTGATGCCGCTGCAACGCTCACACATAGCATTAAGAAGCTGATGCCTACATTTCCAATGCAACCTAAGTTGTTTGTGTCGTTAGCTCCACCTTTCCCGGCGGTGCAGTCTAAATTTCTCACTGTTTTTCTCACTACTCAGTGGTCACTTGGTCAGCCAGAGGTGGAGATCTTTGTCTGAGCTGTGGACAGTTATGGGAACACAGCGGCTCTTATCAAAGGGTTTACTAACCACTAAGATGCTGGTGACCACTGATTCACTTCACCACACAAAGCGATTGCTGCCACTGGCTGCTTATTTCTCCTTTTATGCTTCAGGTTTTTATCTGTGTCCAGTACCTGCATTTCTATTACAGTATTTGCGAAGTAATTTCTTGTATTGAGTTATATTTCTTCTGGTTCTTGATTGGTACACGCATCATAATTATTTCATGCTATTTATATCTGCAGTGGTGAAATATTAATATGTGAGTAATGAGAGTTATGGACTAATTTGTTTTGCAACACGTTTCATCCTAAGTTGTTGAGCCATGAGAGTTCTTTACATCTAAAAATCCAACATGTAAACCTCACCACGCACACGTGCTCAGTTCTGACGTTCATTTTCAAAAAGATGCTGCATGCTGTGCTACTAAAGCCACCAACATGACCTACCTGCCTCTAACACTGATTTAATTCCAATTCAACCTTCTCAGGCTTCTTATAACGGATCCGTTTCCCAAAGGCTAAGTCAAATTGTGGTTTTGCTATCTCTCCGCTGGCTGCCTGCCGAAGTCGTCCTCTGTGTTTTTCTGGCCAGATGGACAATGAGCTGTCCAATGGAAAAAGATGATAACATGACTTCCAATGTGACAGTTCTGACTAGAGTTGCATAGCTATAGATCAGATGGGGATCAGCTAAGGGCCAGAATTTGCTTCCAAAGAAACAACAAAGGCATAAGATAGCACAGTGCAGAGGAACCATCACACGGGAGGAACAGATAATCAGAATTGGGGCGCTTTCTAACTATTATTATTATTATTATTATTATTATTATTACTTCCAGCTGCAGTCTGAATATAGTCTACCATTTAGCAGCTCTCACCACAGCTGTTATGTAATACCTAGAAGGTTGTGTTATGTCATTCAGAAACTGCCTTCAAACTGTGTCTCCTGGGTTATATAAAAAAGAGATTACAGTTTGATTAGCGCTTTTAAAAAGCAATGATTAATGAGCAATGTTCAATTCAGCAGCAACTCAAGCTGTCACTTCCCTACGGGTCATGCCTTTGGAAAAGTCCTTTGTGTCATTTCTTTGTTCTTCAAACTGCTGTGTTCCACACTTACAGTATACCTGACAAGAAAAAATGTCCTTGGGTTCGTCAGTTGGAGGGACCAATCTGTTTACAAATGATCTTGTAATCAAAAGTTTGCTTAACTATCTTTCGAAGGAATTTCTACTAAAAATGACTTTGACAATTGACAATTGTCCATCAAAGCCTGTGCGTCCTGTAGAACAGCCCTGAATGAAGCACTAATGAGGACAACTCTCTGAATAAAAGCATTAGGCAAAAGCACCAAATGTAAATTCTGAATCAGACACGTCCCTGACTTCAGTGCATACGCCCACAGTGTTCACCTAAATGAGTTCGACAGGACATATTTCAATTTATTATTGTGATAATTTGCTCTTTTGGACGTTTCTGTGCAGGCATTTAGAGATGTAAAAACTTTCTCATCGTCTCAATGTGCCAATTAGTGTTTGAAATGATCCATATTCACTGTTTTTATACTGTGTAATCCAATTACAAAGACAGAGAGGAACAGAGATACATTTAGTGACCTATTTGCACAGATTGCATGAAGCCCTGTAGACAATGCAAACCTAGAGTACCAATTCTAACCAGTTTCTGCTGTCTTGATATAAACTAACAATTATTTTTTTAACAGTTAATCTGCAGTTATTTTATTCATCCATTACACTTTTTAGCTGATAAAATAGTGAAATGTTCATCACAATTACCCAGAGCAGAGATGAAATGCTTGTTTTGTCTGACCAACAGTCTAAAAGTCTAGATATTGAATTTACAGTGATAAACTAGAGAAAAGCAGCAAATCTGAGCAAATTTCTAAATGATCAAAATGATTAATCACTTGTCAAAATTGATTACTTTTCTGACCATCCACTAAAGCTCGAGCAACCACTTCAACACCAGTCGCTTTTATTTTTTCCAGCCCTACAGTAACATACAGTACATCCTCCCTGGAAACTCTCTCCCGGCACTTTCTTACAGTCGCTGCCATCCACGGACCCATCAAACTTTCACAAGTGTTTAAAATATTTAAGTTGTCAAAGGTTTGTGCGGGAAGAAAAACAAGGAGACCGCTGTGCCCTGAGCACCTGGCGAAACTGTGCCATCCTCATATATCTAGGTCACATGGCTAACGTTCCCTTGGTGGCCACTATATAAATGACAGGAATAGCTGTGTTACACACTAACATGAATATGCTGTAACTCTTTCCACTATCGTACCAGAACTGCACTATGCCCGTCTCAGAAAATGTTATATAACTGTTTCTATTAAAACACAACCCCCAATGCATGTCTAACTTAGAAATAAGGCCAATTTTTGCATCTCACTTATTAAAGATTATCTTTGTCATCTTTTGTTTCACAGTACTGGCGAAAATGACACGCAACACCATAACAATAAAGATCCCAACGTACACTATGTACTAATTTCTTTATTGTCTGCTAAAGCGGTATCTATTGATTACTGCGAGGGAACACAGTACACATATCGCTCGCCTGCGGCTCACATTCCTTCTCTCCCCTTTGTGAAAACACACAATTATGTGTCGGTGAGCCTGTGAGGAAGAGAGAGCGAGAAATCTGACAAGTGAGTATGAGCGAAAGAGACAGAGAGAGATGGAAGTGCTGTGTTGTGAGTGTGAAACTGAGAGTTTTTTTTTCTTTCCCTTAAATCCATCTGTCAGGCTTGCGGTCATCACATTCCCCGTCCTCCCAATTTAAAAAGCATATTCCTAATCACTGAGCAGAATCACATTTTTCTAATTACTGCACAACAAATTCGACTCAGTTGGCGCTTGGATAATGTTATAATACAGTAGTGACAAGGTGCAGAGCCAAATGTAACACAACATGCTGTGTAGCCTGTATTATATAACAATCGACTTAATATGAACTCATGTGATAAAGCATTGCAACATCACGTCTCATTATTGAAATAGGTAAGTCTGCAGTCGTGCCTCCTTCTAAATGTTACGATACATGATATATATGCAAAACCTCTTCAAAATACTGGAGGATTTTGTTTTCATCATCTCCTCAAAAGAGGCTCCTCGAAAATTTCATAACCTGACGTGAGGGAATCAATCTTATACAACGCATCCGTTTGGCTGCTGTAATCAAAAAACTTTGATTTAATATCACAGGAGAACCAAATGACTGCATTGTATTTCACTCCATTTTAATGAAGCCTCTTTTTCTCTCAATCTGCGTGTACCTGCTGCTATTTCAGGTCAAGATTTTCTTGTGTTTCCCCCCAAATCTCCAGCAGAATGTGGTTCTCCTTGCTGCAAATATGTTGTATAGTTGGCAAGAGCCATAATGATGGAGAGGTAAGTTTGAGAGTGAAGGCAGAACAAAGCCATGGGGAGATAGATGACTATTATAGCAGCATCCTCCACACATCCACACAATAATCCTCACTAAGCTTCCCTCTCACTGTGAATAGATGGTTTCTTATCTGCCACCGTTTAACAGCAGCGAAAGGGGAAGTTAAGACCCATCACCTGCTCTTTTTTCTCTCTGTATCAGATACTCTCCTTGAGTACTGGTTAACTCTACCAATATACCTTTCATCTCTTCATCAGTGGTTTTGCTTGTGTTAACATAATATGTTGAAGTACTGCTGACCATTCTCCAAAGATTATTTTACTATAAGTTTAGTGCTTTCACTTCACTTCTTCTTCTCCTTCCTTCAATAACTTTGCGAGCTAATTTCTGGAACAGAAACGAATGGAAACAAATAGCTCATTCAAACATCTAAACACCTGCTATTCTTTGGGAAAAGAGGGCAAAAGTTCAGGATGGTTTTAAGGTTGTCTTAAAGTAACAAGGTGTGCACTTAACAGTCGAACTATTTCATCTGATATCACTGAAGCATCTGACAACCTCCGTGCACATGCAAATACACCGAAATGGGAAGTGCAGTTGGGTCGTAATGTGAATCTGAACTGCAGTTATTCCACACACGCTGTCCAGAATGTCATTTCCTCTTCGGCGGAGGAATAAATCTCCCTGGCTTTGCTTTTTGTGATCTGAGAAGAAGTGCAGCTCCCACGCAGTGGCCTGGACTGCTCTGAACCTTCATTAAGAAAACTCTCATCACAACTGCCACCTAATCTCTTCTCCTCACCACCACCGACTTCCACAGCTCTCTTCCATCGAACAACAATATAAGGACAGTGCTCACTCCCCCTTCTTTTACATGCTCTGTCACAGAGGTTGAACAGTTGCATAACAAACCCTTTCCCAATTTGCTTCGCTATTCTGTTTTAGATTTTATTTCTTTCCCTGCCTCTATTTTTATTTGACTCCAGGTTCACCCAGCTAATCCTTTGTCTCTAACAATCTGTTCTGAGAGTCAAAAAGACAACGTCCTATCAAAAACTGCTTTTAACCACAAGGCAATATGACCCATTTACTCACAGACACTATCTATAGGCTTTAAGCAGACATTTATCTCTTCATTCAGTCTCCTTCTCCCATTATGGGGTGTTAAGTGTGTGTATTGTTTGGTTTGTTCATTTTGGTTTTGCTCAAGTAGAAATAAATGTTTGATATCTATTAATAATTCATAATCTTGACATCTATTTTTGATATTAAAAATAGTTCAGTTGCGAGGCTTCTGTGGAAGAGTCGAATTTCACCCTTTGCTCCAGCAAGATTAAATTAGATCTCATCAACACTGATAATTTATCTTCACCTTCACCCATCTCCTCAAATACATTCTCTAATGAAGAGATGAGGATGAAAAGGTGTGATGAGTTCATGACCAGCCAACATGGGGTTGATTTTTTTTTAAACATTTTTTTAAAGCCAGGATTTATTGTTGAAGGATTCACAGTGTGCATCGCAACCTTTCATTTTTTTTTTTTAAACTAAAGTGTAATTAGAGACCTTCAGTGAGCCACATGGGTCAAGCTACAGGCAACATATGACATGCAAGTTTCAGATTACTGACGCATGAAAGCAACACTGCACTGTATCCTGCGGTGTATTTGGATCTCAAAGCTGTGTGGTTATTTTCTCAAGTATCTCAAGTATGGACAACAACAGTGTTCAAGTTATAATAACACAGATGGTCCACAGGACTCGAGTCGCTGCAGGGAAAAAAGAAGAAACAGCTCACCTGTAGAAGTAGGAGCAGCCTCGCACTGTGTTGTGGCTGAAGTATTCCTGGGTTTTCTCGTTGCCAAAATCCTCCAGAGGATCGGACCACAGCAGGTCACACATGGGCCCGAAAGCCGGTGGCTCCTTGAACCGATCCAACTTCACGTAAAGAAGCAGAAATACGCTTTTTATAAAAGCTGCACTGACACAAACAACCAACGTACAGTTAGAGCTGGTAAGCTGTTACCTTCTTAATGTCATCTAAGGTGTGTATTTCAGGTGAGAGTCCACCGTGGACACACAGAAACTGTTGGTTCATGAGCGCAGCCAGGGGAAGGCAGTCAAATGCATCCATACATGAGTCGTACACCTGCTCTGAGTACTTGATTTTACCTGACAGAGGACAGAAATGTAATCAGCTGCACTGATGAAAAAAGGATCAGAAACAGTGTTCACACAGCATGTTTGCACATAAAATGACATGTTGGTTTGTTACTGTGAGTCACTTTGATATAGAAAAACACAAAATCACAAAATTAGTACATATGTAAAGGGTTTTCAACATAATATAAAAGTTACAAAATGAATCAAGCATTAAAACAAAAACAATTTATGAGACACTACTTTTAAATATACTCTGCACTTGTGTGTTTTGTTATAAGCTCTAAATTTTCAATCGTTCACAGATAATTTCATCCCCCCTTTTTGTGCTGTCATCCAGAATCAACAGTCCTTACAGACAGGTGCATTAATTGTGATTAATTGGTGCATTAAGTCCACCAAAAGGGCTCAAGGCTACACGTGACATTAGCAAGACAGAGAGAGAGACAGAAACACTGAGAGCTACTCACATTCTTGTTTGAAGGTGAAATATTCTGTCAAATGTCTACATTCATGATTTCCACGAAGTAAAAATAGTGTCTTTGGATAGAGGATTTTCAGCGACCAGAGGTATAAAACACACTGTCAAAACAAAGACACGAACAAAGTGTTATTCCCTGCAAAAATCTGTATAAAAACCCGCCTCGTGCAGCTTGTTTCCCCTGTGAATTACATAATGATATTCTAAAGGTTTTACCTCTATACTGAAGTAGCCACGGTCAACGTAGTCCCCGAGGAACAGGTACCGTGTTGTGGCTGGTGATCCTCCCACTTCAAACAGCTTCATAAGATCAAAGAATTGCCCATGGATGTCACCGCACACTGGAAAACAACCAAAGCACAGCAAACATTGCACAATCCAACTGAATACCTGTCTGCATCTTTGTTTTTTTATGCATCCATGGGCGCACATCCATCTTTTTGTCGAACGCTGTATCATTGCTCTGTTCGGTGAAACAACCGATAATGTGTGAGTTTATGTAGATGTGCTACGCCTGCAGCTGTAAGGAGAGCAGGAGATCCACTTTTCTTATTTATTAGTACTGAAGGTTCAAAGTCAGAAAACAAGAAAGACCGTAGAGAAAACTCTGGTAGGATCTCATGACAGTACAGAGTAGTGCACTTTGTATCGGAGGTGTGCATCTTCTTTTTCTGCTCACGGGTTAGCTTCATAAATAGACAGCCGGGCGGGCAACTGCACGGAGATGCTACAGCACGTGTTTCATATCTGCATCTCAACAGTCTCAATAATTCATACCTTATAAAAGTGATGGTGTTTTGATTGCTGTTGCTACTATTGAGGTATCAAAGCAGTAAACATACAGTGGGCTGTCATCTATAACGAAGTTTAATGTACAATGAAATATAGATGTTATGTAACCATAAAGTGAGCTGTAAATAACAATATGTTGCAAACGGAAAAAAGCAGAGCATATTGTATGCTAGTTTAAAAAGGTGTTAAAGCTATTTGCATGCCCACATTTCTTCATTATCACTATGGATTAATGTATACAACAGGTTAACCCTCCCCCACAGCCCGGTCGGCTGAATATAATGTTGCCATTCTATGCTTCTGCAAACCACAGATATGTTCAATTTGTATGTTGGTCTATATCATATCCATGTTTCTACGACTGCTGTCAAAGTGATGTCATTCAGATCGCCGGTACACGCGTAGGAGCTGACTTTCCTGTGTTTGTAGCTACAAAATCAGGTATTTTTAATGAAACGTTTGGACATTTTCCGGCCGTGTTTGTGGACACTGAAGACTGAAATGTAAAGTTTGAACAAAAAGAACAGAAAGTTTCAGCATATCATGGGTTTCAGAAACATACTGTTCCAACATTTATTCAGGCCATTGGGTTCTCCCTAAAACTGAACAGTCAATTATTAACACAGTCACTGTAAAGAAACATGTTTCTTCTTTTATTAGCTGCTTAGTCTTTGGCCGCTCTCTGATATCGAAGTTGTGTCAAGTAGAACGAGATGGACTTCACCTCTAACAGTCAGCAGAGCAGCAGAGAAGCCTATGAGTTATGAAACTAATATTCCTGCATATGCATTTTCCTGCAGCGAGGATATATATTTAAACCGCAATAACAGCCGTACAGCCAGTAGTAAGTACTTGGATTTATATAATGGTATGAATTTCTCTTGTCCTTAAGTCTTTATCACGTTGAGGTATTTCTATGGTCTTCTGCTGAAAGGCCTCTGTCCTCCGCAGACAAGTGAGAAGCTCTCACCTCAAAGAGGTAGAAAAAGCTCGAGTCCCCGGAGAGATGCGCACTTTTTCGAAGCGAACACTATGGCTCTGGAGTGCAAACCTACATCTCATTTCCTCACTGCCTTCAATTTTTCATTATCATCTTCCTCTGTCTCCTTCTCTCCTACTCATCCTCCATCTCCTCTCTCTTTTCTGTCTCCCCTATCAGCTCCACAGTGGCCTTCGCCCACTCAAAGCTTAGAGCAATGTGAGTGGGAGACTGCTTGTGTGACTAAAGCAATCAAACACACACACATGCACGCACGCACATACGCAAACACCCGTGGAGGACATCCATGCAAGTAAAGATTCACAAGTGCATAACTGCCTCATAATATATGACTACACACACGCACAAACAGCTGCAGAGACATTCAAACACAACTCAAGCCCACAAAGATATAAAACAGACCTCCATACTTGCAATGCCTGTACACAATACTCAGTTCATCATCCATATTTCATGCTTAATACAGAAAGCCTCCATTTTCCTGACGCCAGTCAAGACGAGGATCTTGAGAGTTCTCCTCAAGTCAGTGTGCATTTCATCCATTTGTCAGCTTTGTTTCAGTTAAACGCTACTTGCTTTCAAGGAAGACAATTAAGACGATGTATATTTAGTGTCACGCAGATTTGAGGGAAGATGAATGACATGCTAACGACAAACAACATGAGGTTGTCACCTTATAACGCACCAAAATCAGATGTCCATGGTGCAAAGTGTTGGAGGGTATTTCAAGGATTTGTCAAAGAAGATGTAACTTCAGTGTCAGAAAGAAGGTTGGGCTGCTCTATACTGTCTGCACACATTTGTTTTAGATTTAATAAAAGCAAAAGTTTAACTCTTGATTCATTTCTCATGATGGGAAACTATTTTGTGTCTGCATGTTCATGTTTTTACAACATAACTAGGACACGCTGTCAGTTGATCAGCAGCAGAAACGAGTGCTAACATGCACAGATGGTTTCAGCAATTCAGATTTCTCTTTCTTCACTCTGATAGCTTTTAAACTGATGTGTGTTAATGATGGTGGTGGACTAATGTAAAGATGCTCCACCCTTTTTGCAACTAAAACCCTGATTCACATGCTCCCACTGTTCACACTGCTGCTTTTACTCAGATAAGTTACATCTGCTGCAAGAATACTCTGAGCCAAAATGTCGCTGATTTAGTTGACTTAAAAAGAAAGTCCTAATAATGCTCTCTTCAGAGTCAAAGCGCTGCAGTGCATTACTTGAAAAGTCTCACTCACAACAGACCGGAGATCTAGTCTTTGATGAGAGGACTTCTCATGAGGGGTTTCTGAAATATCCTTGGCCTATTTCACTTGACAAGATAATGATGATTCTACCTGAAAGTGACAGTTTCCTGCAGGAAGAATTTACATCCATCTAGATTCATATGATCTGTGTTTCGTCGTTGCTTGCGCTCTAGTCAGGTGCCTTATTTATTTTTGTACTACAGGTACAAACAGTAGTACTGTCAGTCCACATCATCTCACTCCCTCTAAAGTCTTGTATCTTTTCCTGCGATCATCCTTTCTTCTAGATTTTCTCTCTGTTGAATTATTACCATAGAATAGAATCATCACTAAACTCAGAAATCTTGTCCAGGCATTCATGTCCCCCTCGGGATAAACTATAACAACTTTTGATGACTATTCTGACTTTACATCAGAGTTTTAACCTGCAAACTGAATGGCATCAGCTTCACCTCTGGCCCACTTTGTCAAACGCTAATTAGTACAAGTTTGCATGAAAAAGTGCTAAACTAAGGAAACATTGTAAACATTATACCTGCTTAGCATGTTAGCATTCTCCCTGTGAGCATGTTAGCATGTTTGTGTTAGCATTTAGCTCAGGTACAGCCTCACAAACCTGCAAGCATTCATTCAAGAGTCAACATTTTGTAATAATAATGCACATTTCATGACTCATTTCATTGATTTTATTTTTTAAGAATGTGACTCTTAGGTTTAAACATTGCTGCATGTGAAACTGAAACTAACTACAGTCTCCCGCTCTATTAGGCTGTATTAATATTAGCTGGGCTGAAATAAGTTTTGAAGTTTTTGAAAACTGACACAGAGGTGAGATTTTGAATTCAGCCCCATGTCATATATTTAAGCAGAATTGGTAAATATGTCCAACAAGTTACGAGTAACTAGTAACTACCTGTGACTGGTGCTTCGATGTCCAGGATAGTTTTCTCCTGACGCAGGATGGCTGCTCCCTCACTGATGATTTTAAGCGCCACAGCTTCCTCCACGCGGCCCTCCTTGGTGAGGTGGGCCTTCAGGAGATCCACACGAGGTTTTCCATCGCAGTCGAACACTTCCTTCAATGTAAGGCGGTGGCTCAGGGGAAAGGGGACAGCTGAGGACAGAGCACAGGCACATGGTGACATTTTAACAGGAGGGACATTACAGTAACTCCTGCTAATACCATCAAGAATACAATTCCTGACTCCTTTACGCTGTTAAGGGAGAACAGAAGCAAAGACAACATATCATCAAGGAATTCATGCAGAAATCCTATCTGAGAAAACCCCATCCATGTTTGGCCTGCAGGTATTATTGTGCTGCTGCTGCCTCCATCCATCCATCCCTATAAACATGGTTGTGCTTAATATGCAGCGGGACAACATAATATGAGAAGCCATTTGCTGATTTAAATTAAACGGGAAATAGAATTATCTTGAGTTAAATAAATAAAGACATTTATGTCAAACACCATTATTCTCAATAGATGTTTATATTTACAAATTCTTTTTTCCTCTGAGGTGAAAATCACTTGCACGCAGTGTTTTCTGCAGCACATTTCAAATGTGCTGCACATGTACTGTTATATTCCTATACCTCAATAATGTGTATTTGTATGACAAAATAGATATATATTGTATGTCTAAAGGACAGCAGAAAATAAAAGCCTCATATTCCTGCTGTTGCTGTGGACTTTGACATGTGTAAATGGCAGCAGGCAAACTGCAACAGATTGACACACAAAAAGTCCAGTCGGTTACAAACATTTTTTTCTAGTACAGATGTGTGGTTACTTGCTAAGTATTTTCTGAGTGCCGGATAAAACTCAACTAGCATCTAAGCACTCTATTTATCCAGCACTTCCCTTGGGTTGCTAAAGCCTGTGGTCATTAAAATGCACCAGTCACCTACCCAACAGACTGCCTGTGAAACTGTGAAATCCAACCACAGATCATTACTTCAGTGGCAGCAAAGGTTATTCATGAGATGTGGTGCAGATCTGTGCGCGCTGTCACTTGAAGCTTTCATGGCTCCATGTGCTGACATTAATCTACACATCATCTGGCCTGAGAAGTGTCAGAGCTGTGGATAGCTCGGATGAAAAGAGAGATCAATCGCGTGGAGTCCAGTCGCAAAATTCATCAGAATAGCTTGACACAAACACACACACAAGCATGGGGGGAAGTAATAGATTACATTTAATTTTGTTACTGTGACAAAGTGGTGCTTTTGTGCACTTTTACGCTGTAATCTCTGACCATGGACCAGCAGGTGCATGCTGAGTCTAGCTAAAATACTAAATGCTGGTGTACTTGTGGTGGAGGAAATTAATGTAAGTATATGCGATGTCACCAAAAATGACGAAGAATCTGTGTGTGTGTGAGTGTGCGTGTGTGTGTGTGTGTGTGTGTGTGTGTGTGTGTGTGTGTGTGTGTGTGTGTGTGTGTGCGTAAGAACTGTGCAAGCTTTAATGTTTGTGTTTATGTGCTGCAGATGCTGTCAAGTTTACACCTCTGTGTTGGCTGCCTTGGTGATGCTTTATTCTGCTGTTAGCAGAACAAAGTAGCAGATTATTTCATTTATACAGCCTCACATTTCTGCTACACTGGTGTCCATAGCTCTTTTTATTTAGTGTCAGCCATTTATCGTGTAATTGTCTGAGTTTTGTCCTCTTCTCTGGTTAATTCTTGTAAGGCTACACTGAGGAAGGTGGTTGCATGTGTACAACTGCTAATCGTAAATTGTATGCACAGGTTGCAAATGTCCGTCTACAGAAAAAAGTTTATAGTTGACTTCAGGGCTCACAACCATTAACTACTAAATAATCACATAACAACCCCCTTTTAACTTTTAACCTACTTTTTACTTTTACGTCCATTTCTATTCAAGTATTTTTACTTTGACTACAATTTCTTTTAAGTAACAGCGCTTCTAATAGGATAAAATCGTCTAGTACTCTTTCCATCCCTACAAATATGTACACATAACACAAGCTGTCAGCAGTAGTATATTCAGGAGTAAGGGTATGCTTGCCAGATTTGTGCAGCGCACAGCAAACAGGGCCACTTAGCAGTGCCAAATGAAGAGACGACAAAGGAAGCTCAGGCTCAAACTGAACATGATCAACATGCTCTTTAATAATGAATGCTTGACTAGAGAAATCTCAAAGTCGCTGCTCCTGGGATAATGAGGCGAGCCCCAGCGCGTGAATTTAATGGGACTAAAAATTTTCACAGTGTGCAGTGTGTATCTGTGATGGCGATGTGTGCTTTGACACTTTACCAGCTAGTGCAAACTCAGCACAGTCACCACTCAAGTTTGACTTTAGTCAAACTTAATGTCAGTGTGCACTGATGAGTTTGCAGTGTTTTTTTTCTTTGACTCTTGGCATTAGCATAAACAGCACGGTGACAGCCTGATGGCATGATGACATGTCTCAGATACACTGATGAAACCGTCGTGGAGCCATTTTTTGAAGAATTGAGAGGGAAGGAATGACTCCATGAGCTATAATAACAATGACTGAATTCATCTTGAAACATCGAGAACTGGAGGGCATTTGCCAAAATATATTAATGTAGGTACTGTAATTTACATAACATGAATGTAAAAAGCTCAATGTGAAGCAGAAACCCAAATCTGTCTGGAACTGTTAAATGATTTTACTTTTTGACACACGAGACATTTTTTTCCCAAACTGCCGGCAACTTTTAAGCAGTAAAATGACCTGAAATGGAGCCACATGCAGATGTCTTGAAAGGGACATTGCTATTTGCTTTTTTAGACAAAATGGAGCAACAGATTAAAACCACTAACAGTGACCCAGAAACTTAACAAATGATCCTGAACGCTACATTTCAGAGACACGCATGTGTGCACGCAGACATATGAGCATACTGATATAGATGCATGGTGAGATGAAATGAGATGAAAAGATGACTTCTGCTCAGCACCCCGAGCAGAGTTGAACTATGAAATACTGTATGTTGCCGGGCAACAGCAGCAGCAGCAGCAGCAGCAGCAGCCGCAGCAGCTGACTGTTGGAGTACAGCCAGTGCCGCCACGGAAAACTGCAATTTGCATTGGAGGTTCACATAGATGCTGCTGGAAATACTCATGCAGTAGAGGCACATCAAAATGTTCCTATTATATAAAGAAGAGTCTATAATGTACATCTTATTATGCAAAATCACAATTTCCTGAGAAAGATTTCTCCAGTCTGCAAGCTCATAAAAAAGTGTGGGGTAGATTTGTGCTGCTAATGAGCAACCCTGGGTTCAGTCCAGAAACAGTGAATGGCGGCATTTGATTGGGCTAACTAGATGGTGTGCATTTATAAGAGGTCCAATTAACATACACAGACCCAAATGTCAACCTTTTAACATAATTTCATCAGCCTTTTTGCTTTTTTCCCCACGCACACCCTACAGCTCCACCAACTACAATCTGCTTTGTGTGTTGTTTGAAGGGTCATGTACCTGCTGGCTAATGTTAAACATGTAGATAAAAGCAGATCTGTAGCTCCGATGTAACCATTAATAAACTATTAATAAGTGTTGTTGGAGCCAATTTGCATGTTTGCTACTGGAAGCTGGAGTGAACGTTTAAGCCTGTCACAAGGCCCGTTCTGACTTTAAAGCTGATATATTACGTCTCCGTGCAACGCTTCTCATTTTGTTGCATAATTGCTTATTTAAAGAAACTGATTTTATAACAATGGATGAAACAGTTACAGATTTACATACTGCATTTCCCTGACAATACCGACTGCGTCCATCTGTGAAATCAGGACAAACATCAATATCAGAGTCAATAATGTGAAGGAAATTCTTCTCTAAGGCGCTATAATATAGTTCACAGGTGTACTAAAGGCCTCATCCCTGAAATAACTGACCTGAATATGCCTCTTGATGCCCACAGCACAGTGGTGACGGTGCTTTGGAAAACAAACTGCACAGACCAGCAGTTATTGTATCTCTTAAGATGCGTTCTGTCAGGTTAAAACATGCAAGGGAAAAGAGAGCTGGTGAGAAACTTGCTGAGGTTTAAGTTGGAGATATGTAGCGATAAAAATAACTTGGAGTAGCTTGAAGTGTCAGTTTTCAGTAGTTTTCTACAAGCGCCGCACTCAGTAAGTGTAAGAAATATCAGTCTCTACTCATCAGAATCGTCATTGTCTTGATAACGTCCTTTGATCACCTGAAGGGTACATGATTCAGCTTCTCGCATCTATTTTTTTTTCACTTTTCAGCCTTTAGGGGAAAGAAATAGGCTTTTACTACTTTTTCAAAGTGCACTACAGAAATAGGAGAATGGATAGAAGTGACATGAGGACTATACATATGTTAGTCAAGCAATGTTTAACCTTTCTAGCATAAATACAACTATAACGGCGTCTGAGCAACAAGACAAATGAGGGTTTGATGTTTGATGTTGAAAGGCTTCTGAGTTTTGACCTGAGGCCACATGAAGAGCAAAAATGAAGCACATGATTTTATTCAACCAGGAAAGAAAATGCTTTGAGCGTTTCACACCCTAAAGCCTAAACGTTACATGACCATGTTACAAAAGCAGAATCCTGAGTCAGAATTCTTGGCCGTGCTGCGTTTGCCGATATGAACTTTTTGTTTGATATATTTTTGAATGCCTGGATGTCAGCGAAGCTTTGCCAAAGAAATAACCACAATAACTTTGTTGGCTGTAGGCTGTGAGGCTTTCGCTCAAACATACAACAACTAATAACAATAGAAATGTAGACCAACTTTCTGTCTCTCATCGTGGACTTTATGGTTGACAGATGACTAACTGTGTGGTAATTGGATGCAATGTTTTGATAGGCTGTCCTAGAAAACAATGAACTGAATCATGTACTAACAGGGCAGATATGATGAGATGTGTCAGCTGTGTCAGGATTTGGGATGTACAGTATGTTATTTGTTACACTTCAATTTGTGATAGGACTCTATTGAGTAATGATGCCTATTTTTCATTGTCACGCTGACGCACTCCACTAGATCCGAGTCTGAGAAAAAGATTAAGATCCCTCATGAGAGCTGATTTTCTGACAAAAAACAATAACCAAACCCCTTTTTCTAGGGTCCAGACCTGTTAGTATATATCTCAAATGAAGCTGTCAGTCGTAAGAGCACATACATATAGGACATTAGTTGTGCCCGCGGTCATTATCACATGAGTGTACCTCACCGTGCAGATCAGTCCGTGTTTCTACAACTCTGTAGCCTCAAAGACAAAGAAGACAAAGTTGTTAATGCTGACTGAGTTGCTCGACCGTGAACGTGAGTATATTCAGGCACAGTGCTGACTGAGAGCTGATCCATGGTCAGAATGAGCAGGGCTAAATGAGTTATGGCACAACTGTGAGCACTTCATCATCCTCCATTGATCTAAGTTGTGTCCTCTGTAATTCTCCGACTGAGCAGCCCTCTCCACATCCACTGATGTGGCTTTTGGCTTCCTGATAGACTTTTTCTAATCAAATTAAAACATGACTCACTCCTGGAGAAATATACCCCATTAAATGTCAATTTCATGCCCTCTTCCTCCTCCACTGGCCCTGTCAAAGCCTGAGAAATCCTGCTGCATCACTGCCCCAGCTTCTACCACCAGCTCGGCAATTCAGCTGCCCCCCCCTTTGCCTCTCCTCTCATACCTACCCGAGCAAAAGCCAAGATACAGTCAAATCGTGACAGCAACGAATAAAATAGAAATAAATCAATGCCATAAAAAATGAAAAATCCATATTTCCCGGTGCACTGCTGCTGTTTCTAAGCTTTCTGCCCGCTCTTCGTGGGGGCTGTGCAGCGAAGAAAACCGGACTGTTTATCAACATCAAAGCTCCAGTAGCCCACTACCATCACCACGAACGCAACTTGATGGCCGCATACACACCATCAATGCACGACATCAAAGTAAAGGCCACATTCTGCCAAACCACAAGCAGCTAAACGCTCGAGATGTTATGTAATATTTACAGCCACAACCGAGCGCAAAAATGTAGGCTAACTTACATTTCACCATCCGATCGGTGGCGTTTAAGACGATGTCAGCGTTAGACATCTTCATGGGCAGTTGCTGTCTTCGTGGCTGAAGCGTTTTCTCTCCGTCCCCCTTAGGATCTACTCGCAGTATTTGTTGGCGAAATGCGACTGATGCTGTGGCATCACTTAGATGATGCGCCCCCTCCGTGCGTCGGTGCTGCGCCGGGTAGGACTGCTGCTCCCCAGGCAGGCAGGCAGGCGGCAGGGATGGATGCTGGATGCTGTAGGAGCTGCTGCTGCTGCTGCTGTGCTAAGCTGTTAATGTGGGGGAGGATGCACAGAGAGAGAGAGAGAGAGAGAGAGAGAGAGAGAGAGAGAGAGAGAGAGAGAGAGAGAGAGAGATGTGCACTATCCCGACATGGCGGTGAAGGGAACTCCCACGCAAATGTTTCACGGGACTGCCTGATGCTGCCATCAGATGGAGGCTGAGACGGGGTTGCCCCCACGCACGCGCGGCGCGCCATGTCTCGGTATTCTCGAAATTGCGTTACGCCTGGAGATGAGAGCGCACGAGCTCTGGCTAAAACATGCGCAACATATTCATGAGAACGACACGGGCTCGTTTGGATTACGCGCGCGGACGTGCACGCGAACATTACAGGCAGTTGGACTGTTGCAATGATGGCAGAGAAATTTCACTTGGTGGCGACAAACCATCAGGGTTTGTGCAGAGTAGGATACTCAAACTGGCGATCCGGCTCATGTTTTTTTCCAGGAAAAAAGTTTTATTTTTTACCAATTTAAAGATTTAATGATGTGGCCTACTTTTTGCTTTAAGCCTCAAGAAAAGCCAACAAAAACATCTTTCAGGATGATTACGCACATCAAAATACTTGACCAAACTCGTCTGCTGCAACACAAAAACTTAAATTTCTAGGATTTTTATAACCATTTCTTATTTAAATCTATAGATTAAAGTGTGCTCAGTAACCTCTACTGGACACATAGGAATAAAATCAAGAAATATGAACTGACAAATATTTATGGCCATCGACAGCCCAAAAATACTGTTAATCCCTGAGTGCAGACTGCAAGGCAAATGTCTGAGCGCTTCAACGTCACTCTCCAGTAAACCAACCATGGTCCAGCTCTGTACTTTGTTCATCTATTCTCAGCCAGTGATCCTGACACATTTCATCTGTGGAACTTTTACACAAATATACAGCCATAACCCTCCGTTTGTTATCTTATTACATGGGGGCTGTTTTGGAACATTCAGTCAACGTGGGAGAACAAGTTAACATAAGCATGAAGTGCATATGGTCTACACAACTCTAAAGATGGAAAATATTCAGAGTCACAAATGGAAATTGCATTTTGAGGGATGTGGTTTTGACTCAGAAAATCCACAGTTTGTAGTGATAACTGTATCTGTAAACGTACCTGGAGAGCAGAGCCCTGCGGCTGCTGCAGTGCCTACTGACCACCAATAGAGGCGTGTGATGTTCACTCTTTGGTCTTTACATTTTAGCAGAAAATCAACCTTAAAACTACTGTTTGAATGTCTATGATATACACTGATTGCATTTTTAAACAGATCATTTCATGTCACGGCCATCCTCTTGTCTTTATAGCCTGCCCTTAAGAAAGTAGCAGAAAGTTTTTTTTTAATGGCACATAGCGAAAAATTGTTTTATTCCAATTCAAAATATGAAAATAAACTAAACCTAAAAAGCAAATCCCAGACTCAGTGGATTCCTCTTTCCCTCATGACTTTGTGCAGGTAAAATTTGTGTGCTCCTTCTATTGAACATTATCATGTCTACATCAAATGCTTCAAGCCAAACAGTCAGAGTGTGGAATCAGAGCTGAAAATGTAAAGAGAATTCAAAATCTGCTGCTTTATCCCTCCATGCATTCAGCTCAGCTTTCACATGATTGTTTCATATTTAAAGAAATGTTTCATCACTTATTTCTTGATAATATCTGAAATATATGTCACTACATTTCTTACTACCTGACTGAATCAAGAGATTACTCCTTGAGTTGTATTTATTGATCACTTGCCGTTATACTTATGGTCACCAGCATTGGATTACTCAGTGCTATCAGCAACAGTCATGACGTCTGAGACACGAGAATGAGTCTTTCATTGCTTGTGACACTCGATGGCTTTGCGTCGTCATTATTGCTCTTGGCAATAAAAGCTCTGCTCACACTGCTGCTCTTGTTCGCAGCTTTGAAAAAGTTGGCATGGACAGCGTGTTTTTGGTAGCATTGCGTTCCTGCTTGCTTTCCTCTTGCTTGCATGTGACACATGAAACAGGGATCACACCCTGTTGACCTTAAGAGAGTAAAAACAACAAAAAAAAAAGTTGGGACGCACACAAACAAGCAGAAAATGACATTATTATTCTAATTTGCTACTACTATTAGCATAAGAGTGAATGAAGCAGTTCTTTGTCCTGGGTTCAAAATGATGCATGGGTGGCTTTCTGGAACAACGCAATGTTAATACAGTGTAGGCCTACATGACTGCTGTGTTCAGATTTCAACAAAATAAACCCAAGTTAACACATCACACAGTGCTGTACACTGTTGGGAGGAAACATACTGTTAAAACAGAGAAACTAAAGATGCAAACCAGCACCAGATGTTTACCCCAGGTGATCAGTAATGGAGCAGCTGGATACTTGGTTTGATTGTTCGTATCTGAGAAACACGTTTATACAGTGCAGTGCAAAAAAGAAGAAAAAACTCAGTAAAGTGATGAGTATAATGCACCAATTCTGATTAAATACTGAACTTTTTATTGAAAAATTGACTTTACACTCAAGATGGATTACTATATGCATACAAATAAATAAGAACGGTATAAATGTATCTTGGATGCCTGGGTATTTTGATGAAAACCAGCATCCTTTCTGAAGCTATACAGCAGCAAACCAGAGGGAAATGACGCTCATGTTAGCATGTCTGCAGATCTATAATGCTTTGAATCATGAGTGTTAACATCCCTCTCTGGCTGAGGCAAAGCTTTATTTGATCAAATGGCTTTGCATGAGTTGAATTTCTAACCAAAACTTGGTGGCCAGTTTCTCTCATGGAAAAGCTCCTTTCAAAAGAAGAACACCGCGGAGCGCAACAGGATGTGAGAGCAGCATTATCCTATTCTTCTTTTTGAGCTCTTAGGAAGTAGCATGGGGTAAATACTGCTTCAGCAATCACTGAGAGTTTTTTTTTTTTTTTTTTTTTCCAGCAATCTCTCAGACAGCTTCTGTAAAGACTTGCCACTAGATGGGGCCCTAACCCTGATTTTAACTGCAACAACAGCAGCAACAGCTGGTCGGCAGGTACTGCTACAGGAGGGGCAGTGTTTGCTCCTTAAAATTTAGAGACATGATAATGACAAAGCAACGACACTACTTATTTAGCGGCACAAGCTAAACAGTTGTTGATGTCATTTTTTCATGCTTTTTTTTGTCCTCATACTGTCAGTCAAGACAATAGAGCCACTTGCTTGCTGACAGATGAGGCTGAGCATGTGATTAGTGGCAGCATGAGTAATAAATCTCTAGTAATGGAGCCAGTGCTGCTCATCAGGCAGCGGGCCTCTGCAGCGTGGAGCTGTGAGGCTCACACAAGGCGTGACTGGCTTAGGCTTGTTCAGTGAGACGGGAAAACACATGGCAAAATCTCTAACACTTTAGAGACTCAATTGACAGCAGAGTGTCCAATACCCATCCTGGGTGCACATGGTATGTCCTTGAAGTTGCCAATATTGCTGGGAGAGATAAACCAGAGAGTGGTGATAAAAGTGAGGGGACACTATGCTGGATTTTGTGCTGGTGCTCTGCTTCTCAGTTCATCATTGAGACCAAAACGAGCAATACTCTTGAGCCATATTTTATTATGTATAACACAGAAAAAGGACCAACTGCCAAGTCTGATTTACTGCCTTAAAAAGTCTTGCACTGCTTTGAAATGACAAGTTCTTGGAAGTGACGAACTGAGTGTCACGTGTATAGGGCCAAAGTGTGCAAAGCAAATTTTAAATGAGTTTTCCTTGAAAAAAAAAAAAAAAAAAAATCTGCTTCTCAAGTGTAGAGTATTTCTGTAGTGGCAATGACCTGTTGGCAGCTACATTTGTTGACCCCTCCTTTAAATACTGTTGTTGCTGGCATGCTGCGCTGGCACTACAGTAGGAGAAAATGGTCTATTCCAGCATTATATACTGAAGCTTATCCAAGTGTTAGTTCCCACATAATTAACTCACAGTTACTACTTAGTCTCAACAGCACAAGCCATTAATTAAATCACAAGCCATGTTATATGTGATTCAATTACATCATAAGCAAAATGTCCTGGCTCATAATAGCAACAATTCACAAGAGTATTGAGCATGAATACATTAATCTTGTGTGCTTATGTGCTTATCTTATGCGCTGTCTGATTGCAGAAAGTCAACGGATTCCACATTGAAAGAATCTCATTACTTTGGTGAGTAAGTAAGTATTTCAAATACTGCAGTACAATCATAATTTGCCTGTAGATTCAATGACTTTGGTTGAAGGAATTGTTGGATTTTTGGGGGGAAATATGCTTATTCACTTTACTATTGCAAATTAAATGAGAAGATTGATTCCACTCTCATATTTGTTCATTAACTATGGAGCCAGAGCCTGGAGACATTTAGCTTAACTTAGCATGGAAACAGGAAGAAATGAGAAGGAGAAAACATCTCGCCCGGCTCACTCCGAGGCTAACAAATATGCCTACCTGCACTTTAAAAGCTCACTAATTAACACATTGCATCTAGTTTATTTAATCTGTATAGAAACTGTAATGTAAAAACTACACATTGTGGTTTTATGTGCTGAAGCTACGGGCAGTGACTTCCTGGAGGTTGTGAAAAGAGGCAGCAACTGGAACACGCCGCTCCAACAGCTGGTAAATCTTGGTGACACAAGATCTATGGTATTCTATGGGAAGTGACATCACTTGGCACCAAAAACCAGCCAACAGGAGAGAGCAGGGACCTTGTTTGCCGTCAGATGTCATGTTTCAGACACACGTCTGGGTTAATTTTGTAAATGTAATTTCATCATTTATAATATGATTAAATAGCAGTTCCTCTGGACTAAAAATGTTCTGCTACAAGACAACGATGGGATTAAATCAGAATTTATGATCAGAATTTTATAGATAAATAGATCTAATGGTGGGAATGGCCTGATGTGTATTGGTGCAGATATGGGTAAGAGGTTAACGAATGATTTTCTCTGTGCTTGTGCTGCCGAACCATGAGAGAAAAAAGGACATTTGTAAGCTGGAAGAGAAACAACTGGCAGAGGAAGAAGGCAGCCTCTCAGAAATAAAGGATGTTGAAAGTGTGCTACAGTGATCATTTACGAGTTTACAGGGCTTGCAACATTCCTCCGTGTTGGAGAAAGCTGATGTTCATGTCTCGCCCTGCTCCCATCATCCCCTACGTACCTCTTTTTGGGCCGTCTTCGGGGGCTTTCCTACGTTGCTGGTCATGTGTGCAGCTGGGGATGGAGGCCATGCAACGCTAATCCTCCTCCCCAGCTCAGGAAAGTACCCTGCCTCCCTGTGCAGAACGAAAACAACAAAGAGCTGAGTGTGGCTGCAGCCTCCGGGGTTCAGTGCACCCACCAGAACATGTCCAAGAGTCACAGCTTGCTGCTTCCTCCTACCCACCTATCCATGCATGACTCTCCTTCGCCTTTTCTCTTTGACCCTCTTTTCAACCTGTGAAAGACACATATGATTGCAGGCTACAATGTAATATTACGCCGCTTCATAGCCGAGGTAGAGGACTTTAGAAGGTCATAAGGGAGGACACACAGAACAGTACAAAAGAGAAAAGGAATGTGGTCAGGATGGGTTTTATGGAGGAAAATTATCCCTGTTTGTGTTACATCATTCCATGTGACTATCTAATTACACTGAAGTCATCTACAAGTCTGAATGGAAACATACAGAACCCGTAGAAGCAAAAGTGAAACTCTGATTTATGTCATCAACATTAAAAATAAGACCAAGAGAGAGAGAGACATAAAGATCTCTGGACTCACACATAAACAAAAGCAAAGAGATGGTTTAGCCACATGGTTCCAGTGTTTGTTGCTGCAGCAATGGTCACTTTGTCCATATATTTGGCCTGTTGTGATACTGGAAATGACTGGCTCCAACAAGCGCTAAGTTAAAACCTGTACAGTGAATCAAATAATTAAATACATGTGGGCCTATCAGTAATTGTATTAGCCATGCTAGCATCATGGCTATAGGGATAGCAATATCTATCGGTCAGTCCGTCCACTGCTTTGGTCCAGACTGAAATATCTCAACAGCTGTTATGTGGTTTGCCATGAAATTGTGTGCCGACAGGTGTCAAATGATGCAGGCTATGCTGCTGACTTTTGTGAATCACTGACCTTTAGTGCCACCATGAGGTTGATATTTGAGGTTCTGAGTGAAACCACTGCATGGATTGCCATGGAATTTGGTACACACATTGATGAATGAAAAGAAATATTATTCTTAGACTTTTCATCTAGTGTCATCATCTGGTAAAAATGTCAATTTGTCCAACTCTTCTGTTTATGATAGAATATCTGCAAAGCTAATGATGCTCCCGTCAGCCTCGGCTGTGCTCAGTGTTTAGAATTGGTAAATGTGAGCATGCTAACTAAGATGGGTACATCATGGTGAACATTACACCTGTTCAACATCGGCATCTTAGCATGCTGCTGTCATTTAGCTTGAGGCACTGTTGTGCTTCAGTACAGCCTCGCCAAGGTGCTCCTGTGGCTGTAGACCCTTAGATGTGTTATTTGACAGGCTGATAGTTTCGTGTCAGTAAAAAGATAAGCTCTGCAGCATGACAACAAAGATAGGGTGGCTGTTTGTTAAGCAACGCCAGTCATCAAACCCGTCAAATTCTGGCAATCTGCATTCTCACCAGGATTTCAAACTCAAGTCACAGTTCCTGCCCTGGTTGTCTCCAATGAATTACTTTCATAAATGCAACCTATTGGCGGCAATGAGTGCCAGTGCAAGGTGTAAGGATGTAGATGATGAAGTCTAGCTGTTTTACTTCAACACCAGTTTCACATCCAGTTTAATTATACCCAGTGTTCAACATCTGTATTTAACCACGACTGCCATATTTCCCAAACCTTCACCTAGTAACCTTAATCACGCCTCATCTGTATAACGGAGGAAATAGGAGTGTCAGTGAAGCTTTCACAGAAATGTATGAAAATCTGACTGACATGCTAAAGAAACAGATAAAGTGAACAGCATCAATTTCAGACCCCGAACCACGTTACCTTTTGGTGAGTCTGTTTCGAAAAACCATCCAGCATGAGACTGAAGGGATCAATTTGCAAAAAGAAAACCTAACACAGGTGTGACACGGGGAACGTACAGGGGACAGATAGCACACACAAGCTGTTTGAAAGGAAATGGATCTTTTCTGCTTTGCTGGTCTTGCAGTGTCCTCTATTGTTGTTGCTGCTGCTGCATAATGCCCACGTTCCTCATCTTTAAGGCCACGGTCCCAGTTACCACAGGTTACCTTGAAATGTTCAGATCACTGAAAAGCCTTCTTCTATTGAGCATTTACCGGCAACATCCTATCCTGGGGACATGTATATTCAAAAATAGACATGAAATGTGTTTCCAGGTACTGTTTGATGTGTTGATGGAATTTTTGTTCTATCTTTTATGCACATATTGTGCTGTGAATATACAGTGCACAAGAGAGTGATTTTCCTTACTTGTGTATTGTGAAATTTTGACGATTTTCAGCCATTCAAAAGCTTTTTAAAGCAAAATTTCACTAATCGATACATTTTTCTAACATCATATTATCACCAAAAAGGAAATTCATTGGACTGATGTGTATCTGCTATAAGATTTGGTGAGTACTAAGGAAATATATGCAATTCTTTTAGGAATTGAAGCACCCATTGTGGCTTTTAAATGAACAAAAGCCGGATGTGTTAACCAGCTCTTAATGACATCCACTGACTTCTTTACCTTGTTGAATTATCTGACCACACTGGAGTCCTTGTTATTGTAACGGACTTGTGCTGATCCCTTCCTGGTTGTGATAATGTCAGTTGGTGATTCCAGAGAACACAATAAATGTTTAACAGCCTGTAATGCAACAGGTGTGAGAAAACAGAAAAGTCTAACATGGTAAGATGAAGCCTATAACGAAAATAACAGTCTGACATTGTCCTTAGTTGAAGTGGAACAGCTCGGTGGAGGTGTCAGAGTAACCCACAGTCAATGCAGATTTACCAAACATATCCTGGGGAGGATTTAATTTGGGTATTAAACAATAACTGTGTAACTAAGGAGTTACACTCCAAAATGAGACACCCATCATTTTAATAAATGACACCCACTCTTTCATGCAGACTTATGGCATGAGCGTTGGAATACTTTATTGTTTGGTATTCAAAATAAATGTCATTTGAAGACATTTCAGGACAGAATTGATTATGTTTCCTCAATATTTCATGACGAATTTTAAGTATTTACCTCAATAACTATACATCACAAAGCATAACTTAAAAATCATGCATATGAATGATGTTATTGAACTCCATTTTGGCTCTAATGATGCCTTCCCTAATCATTCAGTCATTGTGATGCTGTAAAGCTTCCTGTGAAATATTACAACCACGTTTTTCCAGCTTGAAAATGCTATAATTTTCCCAAGTTTTCAGTATTTCTGAAACAAATGCAAAAACTTAGAAAGAAGTAAACTCGGCATGTGTGCCACTGGCAGATTTATTTTAAATTACTAATTTTGTTTTAAACCATTATTTGAAATCATTCCACACTCAGTAAATTATGAACGACGTCTTGGGTGCATATCTTTACCGTTTGGAGCCCAACTCCTGTGCGTAATTACGCATTTTGGAGCTTTTTAACTTTAGTATTTACTAAGTGAGTGTCATGTTTATGAGAGCCAGAGCATATTTGTTTGCAGGGAGGTTGGCTGGCTACTGACAGAGTTGGTTGAACACCCCCTCCTCTCTCTCTCCCTTTCTCTCTCTCCCGCTCTCTCTCTTCTGCTGCCGCGATATTTTCCAGCTCTGGAGCCTCAACCGCACAGCTCGATCGATTCGCATTGATTGTCCCTGACGAGCTGCTCCACTTTCTAGCCAATGTCAGCCAGTCTGCGATCGGGAAGGAGAGAAATGAAGGAAAATCTCTGCCGCCCTGGCGGTGTCATTTCCACACACTTGGGTTGGCCGCCTGCCAGCAGACAGGCCGGTCGAAAGAGGTGGAGTGGACTCTCGGGCTGAGGGAGAGGAGGAGCAGCCGGGGATCGGGCTCATTTCTGTTGGCCTTGCATGGTGGATAACCTCGTGCTCTCCAAAATAAATTCCTGGTTGAAATGAGTTCACCCGCGTTCACCCTCCACCCCCCCGTACCACTCTTGACTAAGAGTTCACACCTTGAAACAAGAAAGCACAAAATCTAAGATCACACCTGTCACAATAATGTAATAAAGCAGATTTTTAATATTTAATTTAGGCTTATTCTACTTATTTTACACCTAATTATAAAAACGCTCATCCAGACAGTTTTATGTCTCTTAAATCACCCATATAAGAACTAAGAATAAAAGACATTTAGTTATTTTGAATGAATTAAATAATCACCCTCTGATCTACGACACCGTTAAAAAAACCACACTGCTCGCAGAGTGCAGTCACTTTGCATCAGCCCACAGCTTTATTGTGAAACACCGCCTCTCCCCAGCACCTCCTCTCCCCTCAGCTGTCCTGAAACCACTGAACCTCACGGCCCCTCGCGCTTTATGATCGCCTCAGCGCGCGCGCCGCAGCAAAGTCCAGTTCGGTTTTTCCGCGAAGCTCCAAAAATCTATGAAATGTGTTTGCATGTTCCTCTCTGCAAGCGGGGATGTAGAGGTGGGATTGCAAGGACCGAGAAAGCTGGGGGAACCCACGCGTTCAGCCTCAGAGAAAGTACGCTTTTCCTAAATAACTGACGGTGAATATTTTTTTTCTTTTCACATTTGTCATTAACAGGCAGACACTCTGTAGGATTGTGTTCTCGGAGAATAAGCTTTTTTTTCCTGCCCTTTTTCTTTTCTTTTTTTTTTTTTTTTTGTCACCATTCTGCACGGCAGGCTGAGAGACGGACCGCTCGGACTGTGGGAGCCCTCCCCTCTGCTCGGATCTGCTTTGGTAGGTGCGAATAAAATGGGCCCGTGTTTGCAAATATGCAGATACATGGAGAGGGAGGGAGGAGGTGTGGGATGAGGCGGGAGGGGGGATCATACTTTGTTGAAGTCTGCTGAAAGTTGGGATGTCATCTTCTTATAGGATCAAGTTGTGGCAGGGTGAGCCGGGGCTCCTCTGTATATCCTCAAATGTGCGACTGCAGACCATATGCTGGTACCGCAGATAGGCTACCGTGCTCATAGATCACTGAGTCCAGACAAAAGACAGCTATTTTGATCCGCTCATAGTGTTGTAAAAACACAACAAAGGTTTGATTCCCTATCCTGTGATCGGATATGTATTGATGCTGAAGAGGCTATTTTCCAAGCTGCTCTCAGGTTTTCCAAGAACAGTCCTCATTTCCCTTTATCAGGCAGCGCTGATACGGATCGGCACAACACTGGAGCAAAAAGCCCGATGGTTTATTGTGAATCAGCTGTTAATGATGCGCGCTAAACTTGACGCTTCCAGTTAAATGAGAGAGATGATCACCGCGCATTGGAGCCGGATCATGCTTACATTCGACAACAGACTCTGTTTGATATCCTCTATGATTCAAACTTTTATTTAATCCTGGAAACACTCAGTAAATACATATCACACTTTCCCACTCGCGTGAAGACGGGTGAAGGATTTATTGGCTTATTTTTTTTTTATTACAGATGTCTTATTCTTATTTATTTTTCCTCCGGGCATCATTAGAAAGTTGCCAGGTACACAAGCTTCCATCGCGCAGCCCGGAGATTACAGTCACCCCCTCTTCACTGCAATCCGTCACCAGTATCGCAGCTCCAAGTGCTCCATACGTTTACGAATGATTTGGAGTCACCGTGCGCACTGCGTGGTTGTTTTTCTCCTCCAACTTTTTGTGTGCATAGCCTAATTAAGGAGGAGAAGACGCAGCAGGTTATGGACAAAGGATGGAGCTTTGAGTCTAATTATTGTCACCGGGCTTTTTAACTTCCTCTGCGTTTGCGCGTCTGCGTGTGTGTGTGCGTGTCCGTGTGCGCGCGTCAGTCGACAGGAGGTGGGAGGAATAGAGAATGTGTAGCTCACCGTAGACAAGCAGAGAGTCCGCAGACAGCGCGTCTGTACTGTGGGTGGGGGGGTTGCATTTGCATCGTGCATCGCCTGGACGAATGTGTCTCTCGCGTCTCTAGAGGTGCAGTCAGCTGCTCCGGAGTTCGTGGCCGACCAAATGCCTCATAACCCCGCAGGAAATTACAACATTAAAAAAAAAAAAAAAAAAAAAAAAAATCTGCTTGCGATTACCTGGCACCTGCGCATGCAGTGACGTCAGTGAGGGAAACTTATTCAGGAGTTGCTTCAGGTGCGCGCGGAAGAGATTAATTGTCCAGTGAAAACTGATGTGTGATTTCAATTAGCAGGGACGTTTGTTTATTTATTAAAAAAAATGTAAATTATTCAGCATTCGTGGCTTCCTGAAAGAGTCATGTTCGAGTTTCTCCATCACACACACCACAGTCCCAACCTAAATGAATTAATGTGTTTCATTGACCTCGTAAGTGGTCCTCGCTCCCACTGTGGGGACCAAGTCAATGTGTGATGAATATTTAAGCAGCCATGCCAGAAAAAACACCCCAGATTCCAGATAGTTTTTTCATTATTCTCATGTTTAGATTTTTGTTCTGAATAAGATTACAGGGCTACAGTGCCAAAACAGAGAGAACTATAAAGACATGCTGGCTTTAAATGTGTTCCTCCATTCCTCCATCACCTATTGATCAGTCTAATCAACGAGTGAGGCGACCAACCGTTCATCCATCAGTCAGTTGTCACTATACTGTAGACTGACACTCATTTTTATACACACATTTTTTTGGAATTCTAATTCAACAACTGGTATAAAAATCAGGCACCTGAGAAGCTTTTTGTAAAAATATCTACTCAAGGTCACTGTTAAAGTTTGGAGCTATTACTGTACAAGCTGAGAGCCGCATGTGAATGTTAAATGAGCTGCTCATGTTCACACAAGTATCATTGTGCTGGCAACATTCACCCAGCAGCACTGTGGCTGTTAGGAAGTGCTCATCAGGTTTATCGCTGTGGATGTACAGTATGATCTGTTGAAGGACTGTTTAATTCACCAACAAGTTGAAAGTTTTAAACGTTCCACACAAAACAATAGACCCCTGTTTGATTAGTGAACACCAGATTTTGCCAACGATTCATACACTGACCCTCTGACATATTTTACTTGGACTTTTGAGTGGAGTTACAATGTTTTGACACACTGTATAGATATTTTGACCAGCTTTGCCACAGAATATACTGACCATATTTGTGCATTATGGCATGAGGGAAAAGTTTTTGGAAATGCATTTTCTTGCTCCGAGTTAGAAGAGAGACGATTTGATGCATGTGCATCCGTTAAAGATTGACACCACTCACACGTCTGTATGCTAAGTATGAAGCTACCGCTAGCAGCCGGTTAAAAAGATAATTTGCCGCTATTCCCTGGCAAGGACCAGTAACTTCCACTGGTTGCCTGGAAACTGGTTGTGGCTAAGAAAGCGTTTAGACCCCCTGTTAAACGCTGATGTTGTTTTTACACTTCTGTTTTTGTGCAGATTAAACAAACAAGATATGATGTGTTAATTAGTGAGCTTTAGAGCTGCTAGGAGGGAGCTTTTTACTTCTGGACAGAGCCAGGCTAGCAATTTCCCCCTGTTTCCAGCATTTATAGCAAGCTAAGCTAACCATCTCTGGCTACATCATTATTCTCATCTAACTCTCAGCAAGAAAGTGAATGCATTTACTTCCCAAAATTTGGAACTAATTGTTATAATTAGAGACTACTGATACTGAGCTTGAAAAACTTCATGCAATATATTGTACACAGGCTGGGGTGAAACTGTTTTCAGGCACCATGTTCAAGTAGCAAGTACGTAGAGGGCAAAAGCTGAATTTCTCTGAAAGAATCAATACAGTATTCTGTAGAGTCGGAATATCTGGCTGTAAACACCACACTTCACACTCGCATGACACACTGTGTCTTTTCGGGTTTGAATTTCACTGAGGCTGTGTGCACAAAATTTGTTGTACATGACACAGCAGCTACAGTTTATGTGAGCCCAGACTCAGTTATGAGTTCCTGGAAAATGAATACCCATATATCATATATCAACCTATGTGACATTTTGTTAATCACATTCAAGCGTTTTGGTTTGAAATCCACAGGTTCTGCAGATCAGCTGTTGTTGGCAAAGGGTCTGTTCACACTGCTGGCAAATCTGTTGTGATTCTCAAATCAGATCTTTAAAGCTGTCCACACTGTTATTGCAGTCGTTCAGATGGGACTTGTGTGTCCAGATACCACCAAACTATCTACAGGCTTGTAACGACATACATCATTAACTACCTGTGCTGGTGATGTGGCTTTTTGGCTTCACCCATGTGCATTGTGTTGACACAAATGACACTGTGAAATCCGGTTTCAGCGTCCAGAGCATCCAGACTGAGATGCATTTGTAGAATCTGATTAGAATCGATTTTCAAACCACCCCCAGTGTAGCTTGGATTAGATTTTAATTTGATTTCACAAAGTAAACATTTCATTTGTGTTTCTTGGTGTCTCGGATCTTTTTGATCTGTTTAATTTTATCGTGGCTCTATTGTAAATGAAGTCTCGACCTTTACATATTTCAGGGTTAAAATAAAGGTGGATGAATGTGGATTTTTGCTGTCCATGTTTTCTAGAATCGATCTGATATACCAAAAAGCAGATTTGGGCTTGCAGTCTGAACGAGGCTATCGCTGAGCTGTCATCGCTCAGCTGATTCAACCAAACAGGCACAGATTCATGTCAAGATTTTCACTGTGTCTTTATTGAATGACCAGCAACATTTATAACCACATCAAGAATGTTCTGGTATTCCTCCTCAGGCCTGTCAATATTTTGTTGGCTACACTAAACGATTTATCGACCATTGAAACTGCAGTATTTGTCCAGCTCTTGTCCAGATTGTAGAGTAAAAAAATAACAAAACAGTAAAATAGATTCAGTTTTGCCAACAATGAAGATCAGGCATCACAGAAACAGTTCACAATTCACACTCATGCACAGGTACTGTTCCTGCTGCAGTTTGAAATTCACCAAAACAAGAGGCCACCAATTATTTTTGTGGATGCTTCGATTGCAGGTTCACAGCTGAGCACATTGGTCGATCCGTGAAAGGCTTCACACACGTAGCTGTTGAACCGTATTGATCATTCGGACCATTTATATCCAGATCTTTATCTCCATCTGCTAATCCTGTGCAGCACGTTGCGTGCAGATAGATTAGCAAAAAACCAAGAAGGACTCAGGGAAATATCAGGGATAGCTGATATTTATGTCTATTTTTGTGCTGAGACAGCTTGAGGTGCAAGAAATGTGTGTCTCATAGGCCTTAATATGGGACCAGTAATTATAGTGCTCTCGTCAGGCAATTTCACAGAAACCTGAGGTGCAAGGCTTTAATATGAACCACAGCATTAAGTCTGTGACATTACAGGAAAATGAGTAAACATGCTTAAAGGACGAAACAACACAAAACACCTGGTTTCAGCCGTATGGCCTTGACGCTCTCACTGACAGAGCAGTTTAGTTTAAATTTAGGAGACAGTTCACAAAAGGACACAGACCTCTTCTGTAAATGATGTGGTGAGGGCATCTGAAGAGCCATGACGCTGGAAGTCCAAGAGGGTGATTAGCTAAAGACTATACACCACGCTCAGAGCTGATGATGACGGACGGAGTGTGACTGATAGGTCAGTAGGATGGAACGCAGAGAAGGGTGAGTGTGAGGATAAAATAGGTGCCTCCGCTTTCATTTGTTACACAATGTGGTACAGCAAAGCCACAGCTGTAGCGTGCTGCACCAGCTTTGTCCGAACACAACCTGTAAACACGTAAAATACAAATCTGCGTATGTGTTTGTCATCCCAGACTGCGTCGTTGTCATACACAGTAGGCGTTGTTGGGATTGACGCAAAGCAAGTCAGCAGTATGAAAAGTCCTGTGTCACATCCATATTATCAAGATCATTTACACTTTCGAAGAACAGCAGTTGAAATGCGTTATCATTTTCATTTGATGTAAAAACCAGTGGTGGCACCAGCAGGTCAGCTGGTGAGATGCCTGGGTCGTTATGTTACAGCTGATCAGTCATATTTTTGAAACTGTTTTCATGGACTGTTGATTGCCGACTTTGCTGCTTTGTAGCCGACTTGAGAACTAATTTATTTTAGCTATTGATAATACGCCAGTTTGTTAATTACGTGGAATACTCAAGTCTTTTAGCCATTTACTGTATTTAGAGCATTGATGAAGCAGTTGGATCAGAGCTGAATATTCTCCCCGGCCATGATTAATCAAGAAATAATACCCAGATTTACCTGTGTAGATGCACAGCTGCCATACAGCTCAACAGAGGCAACGTGACATTAAAATCTCCCTGAAAAATCCTCTTTAACAACATTTAAATAGTCATAACTGACCACTAAATACAGAATTTTTCAGGTCCAGTATTCCATAAACACAAAAACCCCCATGCGTCACTCTGATGATTTGCAGAGCTGTTATGCGTTCAACCACAACTGAGCAGAGATGCAGTTAGTTTGAGATGCTTTTGGGAAACCGGACCCTGGCCAGTGCTGTAGTAGGAGAAACTGAAACTATAGGGCTGAGGGGCTGCGGAGCTGGCTCTGGTTCGCTGGCGCCACATCCCCCTGAGCTGGTGAGAATGTGGGGGCTGTGCTCTTGCCTTTGAAGCTTTACCTCCCACTAATTCTGGCCTTCCAATTTCCACACACTGCACAGACACCCCCCCTCCATCCTCTTCCCCTCCCTCTCCCTTTGTTTCCCTTATAAGGACTGGCCCGGCCATTTCCTCAGCTTTTCTGTGGGAGGTGGTAGGCTTGTTTGTGAACATGGACAGGTCAGGAGAATAGCAGCATAGTTTTTCTTCTCATAGATGAGCAGTCAAAGGAATCTTACATTAAAAGCCAGTGGGTGCATGCATCTCTGTCCAGTGGGGAGTCTCCCATTACGGGCCTGGTGAACCCTCTTCATAAGCCCCACCACTCTGTTTGATCTAATATTTTGCCAAATTATATTGCTCTACAGGTTTGGTCTTTAAAACTAATAGAATAGAATATAATTTCCTGACAAATAGTTCTTTGAAAAAGTCAAATTACAGAAACCCAAAGTTAATGAAAAGAAAATCAACTTCCTTTGTTCTGTCTGTGGGCTTTTGGCTACATTTTCAGCAGCCTCTCAGATTGTTGTGTGTGAGAAAGTCTAATAAGGGACAGCTATTTATTTTCTCTCATATTGTATCACAAGGTTATACACTCAGATCAATGAGCACGCAATTGTTAGTCGATAAATGCAACATGTCTTAAGTGACTAAAGTGTGGTTAGGGAAATACAATTCATTTATAAAGCATTCACTCCAAATAAGGCTGCTCTCAAACAAGTATTTACTTATTTAAAAGGAGCATATGTGGGGATTGATAGGGCTGATAGTGGTGTGCTGGTTTCACCGATACAGTGGTATGAAAATTGGCAGGTGAAATTGCTTCTCTATGGAATTGAATTCTACAATATTAGTGTTTAAAAAAAATAAAAAAATTCTAATTCAAGTTTATATCAAGTTTGATGTCTGTCAGGAGATAATATTTTGTGTAATTATACTAAAGAACCCCCCTGTTTTCATTCCATTCAGGGTCTCTGCAACTGATAATGATAATAATAATACTTGTGTAATACCATAGTAATATGAAACTGAGGTGTTTTCTGAGATGTTTATCATACCATGAAAATCTCATACTGTTAGAATTCTAATTACAGATGAATACTGATAAAAGGGATTTCACAAATGACATACAGGGACAGATTACACATCTGTAATTACAGAGAAACACAATATCAAATTTTCATGTTTGTATATTAAGCTTAAGGTGTGAAATGTGCGTAGCTGAGTTGGACCAAAAAGGATTTCAGTTGAGAATAGAAAACATCAGTTACAATTCCATTTATTTAACATAAGCAGTATTTGCCCTCAATACAACACAATTAACTTGATTTTCTTAGACTTAAACAGCAATATTAGGCCCCTAACCTTGTAATTTCTTTTGTTTGCCAACCAATCAGAGAAGCTCCAGGGAAGCAGGTGTTGCCTCACTGGTCAGGAGTTTGATCTGTAGATTGATGTGTGAAGAATTAGAGGGAGAATGAAACTTCTTGATTTTCAGTAATTGAATATCTACCTGCAGGTATTGAAAACCAGGTCAGCTGACAAACGACATTCATTTTCATTTTGGTATTCAACTCAGTTGTTGTATCTATTGTTTGTCAAATGATGTGCAATTCTCAGCCTGGATCAGGTTGGTGGCTTTGTGAAATCTGTGAAACTTTCAAGCAGCTATAACCATTTTCTTACAATGACAGCATGAAAACCACATGGTCCACAACTTTACCCTTTGGTTCACTCTTAGTGCTCTCATAGTGTTGTTTTTGGCTGCATAAGACAGATAAAGAGCTCTTGAAATCCACTGTGCTCTACCTACTCAGCACTACAGTGTTGGTGACTAGCTGGTAGAGACCAAAAACAGAGCTAAAAGAGAGTGAACGCTGGACTTCAGTTAACCAGGTCGCCAGAAACATGACTCCAAATGATAAAGCTGCTCTGTAACTGCTGGATGTGTAAACAGGTTTGCTGTATCAACTCAGCAGATGAGATCTGCCAGTGCCGTGTACACAACCTGTTTCTGTTGACCCCAATCAGTCATGGCAGGTTTAAGATGCTATTATTACTTATTCTTGCATTTTAACTAAACAAAAATGGAAATGTTTCTCTTGAGTGCTTTATTGTGTTGGTGAAGTGAACATTAATCAGTAATTTACATTTCCTCTGTCCCTGTGTAAAGTTTCCAGGTGGCCCATGGAAGAACGTGGATGAGGGCTGAGCTGTAGTGTGGGCAGAAGGCTCCGGGGCCTGCCTGTTGTCGGCTGGCTGATTGGTCCATTGAGGTGAGGATCCACTCTCACCGGGACGCAGAACGGACCGAGAAAAGGTCTTTGCTCCCCCTCCTCGCTTACCCCTGCCCCCTTTCCACCCTCACCCCCAACCCAGGCACGTAAGCTCTGGACCATGTCTAGCGGGCTGTCGGAGGGGGGCCGAACAGAGGACCAGGAGCAGAGTAGCTGCAAACAGGACTCTCCTGTTATAGAGCGCAGGAACCGTAGTGGCATCATCAGCGAGCCCCTCAGTAAGAGCCTTAAGAACTCCCGTACCCTCTCCCAGTATACAGCGGTCTCCCCTGCCACCACCAATGGACATACGAACAACAGTGAGACTAAGAGCCACTCGGCCAAGCCTCAGCCACCCCCGCAGCCCCAGCCCACTGTCTCAGCACTGACAGCAGCCAAGTTGGACCGGACCCTAGAACAGGTTCTGGAGGGACAGAATGGCCTGCTGCACTTTGCCCAGGCAGCAGCACTGTTAAAGCGGGCCGGTATGGAGCACATGCTCCTGCCTGGGGGCATGGGAGTTGGAGTTGGCGGTGGAGAGGCAGGCTCGGGGGCTAGCGACTTGGAGGGTACGTCTGTCACGGACGCCGTAGGTGGTCCTGTTGACTTCCCATATGGAGTAGGGGGTGGTTTCCCCTTCAACCCGGGGCTTTTCATCATGACGCCGGCTGGAGTGTTTCTGGCGGACAGCGCGCTACACATGGCCGGGCTGGCAGAGTACCCGGCGCAAAGCGAGCTGGCCTCTGCTATCAACTCCGGTAAAAAGAAGCGAAAACGTTGCGGCATGTGCCCACCTTGCCGACGGCGGATTAACTGCGAGCAATGCAGCAGTTGCCGGAATCGCAAAACAGGCCACCAGATCTGCAAGTTTCGCAAATGTGAGGAACTGAAGAAGAAGCCCTCTGCTGCTCTGGAGGTAAGAGGATGGTGGTTATCATGTGTCATTGCTTAGGGGGTCATTCTCTAAAATTCCCCCAGAAAATAAGCTTCAAGGGTTTTGATCCAAAGAGTTACCACAAAGCTTCACTGCAGTGACAGAAGCTGAAAATATCTGGGTGCATAAGATATTACTCCAAAGTGAGAAACCAGAGGAATAAGACAGATAGGCAGAAGTTTGCCTTTGTGGGAATTGATCCACAGTGAAGGACTGGAAAATTGTTCAACAGACAGATCTGAAAACATCACAAACAAATTTCATCTTCACACCTGAAAGCACAAAGAGGATCTCTTGTTTCATACCTGGATGTCATTCCCCTTTAAGGGAAATAGTACAGGGGGCTTTTTGGTGGGGTGATGGCTCCACAAGCTGGGAAATGACAGGTGGTGAGGAGTGCGGTGGGTATGTGCAGGGTAAGCATGCACCATGGGGTCTCTTTAATCTGTTCACCACAACCGTGCAATCACCCTATCTTTCAATTGGAAGGCTATTCACCAGCTAAAACACACATGATTGTTTTTCCCATTGAGCTACTCGATGTATTTCCTTCAGTGGAGCATTTCGGTCACCCGTACATCCTCCATGTACTTGCTTATGCGTACGTTGTAATGCAAAAATGTGTGTGGAGGCAGAGTGGCAGTAATTGTGAATAAGTGGACAGTGCATGTTTGTGTATAAGTGTACATACGTGGGTATGTTGTGTATGTGTGTGTGCATGTAACAAGGTCCATCTGGCCACAGAGCTGTCATCTGGAGCACCAGGTGTCAATGTGGCACATGTGCCACAACCGCCCCCCCACCCCCACCCCCTGCTACCGCTGTCCTCTCCGTTGACACTCCTGCTCAGCTAAATGGCCCTCCAAACTTCCTGCCTGTTACCTCCATCACACTCAGTGGCCTAACTAACCCCGGCTGTGATGACAGAACGGCCAATCATGAAATCAATTCCAGCAGATGTTCCATCTCAAAGGAAATAAACTTTTGTGATCAATAGATAATAGCGTCACTTTGGCATTACGTAATAAATTGATAAGTATGGAACACAGTGTGAACATGAAATAGTGGAGAGGCATCTGGTCTAATTGACACAAACTGGATTTTTGCTCCAAACTGCTAATGGCTTTACTTCATTCTCTTTCTGATGTTGACTGAGGGTGACAGCTTGGCCCCTAGTTTGTAGGCTGAAAATCCCCATGTGCTAACTTTGGCCATCCACAGTGAAATGCTCCTTAAAGGGATAGTTGGGTGACGGGAGAATTTTGAGTGATACAAACACAGTACTTGTGTGACAACGTTTTGAATGTAAGATTAGCCTAGCTTAGCTCAGTGAATGGATGTTCAAGGAACCATGAGATTGATTGGACAATAGCAAGTTCTACTTTGTTGTATCTTCTCTTTCCCAAAGTCTAAACCTAACCGAACCTTAATTAGAATCATCACCATGTCAGTGATTTATAATGGTTTTGCAAGGCACAGACAAATAATGTTGTCCTGCCAACAGGGGTGTCACATCATAAAAAGCTTCTTGTGTCTAAAGGGCAAACAGCCTCGTTTGTTGCTAAAATTTCAACCTATTCTCACTTCCATCTTGTCATGTACAGACAATTGGTCAGGGTGCCTTGGTGTCTCTTTTTAAGGCATTGGGTACCCCTTTAGCATACTTTTTCAACATTAAATAGACATCCTGTTCTCAATGCCAAATGACACAGTATAAAGAGCGATTAAAGTCCACCAATGGAGGAGGTTGGGGTGGTTGGATGGGTCAAGCATAGGGCTTTCACCCAGGAGAGCTGGTCTGTGTCTGTGTAAAACCAGAAGTGGATGTTGATTTCTAAGCAAAGTAACGTAATGTATGAAAGTAACACACTCATGTTAAGCCAAACAACAGTCTTTTCATAAACATGACCAAATAGTTTTGGTGCCTAAACCCATATTTTGAAAGTCTAACCAGATCTTGCTATCTGTATGTTGCATATTGATATATTGATAACTCAATGGCAGAGGCCTACATGTTGAAAATGATGCTAAAGGGGTAACAAGTGCCTTAAAAAGTGATGCCAAGTGGTCCTGACCAAGCATACATATGTGACGAGTTAGGAGTGAGAATGAAATTGGAGGACTTGTTGGCTTGTGTTAGGTAATCCGTCACATTGAAGATCATGTCTGGTTTAATCGTTGTCAGAATCATGTTGTTGCTGATTGTACACTGTACACCATGACCCTGAACATCACACAACAGTAATTTGCGCTTCAACAATGTTTACCGTAGATAAACATATGGAAAACAATGGCTGCCTGGACCACAAAGTAAAGACTTTAAATATACATGGTTACACTTGGATAATAGTCAATAGCCAGTAATCAAAAAATTTATGATTTCTCTTACAATGAATACATTAAAATGTTCAAGAACCAGAGCATGGACCTTGAATAGTGTAGGATTCATATTCTGGTAGTCACGTGCCACTGTGACTGTGACAAGTTGAGAATCAGATTGATGCGTCTGAATATCAGCATGTTGTTTTTCAGTGTCGTATTGTTCAGCTGCAAGTTAATGAGAGGCTTCATTTGTCTCTGTTGATGATTCACCAAAATGGTGAAATGTGTCAGCTTGCTATGTAGGTGGTACGACTGAATGTCTGTAACAGAAAGGAATTTAATTTTAATTTATGATCTGCAATTGATGTTGTCATGGCAGTTAGCCTAATACCAGTCGTTCACACCAGTGATGCCAAACCCAAGGGGGCTTGAATATTCATGAATGTTGATGTTGATATAGGTCAT
This sequence comes from Chaetodon trifascialis, assembly GCF_039877785.1. NCBI lineage: Eukaryota > Metazoa > Chordata > Actinopteri > Chaetodontiformes > Chaetodontidae > Chaetodon > Chaetodon trifascialis. The sequence goes on along the minus strand of NC_092071.1, from coordinate 13,905,693 downwards.
CATGCTGCTCGTAACGTCACAGTCTGCTGATATTGGCCACATCATGTGAAAGAAACCCTAGGGTACCATAAACCTGCCAAGACTTCAAGTACCAAGTATAATAGCACTCTGATTATTGACATTAGTAATTGTATGTACTGTAATTACCTTGCACACATTTTTCACTAATTTATTTAACATGTCTGTCAGGCAATTTCCCTTTTTCAGACCACAAATGAGAAGGCTAGTCTCTTCGCGTAACTCAATTTACTTTTACAGTATTAGACTAATGAATATTATTAAAGCTTAATATTAGTGTTTTTAAGAGGCTGTGCTCGTTGTGTGGGTGAGACTTATCCATTACATCCTGACATCAGGAATGAAGGAACATCAGTGTAGCAGCAGTGTGGAAAAAACAGCTCTCAGACTTAAGCACTGCCTAAACTCGTCTATCAGAGTCAATATGAAATTTTAATGTTTTTCGCTTTTGCTGAAATTTCGATCATGTTACACTTAAGTTGGCCTGTTCATCAAACAGAAATGGATGTGAATACATTCATGGTCAGGGTCAGGAAGTGCATTGTAGTCGTGCAAGAGATGAAATGGGACATTACATGAGCAAATATGCAGTGTCTATTTTAGAGCGCTGAAAGTTTCTTCAGTGCCACAGACATACTAAAGGTCTTTGGCATGAGATCGCTGTGGCAAAGGTGAGAAACATTCATGCCAACATGTGTAGCTTCTGTGCATCTACCCACACAAAATGCATGAATCAAACCATAACCTCAATCACCTAACAACCCACTACATGAAAAAAACATCTCTGTGACCAAGTAATGCCTGTAGTATACCTCTGATGTGGCCTTATAAACCTAGTGGTTTGTTTTGCATCTTGGTTATATGATGCAGTTAATTTAGTAAAACTTGTGTTTTACGAATGACTGAAAGCAGCTAAACATCAATGCATTGCAACACAGCTTACAAAACGGAAAATACACCTTGACAGTAAATGGGCTTTTTGAGACCAATATTCTCATTCAATCAGGAAACCATCAAAGAGGTCTGCAAACTCTTACCTTTCAGTGTACGGAGCTCTGACAGTACTACAACGTTTTCAGTTTTGCCTGCTTTTTATTTGTCCTCATGCACTCATATGTTTCCCATCAGCAGTCTAGTAGCTGTCTCAAATGGCTTTGTTATTAAGTCAACAGCTCTTGTTCAGCAGGTGATTAGATCAGAGAATACAGCCTGGGCCGCGCTGTCAGTGAGCGTGATGTCATCAGTGTAAGCTAAATGTCAGAGGATGAGAATCATGGAGGATGTGCTGCGTCAGGAGAGAAAGTGGAGAGCAGAAAGTCAGCAGTAAATCCCAAATGTCAATTATGAGTACATGATGTAATAATGTAATAACTGTGTACATACATTGTCTTTAAGGCCTCTATAAGAGACATTTCTGTTTCTCCTTAATGCTCTTCATGCATATTTAGAACGACTTGGGCAGCACCTGTGCCAGCAGAGAAGATCGTCACAGTGAACTGCAGTGAGCCTCAGCTGTGGCTCAAACAGCCCCTGAGTGTCACATTCCCCTCCAGTCAAAGACAGAGCGGCACATCCCCGTCTGCTGTGGCTGTTAGACTCAGTGTGCAGGCTCTAAAGGGGCATGACGTCTTATTTAACATGTGTCTTGCGGTCAGTTTGTCAGATGGTTCTGACTGCTTTCCGGCATGTGCTCGCACACGCACGTGAGTGGGAAGACCAGATGAAATGCCTCGGCTTTGTTTCCCTGCATTTGCATCGCAGGTTGCGTCCGTGTGCTTGCGGACGAGACGGTGAGCGTATACGCGTCAATACACAAGTGCAGTCCAGCAGTGTGCTTATTTTAAGGGTGTTGACGGTTTCCATTGAAAGCTCATGGCAGCTCAAAGAGGAGCGTAAAATTGGCAAGTGAGGGGGAGTTAGCATGCTGAGGCCTTTGCCACCTCATAGCTCACTGGCTGAAGATGTCTGGATTTATTCTGGGAATGCTACATTTGAGAGAAATAAGTGGGAAGGCAGTTCCTTTCTGCTGTATGTCTGAATACCCTCCAGTGGTGTCAGTCTCAGCGATGATGTTCAACACCGAGAGAAAGGAGAGTCAGGAAGGGTTAGGAAGTTGTAGCGTACCTTGTTTTTTACTTGTATGTCACTGTACGTTCAGGATGTACTGTACCGATGGGGTGGGTTGAAAATAGCTGGAACAGGAGCTGAGTTTTTGACTGTCTGCTTATAGAATAATGTATTTTCGAATGAAAGTCCGTGCCTCTTTGTCATCAGACACAGCTAACACCTGAACATAGTAATGTTGTCCACTGGGGGCCACTTTGCCAGGATCAGACGCTGATATGGGAGTAGCGTATTCCCTCATGGTCTTTCCTGCCTCCCAGACACCGTACACCAGACAGCCAGGACAGAAGAGGCTCATGCGAACTGACAGGCACGCAGACTGACACCGAGACACATGGATGTGTGGGCAAGTTGCTGGGCAGACGGAGGGACAAGTTGGAGTGGACAGAGCAGGCTCAGGGAGACGGAAAGAGAGGGAAGGCGGTGAGGCAGCCAAGGTGTCGTACTGTAGACTGACATCTGGATTAAACAAACGGCCCTTTACTATAAGAGATACAGAGATCAGGCCCTAGTCCGCCCAGTGAGGGCTGGTTTGCTAATGTGCAGCTCAAAAGACGTCTATAAAACTTGTTTTTCGGTATGTTCTAGTGTAAAAACATTGCAGTGGCTGCATTTCATTGTAGAAATAAACGTCATGTAAAAGAATCATCTCTGGCATATTTACAACTAGACCTGCAATGATTAGTTGAAAAATTAATCAGAAACTATCATTACTATCATTCATTGCAGCTCTATTTACACCAGCTGCCTGGGCACGTATAATTAACTGAATGGTGCACTTACTGTATGGGTTGAACTAATAGATCAGATTGTCTGCGCTAATGTTCCTGCCCTGGCTATGGGATGTATGTATCAGTCCAGTAGGACAAATGGTATCAATATATTTCCATATGAATCAAAATTGACTCCTGGAAGGGCGAGCAGACTGAGGGAAAGGCTTCACATTCAGCCAGACAAACAGTGAGTGTTTATGCCAGCTGGAGGTCAGTGGTGTTTTGATTCACTTGTTTCAAAAAGTTTACTTTTCTGCTCCTTTTGAACAGCAGACAGTGTTACATCCCACATACGCTACTGCATGTGGAGATGCTTTGCGTTCATTGTGTCAGTTTGTGCTTTTTTCTCTCGATAAGGGAATTCTCACATTGCAATGTAAACAATTGTTGATGATGAATCCACGAAAACAATAACTGGAACGCTCAGGGGTTCCCTTTGCATCAGTACCACATTGCACCATGTGATGTACTCTGAAGGGCCGCTATAAGTCACTGTGGATTTAGGTGTTAAGAAGCAGTCTACTTTTGTGGCATGTTACACACAAATTGTTTGTGCAATGCTAAGACAAATGTGCTCGCCTTGTTTGAAAAAACACATCCATCGATTTTAGTGATTGGCCTCTTCACACCCACAGATCCCATCTGTTTGAACCTGTGCAATCAGGAAGGGTTTTTCTATTCCTGAACTGCTGCCATTTCTCCACTGATTGCTCATGTTTGGTAATGAGGAAAAACAGCATTTACAGTTCAATTGAGGGATGTGTTTTTCTTCCCACACATTACGTCACGGTCAGTCCAGTCCTGACCAGGTTTTTGACATCTGTGGCAGCGCCAGATGTTGCTGTCCTCTGACTGTCTTCTTAACAGCTGAGTGCTGCTGCAGAGAGGTCATCACAGAGATGGATGACCGGCTAACGCTACACAGACCATGAAAACATGTTGGCAATATGTTGGCTGTTAACTTCTAGGCTCGTGGTTCTTATTCGTATTCATTTGAGCCAGAAAGCATTGGAATTGACAGTTTGTGCCTATTTATCATTATGTTTAGTTGAAGTAAACAAATTAGCATCACCAGAAATATCTACTCAATCCAAACCTGCATCCATCTTTGAGAAATGGATATGAAGTTGAGAATTTGATGTGAACTGGCACATGCATATGTGGGCTATGAACAGCACCGTGGTATGCGGTGTCTCTGCTGTCAGAATATTCCCGATTGAGTCAATTTAACAAATGAAGCACAGTGTGAGCTATATTTGGCTGAGATCACCAGAGTAATTACCTTGTTTGAAGTCTTTTTACCCCAGCAAAAATGTTTCATTTTTGTCAACAGGAGTTAACTTTCAAAATGAAAGTAAATGAAACCTGCGTAGCACGAACCCTGCTGTCACTCAGTTTCATGTCCAGATCTGAACAATAGCATTCAAAAGAACACTGTACTGCTGATTCGAGGGTAGGGGAATGGTTTAAGTGGGCCTGAAAAGTAATTAGGGCTGGTATTGTTTCTGGTTTCAAACAAACTTCTCTGAACTAATGGGCCATTCGCCTCTGAGTCGTCTTTGTTGGAAAACTCATAATTTAACTGCTGTGCAAGAGAACTGCGCAACAAGATGCCCAAATAATTTTCGTCTGATTATGTTCAGGTGGCACAATATTTTTTCACTAGAATTTAGACAGAATTTGGAAGTGCGCATTACAAATATGCACATGTGAATAGTGTATGACATTTACATGCAGTACATCTTCTGTTGCCTTTTCCATTGGAAAGGTGGGATTGCATGCGCGGGTGAGTGTATTTGTGCTTGCGCTCACAGCATCTTTGATTCCTTATTAAACCCTCTGCTCCCGATTACTGCTGGAAAAGTGAATCTGAATCCATCATGTATGAGAATTTTATTTTAACGGTCTTACTGTTTGGTGTGATTTCGGGGGTGTATTGTGAGTGTCGGTTAGCGTGCCACTGTGTGTGGAGGTGTGCGACTGTACTTGAATACATATTGGTTCGGTGTGAGAGTGTGTGTGGGTGCATAAATGTTTGCCGAGCTCCTCCTGCCTCGCTCCAGGCAGAGCTGGCTCACGGAAGAATCCGTGCTGCAGAATCGAGTTGCACTTTGCAGGACGCCAGCCGTGCTGCAGCTCCAGGGACTCGAGCGGCTCTATCTCCTGACTGGCAGGCCGCTGCTGAGCCCTGCAGCTGCATGCATGTGTGCCACTCCTGCTTAGTGCAATCAGACACACAGATAGCCACAGTGAGTGAGGGGGGTGAGGGAGGGAAAGCGCCATAATCATTGGTGATGGTGTGGGAGAGCAATGCGTGTGGTGGCTAAATAATAAATGTGGCATATCGGGTTTGTGTGAAGCCAGGACTGAAGCCCGCTTCTGTGGAGGTGCTGAGGGGAGGAAGTAGAGATTTCACACATACTCCTCACGCAGGGATGAAGAGCGAAGTTCAGCTGTTTAATCGATTAGTTGTTTGACAGTAATCATTTTAGTCATCTATCAGCCAAAAATACCATTCTAGCTTCTTACATGTAAAGATTTTCTGCTTTTGTCTGTCACATTACAGACTGAACATCTTTATATTTTCGACTCTTAGTCGCACAAAACAAGATGAAGGCTCCACCCCGGGCTCTGGTGATCGATGATTTTTTTCTTCTATTTTACATTTCATACATTCAGTATTCAATTCACCAAAAAAAAAAGACAACAAACAAAAAAAACAACTGGTCGTTTATGACCTAAATTGAAGAAACAACAGAGAATGTAGGAACGGGGGGGCAACAAGTATGCCTCTCTGTCAAGGTAAAGAAATGGTGGCTTCTCAGTGACTAGATTTGGGATTATATTTGCAAACACTTCTAAAAATGTGCTGCTTTTCATTAACGGCTCCAACCTCCTCTTCTCTCTTCCCTCCCCTCCCCTACCCTTCCTCCTTGTCTTCTGTTTCTCCAAGAAGGTGATGCTTCCTACAGGAGCGGCGTTCCGGTGGTTCCAGTAGGACTCCTCCTCCACTCCCTACCCAAAGCTCTGCCATCAAGTGCAATGCCAACTCCTGGATTGTCTCCGGAACAGACACTGGCTAATAAACAAACAAGCAACAGATAAAATTATAGAAAGAAAAAAAACAACAAAAAAACAAAACAGAACAACAACAACAAAAAAAATCAATCGGGTAATGGATGCACCTACTTATTCCTTGAACCAAAAATGAAGCGTAAAGAAAAGCATCTATGGCAATTTTCATTCCCTTTTCTATGTTTCCATTTTGGTACCTTTTGTCCTTTTTCCAGCAGGTTTTTTTCTGTCGCTTAAACATGGAACTGTTCATTGCCAGAAACAGAAATGACGGACTGAGTGTGGACAATCAACTAATTTCTGTGTTTGGTGTTAATGTTGTTCATGTGTGGAAAGATACAGTACTTGTGTAGAGAATGTAAATTTACAGCTATATTTCAAAACTAGTGGCTAATGGCAAACATTATTGTAATTCTTCACCATCATGTTACTTAAAACCCTTGTCTATTTTATGATCATTTCGTTGGACAGGATAGTTTTCAGACAGATCAGTGGTTGTCTTTGAAAGGCGGCGTTTCAAGTTGTGGACACGCTGTGGATTTCGGATCTAAACGAAACTGAAAAAGTCACGTTATCGGGCAGATATCCAGAGACTCTTCACTGGGTTGAAGATGCTGTTCGCCAGAGCCGTCACTACTGTAATCTCCTCAATCAGTCCTCCTCTGCATTTCCAAACTTTTCCTTTAGTGAAACTGGCAGCCTTATATTACTGTGGCCCTACTGAGCATGTGCCAATACTGCTCAGGGCGATAGCATTGAGAGACAGCACTTGCTCTGAGTCTACCCTACTGAACGCACTGAGACAAGATTACATTTTTTTAATTTGTTTGTTAATTTGTTATATTTTCATGATTTTGTTATGTTGCTGGGTAGCTACAGCTTTTAAAAATAACCAATCTTTGTATCCGTTTAGAAAATTGGACTGGTTTTGTGAATAAAAAGGAATGCATGTATTCGTGTCAAAATTTACAATTCTGATGTTTGTCTATTTGCATGTTTTGTTTTGTTTTTTTAAAGAACAGCTGGTTTGACGAAAACAAACACTTTAAGTATAAATGTTCCATGACTTGAAAAAAATGTTCCTTTTTTCTTTAATAATTGGATGGTGTAGGGAAATTCTCAAAGATTCTAATGCAAGCAGAACTCATTAAAAGTAAATCAGGCGGTGGTATGGATCACCATGATGTCCTTCGTTTGACTGAGATATTTCTCTCACTGCCTATGTAACATCGTCCTATAGTGGAATGACTGATGGAGCCTTGTTATGCTAAAATGTAACCAAAATAATTTAAAAGGTGGTTGAATAATAACAATTTTGGTTGCGGTGTTTCTTCAAAATGCATGAAACCTCCTGAAAATCCTCCCAAATGGCATTTTCCTCAGTGATTTTCACTCCTCCCCAACATCATTATGACATTCACCCCTCTCCATGACATTTACAGCCAGAAAACACAAGCAGAAAATCATTGGTAGTCATGGATTGGAATATGGATTATCATGGATTACTGACTGTCAGAGCTATTAACTATGGTGGCCCTGAAAGCTCAACATGCTGCAGTTTAAGAAAACAAACGCAAATAGACAAAACACGAGCATATGAAGAAAGCATCTTCATCAGTTTGACAACACATCCAACATTTAGGAAAACACGGCATCTACAAAAAATACAACCAAGTATAGAAAAAATGCTGAGCGCAGCACAGGAACTGTTTCCAGGGGACACTAAAAAGTGACGCATGTGCCTGGACGCTTGTTGTCCCACTGAAAAAGCTACTCACAGATACTTCAATAACATCATGAGTCACAAACCATGGCGACAACAGGCATGTCCTGTTCATGTGCATCGGTTTTTGATGTCCCCTGGAAACACCTTCTGCTGTCGTCTGTGCTACTTGCAGTGTGTGTGTGTGTGTGCGTGTGTGTGCGTGTGCGTATCTGGTTGTTTTCTCCACCTGCAGTATTGCCTCTGAATGCTTCGCATGTGTTGGTCAGATTTGCTTGTGTTTTCTGAAGTTGCAGTTGCACCATAATAATTAAGGTTATCCTGAAGAAGCCTGGATGTGCTATGCATTCATGGAGGAGGAGGAGGAGGAGGAGGGAGTGAAGTTCGGATAAAGACACGGATAAGCGAAAGCAGTGCTGATTTAAAAACCTTCCCAAAGTGTGGTCAATCTCACATGGGCCTTAGTGTAATTACTGATTCTAATGCCTCAGGTCTGTGACACTAGACTGAATTTCCATTTCCTGCTAAGTGATGATTCTCAGTGATTTTTTTTTTCAAAGCTCCGTAGTCACTCTTTCATATCCAGGTGGGGAAGTAGATGCAGATTTCTGCCGCAGCCGTAGTGCTGAGTGTTTTTAATTAGCGAATATCCACGGTGGAAGGCCCAGTATGGTGGGCTTGTGTACGAGCTCGTGATCAGCTTGGCGAGCGGAGGGTTGGAGAGTGTAGCTATATTCCCAGCTTCCCCCCCGGTGACAGTGCTGGGCTAGTGCCATCGCCATGGCGATGGGGGGAGTGTGTGTGTGCATGTGTGTGTGAGTGTGTGTGTGTGTCTAGGAGTGGGGGGGGGGGTGGCTGAGGCCTTTCATTATTAATGTGCACCGCGGCGTCCTTACCTCCTCTGAGCCCGCACAGCTCACTGCCTGACCTGCCATCCAAGGGAGAGGGAGTGGGGAGGGGGGACTGAGGAGGCAGAGATAAAGAAAGAGAAGTGAGCCAGAGAGAAAGAAAGAGACAAGCACGACCAGTGTGCAGAAGCATAAGACTGTCAAGTAGAAATTCATTCATGCACTTTTATTACACGTTTACACCTGAGACAGAAGAAAACGGTCCGATTAAGATTTTCAGTTTGAGTGAGGGGGTTTTGGGTGTGGCTGCAGGTGACACTGGCTCCAGCCTGCTGAGGTGTAACAGCCCAGGGGTTTGGGGGGGGGGGGGGGGGGTAGGGGGTCACGTTGTGGTGGTTGTCTTCATGCAGAGGGGTGTACGGCTTGGTGAGCAGGCCTGTCACACTGGGAAAATCCTGGAATCTTATCACCGCCTCACAGACACTGAGCAGCACTGATCTACTCACCCTCATTGCCAGCAGACATGCCCTTCCCCCATCCAAATGCCCCTGCACAGGCTGGCCCCTTCTCAGCTCGCTCGCCACCTTCTTCGAACGGGGAGATAGCAGGAACTGATGCAGTCCAATTGTTGAGGAGGGAGGAATGTTGCTTGTAAAATGCGACTGGCAGGAAGGAAAACACACGCTTTGTAAGCGAGTACATGGGCCAGAGTGCTGAAGAGGCAGCAGTGACCCTCGTTTTGCTATAAGACCATTAAATATATGAATACCAAACACCTCTCAGTATCACGCAAACTGCATGGGCAAAGATACAGTTAATTCTGTGTAATGAGGGAAAATGGGTGAAAAAGTTGAGCTCAGTAAGGTTCATATAATTTCTCGCCATATGTTCTAAAAAGAAGTCACAACAGCAAAAACAAAGGTCATATATGATGCAACCGTGTTACAGTTTGTATTTTCCATCACGCCTTTTCATTTTGGACCCTGGTTTATCCAAAATGTATTTCAAGTAATCTAATTGGTCAAAGATGTTCTCCAGTTGAGCTATTTGTTGTGCTGGTGGCTGTGCCAAAAGCTGTAGCAACAAAGGCACAATGAAATCTTTCTTATTTGGTCAATTCATTTACTGTCAATATAACATAAATATAATAGAGTTTGAGTTTTTTACAAAGCTCTAGAATACAATATGTCAATATCTATGACCATAGATACAGATATGCTGCAGATTACAACAGTATTTAGAAGTAAATAGGTACTATGTGGATATTATTAATAACACACAGTATAGTAATACATGTTTTAATAATATATATCAATAATGCTCATGTTGCATCATGATGATACTATTAGAGACTCAGTTAAAACTGTGAAATCAAGATCCACACTCAATGTGAGACCACTTTGCACAGAATTCATTCAGAAGTTGAATATCTACACTTACAGTGCATGTAGTTTTCACATCATTGTGAAATACTGATGACTGATCTGTTTTCCTAAAGCAGCATTACACTTTCTCAGAATACTCCACTTGTGTGATTGATGTCACAAACACTAAACCATAGAAATCAATGTTGCCAATACTCCAGCTGAGCATTGATCTACTGAAACTGGTGCATTCTCCACTCGGATTTGCTAACTGAGTATACAAGAACTCTGAGAGTGATGATGATAATATTATATCTGATCTTTGAAGAGCAGAGCGAAATGTGGCACAAGTTAGACAGTAACTGTAGTTAGTTATTGTTGGACAGACACATTAAATCTACCAGACCTCTGTTAAAGCTCAGACTCACTACACATGATGGCAGCTGGCTGTCTCAAAGTATGAACAGTGTGTAGTTAGAGAGTTAGCACCTAAAGAAACTACAGCAGTTTTTTGTTTTTTTTTTGGCTTTGAGACAATTAAGACATATGAGGTGTCATTTGTGCCATAAGACCGGTCAACCATGCGTATTACACTTAATAGTGTACATAAAGCAACTAAACTGAATTTATTGAAAGGGTCCACAATACAAATGTGGGTTGTACTGCTGTCATTCATATGTAATGTTGTAAAATTGCTTCTAAATTATCATAGAATTTACTCTGGACTCACTACACAATTCCATTTTTCTTCTGATTGCTTAATTAAATTGCAGTTTTAAAGTTGGAGCTAATTATTTTGCTAAATTTAGGGTACATTTTTTAGCATGGCTTTACTTTACTGATATGATCCACACACATCTGTAAATCTAACAAACAAACAGAACAGTATCTGCTTTCATAAGAATCAGTAGGACTTTCCCACTGAGATCAGGCAAATGTGCTAAATAGCAAAGCATAAATCTCACTTTGGGTATGAATGAATGAAACGTTTACTTTCCCAACCACCATCACCACGGCCCACCCACGCATCCCTCCACACACACGTATATTTGGTTGAGACAAAATTATTTTCAGCTGTTAGTATATTACTACATCCATCCATCCATATATTATCTATAACTGCTTGTCTTCTGGAGGGTCACAGAGGGGCTGGAGCCGATCCCAGCTGAGGGGTGGGGTCCACCATGGACGGATCGCCAGTTCATCACAGGGCTGACAAACAAGCATTCACACTCACATTCATTGTATGACAACAAAAATATTGATTTCACTTATTCTAAACACACAGCACTGTCACCTGCTCATGCCTGCTGTTTCATCATGGTTTCAAACAACAACATGTGGCTCATGCATGTTTGCCATATTTGGCTGTGCTGCTGCTGTTTTAAGAAACTCTCCGTGTCATAGTTTTAATTATTTCAGTTGTGAGAGCATCTCATTATTGCCACAACAGCAACACCCAGAAATAGTGTAAAAGACTTGCCGCACGTCCTGCTGCAGAGTAGATCTATAATATAAAAGTCAGACATTGTGTCCAAATACTGCCTTAATGAACACACAATATGTCTAAAACCATATTTGAATTTCAAGTGTTAGAGTCTCGCTGAGCTCTCATGTGAAGATCTGTTGTACCTTTTTAACCTGACACACTAAACAGATGGATTCAGGAAAGAGCTTTTTGTGGCCATTTTTGCCAAAACGCCATTAAAAATATGAGCCGGTGACAGTTGGTCTTTAGTGGAGAGCTGTTCAGTTTCAGTGTTTTTAACTTCTATTTCTAAGTGGTGACTTAATTAAAAAAAAAAGATAAAAACATGCTGTCTGTCCATTTGAAATTATCACAATAAATCTGCTGCTTAGAGGCGCTGTAAGACTGCCTCCTGTTTAAACCTGAATATGCCATATCGTTCATATAATCAACCTTCATTCATAGAGTCTGTCTTCAGGTGGACAAATAAGCACATTTATACTATATTATGCCTCTGGCGATGAAATACATGGTCAGATAGCTTGAGAAGTTAAATTAAAGCACAATCCATAACTATGGCGCGTAAATAATCTGAAATTTGGCTTTGGGATCATCTGGAAAGATATTTCTAGGAAGAGATATGTGCTTTTATTAAATACCTTAAATACTTCTGCTATTCCTTTGTCACACAACATAGCAATGCAATATACATCCCAGAGTGGAATAGTTAAGAACTGGCTATTAGATCATCTTACATGGTGAAATAAAAGTTGCATCTGGCAGATTTCCTTCACCCTCACTTTCTAGTATTTCAATATATTATTGATAACCAGCAGTGCTTTGGGGATGTCTGAGGGCATGTTCATCAAAAAGAAAATTACAGAGGATCAGCACAATTTACAAGTGACCTTGCTTTGAGGGGCCTATTAGACATTTTGTGCTTTTTTTTAAATTTTTTTTTTTACCCCTGTCACACACAGAGTAAAACACTTTATTTAAACATCTGATGCAATAAAATTATAACTAACTTTGAAATGTGCTAATGAATTACTGGCTTGCTTGATTAAAAAGGTTAATAGACAGTACGTGAGCAAAGACCCCTTGAAATGGTCCTACAAAGCCTGTTGAGTGACAAAATGCTTCATAAAGCTGGACAATAACAGACTTGAATTTTAACATGTGCAGCACTGAGACTAACACTGATGAGAGTTGGCAACGACTTCATAATTCTAGTTTATGCACAACCCATTACAATTTGTATCTCAACTCATAATGTTTATAGATGTTACTTAATTATGAAAATTATGATACACCAAACCTGCAAGCAGGTGTATCAGGGTCCAGACACCTGACTCAACTCTGACACCGCCTCACTGATCATCACTGAAAAGCGCTTAAAGCTGATTTAATATGCATTTGTTTGTATGCTCGAGCAGACTGAGATGTACTCCTGCACACTGCCAAGATCTACTCCAGCCTTGGACTACAAGAGCCACTGAGCCTGTGTCAAGCTAAATAAATCTCAATAAATAATTTTCAACCTCTCCTCTAGTTTAGGTTATTCTCTTTGCAAATAGACTTAAAGCTTTAAAGGCAAAAACTAAATGTAAGTATTAAGTTCTTTCTCCTGTTCGCTGATTTGTTATTCACTGTGGACAGAAACTCCTGAGCCAACTGTGGTGTGATATAATATAATATAAAACTATAATACCCATGGTTCAATTATGAAGCAAAGATACACACACACACACACACACACACACGCACACACACACACATACACACACACACACACACACACGCACACACACACCATGAATAGAACAAGAGACAAGTTTTGAAATTCACTCATGCACTAAATCATACACAAACACATACACTTCCAAAACAGACACATGCATACGCTCCCTCTTTCTTTCTTTCCTTTTTCTTTCTTTCTTTCTTTCTTTCTTTCTTTCTTTCTTTCTTTCTTTCTTTCTTTCTTTCTTTCTTTCTTTCTTTCTTTCTTTCTTTCTTTCTTTCTCTGTCTCACACACACATGCACACACACACACATTCACACAAACACACCCACGAGGACACGTGGGAACAGATTAAGTCCAAATCAATGGCTGTGGCTGGACTGGGAGAGAGATTTCACCCAGGGTTCTCGTTAAGGTCTGACACATGCGGCAAAGGCTGGAGGGAGTGTTATTACCAGGGTGATGGTTGATAAGACACTCGTTTCTCCACGGTGCGTCCCGCGGGAAAATGCATCGTGCAGCCATGGAAACCATAAGGCTAGGTGTTATGCTATAATTGGGCCAGCGTTTTGAACGGTGCAGCTGCACTGCCAGGTATGCCACTGTCTTCAAATGAGAAATTATAGTGGAGCCGCAGCAGAGAAGACGCGGCCGATTTTCAAGAGCGCTTTTCTTGCTGTGTGGTTCCTTTTTGATTTGTTTTGATCAAACAGACTTAGACAGAGGGAATATGGCACAAGTTGTAATCAACAAAATGAAGTAACCAAGAAAAAAAAAAATCAACTTATGAAGAATCGCTTGTGTGACTGGATGAGCAAATCATGCACACCTGTCACTATGTGTTCTGGAGTATTTACATCCCACAGAGTCATTTTTTTAATTGCTTACTAACTGTATTTTCTGCAGTCTGGATGAAAACTGCATGAGGAAACACAGTATAAGATGGAGGAAGAAGAAGATGAGGGAAAAAGAAGAGGAGGAGGAGGAGGAGGGAGTAGGAGGAGAAGAGGGGAAAGATAGTCGCCGGCCAATCCCTGCTCAGTCTCTGTAACTTGGTTGATTACGATCAATTTCCCTGGTATCGATGGCCTCCTTGGCCCTGAGCTACACTCCCTCCTGCACTTTGCATGGTACGTGCTTTGTGTACCATGACGTGACTCACCCTCCATCCACACCATCCCCAACCCTTGGCACTCACACCTCCAGCTCTGTGATCCCGGCCTTGAGAAATATCAACAGCTGGGTAACTGTGCACTGGAGGGGGGGATATAGACAAGCAATTGGAAAAAACACAAACGCTTCCACTGCCACGTTCTCCGAGTCAGTTTAAAATCTGGGTTAATGCAGTATCTTTAACTGATTAGCTTGTGAGTGTGGTGGGTGTAAAAAGTTTGGGTGGTGTTACTGCAGCAGTGCAGGAGGGAGGTTTTTTTTTTTTTTTTTTTTTTTGTCTGAAGGATTGAGTGCCGGCTGAAAAACTCTGAGAGACAAGGTGGAAATGATGGGATGAAGTTTGGTCACGACGTGCTGGACCGAAAGCCCCAAATCTGTATTTGTTCTGGGGAATGCGAAATTGTCCTCCCTCCGGCATGTGCGAGGGCGCATCCCGCTCGCTCTATCTCTGCACACTTGGCACGCTCTATCCGAATTAATTGCATCTCTGCGAGGGAGAGAGCGAGATGGATAGAGAGAGAGGGAGGAAGGTTTAGTCCTTCTGTTGGGCTGGTCTTGCTACAAGGGGAGTCATTTAAAATTCTGCTTCCCATGTGGCTCCTGGTTTTCACTTTAATGACCCCCCTCCTCTCCCCCTGCTTTTTACCCAATGACTTTCCTGGGCTTGGAGCTGCGAGCTCAGTTTCCTGTTCGGCTGCACGGTGCTGATACACATCCTCTTTATGCATGTATACAAATAAATAATGCTTGTTTATTGTCCAGCATTAAGGCCATTAGTGACAAAATACTGTATGCACCTTCTGTCCCTCGCTCCGTGTCTTCTCCTTGCTTCCTCTTTGTCACCAGATGACAACCCCCCCACCTCCACCTCCGCAATCAACCATGTGGCCATCAGCAACCCAACTCTCAGCTACTTGTGTTTGCTTGCCAATTACTGTAGGGGCACCACCTTTTCTCTGGCAAAATGGCCGCTACACCTGTTGTCATCTTTGAATTAGTGTTTGCGCTGAACTACTGAACTCTGTAAAAGAAATCGAATACGTTGTTTTGTTTACAATGTGAAAACATGTGTCTACGAGGTAATAATTCATAAAGTTGGCGTTTTAACAAATATATTGATGATTTCAGAGGCCCAGCTCTACATATGGAAGTGTCTGGGACTTTGTGGTTTGTGTGTGAGTGTGGGCGTGTGTGTGTGTGTGTGTGTGTGTGTGTGTGTGTGTGTGTGTGTGTGTGTGTGCAGCAGAGACAGCAGAAGGCCCTGTGGACGGTTAACTGCCGCAGTGTTTACCGGCACTACACTGCAAGCTTCGGAAGAGGCACGATAGGAAATGGCCTCAATAAGATAAAGCTGAGCTTTCTGCATAGTTCTCTGCAGGGGTCTCTGTCTCACACACACAAACACACGCACACACATATCTCTGCGTGTGAGGTGGGGGTAGAGTGGTGTGGGCTGTAGGACAGTGATGGCCCACAAGGTCAGAGTAGGCAGTGTATAAGGTTGTTTTTCTCTGTTTTTTCTCTCTCTCAGCGGTGGAGCTGTGTGCTGCCTCCCCGGGTCTCTCCTCTATCTGGTCAATACCACCACGCAGCTTCTGACGATCAATGGAGGGTCAATACCTCTCAGACGCCTGCCTCTTTGTGCTCTCACTGATTTAGCTACCACCTACCCAGGCCTTCTTTTTTTTTTTTTTTTTTACTTTTTCTTTCTCCCTCCCTGTTTTTTTTATGACCCTGGCTCTCGCTTAAATACGTGAACCTGCTGAAATTAGAGACACAGCAGTAAATCTCAGGGGCAGAACGCACGCTTTCTGCCAGACGGCATAAACCTTAGCCCCTCATCGGGGTGCGCGCGAGACAGTGGTGGCCTATTGTCTGCAGAAATGCCTTTTCACCCTTTTCATTAGCTAAAAGAAAAACAAAAAAGCCCATTCATGTCAGAGAGAAATCACAGTAGTATGAACTACACGTTAACTAGGCTCTGCAGCTATGCAGGCTGTCTCAATGATAACATTATTTTAAGCAATGCTTTTCCAGTCTACACAATGAACTCAGTGTGATTCACCTGTAGATGGGGCTAGATTAAGTCTAAAAAGTCCAAACTCTGACATAATGGAACACGCAGCAGTTCATAAAGGACACTCAGTCATGCATGCTATCAGCTGATCCATGAGCACGCAAGTTACAATCAGACTGACAATAAGTCGGTCTGTTAACGCCAAAGTGGCTCCCACTCATTCCTGCAGCACATTCACACTGCTGCTGCTGCTGCTGCTGCTGCTGCTGCTGCTGTTGCGGCTGCTGCTGATGATGATTGGTGTTTGTGAAGCTTTCCTGCACCACTCCCCCCGCTGTCTGTGCTGGTTCTGGTTTTACACAGAATCAATCTCTTAACATGTGGTGGTGGATGTGTCTGCCGGCCAATTATGTTGATTATGTCAGCAGGTACATCTCCACTCTTATTCTTTGTGATCTGTGGAGGCTTCGAACCCCTTTAGATTTCATCAGGGACTGTGAGGAAGTTATTGGGGTATAAAAGAGCAAGGTCCTCCACAGCATTATCATTATTTCTTAGGACCCTCCCCTTGACTTACACTCTCCCTGAAGATTTCAAAGAAATACAACCCCGATTCCAAAAACTAGTCAATTCTTTTCACTGAGTAATATCCTCTTTTCAGTTTGTTTTAACTGCGGATTTCTCTGTATCTTGACTTCACTGCAATAAGGGGAACCTCAATGAATTTTGAGGCTTAAATAAAGGTTTTGAGTTTTGAATCACTGAAAGCTGTTTTTGCTAAGTGTTCCTGAGGCCCTGTAGTAACATCCTTTATACAATCATGCGTTCACAGAGTGGTGAACCTCACTCCAGCCTAGCATGTGATTGACGGAGCCTTTCAAGGATGCCCCTTTCATACCAATCATGATACTCACCTGTTTCCAGTCTTTTGTTGCTCCTGTCCCAACTTGTTTGAAACATGTTGCTGCATCAAATTCAGAATAAGCAAAAATCTGTGAAGTTGATGAGTAAACCATTAAATATATTATCTTTCCACTGTTTTCATTTAAGATTATGTCAAAAAGGATGAGCAAGTTATCACATTCTGTTTTATTTATGTTTTACACAGCATCTAAACTTTTTGGGAATTGTGGTTGTAATATATTTATTGCAAATATAACAAAATAGTGGAAATGCAGCCAATTTCCATATTTAAATGACAAGCTGCTGCTACGTTCTGTGATGACAAAAAGTTGAAACACACTTCCATGCTTTCCCAACAAATAGGACTGCCCTCCCTTGAGCAAAAATTAAAAAGACATAATCCTCCCCCCAGTAACAGTAGAATGTTTTTTCATACAGTCCCTTAGCACACTTGAACTTGAATTTGGCTTCAGTGAAACCTGGGAAACAGAGCCTTTAATGCTAAGTATAACTATTACTGTAGCATTGTTAGAAAAAGTGGGATAGCCAGGTGCTCCTGCTTACAGAAAGTAGTCTATTAACCTTTTACCAGCCACCGTTCTGTCTGTGGGATGCTTTCACAGACTGCTAGACGTGAATATGAACGTGCACTATATGCACTGAGAGATTACATATGTTTGGTCACTGTGGTCCTGTTGCAAAAATAACAGCTACAATGCACAGCAAAGTAATCTGAAACATTAAAAATACAGTGTCTTCTTAACCGTCTGGCAGTCCGACATTGCACCAAATCCTTGTTTGTTTATGCCATTGTGAAGCTCTAACAATCAAGAATTGTTCTGCTGGTTTCACTTTGGCAGAGCACTCTGAAAAAAGAGTTAATAAATTGCCATCACTTCATCAACTTCATGAAGTCAGTGTTAATTCTTTGTCTTGAAAATGGCACTGACGTAGTACTGTGCATCGGCATGTGAAGGAACATTCATGCCACCATGCGTGTGTGGGGAGCACAGGTAGAAAATACAAGGTGTTAACTGGCCCATGAGTATGCAGTCCTCACTGTGGTCTTAACACTTTGGTCATGTTATTTAAATCAATTTGTCAGAGAATTTCTTGAAAGAAATCATTAGCGGTGCAGCTGTTATTACAAAATTGCTGCAGAATAATGGCAGTGTGACATCTGCTGTTATTTCATTATTAGGGTACCGGTTTCCCCCATCATTTGGCAAAACAACTTGCTCTCTTTGTACCAAAAGACACTGAGGAGGAGGGGGATAAAATGTGGTGAGACTGTCCACAGTCGCTGTAAGTCCAATGTAAAGGCCTTCAAAAACATTACACATTTTAACCGCATTTTAGTAAAAACACAAATGTTATTTTCATTTCTCATTAAAACAAACTGAGTGACCATGATGCATGGTAAGGCACATTAGGGAAACAAAATGAAAAAGAAACATTGATTTTTCAACAGTAACTGAATAGCAAACACAAGCCAAACACAGTAGGCCATTAAAAACACCCACAGAGCCATTTGGCATTGTTCTACTGGAAACCCAATATTCTTTACTGAGGAAATCAAGTGGGAATAAACAAACAAACAAACTGTATTAAAAACTGTATTTTGACCAAATATTGGCCCCTCAGTGATAATCCTAACTAAAAGTAACTATCTTTAGCTCCAACATTCATTCATTGGCTTTAATTAGCAGAATGTCCTTAAAATAATCACAAGACACAACTGTCCATGAACGCCACGCTGTCCAAAACAATGCGTGAGGTTGATGTCAAAAGGTGATGTGTGTGTGTGTGTGTGTGTGTGTGTGAGATCTCAGATCTATTTCCTAACTTTTTGGGCCAATCACCTCCCAGTCTGGTACATGCTGAGTCACAGATACAAACTGCTGGTGTAAACACGCTGAAATGACAAACTTCCTTCCTGATCCATACTGTTTGTTGTTCAACCCTATGCTTTTCAAATCCCTCTGTAACCATCAACAGCACATATTGATGTGCGCATCATATACTGTCAATAAGGCCATACTGCAATATTTTCAACTAGATCAGTATGTTTCCCTCTTTAAGCCTGTATTACACTATGATGTGTGGCATCTTGTACGTTTTCTTGACTTATGAGATAAAGTATTAGAGAAATCAGATTTGAGAGCAGAGCTATGATTGGCTGAGAGAAACTGTGGCATAATCTGGTTGATTTAACTGAAAGAGTAAACAGCCCTAATCGTCTGATACGAGGAAGCAGGAGAAGAGGGAGGGGGTGGTGGAGGTGGGGCCGTGAGCATGAATAAAAGTCTTCCTGATTGTGCGGAGGCTAAGCTTCATCAGAAACAGGAACTAGCTGAAACTAACCAGCAACTCTTCCTCTTAATTTATGGCACATATTGTTGATTCCACAGTTATTTATCGGAAAACCTCTTAATTTCAACTTGCATTATATTGGAGGCAACTTGCTGTTATGGTAGAGGTAAGGTTTTTTTTGGGTGACCCAACATGCACTTGAAGTGTTTCAAGTTGGGAATTAAAACACTTTCAGATATCAGCTTCAGCCTTCTGTGCCACCTGCTCCTTGATGGTATTTAAGCAGTTGTGTTATATCCTGTCCCATTCAGTGAGAACGCTTTTTACATCCAATGCCAACATTTTAAAAATTGTCACTTTGTGAAATATCTGTGCATGGCAGCTACGGTATAGTTAAGGTCAGGCAACACAAACACTCAGTGGGGGGTTGGGAGATATTGTTGTTAAAAGAAGGAACTTTATGTGCAGGTCGGTGATGGGAGGTAAACTCTGCATGAAAGTCAGACATGCCACACATGCCCATTCACCAACTCGATCTCCCCACCCTGACTCACTACGTACAGGGCACAAAACTTCTTGCATTTGTCCAGTGTGACTGTAATTCCTGGGAAAACTGGGCTATACCCTGAATCTGCTGGACAGATCCAAATTGCTCCAATGTGACATTTATAGTCAGCTGCCAAAAGGCTTTGCAATCTGAAGCAATCCAGAGGACAAATAAGCCAGCACAGATGTGCTAAAAAGGACTGATTGAATTTGTTTTGCTTAGCTTTTTTTTTTTTTTTTTTTTGAATGAAAACATTGAATTTCAGCAGCCAGCTGTCAATTGTCAGATATCTGATTATTGTCCTGAATGCGCCAAAGTGTTTTTTGAAGCAGTTTCGTGCTTACCACACGAAAAGAAGTCAAAGGCGACGAAACACAGTTTTCCAATCTCCAAGCTGATTTTCATAGCATGCTGAAATAAAAGGAAGCCAATGGCTGCCTGGAAAGGAGGTAACAAATCTAAAGAACATATAATGTGTTTTGGAAAATGGCCAGCAGAGAGGACTAAAACTTTCAATACTTCTGTTACACTATAAGGCAGAAACACGGCACACACAGTCTTTCTCCCTGGCATCTATTTCTCTCGTAATAGCTGACAGTGACCCATTAAAGGGAATCGCTCATTATCACATCAGCCCGCCCCTACTTATCTCCACCTCCTGACCCACTCTTGACCCCACCTTTGCCACAGATGCGGCAACTTTACTCACCGTAGTGGTAAAATGCAGGTGTCAAATACGTAGCAGCTGCAGCTGCTGCTTCGAGGCCCTTGCTTGCCAAAAGAGCATCAAATTGCACACATTAGTTAACACTTCCAGTCATTTTGAGCACCACAATTATCATCCTCTGACCGCCATCTGTATTTTTCCCATATCAGATGAAAGGTGTTTTGGTCTAAATTTTGACATTGGTGTTATCCTAACCACTCCTTTTTTGTGCATGAACAACCTGAATGTCTTAGGCGTCATACTTTTCTACATCACATGACCTTGATGTCTGAGCTTGTTCACAGACATAATTAGTGAGATAGTCAGCACCGTTATTAAAATAGGGCTGTTGTGGAAAAATGGAAGAAGAGAGATGCTTTGGTAATGTGTGGGTGCTGGATAACATTCAATCAGAACAATTGTAAACAAGTGAGTGGAGGGACCCAAATTCAAGTTTCGACTAAACATGAACCCAGTATGAAAATGATCAAAAACTCTCCACCTGCAGTCTTGTGGCATATGATGAACCTGCAGGAAAGAAGCAAAGAATGAAGCAAACACAGGATAAATAATGGAATGAACCCATAATTAACAACAGAAAATGAAGTTCATACGGTGTCAAATATGGCGTTGCACCCTTTGTTTTGCTCACAGCAGTTGACCAACATCCACTCTCCCAAAGTGACGGATGGTTGGAAGGCCCCTGTGGAGCCCAGTGACATTATGGTAATTGTCATTACTGGGGTTGGAGTGCGTGCGTGACTGACGCCATTAGAGAAAGTGCAATTACAGTAGGCTTTGGTGACCTTGCTGACTAGTGGAGGTCAGGGCTTCTCATTAGAGCGCGGTGGAAGGCAGCCCAGTGTCTCCACTGTGCCAATCAATAAGAGCGTAGCTTGGTCGGCGCTAATCATAGCTTCGACGCAGCCTCACACCCTGCCGCCTCCCATCACCACACATCCCCACCACCCCTCCCCTTTTCCACCTTTTAGCTCCCTTATTACGAGAACATGAGCACTTTACTCCAGCACTGAAAATGGTTTAAACACAAGGGTTTACAGTGTAATGTTGATGTGGCAAAGCATACAAGAAAAATGCAAACACCGGTTGGGCTTGGCATAGTATTGCTGTAACGGACCCTATTTGCAAATAACCTTTATGCATATAATTAATCACTACAGGAACATATGTGATATGAAACTGCTGAAATGCTGTATTATATTATATTAAGTTCAATAAATGTCCAAAATGAGCTTTCCACTGTGTAATTGTACCAGACTGTCCTGAAAAAAAGGCTGAATTTACCAAAGCTCAGGTTTTGTAACTTTACTGGGTCAGTTCAGGAGCAGCCTATCATTTCCTTCCATTCCTCTGGCTTTTATTTATTGACCTGGACTCTATAACCTGTGGGTGGTTTTAAAACTCCCTTTCAGATAAGTCTCAGTGTGCGGTTGTGAATGATGTTTGATCAACAGTTTTGAACACAAACACACAGGAAAAAACAAAGACCTGACCGTCAAGCATAAGATTTTGCAGAACGTCGTCCTCTCTTTTGGATGGTGAGGTGATGCAATCTATAGACATCCATCCTTATATCCCCCTCAATTCTGTCTAGACTTATTACCAGAGATACCTGGTACACAGCAGACAAAAGTGGGCCTTGTCTTAATGCAAGAAGACGTCTGTATTGATTGGTGTTTATTTATAAATCTCTTCTCCAACAGTTACCAGCATATCTGTCCCATTTGGACCGGAGTGTATGAGACACACTCCTCCTTGTGCAACATACCTTGAACTGCTGCACACCTACTTTTGAGCTTCTTCTTGAAT
This sequence comes from Chaetodon trifascialis, assembly GCF_039877785.1. NCBI lineage: Eukaryota > Metazoa > Chordata > Actinopteri > Chaetodontiformes > Chaetodontidae > Chaetodon > Chaetodon trifascialis. The sequence continues at coordinate 13,883,069 of NC_092071.1, read as the reverse complement.
GTTTCATTATGTGAATATTCTGATTGTATCAAACATTATTAATTAACTCAAGATATTAGACTATATCAAACAAATATGCTCTCTTTGATGTCACCACCAGAACTCTGGACCAATGGTTTTGTGCTGCAATTATGAACTCCACAATGACTGTGTATGATATGAGCATCTGTGGGAGGTCTGCCTTGTTTTGTCAGTGAACGTGAAACTATTCTGTTCTGTTGTTTGATTTGTGGTCTTTCATTCACTGATAGAGAGCAGTGAGTGTGACGAGCTTTTCTTGAACTTCTTTAATGTTGCTTTCAGTGTCAACAATCAAGGAAAAAGCATAAACAACCCAAAGCTGCCCAATCACATTTCTCCATAGCTGCTGTGCCCAGACCGGTAGCAAAATTTGTAAAGAGGCGCATATAAGCTACAGCATAGCTTAAAGCGGCTACATGCGTGGACTATGCTGCCACCCCTTAACACACAGATTTAAATCTGGCTTTATTCTCCTGCTGCATATCAGGTGGATTGCTTGATTATATAAACCCTGCAAAGGTTGGAGCTGCTTTGAAGGGGAATGGCCAAACTGCTGCCGGTGCCCCATCCACACATAGTAGATAACATCTGGTATCGTGCTCTGTATCTGATGAGGTTTTAGGGGGAATTTATTATCATCACTGACTCATCTCTGATATGCAAGCCTGGTGTGTGCTTGTAGAGAACAACGAAGTCAGAGCTCCGACAAATATGCACCTTCACACAGTAAGACTATATGAGTTGGTTAACTGAAGTGGAGCCGGGCATTACGTCCGAGCCAAACTTCAGGATGTCATTTGTTAACATTGTTGCTGCTGCTCATAGAGCATTTTCATCATCATTTCCCTGTAGGATCTGTGGCAAAGACAGTCAGCCCCAAGTGCCAAATATCACCTCTGTGCACACCAGTAGTGAGAACACATCAGTTAACAATGTGAACTGGCAGCAGTTTCAATTGAAGCCATAAACAATTGCGCAGAGAAGTCAACTGGAAAGGCGGTTAAATAGGACACAAAAAATTACATTAAATACATTCACGGCGTACGCTGTCTGAGATGTCCCAGGATGTGTTTGTTCCCAAAACTGCCAGGAGAACTTTCAGTCTTCAGTTTTCCCACCTGCCATCAAACGAGATGAACCCTGAGCGTGCTGAGGCTTTGATAATGCCTCGCCGTTCGTGAGCGTGCAGCAGTGCGCTCTGTCCGCGGTGCTGTGAGGTATGCGGTGTGGCTTGGGGGCAAGCAGTCAGGCAAACAGGCTGCGAGCCAGTTGTCTACAGAGACTGAGGGGGAGGGGTGGCCGGCCAGAAGACTCCTGATTCACCACAGCTCTTTCCCCACTGTTTGCACTCCAGTGGTTTAGTCACAAGACCCGCCTATTAAATCAAAGGCCGCCTTCGACAAAGACTGCCAATTATGCCTAGCCCCCCCACTCTGCAGCTTTCGTGTTCCCGTCCGGGTTTTATCATTTTGTACTCTGTTTTATGTTGCTTTCACTCTTTTCTCTCCTGCTCTGTCTGACTTATTTTTCCAGGTCTTGGTCAAATGGGAAAACACCGAGTTGCATCTCTGACCTTCTCCTGAAGTCTTTGCAGCTCTCTCTCTTGGCCCCTCTGAAGAATGAAGAAAGACCTACAAAAGTTTTTTTGTTTGACGATGCCGACTGTTTTTGTAGCTGAGGTGTAAAACTAGCATTCCCTGGCTATTGTGGCTGCTTGTGGCTTGTTCTCTAAGAACCAGGTTGTGTAATTTTGATAACAAGGACAAGATCAGAAGCAAGATCATGATTTTTAACCAGCGTGGCTCACGGGATGGCAGTGTCAGCCTGTCAGCCCACGACTTAGTTCCAGACTGAAATATCTCAACAATCATAGAATGGATTGCCATGTTATTTTGCACCTGTCCCCTTTGTGTTTAAATTGTGTTAGCATTGTTATTGTGAGGATGCTAACATTTACCTTGACCATTGCTGTGCCCAAGTACAGCCTCACAGAGTGAATACAACAAAGTTCAGTTCAGGCAGAAAGAGACACAATAAAGGTTGAAAGTGAATATCAGTTCAGATGAAATAAGAAATAAACAGAATTTCTCATTGTTTACCCATAATTTCTTATTCACTTTCTTACAGTGATATTGCACAAACTGCACTCAGTGTACATACTGCACATACTGTACAGTTTTTGTGTGCATATGTGTATATACTGTATATTTATATAACTGTTTATCTGCAACTGTACAACTATATGTTCCTATATTATAGTAAAACTATGTTATATTTACAAATATAATACAAATGGTAGTGACGTAGCCTCACTTGTTGCAGAACTTCCATTGTTCTGCTCGTTCGCAGCACCTCTGCGGCCTCACATGAGTGGCAAGCTAAGGTCAGGTAGGGTGAGGTATTTGAGATGTTCAGTAAATTTTAAAAGCCAGCAAATAGCCTCACCATTATCCATGATCTCTTCATCTATCGATGTCAAAGTCAAGATGCTTCCACACATTTCCTCTAAGACAGTTTGGTGTCATGATTGCTGGTTCAGCATAACTTACATTCAGAGTGACATTTTCTACACACCCTCAGTTGGAATACAAAGAACAGCCTATTGCACTTAAATGTACACTGTAAATGATGTAAAGTCATTACAGATGAAATATTTATTTTTTTCCCCCATGTTAAAATGATTGTTTGAATTTGGAATGAAAACAGACAGTCCTAATGTACAGGGGACTCTACTGGTGTGTGTGGTGGTGCTTCAAACAGCATGGTCTCATTCCCACGGACGGTGTATCAGGCCCCACACAAGGTTTACCCAGGAGACCAGTGAACAATCCTTTTCTACACCTTTTCAAATAGCTTTGATGCCTCAACCTAACCAAACTGTGCTCATTTCACAACATTAACCACGTGTTAGAAAGGCTTTCTAGCAGGAAGGCTTTGTGCATCGCACACAGATGCTTAACAGTCCTTTGTCCATCCGTATGAGACGCCAAGGAGTGTGACAAAGCGGCGTTGGTATTTGATGACCCGGGATGAGAACGTGTTGGGCAGAGTTGTTTTCCAAACACTTTTTTTTTTTTTAAGGAAACCACCTTGAGATTGCCCCAAGCTTTTCTAACTGTACAGTCTCTGCAAACACACACACACACACACACACACACACACACACACACACACACACACACAGTCATGTTTCCATCACTTCAGGGGACAATGCATAGACTTACATTCATTTCCTGGAGATTTACTCTAACCATAACTGCTACTTGCCTGACCCTAATCCTAACCTCAATCTAAACCTGACCTTACCTCAAGTGTTCTCCCTAAAACTGAACAGTTTACATTATGGGGATTTGCTCTTTGTCTCCATAAGGAAGACGAGGCCCCACAATGTGACTTTGTAAACAGATGTGTATCCACAACATGAGTGATACACTTACACTTACACATTTTTTGTTTGTTTTTTGTTCTACATCATGTTAAGTTTAAAAAGTTAATTTTGTGACTGAATAGTTGTATATTTTCTCTGATCACGGAGTGTATTCCAGGCAGTCTGATACATGAATATCAGCAGTGTTTTTCACTCACTACTGTAAATTATGGAACAACAAAGTAATCTCCTAAGGGTCAGCGACAGTCTTTAAAGGATAAGGCTGACGATGCTTTAGTCCATCTCCCAATACTTGACTTCACCAGCCAGTTTGTGGCTCTCACATCAAAGCCCATTGGTTCCCACTGAAACATAAATCAGGTACAAATTTATAGTTTGGTTTTTTAAAAAATCTTCTGTCATTTCCTGAAACAGCTGGACACTGTAGGTCTTAGCAGACGTTCCTTTAGCCAGAGTAAATAGTGTGTTTGTTGGAATCTATTTTCAGCCACAGCTTTGGTGCTTGAGTGAGTATTTATGGCAGCAGGACGGTGCGGGTGGGATTGACTCAAAATAATCTACAGTGGCCACGTTCATGTTAATGAAGGAACATATCACCCAGTCCAAGGACGTGTTTCAATGCAGCTGTATGGCACAGAGGAATGTGCTATATCAGGATGTGGGTGCACAGGCAACACTAGAAGGATACATTCATTGTCAGTTTTGCTTATTTGATGGGATTTGTTGACAGTACGAAAAAGACTCAACATGGCCTTTAGTGTGTGCTATGTTAGCATATATGACAGAAGGCTCAGACACAAACAGAAAAACAACCTTGACACATTCAGTGTTATACAATAGCAGCATGTGTACAAACCCTCAATTGATTTACTCATCTTTTCATCAATGTAATCTTCAACAAGGATGTGGTAATAAAGGGTTTGCTCCCTAATAAGAGTTCTTAACTAGTTTGCAGGAGTATAGGCCAAATGTATCTTGAAGCTTATTTATAATATTAATCCTACACAGGCACAAAACAAAGGCTCAGTCTGTGTGATATTTGCCACCAATGCCAAATGCCATCACCTTTTTTTTTTTTTAATCTACACCCAATAATGAGCCAACTAACAAAGGCATAATCACATTATGGGTAAAATAAAGGAATTCTTCTTAAATGCAGAGCGACAGACCTTGCTGCTTTCTGTGTTGTCGACGTCTGTGCATCGCTCCATCCACTGGCTGCCTGTGGTCGTTCGTAATGGATTGTAAACCCTGGTGCAGGCGTACAGAGCTGCCGAGGGAGCCGCACCCCCACATACCTCCAGGCGATGCTCCAGCCCTGCATGCTGCTCGTACTCTATGCTCTGCTTCCCTCTCTTACTCGCCCCTTGCTTCTCTGGTTAGCGCTCCACCCAGCTCCAACTCTTCGACCCTATACCTCCAAAACACTGCTCATTTGCTGCCTCAGCAGCAGAGTCACTGCCTACAGACGGGTGACAAATTAAAGAAAAAACCTGGATAAATGAGTGGAGAATCATAACGATTGCAGATGTTTCCATACAGGTGCACTGCATGGTACAATCATGCAATTAACATCCAATCGTGCTCTGTGGCATGTAGAAAAATGCTGAGCAGGCCCAGTTGATTCTGAGTTTGCATCGAGATGGCAAGAGGAAATGATCTCAGTGACTTTGAAAGAGAGGGTTCATTGTTGGGGCACAGATGGCAGGAGCTTCAGTCACAAAGACTGCTCATCGTGTTTCAAAAGGAACAGTGACATCTGCATTAGATCTATGGGAAAGACATCAGTAAATATGGCTGGAAATTGTGGTCAGCACGTATTTAATGACCGTGATGCTCGTGCATTAGTGCTGTATGTAAAGAAATACAGAGGAGCAATTCTTCTTCAGGTGACTGAGAATGTCAACGCAGGACGTGATCAGACTGTCAGCATGAACAGTCCGTGAACAATTACATAAAGAGGGATATTATAGTTGGGTTGCAGTGCATAAACCCCTCATTACAAAGCTGAATGCACATTTGAGAGTTCAGTGGTGCAAAAACCTCAGGCACTGGTCTACAGAGATGTGGAAAAAAAATGATACGGTCAGTGAGTCATCCTTCACCATATTCTCAACAAGTGGGCGAGTGCATGTGAGGCGTACACCAAGAGAATGGCCGACCCAAACGCCAGAATAAACACTTATCATGATAAAACTTTATGTTCAAACCTTACATTTGTTTATGTGTCAGTTGTTCATTTTTTGTTCTGACAACCCTGTGGTTAAGATCTGGTTAGACTTGGAGGTCCAGACAAAAGCCTCTCGGTTAGGGTTAGGAAAATATCCTGTTTTGGCATAAAATACCCAGTTTTGCTGCCACAAACATGGCCGGCAAATGCACCGACATCTCTTGTTGCAAGAAACACGGCTCAAACAGTGCTATGCTGCTCATCTCACCTAACTGTTATGCCATCATCATCCCCTCCTCCTGATGAAAGTCAAGCTCATTTACATGTACTGGTAATAGGCTAGGGTTACAAATTTAACGTATCCATGATTGCAGAAATGTACAATGGCACCATTTTTTACTGGTGACTGGGCTGGAAAGGTACAGGCCTGAATATTTTACCCCTACAGTGAGGATTCACTGAATTGTTTGATGAAAATGATGTAAATCATATGCTATAGCCTTTGCAGTCACCAGATCTCAACCCAATTTAACACCTATGGGAGATATTGGAAAGATGTGACAGAGCTCTCGACCACCATCATCAAAACACCAAATGAGAGAATATCTTTTCAAGAATGGTGTTCATCCCTCCAGGAAAGATCAAGAGATGTGTCGAATCAATGCCAAGACGCACTGAAGGGTGGCAGGTGATGGCCCAACAACTTTCGCTCTTCTTAGTATAGATTTTCTACTTTACACTTGCATAAAGCTTTGCTTCCTTTGTCTAAGTCCTCTATATCTCCAATTCTCTTATATCACCTGCTTTTCATCATAGCTCATACTTAAACTGATGAAACTCACTCAAAAGTATATGTCTATATGTATCGACAGTTGCCCAAATTTGCATGTTTCTTGTGTTTCTCAAGATAAAAGTATGATTTTCAAGACAGAACAGTAAGTTAATTTGTATTTGACTGTCAATCTAGGATGACAAATGAAAAAAAAAAATCCTCATATTTGGTAATAATTGATATATTCCACAGATGACTTTCACTACTGCTGCATCAAGGATTAGTAGGGAGCTCAGAAAGCTCATGAATATCATGGAGCAGGCGCTCAGGAGAGGATATAGAGAGAACGCCACCAAGCCAAAAGCCAGCTCAACAAAGCAATCAGACTGGAGAGTCAGGTTGCCAACAATGACTCATACTACAGGAAAAGACTCAACAGTTCTCCTTCCCCTCACTCACCAACAACCTCAGCCCCCTTTATTGTCTTATGGAGCAATAAATTTCCCCCATTCAGCCTCCTCCTTAGAGAAAGCACGAGGCCTGTCTTACCACAGGGATGGAACTTTGCATCATTAGTGCTATCATGCAGCGTCACGCCCTTTCAGGATCATATGTGTTAAGTTTGACAAAATCCACTCCCCCCGATTCACTTCTGTAAGGTCCATGCAGATGCAGCAAAAACAAGCTTTTTAAAGAAAAACAAACAGCTGTGCACTTTGCACCATGGGATGCTTCCTATGGCATTAACAACATCTGCTGACAATACAGGCAAATGAGACAATGTTACACACATTCCTATGTCTCTATGCTTTCTTTTCTTTTTTTTTTTAACATATAGGTGAATGCAAATGGAGATGCAGCAGAGCAGTCCAGTACTAAAGGAAGTTACTCACAGTTCTGTTTAGTTATAGATTTAGGAGCGAAAGTGTAATGATGTCTGGCAGGTGTTTTCAACGTTTCAATTTTAAAGTCTTCTCAAGAAAACTATAAATTGTCCTAATTCTGTTATTAACATAAAATGTAAACCTGGGAGTGTGCTCACTCATACAATAAACACATGCTGTCATCATGATGAGAAGTTGACAGTAAAAAAAGCTGTCCAGCTGGCTCAATGAATCAATACGCATTTAAACCAATATCCAGACCCATAATGAATGGAAACAGTTTCACATTTATATAACAATAACAATACACCAAAACACTGAAACCCAACTTTGTCACGAATTATTCATCCATAATGCACTGATTTCCAGTCATGGAGGTCCAGTATGATTTCAGCTGGCACATCTATTATTTGAGACTAGTGAATATAAGAATATTAGCTACTGTGATCTCTCCGTCTCTGTCTGCCCAGGAGGAGGAGAATTGCTGAATATTTTTGTTTATTTTCCAAATGCACAAACCTCTAAGACGTTTCTGTTTAACAATGAGAAACATGTTTTGACCACCCAGACTGTCGTGGTAGACCCCAGGTGGAAATAAACTAGACATAATTATATGCATATGGGGTCGAAAAACTGCAAAAGGACATATGCGTGCTTAGCAGAACTCCTCCTTGTGTAAGCGATTATTAAAGATATCTCAAAAATCCACATTACCTTAACCATAAGGAGAGCGGTGCAAATGCTGTTACACGATGCCCATAATCTTAATGGGGTTTCTTCATTTTCATGGTCACCAGTTTGATCATTTACAGCATCCCGGCTTACCTTAACAATGAGGGCGAGGGAAGAGAAATGACCTGGTCTGAGTGGGCTCTCTTTTCAGCGACGGAGACAGATGCTTGTTTACTGGCCTCATTATGTCAGCAGCTGTCCGGAGCAGGTCACACTGTGGTCCTCTGTCCACCTACCGAGTCCCATAAGTCCAGCACCTGGCAATGGACACACTGTAAAAGGTCTCAAGAAAAGCTTGAGAGGCTCTTCATTTAAATTGCTGTCACTTGGCCTCTATGTGTCCAAGCATAATTGCAGCACAGATTAAATAATGGCCTAATGTAGAAAGTCATTCAAAGCTGGAATGTGTATTTTTTGACAACAGGGATATCCACATATAATTGGATATTTTGGCTTCTGCTGTAGATGGGAAAACACACTTTTTTGTGTTTCTCAACTGATTGAAAACTATAATTAAAAATAATCAAACACCCATGCAGTACTGTTTATCTCCCATTTATACAAAAATGACTGGTTTAAACCAGCCTTTTTGTTTCACATTTTGATCACACACCACCTGCCTTTTAATTGATTCTTCCAAAGCGAGCCCATAAGTTATCCACAGAAGGATGTTAGAATTGGTTCAGCTGAGAAAATATTTTACAAACAACAGGTGATTAGAGGAATTATCTATCAGGTAATGAGAGGAATTATCTCCTATATTGTTTTGTGTTTGCACTTTTAAACCAGGTAAGAATGCCTAATTGCTGAGAAATTTACAGATTCTTCATTATTTTTCTGTTCCTGACATTCACAATTTAAATCACTTTATACATAATAAAATAAACGTAACACCGGAATACTAATTTTTGTGTGCCTACTGCATATTCTCAGGCATGCTTTTGCCCCAAATGCATCCATGAATGTGTTGTTTTTCCTCTCTGCAGTCCCCACATCTATAATCCCTTTTATTGAAATCCGTGTCACCTGCCGCCTGCGCAGTCCAGCACCCTGAAGCATTAGACGGCTGGCATAGTGAGGGGCACTGCAGTGAGAGGAGAGAGGGAGAGACATGCCCATAATGTCTTTCGTTTAGTTGTGTTGGTAGGCTTTTAAAATTTAGACAAATTAGTGGCTTGTTTCAAGTGTGAATTTAACACGCTGCTCATCAGCACGGTCTACAACACAGATATTTGAGCCACTGCAAGAACCTAAATTTTCACTGACAGTGGTACCAAATTTTGCTGTGAGCTTGACATCTCCCTGTTGTTATGGCAGCACACTGTCACCAGGACTGCCCACACTATTGGTCAGGAAGACGGAGTCATGGTGGGCTTCTTGGCTGGACGCTTGTTGCCTCTTTCCCCCACAAGTATATTCACATTTCTTCTTGCCTTAGAGCTTGCAGCTGCACCAGGCTGAGCATTGTATTTGGGGAAAGATTGAGATGGAGAGGGTGAGGTAGCCCACGCCACGAGGGAGGTGGAGAGAAGACAGAGTGAACGAGAGAAAGGAAAGCCAGAGGGGGAGAGGAAGAAGGGAGGATTGAGCAGAGGGAGCGGGAGGCAATTTTGCAAACCTGTGACACATTAATTATTAACAAACTCGAGCTAAATGCGTAAACTCTCACTCCTTGTTCATTCCCTTTTCTCTTTTCTTCACCTCCTGCGCAAAACGATGGTCACATGCACTCTAGATGGGTCCGCACATATAAAAACACAAACACGCACAGAAGACTGCGAGGAGGCATGTGATGCTCGTAACATGAAGTGGAGCATGTCAAAGGGCTGGGGAAGGTGTCAGGCACAAGGCCCGCAAAGAGTGGGAGACCGCAGGGAAGGAGCCAGTGAGGATGACGCGAGGCAGGAAATGGAGGAGGTGTACACTATAATGTAAAAAAAGAAGAGAGAGGCAGAGGAAAGAGAGAGTAGGACTACAAAGTGAGAGGAAGACAAAGATACAAACAGCAGGGCAATGAGAAAGATTGTGGGAAAGGAGGGTAAAGAGAGTGCTTGTGCATGTGCTCTTATAGTAGGGGTGAATTTTTGTTTTTAAGAGCTAATGAAGCTGCCAGCTCTGCTCACAAAAGAAATATAGACAGCGGGAACAAGTAGTCTGACTTTGAATGGACAAGTGATGGATGAAAAACAGTACTGTATTAGAATGTTAAAAAAAAAAAAAAAAATTAAGTGTGATCTTGTTCAGCAGTTGAGCTAAATTCACCCTTTGTTTGGAGAGCAGTGTATCTTTCACGCAGCTTGGTTTGCTGCTAATCATTAATAGATGGTCAGTCCATTTGGCATTCAGTATCCTTTAATCAATTGGTGAGAATGTTGCAACATGAACGTGCCTCAGTGTGTGTGTGTGTGTGCGTGTGTGTGTGAGCGTGTGTGTGTGTATTTGTGTGTGTGTGTGTGTGTGTGTGTGTGTGTGTGTGTGTGTGTGTGTGTGTGTGTGTGTGTGTTGAAGCAGGCACTGCTTGAGCGGTCACTCTGCCCCTCAGGCGATGGTGTGTGTTTGGAAGGGAATGGATCCTCCCCCAGGAGTGCAGGCAGGAGATGTGTGTGAATGTCCCTACAATGCTGCAGTCTGTCCTCTCGAACAACAGTCGGGTGTGTGTGTATACACACGCACGCATACAAGCATCCAAAAACAGGCCACGATACAGATAGATGATGTTGAATAGTGATTGAGCATCGTCATCATCATCATCATCATCATCAATCAGACCGCAGGAGGGTGTGATTGTCTTTATGTGCTTAAACTGAACTTGTCAGTGACATTGATTGATTGACGTGATCCATAAATCGGTTATTAAAACAGTTAAGCTGAAGTTAAGATCTGAAAAAGAAATCGTCAAAATCAATGAAGCAGAACAAGAGATGTTCTTATTCCTCACAGTCTTTTTGTCTTGTCAAAACCTGGCACCTACATTACCCACAATGCAACTCAACTGGTGACAATTAGTTCAGAGATCTGAGTGTGTTTTGCTAGTAGCAACTAATGTAGCCTCGAGCTGATAGCCTCAAGCAAAGATAAGGAGGAGGCTGCAGTGGTCTGGAAAGCCCGCTTCCTTCTAACTCCACACCTCCAGATTTTTTTCTTTTTCAGACTTATAGTCTTCAGCCCCAACAGATCCTGACTCAAGTGACATCACATTTTCTTGGCTGGACTCTTGTTGCCTCTTTCTCCCAAAAGTATGTTAGCATTTCTTCTTCCTTTATTTCTTCTTGCCTTCAAGCAACTTTTCCAAAGTTGTGCAAATTAAGTCGATGAATGTAACGTTACAGTATGAAGCTCCTTTCTTCTCCCACGACAGTAATTGATCAACCCGACTGCCAGAATAAATGTTGCCATTGTACGTTTCTGCTAACCACAAATGTGTGGAATATTTATGTTTCTTTATCTTCAAACTTTACATTTCAATTTTCCAGTTTATGTTGTGACAGTGCTGTGGTTAAGGTTTGGTTAGGTTTAGACACAACAGCCTCTTGCTAAGGGTTGGGAAAAGATTGCGTTTTTGCTTAAAATACCCAGGTACCCAGGTTAGCTGTCACGCCATCACCGTCTCCTCCTTCTGATGAGCTCATATACACATACACGTAATCCGAACTCTCTCACTTTGATACCTATTGCAGAAACGTTGTTAAAATACGTATGAAACATAGAAACTAACCACATATGCTTTGCAGAAATATACAATGCCAACATTTTCTTCTGGCGACTGGGCTGTAATGATAGACATATGAACGACACTTCTAAGGACAGTAAATATAAATCTGCCTTAATGTTGTTAGCAGTTATAATAGCCTCACAATCCCCTGCCACATGTTTTAGGTAAATGCTTGCATGCTTTCATCCAAATGGCAAAGTGAATTAAATGGACAAATTTGAGAAAATGAAGTGTTCAATCAGTGACTTCAACCCACCACTGAGCTGAAGTGAATAAAAAGGCTTCCTGTCCATCACAACAAACGAACAAATGTAGACGGAAGTCTTTTTTTCCAGAATTGATTAATATTTGTTTTGTTTGTATTGTTCTTTTGTTCAGGTTTATGATGGCTATATTTCACTCTGTCCAAAGACAAAAACAAAGAAATGTACTTGTTCTTATGAAAGATCCAATATGCTAATGCACAAACAAATGGCTATACATCATAGTATGCACCTTTATATGACAATGGGCAACTTTACATCACAATTGGCGCCATTAAGTCACAATGGCTACCTTGATGCTTGCAGCAGGGTGTATGACATTTCCGTGATTTCAAGGGGGACAAACGTCTTCTTTGTTTCCAGTTCAGATTTACATAAAAACTCTTCTGTGATACTGAGTTATTGGGCCTCATGGTGTGCAATGCATATTTTGAATCTTAGCCATGCGCTGATGTTTGTAGAGTCTGCTTCCTCTTTCACTCATGTCATCATTTGTGATAAATAAAGCATTTCTGCTCATCCTACTTAATGAAATATGATAACAACAGCTCCAGTAGAATTTATTGTGGGCATTCTGGGTTTTACTAAGTGCCTTACAAGCCACTACAAACACGAAAATAACAAGGTCAAAATGGTGACATAACAGTGGTAGGATGCAGAAAATATCGCTGCTGTGGTGGTTTGGGAAATTCTGGTATTTTCTTGTGTACTGTGGAGAGGTGTGGGTCTTGGTTCCTGTGTGTCCTTTTTTGGCACAGGCTGGGCGTGGTTCTCCAGGTGGCTTGGGAGCTGGTTCCAACACAGCTGGGACTCATCACAATCAAGCTCAGGATAAAGACTGTGGACTGCAGAGGACTCAAGGCCAGATTGTTTCTGCTGCCTAGTGGTAGAGTTGCTCGCTTTACTAGTGCTACCTGCAAGTAGAAGTTTATATTTAGTCTTTATTTCTGATCTCTTCTGTCTTTTTCTTTTTGCTCATGAGCTGTCTTGAATTGATCTCTAACCCCAGTGTCTCTGCCACCACTATGCCCAGCTTCTTGCCTCCACCTGCCTCAAGCCTCTAGTCCACAGCCATCACCATCTGGTTTCATCTGTGCCTCTACTAGCACGTGCCTTCAACACTGTACTCACACTACCTGAGCTTTGTGTGCTCCAGCGTTTCCTGCATACCTGGAGTCTCCAGCCTACCTCCGTCCATGGCCATTGATCATCTACCCACGAACCTCGACCCCCAGGCTTTCTGGACTTCAATCCATATCTCCCTTTTCCCCTTTTCCTTCATTACCCACTCAATAAATTCCCATTTTACCCTTGCTCGCTCTCTGTGTGTCTGCTATTGGGTCCAAATCCTGCCCTAACACAACAACTATTTTGCTTTTGAAAGCTTTAGTATAAAAGGTTGATCCACATATGTTCACAAATGTGAAGACTCAGCTGGTGCTCGATGAACCAGTACAATCAGTTTGGCCACTCGATCATATTGTATAGTGGGAGCTCATCAAGAGGCATTCATGTCAGAAAATGTCTCATTTGGCATGTCATAAAGCTGGATTTTTATTAAGTAAAAAAACCCTACCTAATTGTTATACTATACTTTTTTTTTCTATCATGTGACCACCTGAGGTGTCCCCCCAGTAAAGAAGAGCTTTCAGCCATTACCTGCTCCAGTACACTTGCACCGTCCTGTTTTTGCCATTGGTAGCAGTAATGCCATGTTGATTTTCACGCATGAGAAAACTTCAGACTTGGGTCCTAGCCAGTTGCTCAAGCACTTCACATCACCTCAGAGCTTCACGTTCTTTCATGAGTCACAGATCTAGATATAGCGATACAGCATCCTGAGTGGACGGTGGTCACATACAGGACAGCCATCACTAAAAATATCACTGCGCGGAGTTATGTGTTATTTCAGAGTGCTACGTGTAACCTCGTAAAATATTTACCAAAAACTGGTAGAGAGATGGTCATAATAAGTTATTTTGAACAGAAAAAGTTGTGTGTGAGGTCATATAAATAAGAAAAACAATGTTTGACAATCATTAAAACTGATACCGCACACGTAAGGTCAAGCATAGTCTTGAAATATTCTGTTTCTCAGAGAACCATAGTTACATAGGTAACAAATGTTTTTCACTTTAATGTGAAAAGTCACCGTGAGTTCAAACATTCTGCAATTATCCATAGTGATACAAATATAGCTTTATTGTCATATCATATCTGTTAATTTCCCCTTAAATCAGACCTGCTGTGTATAAATCACGTCTTTATTAGGATTGGCAGTTTATGACCCATAAAACACACAGTCACGATTTAGATATAACCCAAATGATGTGATTGGTGGAGCTTGATTGGGATTGTGCACAGACTTAGAGGAAGAACTGCCTGAGACATTAAACTCAAGGAACAAATTCCCCTGACTTGAAGTAAAGTCTGCTGTGCCCTGAATTAAATAACCTGAACTGAACAATGTTTTCCAACAATATTCAATTTTAGGACATTTGTATTATTTAACACGGGAGGAAATTAAGCAAGCATTAAAAAAGTCAAATAAACTTAAACTGATGACATGATCCAATATCTGAAGACATTTCTACAGAACATGGGCCTAAATCCTCTGCAGGCATTGACTGAATCAAGAAGCAAAAGAGTGAGTCAGCATGACTCATGTCTTGAAGTCTTGCCAGAATGGCCAAATCTCACCTGAAATTGTGATAATGTCACATATTGAGTGCTCAGTATCTTTGTCATACCATGTCTGAGTCTGACACACAGGCTATCATGACTCTTCACCAGTACACGCCGCCTGATTTAACAAAACCTTGTGCTGTTGAACTAAGGTGGGCGCCTGCTAGCGGTACAGGTTGAACGTTAGCGAGGGTGCAATCATTACGCTGTCACCCATTGACACTGCACCGACACTTTCTCTTACACTCTGACTGTAACACCTCCAATAACTTCCACTCTCAACATCAATCTTAATGAAACTTGTGGAAAAAAGGTCATCTGGCACTGGTGACAAGAAACAATCCACAGGATAATATGATGTGATGACAACTGAGCCAACTCCATCTGCTGATAAAGGCCATAAATTGTGGTTGAGCACTCTCGAAAAAATGTACCTTGAATAAAGTTCAGTTCCATTTGATAGCCATTTTTTCAGTTGGAGCAACAGTGTATGCTACCATTTCAGCTTTTGCTGATGCTGCCTTTTTTATGGAAGATTTAAAAGACAGCAGATTGTCATATGTATCTTATTTTTGTTGTACATCAACTGTCAGAATGAAAACATATGTTAAAAAAGACAATTTTTTAGCCTTTTGTTTCTAATAACTGAATGAATTATTTTCATCGTAACATGAATTTGCCATGCCACACTGACGACAATTCATTATAATCAATATAGAGTGAATATATACATAAAAAGAAAATACATATTACAATGTGCCTTGTATTTCACTTTACTTGTCTGATCTGTCTTTACTTCGGCATTTCACATCTTGGCCTTTTATTCCACTACATCTATTTGACAACAGCGTTGTTAATTACTTTGCAGGTTTAAATTACCAATACGAAATATATATCAGATAATAAATCATGATGTATTATTATAGATTAAGCCATCTGGCAGTATATAAAATAATTTAAATTAGCCCCAGCTTTACAAGCTGCAACATAAGTGATGCTTACACATTAGTGCACTCATTAAAATGCAGTGATATATATTATTCTTAAATGGGCCATACTGTTGTAATGAGTTCATGCAGGATATTTTTTACAATGGTGGCATGGTGGTGTGGTGGTTAGCATCGTAGCCTCACAGAAACAACATTTCTGGGCTGAAATTGTGGCGTTTGCATGCTTTCTTTGTGTTTGCGTGGGTTTCCTCCAGGTGTTCTGGCTTCCTCCCACAGTCCAAAGACATGCAGGTTGGATTAATTTGTGACTCCATATTGCCCATAGGTGTGACAGTTGGGACTGGTTGTTTGTCACCCAATGCCAGCGACAACTCCCCACTCCCCCAAACCCTCCAAAGCATAAGAAATTATAGATAACGGATGGAAGTTTTGCTGCTTTTATTTAAAGGGAAAGGTTGGTTTAGTTGAAGTGGGATTCTATCAGTTCTTGTCAATAGTCAGTGTACAACCTACAGTGGATGGTGGTCAGCATGCCCCCAGTTTGGAGAAGCAGCAGTACTGATGTTGGATGTTAAGCATTGTCCTGCTGTAGTGCTGCTGCAACAGCAACACTTATTTTAGCCACCACAAAACTCCTCTGCTGTACTTCAGATAGTCCAAACTATCCCTTTTAAACAAAAGATCTGAGCACTTCTTCCACCAATGCTGGCTGCTGAGAGTCAGACTTGTTTTTGTTGACATCCTGCATTTCATCTTCTACATCTACGACTGCAATGTTTCAAGTAAGCAGAGTGCAGGGACGCGTTTTGCACCTTCAGCCCTGGTTAAAGTTGTATGTAAGCCCAAAGGATTTTCAAAATGTCCCCTGGTCATTTCCTGTGAGCTGCTATATTCATCATCTAGGATTTTATTTTATGACCACAGTGGGACAGATGGGGAGTTTAGAATTGGGAAAGGTAATGAAGAAGTAATTTTGGAATAAAGAGTCCTGCTTACTTGTAATTGCACTGCATTTTGTGATCTGAAAATAATGTTGTAAAATAATGCCACTCATAATGATGATTTTATCCTCTCAATAGCATAATGTTTCTTGAGGTTTAAGTATTACTAAGACAATTTTCCCTTTTCAATGAGCAAACGTGAACAACAAAAGACATGAGAGCATCAACCATCTACTATAATATATAATGACACTGTATAACTGAACAGTGAAAGATGCTGGAAATTTAAGTTTTATTTCACTTGTGGGAACAGTTAAACAGTAAACCAAGTTTGTAATCAATCCAACATCTCATGAAGGGTGTCGTTCAAAGACAGCGTGCTGATTCAAAGAAGGAATTGCAAAAGACAATTAACAAAAACTTAAGAATTAAGAGGAGAATAGGCACAGTAGCCAGGAGTGCTGCTTTGTCAGTGAAGAGATAATCAAGTACAGTTTCAAGTAGTCCAGATGTGTGTTTTCTCACAATCACATAGTAACAGAATCATCTCATCACCACAGCGTGTGTTTTTTGTCCGAGCTGAGAAATTGCTAAACTTAGGCCTATTGTGTCGCCAGCTAAGCTGGAGATAATTATGCATGCTTTTATTTCATCCCATCTGTACTATTGTTGGTCCCTTTTCACCTGTCTTTGCAAGACGTCCCTGGGTTGTTTACAAGTGGTCAAGAATGCAGCCTCAAAGCTTTCAACCAGAATCTCTACAAGTCCAAATCAAATCAAATGTTTGGGTCCAGACCAACACCATGTGTTCGTTTTAACCGAACCTTTCAGGTTAGGTGTGAAAGCAGCCTAAAACTTGCCATTGCTTAGTTGTATCTATTTTAGATATTTTTGCTTTGTGTTTCCATTTTATATTTTGCTTTTGTCATTTATTGTTAACCACCTAGAGGTGTCTGATTTAGAAAGGTGACAGACTTTATTCAGTGAGACTGCTACAAAGATAAAAATAATGCTGAAAGAGTATCCTGTGCGATGGTTCAAGGAAAAAATCCACATTTTGGCAAATAAGCTTACTCACTTTCTTGCTAAGATTTGGATGATAGGATTGATACCACTCTTGTGTCTGTGTGGTAAACATGAAGCTACAGCCGGCAGCTGGTTAGCCTAGTTTAGCACTAAGATTGGGAACAGGGGAAAACAGCTAGCTCTGTCCAGAGATGACAAACTAGATCTAATTAATTAGTTAATTAGTGAGCTGCTTTAGAGGTGCTGGTAGGTAAATTTTGGTCCTTTTAGACAGAGCTAGCCGTTTCCTGCTGTGTCCAGCCTCTGTGCTAAGCTAAGCTAACAGGCTGGGGGCTGCAGCTCCATATTTAGCGCACAGACATGAGAGTGGTATCACTCTTCTCATCTAACTCTTGGCAAGAAAATGAGTAACCGTATTTCCCCAAAATGTCCTTTTATTTCTGTAAGTAGTTACACTTATTTGTCCAACACACTGGCTTCTTTGATGCTCCTCTGAGAAACAAAAACCTCATAAGATCCCCTTTCCTTAGCTCGTCACACATGGATGACTATAACAGACACATTGTACTTGGACAGTGTCACTGTGGCTCTCTGTGGGCCCTGCCTCTGTGGCACTGGTCCCAGTGGACATGATCTCTGAGGACTTTTTACTCTGTCAGCTGCTGTGTCTGAGGAAAGGGGGAAGGAGGAAGCTCAGTCTGAGGTAGCCACTGAATCTGTGCATTACCGCCACAGCAGTTACTCTGTTGCAAAGATTTAAACCACAGTTTTGTTGTTTTTTTATCATTATATAGTTACTATTTGTACACTATTTGTTGTGCACAATGATGCACTGACACACTAATATTTAGAACACATATACAGTAACAAATCCAGCTTCAACGACTGTGAGGATGGTCTCTCCGGCCCAGACAGCCTGGCTCACCATGGCAACACTTCCTACTGTGCAGGCCGTGCAGCTGCATTAGTCGTCTACACACTGCATGTAAACCAGGCCTCCAGCACCCTTAACGCATGCAAACCCCCAAAAGAATACACACCCACAAACTCACCGCTTCATAGATGTGTACGCACATACACAATGGCACCAAAACAGCTGTTTCATGTAACTTTCAGTTCTCCCAACGTAGAAAACTCCATGCTTGTCAGGGAGCTATTATGAGCAGGAGGTGGTTATAAAAAAAAAAAAAAAAAAAAAAAAAAAATCAGCAACAAACAACAGCAAATCTGTTAAAGGTGTTCACTTTTTTAAGTGTTTTCATCTTCTTTTGAATCCTGTGAATTTATTTTATCAAAGATGAAGGATAAAGAGTTGAATCAATTCTTTGTACTTTGTTCAAAGTACTTGGGGTCTTTGGTCAGTGACACTGAGCAAGCAGCTGCCTACAAGCCGCGTTACTGCCTCCGCAGTTCAGACCAGAGCGCCCACCTGCTGCTGTCTGGCTAGTCTACTCTTTTAACAACTTTTTTAACAACTTGATGAACAGTATGGGCAACCCTAAGGTACTTAACCATGGTTGCGCTTATCATTGTGTTATGTCACTATGCTAAAGCTCAGATTTCCTCAGATCAGCTGGTGGCTATAGATAATTATTCTGTGGCAATACATCTGTATGTGCGGTAGCTTGTCAGTCTCTGCTTTTTCTCATGATACACTCTAATTACTGTACTGTATTGTTGCTGAATTGTGTTTTGATTACATGTAATTAATTAACATTGTGAATGTGATCACAAGAGACACTGTTTCAGGGCTTCCAGTGTAGCAGCGGATATCTGGATAACATATGATGGATATCCGGGCCAAGACTTATTCTCTCATGATACTTTTTTTTTGCAAAAAGCTAATAAAAGGCTAAATCGCAGTCAGATGATTATCGATGGGTTCTAAGAGTACATTTCAGCCCACGTTCTCTGCCTCTTTTGTTCTCGACATGGACTGTTTACCTGCATGCAACCAAAGCCCACTCAAACGTGATTGGTTAATACTACTCAGACTAGTTAGACTTAGTTTAACTCCGAACTCTTCATGAAACTTTTTTTTTTTGGAAAAGTTTGTGTCTATTAATGGTGATCCTGCAGACTTTTAGCACACTGTTCAGATTCATATGGAGATCATTCTGGAGAGCAGATCACATTGCACCCACATACTGTATTACCCGTTGAGCAGCAAATGGCTTACAATGTCTGTTTCTAACTAAAAGGTTTAAAAGTGTATAAATTTGTATCAAAGAAATTTGACCAGTTTTTGCAAGTGAAACATTTAAGTGACTCAAGTGAAGAATTACTATATATTTTCCATGCTGCATATTCCAAGCATATTTTAGTATAAAATTTAAAATGTATATTTTACATGTTCTTTAAATATTTCTAATGCCCACTCATTCACTTTGTCAGAAGTCTGAGAGCCAGTAATGTACTGTAATGTCTATGAAGATGCATGATGTATGAAAACATTACCATTGCTAATGTGAAAGCTGTTGAAAGGAGACAGAGAGTGGGGAAAAAAAGGTCATTTTAAAAAATATGTTGCTCAAGAACCAAAGAATCTGTGTTCATCTGTGTTAACAATCTGTGTTAATCCAGGGGGGTTGAATAACAATTTCAATCTGTTTTCACTCTACATTTTACAAGAGTAAAATTTATTGAATTTATTAAATAGTATATATGCTGCAGACATGAGGCAAGGATTACAAACAAGAACCACATGGAAAAAGTATGAAACTGTGCTGGTGTACTAGCTGGTAAGCAGACTACAGATCAGGCCATGGTGCATTTTTTATGCCATTTCAAAGAAGGTATGATCTAAAGTCATCCTTTACAGTGGTGAGATGTAAATTCCAGGACTCTTTCTTCAAAACTCAGACTTGCATCAGTCGTCTCTTTTAGTTCATTAGCCATTTATGAACGACAACTATGAGGATGCTCTTATTGTCGCTCAGATTTTTCTTGAGATGATTTAATCACACTGGTCTTATCTATATAGACTGAAAACAAGGTTAATAGATAATAGATAATACCCTAACCCTCATATTTTAACCTATTTATTCTGCACACATACTGACCCATTTTCAAAGCCTAACCACAACCTTAACCCCAAAATAATAATAATAAAAATAATAATAATAAAAAATATATTAGATATAAAAAAAAAACCCAACTTGCTGCTCCTCCAGTCAAATACACCAGCCATTTTCTTCCTATTATCCTATTAGTTTACACTTGAATGATAATTCAGTAGTTACACATGTGTGAGGCACAAGCTAGTCTCAAGATATTTAAGTCTCAGACAAATCCCAAGTTACCATGAATCAAGCATGTCAAGACGAGTTCTAAGCTGCTTAGACTAGGCTTAAACTTAACATTAGTTAAGCTGCCTCGTGTGTTGGCCTCTGCTGGTTTGCTGTTTCCTAGTACATTGCCAGGTTTGCATCCACCAGAAATCACCCAATCATGTTTCAAAAACAGAACAGAACTTCTCAACATCTTGAAAAATGAAAATATTTAATAAAAACAAAGTCAACTCCTTTTGAGTCATCTATCTCAAATCTAAGTCACGCCTCAAGCCATGAGTCCCAAGTCAAAGTCGAGTTTAGCCTTATCAGTGTTAATGAAGCAAGTCTAAGTATTTCACTTTGTAGATGAAAGACGTGCGCGGAGAGACATCAAATTAGCTTTTGCAGATTTAATTTTAAAACATCCAAAATATTTTAACAAAGATTCATTACTTTGTATGTGTGCTTTCCACTGTCAAACATGGCTGTAGATCACCCCATTAGTCTGTTATTCCTGGACATTATCAGCGTAGGTTGGGCCAATATGGGCACAGCATGAAGTGCATGGCCTGACTGGTTGGACTTATATACAGTATGTATATGTATATACCGCTATGTGTGTGCGTGTGCATCAGACGGAAATGCATACATATATGATGACCAACTGCTAAGGTCCTGTTAAGGTAGATCTCTCTCTCTCTCTCTCTCTCTCTCTCTCTCTCTCTCTCTCTCTCTCTCTCTCTCTCTCTCTCTCACACACACACACACACACACACACACACACACATGCATACTGAGCCCCTGGTTTGTCCCCCTGCCCACTTCCTCTGCAGCCTATGGTGTTTCCGCTGGGGTGAGACAGTGCCAGCTCCCTCCCTCTGCTTCCCAGTGGGGTCCTGCCTCCCGGCATCTGTCAGGGCAGCTGTCTCTCCTCTCCACTCTGCACTGCACCACACTATGCCAGGCCTCAATACACGATCGTGAGCTACACACGCTTGCATTAATGCGCACCAAGACACGATAGGACATGTCCTCATAGTTTTACTGTGTGAAGTCAAAAGATTTTCCCAATTGAAAAGCCAGATTTAATCAATTGATGTAGATGTTGATTGATGTAGCACTGTATTACCCAAACTGCAGACACTGCCTTACGAAAGACTGCAGTCAAATGACGTACACTCCCAAGTCAAGTGCTTACTAAATCTTGCTCATGTACAGTATGTGTAGTGATTCTTAAAAATTTTAATCAGCCCCGAATGACTGCTCATAGGTGTGCTCACAGCTCCATCCATTCAAACTGACATACTGTCACCATTTTCAAGCCTTCTCACACCATATTCAGAAGGTGTGAGATGTTAGGACGAAGAGAGTTGGCCAGTTTTAAAGGTAAACAAAAAATGAAGAAATGAATGTGAAAACATGTTTGCCCATCCACTCACACGCCAGTAAGAATAAACGAAACCAGCAGAAGCTTCTGTTTTCGCTGTGGAAACTTACACACAGACTGGCCTCGTATTATTCAATTCCATTTGTTATTCATATGAATAGACCTGGAAAGAGACTGGAGACATAGCAGCCAAACAGGGGAGACAGAAAAAAAAATGGAGAGCAGAGATGAAAGAAGGAGGGGTAGCTTAGGTCCAGGTGTGCCAGAAGCTTCAGGAAGTAAACATACAAGCAGTGAGCTGCACAGGTGCTGAAAAATGATCCTTCTCCCAGCGAGGCCCAGCAAAGCAGGGAGGGATGTGTGTATGTGTGCGTGTTGGGGAACAGGGGGTCTGGGAGGGGGTTAGCTGAGACTGTAACAGGAGAATATTGTGGACAAGGAGGTGGACAGTGGACCAGAGAAGGTTGTCCATGACTTTAGTTTTGACAGCAAGGCTGGAATAAGCCCAGCATCAACAACCTCCTCCCGTCTTTGCCGGCAAATACTCATAAAACCCCCTTCACTCCCTCCCCTACCATCAAACACGCACACTGTGCACCCTCACAGGTAGCGCACAGGCACACGCAGACGCACACACACACACACACACACACACACACACACACACACACACACTCATGCTCACGTGCACGGACACACAAAACGTGTGTGTATATACAGACAAAAACACAAACGTCTCTGCTCCACCCCCTCCCCTTGGGGTAGAGGTCCATCCAACACAGATGTAGCCCTGATTAATTGGGCGCAACACAGGGAAGTGGGTCTGGAAACTACCTGGCAATTTCCTGCAGCCTATCCTCCCTCACTACCTCCCCACCACCTAACGCCCCCCACCTCCCTCCTCACATTTGGATCACGTAAGTCAGCAGGTGGGCTGCTGGGAGGAGTGTCTGCCGTGTGGCGTTGATATTCTGCCTGCGTCCAGCTTGCTGGGCGCCCTACATTGCAGGCACTCCCTCTGGCAATGCTTGCCTTGGCTCTGGGCTGAGTGCTGGAAACGCTGAGAGTCTGACAGACTCCATGGGCGCACGTACAGGTACACACACACACGCACACACACACACACACACACACACACACACACACACACACACACACACACACACACACACACACACACACACACACACACACACACACACACACACACACACACAGAGAATGGACTGCTCTCCACTGCCCAGCAGAGCACATCATAGAAAGAGAGAAAACGCAAGCAATGAAGGCAAGAGGTGGCAAAACAGAGATGGCAGAGGCAGAGAAAAGGACAGACATACTGTATTTACCTCGTGCTTTTTCGGTAAAGCATGTGGATTACCCTACGGAGGACAGGGAGGCTTTTTAATGAAAGCACAGGAAGGGGGCAGCAGCTGGTGGCATGTGTTTGAGCTGGGAGGATAAGACCCCTTGCGCTAGGTTCGCCAGCCCCCCTCCCTCTCTCGCTTTCCTCGCCTCCTAACGCCTCCCCTTCATCCAACCGTCCTCCCCCCTCCTCTCCCCCATAGAGAATGAAGTCCTTTGTCCGTTCCACTACTGCCCGTCCTGGAGTTGGGTCTGAGCCGCGGGGGCCTTCTGGTCAGCCAGCACCAGAACCAGAGCAGAACCAAGTTGAGCCCCTCACAGCCCTGGCTACAGCCTGCCTCCACAGACCAACACAACTCCCCAGTCACCCTGAGCTGGGAAAGGAAAAAGAAAAATGAGCAAAACAGAGAGAGACATCAACAGAATGGTTGGACAATACCAATGAGAGAGATGGACAGAAGGAAAAACACAGAGGAGTGTGGCCAAAACAGAAAAAGGGGACATTTCACTCTAAAGTCGTGCAGCCACAAGATGTCTTATTTTGAATGGAAAAAATGTAAATTATTGTGCTAAAGACATACCAACACATTTTCCTATTAAATGAATAGATTCATTGTAAATGGAAATGTATTCTGCAAATAAACATACAAAACTGGACATTCAAGTGCAAACTAAGTTAGTAAATATAAATATGTAACACATATGAAAACAATAATGATGCTAAACTGCTTAACATAATGCAGAAATGCAATATAATGAATTATGAACAACATTAAAATAATACAAAACAATAGTTATAAGGGAGCTTTAGGAATATATTGCAACATTACTCATTCCCTGGACCCTCCTGTACTCATTTCCAAATAGTAGCCCACCCATAAATGTAAGTATGAAATTAATTAGGAAAAAGAATGAAAATATCAAACAAAAAAATTAAAAGAGACATTTTAACTTGGACATCACAAATCCTCAACAAGTTTAGAGAAGTCAACGTGAGTAGAAGAAGAAATAAGTAAGTGATGGACGAGTGAAGAATGCTCTTGAGTTGCGTGTTGAATCTAATGAAATGAGGTGGATGTTGCAGAATCAGTCCAGTTATGGTATGTGTGTTCAGTAAGAGCAGATATGAGGTGCTCCACTTATCACAAAGGCTTCGTGCACAAAAGACCTTGTGTGTATTTCAGAAATTGGATCTGCGTCACCTTGTTGTCCCTCAGACCCCAAACCTTTGCTTCATCCCTCTGTGCTTCTGAGCATTTACACGTAAAATATCGTCCTTCTGTTTCGCCACTTTAACAATATTCTTGAGCCTTTATGGATCAGCTGAGTAGAAACAAGTAGAAACACTCAATAAATGTCTTTGTTCGTTGTCCCCACAAAGCTTTCAAGGTTCTTGCTGCTGATTGACTTTTGAAAAAAATCTGAGAACTCTTTTTCTATAATTTAATTTAAGTTTCCTTTCATTTGTTCAGGCGAGGCAGCTATGAGCACTCATGCTAACTGCTGAGGTCTTCTGGTATTGATTTCAAACAAACTGCTGCTGTTGCTTCTGGTAAGGTATCAGTTCCTCTGCACCGGAGAGGATTATTCCCAGGAATAAACATTCACAACAGCAAAAGCAGCATTTTATGTGCCGCTTTCTTTTCTACATCACCATCTTTAAATAAATAAATGAATGTGAAGGATTTTAGAGTTGCATTCTCTTCCACGAGGAGGTCAGACTTCAGGGTCGGCTGCAGCACAGCAGCCTGGAGCAGGTGGGCTGTGAGTCGATGGAGAGGCTTGAACCTGGTTGCTTGGGTTGAGAGACTTGTCTCGCTATTTACTCTAACACAGAGACTCCCCTGAAAACCTATTTGCTGTAATGTACAATATAATTCAGTTCCTGTGAACTGGTGTGAGGGTAAATATCATTACAACCTACAGGATATAGTCGTCTTGTTGCTCACTGAGACAATATATTGTATCTGCATTGCTACAGTGTGTTGCAGAGACAGATTAGGATACTGCCAGGCTGTCTCATGCTGTCGTAATAAGATGAACATAACGCCACACCTGATAGAAGCCTTACTGTGTCAGTCTGCTGCGCACTGTGGTAATTATGTTGCTACCTCAATATCATTTTATGTTGACCACGACATCACTGGCAAGGGCCACACACAAATATAGGGTTAATAGTGATTTCTATTATTTCAGTCCCAAAAGTATTTAAATATTCATCATTCACTTGAGTTCCCATTAAAGCTAATGTTTATTATAATGTAAAAAGCCTGTGGTTTTTTTTTGAGAAAGTCAAATCAAAGCCAATGCAGACATCGGATTTAACAAAAAAGAAAAGAAAAGATTCACCTGATGATTAATTTTCATTTGAGTTACTTCATAAATTTAATGTTATATTCTATATATAATTGAATGGCATTACAGAAGTGCAATTTCCTTGATCTGTGGGCTTAACTACTCAAAGCTCAGAATTCATGAATTAACAATAGAAATGAGTTTAATACACATAACGGAGTAATTTCAGCGGTAGGCAAAATTGCACAAATTTAAAGAGGTTGAGACTCACACGTCAAGGTCTTGGCTCACCTGAATGGATATTTTATTGAATGAACGACCTGCTTATCTGGCATTCTGTGTTATCTCCCACTCTGTGTGTACATTTATGCCCAGGTATGTGTGGAAACATTTTTCTGTAATCTGCTGCGATCATTGTTCCCTGATCTCTGAACCCGGTGTTGATATGCCTGCTTTGTCTGTTGCTGGAACAATATGCTTGGTATTGAACTTCAAAACTTTTCCAACTCATTTTACTTTGGTGTCTTTCACTCCAATCCAAAGCAGCTGCTGATGACTGGTGCTGCACAAAACTGGCTAGCTTTTCCTCCATCAGCAACAAAGCCCATAACCATTAGCCAATTTCCAAGAGGCCTGAACGCCTTGCTTCCTTCGCACCTCAGCACCTTGTCCTCCACCCCCCCTCATAAAGCATACTCAGCTGGGGCGAAGCTACAATGATCACGTGCCTGTGACATCTATTCCTGGCAGACACAAATGTTGGATTGTCTCAGCTCCAGCAAGGAGAAGCTGGCTCTGTTGGTCCTGTGACTCAGGTGCTGAGGGTGCCCCCTAGAGATGGGGGAAGTCATTACCAGTCCCTCATGATGACGATGATGGACCACAGGGTTTGTTTTTTCTTCTTTCCATAGCTCTTAAGGTCTTTTCACACATGCTTGCTGACAGAGTATAGATCCTTGTCTTCCTGCACATCAGAACATGGCAGGCAACAGCATCCACACATGGCAACACCAGCCCAACAACCATCTCCTAGCAACGCACGTCCTCTGCCCCAGGAGACATCTGGAGGTCTCTGCTGTAGTCACACCACACGTTTCCTGGAGGGCAATCAGCTTTTTCCTCATCTCCTCTGTAACTCACTCGCTCTTGCCCTACCTCTCTCTCTGCTTCTCTCATCCCAGTACTTCATTCCAACTGGCTGAGCTGTTTTGGAGGGAGTCTCTTTCAGGATGAAAATAACAAGCCCACAAAATTTTTTAAAAGAGGTGGGGGGAGTAAATTAGTCTCAAATCTTAGAAACTGCTTGGCAAAGTGTAAGCATTAGTGAGAACAAGGCTAAGGATACAACTTAAATGAAAACTCAAATTTTCTTCACTTTTGTCTTCAAATTTCTGTTTTTTTGTGTCATCATTGTCTCAGTTCACTTGTACTTATATGTTACTATATCACCAGAGACACGAATCCGATGCATATTTCAGTGTGTTTTGCCTAAAAAGAAAGTTTCCCATGACCTCACATAACCTGTTTCAACTTCTATTATAAGAAACAACCCAGAAAAAAAGGAATAAAGTCCAACGAGCCTTCGTGTGACAGAGGGTACCTCATCAAAACAGCCTCTGCATGCGACTGCTAACGCACACTTCCTTTCCGTGCGAGTCCCCTTCCTCCCAGCCCCATCGCCACAAACCACCGTTCCCACAGTATTCCCATGACTCCGTTGCTCCCCCTCCCCTCTCCTCCCTCGAAGGGCCCAGACTCCACCAAAAGGCAGGAGGGCTGCGTTGGCGAGCAGCGAGCTGCTCTAGCCCACCTTCCTCACATCTGAGAGCCTGTGTGAAATCCTAATCCCCGGAGCGGAGCGGGGTGAAGCGCAGGCCCAGCTTGCCTGACCTCTCCGGTTGCCATGGATACAGCGCACTATAAATAAAACAGAGGGGGCTTTTTTTTCAGGCAGTTTGGCAGGGCTGCGTGGCCTGCTCGCTGGTGGGGCTTATTTTCTCTCTCCCTCCCTCGTTCTGTCTCTCCTCACTCTCATTCTACTCCCCTTTTTCGCTTATTCTCTCAATCACTGAGTGTCCGTCCTCTTTCTCCGTCTCGTGCTTCCTCCCTCTCCTTGTCTCTGTTGCTCATTCAGTACTTTCATTCAGCCCCTTCGAACCAGAACACCTGTATTAGCACAATACCTGTATTTAGATTCATTCACTTCTGGCAAAACACACAGGTTTAACAATCCGTTGTTCAAATTCAGAAAGTGAACACAGAAAGGAAACTTGTTCGGTAATATAAGTCTGTCGAGTAAACACGCGAGGAGCCGTCTCAGCAGAGGCCAAGTTGGTAAAAAGAAGACCTTTTTTATAGCAGAGAGGCAGAGATGAGGGGAGGCTGAGTGTGCTTGCACACTGAATCAGGACTGCGCTGCAGATTTTTGTCTGGCAAGGCAAATCTCGGGAGGCTGGAAAATAATTTGGTCATGGCTGTGGGAGGTTGTTGGGAATGGAAGGCGTATGGGTGATGTCGGGGAGAAGGTTTGAGGGGTGACTGGTTGGTGGGAGGAGGGGGTAGGGGTTTTTGACCGTCTCGCTGTGGTGAAAACATGCTTGACACTTCATTCCTTTCCAGTTAATGTGGAGCGGACTGCAGGATGTTAACCCTCTGCCTGCCTTTTGATGCTTGGCCTCCACTGTTGCACAATAGCCAGTCCTCACAACACTTCCTGCTTTACAGCGGTTCAGGGCTAAAACATGCGGGGACAGTTTTTTGAATAAAGCCCTCCAGTCGTGGGTGGGACATTTGCAGTATACATTATTTTCCGGTATCATGTCTACATTAGCTGAGTGTAATACTGTGAGACAATATGACAGGCCTGCTGTGCAACCCTCAGAAGCTGTCATGGTGATTTGAAAATTTGACCATCACATGCCAAATACTCTTTGTTTGGGAGATTTTTGAAGAGTAAGCCACAGTTCCTGGACCATCTGCCTCATATGAATTACACAAAAGGCAGGACCGGCACCAGCAAACATCCACAATGTTGCCTGGGAGACAGAGGTCACATGAGAGGATGAGTCACAGGAACCCAGAACTACCTAGAAACCAACGCTATTGAACGGCCTCACACCATCGTGGTCTTTACAGTTTGGCGACGTGCAGAAGTATTAGTGTCGTGTCAGTGCCTGAACAACAGTGAGACAGTGCCCTTGGCAAAAGACAAGTCTACAGTTAAACTTAATGGGGCCAGAATCTGATACCTCAATAGGAATCCACATCAGTGCCAGCCGCTGTTATTTACAAGCTACACACACACAGCACTATGTGTATACCAACCTGTGTCTGACCATGGGTCTGCTGCTGGTGTGTGAGTTAGTGTGTGTGTTCATGCAGACCTGGAGAGTAGGGAGTTAATGCAGGCAGGGCTGTGGCAGTCCTCCTGCCCCTCAGCCAGATTAATCATGCAGGAGAGACACAGCAGGCCCCCGTTCATTCTGCCTGGGGGTGAAGCTGTGCCCGCATGCTCTGCGTATCACATGGCCCCGGCCCCCCTCTCTTCTCTCCACTCTCGCTCTTTCTCTCTCTACTGGGGGTGCTGTGGATGGCGCTGGTGGTGGAGGAGGAGTGTGTTGGGGGGGTGGGGGGGTGGTTATTGGTGGTGTGGTGGAACGCCACAGCACGCACTTTAGCTTTCTTTCTTTCCTCCACACTGTTGTTTTTTTCCTCCTCTCTTCCCCCTTCACTTCCCCTTCTGTGGGTGTGAAGCGAGTGAGGCGGAAAAAAAAGAAGAAGAGAGAAACAGGCGTCCATCTCTCCTGCAAGGAGACAACAACAGCCTCTTTTTTTATCTCCCGTTGGAGGGCCCTGACGACAGCAGTGGCCAGGCTCGGTGGATGAAGAGGAGAAGTGTGTGGGGAGAAGGGGGTGGGGGGGCATACCAAGGGACTCGCCACAGATATCTCCTGGAAACTGCTCGACGATGTCTCTGCGCATCAGAGAACAGCCACAGCCATTGTTGGGCTCATTGGGAGACAGAGGCGGCATCGCACAGTTGTGTGCTTCAGCAACAAGCACCTATAGTGTGTTTACAGCAGAACCTTAAATGTCTCATGATGTGTTTTGTAGTAAGTATTCAGGATGAGTAGCTTACTGTAAATCCGATCATAAACAGTGCACGTGTATGTCTGCTGGGCTTCAGCTCCACGCAGACTGTGAACATAATAGTGACACTGGTTCCTACCTCTGTGTGGGCCTACACAGATACAACATGATCCATGTGCATTTGGACAGCGGTGCATTGTTTGCAATGCACGGTCCGGCGCCAGAGTCTTATCACTTTGGCCGTGAAATGACACAGAGATGAGGTCAAGTGTAGCTTTGCTGGGCTTTTTCAACTGCATCAAAAGAGCCTTTGACATACTTTCTGAAAGTATTGTCTTAGCAGATGGGAGCACAAGTGTTTTACTGAGCAAAGTAATGAATTTACATATGTTGTGACATTTAAAGATGTACAGCAAGTATAAGTGAAATTTAGGATGAACTCTACTCGGAGACTAGTAGCTGTGTTATGGTTATGCAAGAGTCAGCAGCTGGGTAATGTGCACTGGAGAGGTGAACACACTTTCAAGCCTTGTGACCACTACCATGAACATGTTTCAGATAAGGCATTTAAAGAATATTTTCAGTATAATTCAGTTTTACTTTAATTTCAACAGAAAAGCCAAAACACACCAACTGCAGGTTTTCCCAATTTCCTGAGAGTTTGGCTTGAATATATCAGAATCAGAATCAGCTTTACTGGCCAAGTATGTGTGCACATGCAAGGAATTTGACTCAGGTTTAAACATTAAACTCAATCAATGTACTTGCATGTGAAAAAAGCACATAAAGCTCAACAAGGACAAAAAAAGTATACAACTAATTATTACATTTGATGGGACTATTTCCAGTATTCTCTCTTCTGTGCCATTTTTCTGCAAGCATGAATAGCATGCAAAACAAAACTTAAGGTATAGTGAAACCATAGTTATCTTCAGTTCCATTTTAAGTATACGCTTTGAAAAGCCACAGTGCGCATGCTATTAAAACACGAGTTACATACATCAAGGCAGCAGTTTGCCTCTGCAAGGTGTCTCCAAAGTCTTCTTGAAAACAGCGAGAGTCAAAGAGGAATCTCTTTCAGGATCTGATCTGAGGGTCGAGTGGGGGCACATCTGGTTCCAGATGCAGAACACTTCCCCTTTCAGCTCGACCAAAACAATATCTGGTGATGACACTTGGAAAAGTTTGCCCAAAAGAAAACTGCAGTGATGATGACGGTACAGCATGTTTTGTGTTTGTGAATGCATCCTGTTGAGAAAATAAAGAGACTTGATGAATCACTGTCCTCTGAACCTCTCTGAAACGGCTACACAACTGACTAGTGCAACACATGCTCTGAAACACACGCACACACACACACACACACACACACACACACACACACACACACACACACACACACACACACACACACACACACACACACACATTTACATAGTCTACCTTGTAGTGAAAGCAGTGACAATAATATATTGCTTCTCTGTGTTTTTGTATGTCTGTGTGCACGGGTGTGTGTGTGTGTGTGTGTGTGTGTGTGTGTGTGTGTGTGTGTGTGTGTGTGTGTGGATCTCGCTTTCCATCTCATTGCCTTTGAAAAGCCAGCCACAGGTAGGAACCATATCATTTTGCAATTACATAAACTCTCTCATCTTAAATTACCAGGCCATTATCTTCATCTGAAATATAGCTCCTATGACAGAGGTGCTACTCTTGCTTCAACACCCAGAACCAGATTCATGAAATGCACTTTATTTTGCCAGATACATGCCAGACAAAGACAACTTGTCTAAATTTTGTTAATGAAGATACCTTAGAGCAGCAGAGTGCATTTCTCACGTCACCATTAATCACTGAGTGGTGCATCAACTTATATAATGTTGGAGTGCTGCTTTTATTCGCGCCAGTGAGCTGATTTGTTACAGTGGACATTTTCTTTAAACAGATTAGCCAGCTGCCAAACATTAGCCGAGGTAACCGCGATCTGCAATGGAAATTACAGATACAAATCTGGAAATATGCCTCACAATTTTAGCATCGGCAAACATTTCAATTTCATTTGCAAGCTTGGAGAGCATTACTGGAAATTAAGCAAGAAATGTGTGAGCACAGTCATAACAAATGTGGGGGTGGATGTGGAGCCCTGCTGAAATTCAAATTTTATACTGGCCCTGGTGAAGCATGCAGGTCTATTTGCTCAGGCTGGACATTTAAAAATTACATATATTCTGTGTGAACTAGCTGCAAACCGTACGGCATGTCAGTGTTCTATTCTGCTAATCAAGTGTGTCCAATTGTGATTACAGCAGTTGAAAGAATTTTTCTAGATATTTGACTCTAAAATGTTTGCCCACTGTAAGCTACAGGACATGGAAGAAAAGAAGACTTACTTCACTGTAGAATCATAAGGATGGAAGTAAGTGACATACACAGAAAGAAAGAAGACTTTTGGATAAAAGTTGTTCAATTTTATTATTTCTTTGATTGCACCATACAAGCTTGACATTAAAGATAAAAATGTCTCTCATTTTACAAGTGAGCATTGTAGCACTGTTAAATATCCCATTACAAAACGTCCTTCTCCCTATAGAAAATGTAAAAAAAGAACACACAAAGTATGACCACACATCTCTAAAATAGCACTGAAAGAAATGGAGAAGAGTAACACAGAGCTGGATCATTTGGCAGCGACTGTCTAACTTGATCCACTGGGAGCGACAGACGAGGCATTTGGCACTGTCATTGGTCCACAACAGGTCGTAGTGAGACTCCTGCCAGGTGGCGGAGGGAGACATACATTGCATTGTGACAAATAAACAACCCTATACTATTCCCAGGGAGGAGACAGCAAGATGAAGGAGGACCCTTCTGTGCCTTATTGCACCCCATTATGCCCTCCCATGCCCATTCTGTCATCCTGAGTCACAAATACTGAACCGTACATGTGTTTGTATATGAGCTAATGCAAACTGTCTCACAAGGGATGCGAAGAATGTCAGTGGTAAGTAAACAATATTGTGTATGTCGGGTTTGTGAATTGGACTAAAAACTGTGTGTTAGAATGAGGGTGTGTTTTTCCACGTTACACAAAGTGGAAAGCATCAACAACAAGTGAATACATATGATAGTCATCAATTCCCTGGCAAACACATATACATTGCAATCAATTGCTTTGGAATTTCTTTCCCACAAAGAATGTTGACAGTACTGCAGCATCCAAAAATAATTGAAAACCATTACATTCAAGCATTTCCATTGCTGTGCTTTGGGAGTGAAAGCAACATTGTGAACTTTACCATTTCTGAGAGCCACCTTTGGAGCTCCCCATGCCATTAGCCCACAGGCTGAGGCTCCACATTAGGTGTCCAACATTGTCCAGTGTGACTTCATTTGAATCACGGGGATGCGTGAAGCTGCGTGGGCATCTGTGCATCGGTGTGTGAGGATTACCTCACAGTAGGTGTGGTCGTTACACGCAAGTGGCTCGGCTTGGTGGGGAGAGGAGGCTTGATGCCGCGAGAGGGGGTCTGCATGGGGGCTGTAGTGCTTTCGGCGCTAAAGGTTTTCATCAGCTGAGCCACCCGGCCACGCCCTGCGCAGGTTGGTGCGCTCCCTGATGACCCGGCCTCCTCTGAGGCAGCCCTCCGAGACGCTTCTGATGCACCAATATCTGCAAAAGAGAGGGCCAGATTTCTTTAAGATCTCTTAAAATGTCAATTGTGTAATATTTAATAAATATAATATAATATAATATAATATAATATAATATAATATAATATAATATAATATAATATAAGTAGATTTCAACCTTCCTTTGTTTGTTTTTAAGTGCTGCACCCTGTATCTGCCACAAATTGTATTAAGATCAGGAAATAAACTTTTTTAAGCTTTCCTTAATATGATTCTAGGATCCAATCATCACTTAATTTGAATTTTGTCTCAATTTTTCTCTTCACCGTATATTTTAAGATAATTATCCTGCCTGTCACAAGGGGGCCTTCTTTACTGTAAACCACAGTGGTCAGTGTCTTGTTGCAGCAGGAAACACAACACCTTTTTGGGAGCATGAGAACATGAAAACCAGGTGGAAATCATCAGTTTGAACGGACACACTCCTTATTTTTCCGTGCAAACTGGTTTAAAAAACCTGAACAATGACAGTTACTCAGTCAGCACATCTAAGCTACATTATTGTTAAAAAGCAGGAATCCAGTCTTCCCACACCACTCAATCATTTCCTCTCTGCAAACACTGTGCCTCCATTTTTCTTCATTCTTTTCTACCTTTTATTCCCTCCTTTTCATTCGCATCCCTTTATCCCACTCTGGCTGAACAGAGGTCATCCTCAGTGGAAGTGTAGTAGGGACACAGCTGGGTGTAGTTGGTGTGTGTGTGTGCGCTTGCTAAGGTACTGTGTTTGGAAGAGGGTATAATTGAGGGAGGAATGGAGGGAACAGGAGTAACGGAGGGGAGGGAGGGCCACAGGGACAGCAATGGAGAGCAGACAGACGCTGCTCAGACACCAGAAGGCTTGAGGAGCCACATATTTTTAGCGTCATCCCCGGGGGACAGAGATATGTGAGAGCGCCCGCGTGCATGGCTAGAGACGCACACAAGCTCACACACACACACACACACACACACACACACACACACACACACACACGTTTCCATCACTTCTGGGGACATTACAGAGTCTTTCATTGGTTTCCAGGAGACTTAACAATAACCTAACCACCACTTGCTTCACCGTAAACCTTATCCTAATCTTAAGCTAAACCTTACATCATCCTAAAGTTTTCACCCTAAATTTTACACTATGTGGACTTGTGTGTTGTCCCCATAAGGAAGGCGAGTCCCCACGATGTGACCATGTAAACAGCTTCATGTCCCCACAATGTAAGTAACACATGTCTACACACATACACACGCACACACACACACAAAACAAAGTGAAAACACGCACAAGCGTACACACAGCTTCTAGCAGTTGAATTTCAAAAGACACGCGTGTTCTCATGTTACATTCAGGTACGTGCGCGCGCGCACACACACACACACAAACACAAACGTGCACCTTTGCAGAGCCCTCCTGCTCATGGATTCAGTCACGCATGCAGCCATCTCTGACTAACACCACGGCCTAGCACAGAGTCACACAAACACACACGCGCAGACACAGAGGTGGGGTACAGCCAAAACCACACAGGCACTCCTGGGGCCAGGAAACCTTTAAAGCTCTTGATGTCTTGCAGGCATGAAAAGGAGAAACCCAAAGTAGCCTTAAAGGTTGTGTTATTGTTTATTGTTGTTTACTCTCCTTTCTCTCCTCGCCCTCACTCTCTCTTGCCCCTTTCCCTGTGGCTCCAACACCTCCCTCCGCCCTCCTCTTCATCTCTTCCTCTCCCCGTCTTGCCCTGCCTTCCTCTGCCCCCTGACCCGCGGTTCCTGTGTTAATGTCCTCTTGCCGCGCTGCGTGGGCTTGCCTCTGATTGTCTCGTTGTGTTGTGTGGTCACCACGGAAACCTTGGATAGGCTCCAGCAATTGAGGCTGACACACATTCAGGCACGCACCGAGCACACACGCAGACAGACACACACACAGATGCACAGACACACAGGCACACACACACTCATGGTCAGAGAGTTTTTTGAGCTCAGAGCCTTGGTGCAGGTCTGAGTGGAATGCTTAATAGAGAGACAGAGAGACAGAAAGAGAAGGAGAAGGAGAGTTGGTGTTATGGGCACGGACAGCTGTAAAGAAATAACGCAAGTATCTATACAGTATATACATAAAACCGTAGTTCTATATATTGAGAGAAAGTCTTGACAGAGAGCCCTTAATACCTTCACACAGGTAACCCGACTAACCTGTCTTAACACACCCAAAAAAATGCTGAAAAAAAATCCCCACGCCTTTCTGCCTGAAACTCTTCTCAGCAGCTGCACTCTTTGCTCCGTCAGCAGAAACAGTCATTAAAGCTACCTGCGAAAACACCTATTAAAATGAAAGAGAATCTCTGCATTAAATCACTCGTCGAGATTGATTAATCTCCCATTTGAGCCTTCGTTCGCCACTCCTCACATCTCAGTCCAGCTCGTAAATGTACAGGGAGGACAAAGAGGAGGGGGCGGGAGGCAGTGTCACTGACCAGGCTAGCACAAAAATTAAAGACCAATCTATCTCTTTAAAGACCTCCACGTCTCTGGCAGAAAGAGAGGTGGGGGTTTGGCGGGGAGGTGGGGGGCAGAAGTGGGGCAGAGGGCAGAATTCCCGAGCAGCATGTCTGTGGACTGAAGGGCAGGGAGGAGAGGAGGTGTGTGTGTGTGTGTGTGTGTGTGTGTGTGTGTGTGTGTGTGTGTGTGTGTGTGTGTGTGTGTGTAAGCAAAGCTGGGGGGGGCTCCTGTGTGGGGGGCTGGGGCCCCTGTCACTTATCAGCTCTAGCTGAGCGTCGCCCAGGGCTAGAGTCGGGAAGCAGCGCTGGAATGTGTGTCCTTCCCTCTGAAGGTGAGGAGAGAGGAGAGGAAAGCCGGTCGACAGACAGACAGAGAACACACACACACACACACACACACACACACACACACACACACACACACACACACACACACACACACACATGCACGTATGAACACACACCGTCAGCTGCTGGACGCACTTTCATACTCACATGTGCTCAAATCACATGACACATACACGCAACACATAGTTCTGCATCTCCAGGTTCAGCTCCACACTCCACACTTTTTATGCAGATGACACCCAACTTTAACATCATGTCAAATGATCAGTTGGTGTCTGATTTTTACAGATTTTAAATGAAAAATTGAGGTTTGCCCAGATTTTGTAGAAGGAGTAGATTTGTTTTAACCATTTTTCACCTTCCTTTCCTTCGATCATTGCTGTCTGCAGTAAATTAGGTCTTCTTTGACAACAAGTTGCTTAAGGTAAAAGACACAGAGGAGAAAAGTGGTGAGAAAGAGGGAACCAATAATAAGCTAATCATTTGCACTATGTAAGCAATGCCTGCTTAGAGTTCTGTTATTTAAATCATTTTTTTACACTGATTTTTAATCAGATTTTTACGTCGATGTAATCAAAACACCTTTAGGCTAATATTTTTTAAATGATAAATTGATAAAAAAAAAGTTAGGATATCTTGACTCCTGCATTTCAGATAATAACAAATTGCATCAAATTAAAAACATAATCTACCAACAAACCAAAAAACTCACATCTGCCATCTGATTTCCTGACATTTGACATGTGCATTTTGACAATATAAAGAGCTCGACACTTTTCAGTTTAGTGATTTTATCCTGTCATCTCTGGTTTTCTCTGGTCATTGTTGCTTTTTGTCATGGCAACCAATCCCATATACAACTTCTTGAAATCTCAAGTGTTAAATTTTGGAGGTCAGAACAAGTTTCACTCCAGCTCCAATGGACACTTGTCAATAAATTCATCTTCTGCAACTGTTGTGTGGACCACAGTCTCTGCTCACAGGATGCAGAAATCCTTGTCATTACCCACATTCAAAAGAAAACAGCTGAGGCATGAGCCTTATCCTAGTCAGCCTCCTCCTCCCCTTAGAACAAGCTTCCTGCCATTGTCAAGGACAGACACTCAGTCAGTATTTTTTGTCCAGAGTCAAGACACATTTATTCAGCACTGTGTTCGGCCCACCTCAACTCCCACCACACCAGCTGTTCCTTTCCCTTTCCTTTCCCTTTCTTTTTCCTGCATTCGTCTGTTATTCGCTGCCCTGGCAGTGCCCACTGATCTAGCATCCAGCCACTAATGTGGGTGCAGGCGCACACATATAAAACCTGTCCGTGCTACTGCGGTTTATTGGAAATGTTTCTTCTTTCGTTCCAGCTTTTAGTCATTTGTGTTGTGTGAAACTGTTGATCCTGATCCAGTTGATAAATCACCTTAAACACTCTGAGCTCATGGCACATGCCTACACAAACAGATTTCTTACTTGAGAGTAGTGCAGCAGAAACTCCCTTAAAACGTTGTTAAATTCTGATATTCTATGTTCAGTCCAGTCTATTTCAGTGGATATCTGCAAACATGATTTCACAAATATTTTTAGGATTTTGCTTCTTGATGACATTATTAAGAGCTTGTTAGCTTGTGTCTGGCATTTGGAGAGATTTGCCCAGCCTCCAAAATCTACAATGAACTGCCAGGAATGTTCAGAATGAACCAGACACTAAAGAGAGAGAGAGAGAGAGAGAGAGAGAGAGAGAGAGAGAGAGAGAGAGAGAGAGAGAGAGAGAGAGAAAAGATCTAGAAATAGTTTTAGGATTGATTTTTTTTTCCATTCAGCTTTCTTTAACAAGTGCTAGAAAACATGCAGGCGAGAGAATACACAGGCAGACTCAACCTTGAGCAACAGCCATCGTGCTATTAAATTGGGACACTGCTGTTGTGTTTTTCTGAAGGAAATGATCTGCACTGACAACACAATATCGACATTGAATATGGCTCAGATAATGTCAAGACGGCAATTTATCTAATTCAGCTCTTTCACAAAACGCTCAAGCACTGAAGAAGAAATTTTACTCCCATGTTTAAGCTTTTCTGTGGATTCCTCTCTGAAAAAAGGTCAACCATGTCTTCCCAAAACAAAGCAACTATCAGGAACTGTTGCTGTGTGTTTGCAGTGTGAGTGCACTGTAGGATGAATGTTTTTCCAGCAGAGGGACCCTATGGAAACAAGGTTTTCTATGCAACTGGCCATTTTTCCTACAGTATCGCTGTCTTCCACTGGATGGTGCTAACTCCACCCTTACACTACCCATTTTTCTGCATAACTGGGTCACTGTATGGTGAATGAGTGCCTGGTCAATTCATGAAACTGGGTGCTGTATTCAGTCAGGAAGTCTAAGAATCACAAGGATAAGAGACACAAAGTAATCTGCAACATCATAGTGGAAGACAATAATGAAAATAATATTCATGTCAAAGCCTGAGATATCTCTCATGAAGACAAAGCCTGAAGAAATCTCCACTGTCTACACAGTGAACATCTGCATGGACAAAGGCAGAGACATGCAAGTAGCACAGACACAAAGAGAGAAACAAGAAGACAGACCAGCATCCCACTCATTTGTGAAAACTGAATAAAATGTGAAACCCAGATTAAATGTAATACTTGTACGATGTGCAGATAATTGGCTAGTTTTGTCACCACTCTCCACTCTGCCTTGCCTGTTCTTACTGGCTTAATGACAGCAACGGCTGCCAAATAACTTAGGAAACACTTTGTAAGGCCAACACAAATTCAGTATTGATCAAACGGTTATACTCCCATGTGCCATCAATATTTTAATCCATAAAAAAACGATATAACACCATTTAATTGGGGGTCAATTAAAAAAAAAGTGTTACTAAGTAAATTCCAAGATTTTAACTATTATCATTCACTAAAAAATATGACTGTAAGAGACCAGGAAGTTTTGGGGGTTTAATATTGCTCATTTTAGGCCCCCAGTAAACAAAAAGTCATGTAATTTTGCTCTAAAGGACAAGAACTCTGTCTTATATATCTGTAGGTCCTCTGGCATCTGACTTGATCTGGTTAAACGACCCTGCACCTGACTCAACCCTGCGTTTATTGACAATTTCACTGCTGACATGCGCCCATGACAGAAGTGACCAAACAAGCAGGTGTGTGGGGGCGATGTGGTGCTGCGACACAAATCCCAGTCACATAAGCTTTTTTCCCCTCTAGGCTGGCCTCATTTTGCTCTGCCAGTCCATAAAGATTCCAGCGGGCTGAGGCACTATTTGGCGAGCATATTAGGTTTGGGGAAATAAATCCTTCTTCCTTGCTGCGGCGCTGAAAAACCTATCTGGTGTGAACTTTGTTCAGACTGGTTCTGCTCGGTGCTCCGCAGCCATTATAACTCTCAGAGAAGAAGTAGTGGAACGGGTTCTCTTGAGGGCTCAGTGGTGACCGTCATTTATGCTAGTTACAGTATTGTGGACTTGATTTTCAACCCACATCTGTGTCTAGACTTCTCCAGTATGTAACATCTAACTGAAAAGCCGTAAGAGAAGTTAGAGTAAGATTCATGGATAGGGATGTCAGGGATGTCTCTCTTCGCTGTGTTTGTCCATGATGACACCAGCCATCTTTAATATTGCTGTTTGGGTATTTGTCTTCATTAGCCAGCAAATGAAAGACTTGCAGAGACTGAAGAACATTTAATAGACATAGAGGAAATGTTTATCTATTCATTTTTCAGACCCATCGTGTACCCTTCCCTGTGCTTTATGCTCACTCACCTTTCCCACCGTGTGATTCCCAGACTCTCTGAGGTTCCTGTGCGCGCAGGCCACCTTTGGTAGGTAACGTTGTTCCAGAGTCTATTTTGACAGTGCTGCTGGGGGAAGCTGATGGTGTGGCGGCGGCCAGCCTCAGATTTGCGAGGCCGGATCTTGTGTTGACAGAGCCTGGCGCTGCATTTGCAGAAGCTGGTCTCACATTGACAGGGCTAGCTCTCATGGGAGGCCTGGAGCAGATGGAGGGCTGGGGAACTGACTTCTCCTCAGTCGCACTGGCTGAATTCAGCTCGGGCTGCAGAGGGAAGAGTGACAAAAGAGGACAGAGGAGTGCGATCAGTGTTGACAGCTAATTCACATACAGTGGAATTACTGTCATGTTTGATTAAATCAGCAGATAAATGATTCACCAAATTACGGTTCTCCAGTGACTACGCTGTGCCACAATGAAAAACACAGAACTATGACCACTGATTAAGAGTTTAAGGATGTGTGGAGAGAAAATTATAAGGTGACTTGGAAATCAAGCTGCCTCGCTAATCTTCCTTCCTGATCTTACGCCTTCTTAATCAACAATCTCACTCTCTCCCCCTCTCTCAGGCGGACTCCTTCCCTCTCTAAATCAACTGGAGAAAACCTGCAGCAGCTCTAGCAACAGCCACCGCTACATCTGCAGCACCGAATCAGCCCCCTTCCTGTTTCCAGACACAAATCACTCCATCTACAAACGAGACATTCAACAAAATAATGAATTTTCTAAGGGGAGGCTTAGACTGTGATTTTTTTTGGCTGTCAGACTGGCCAAACCTCCTAAGGTGTGGATGATCATTGCCACATCAGCGTGGGTTGGCCAGAGATGTGTTGGGGCCTGTTATATAGAGAGTCTGGTATAGATATAAGAAGTGAGGGAGAGACATTTCCTTCTGTGGCAAAGAGGAGGGAAAAACAGAGAACAGAGGAGAGCTCACGCGCCCAAACCTCAGGAGACTACCCCACAATCCCATCCATCTGCGACTGACGCATTCTCTATCTCTGGCGTTTTAATTCCCTGATCAAGTTCATCAACCATCTGTTCTAGGGCAGTCCAGAAATCCTGCCTTGCCTCTGTGATTCAGCTGTTCTGGCAGCGCGTGTCACCTGCACACACACACACGCACACACGCATTTGCGTGCGCATAAACACAAAATGAGAAAGAAAGCGAGGGGAGATGGAGAGCATACTCCCCAGACAACCCAAGGTTGGAGCGATGAAGGAGCCAGTGGGAGGACAGTTCGGTTCAGCTGTTCCCCAGAGATCTACGAGGGGTGCGGCAGCTCAGGCGAGCGGGAGCACAGAGAGGGAGAATGCTGGGAGAAAGATGATCTGCAGAGAGGCTGGGAGCGAGGGGACAGCTGGCCTAACCACCATTTCCTGTTACTCACAGAGGGTGGGACCGCCATGAAAGGACACTCCAAAGCCACATTTTAAAAGAGCTGAGGAGTGGCTCCCGATACTGTTAATCACACCTTGCTGGGACATGCCAGGCTGGGTTTTAAGATGTGTTGCTCAGTGCGGATGACACCAGGAAGCAAATAGTCTGCTGCTTTACAAAGCATCTAAAATATAACCTAAGAGCAGTCAAATATTTTAAAAGCACAAACTGAGAGCATCTAAAAAGAAAAAAAAACACAATTACTTTAATTCACAAATACCTTTTCTGCTGCTGGGGGTGATGAATGCTCGCTCACTGACACCTGTGGGTTTAACAAAGACATTACATGAGGACATGATGCAACCAGAGAGCGCAGAGCTCAGTTAAAGCAGGCAGTTGCTGCAACTCACCGGCAGAGGGAGTAAAGTGCTCGTCTCCTCACATTTCCCCTGTTGAGACAGACAGTGCCATGTTAGATGATACTAAAGGCGACACGTCATCCTCCTCAACTGTGAGTCAGTTCAGCACTTGGAGTGAGTGAGGGGAAGTACAGGGTTTAAGAGCGAATCGAGAGCAGAAACGAGCTCATCGTGCACATAAAG
This sequence comes from Chaetodon trifascialis, assembly GCF_039877785.1. Lineage (NCBI taxonomy): Eukaryota > Metazoa > Chordata > Actinopteri > Chaetodontiformes > Chaetodontidae > Chaetodon > Chaetodon trifascialis. The sequence goes on along the minus strand of NC_092071.1, from coordinate 13,840,812 downwards.
GGTATTGCAAATGCTAAGTATTTAATGGCATATCTGTGCAGTGGGTGTGGTGATGGGACTGCAGGAAAATCAGTGACCGGCTGGTGTGCTAGAATTTCCACTGAGTGAGCAGCGTGCAGCTTTAGCTCGGAGAGCCATCGTGGTCAGGCCAGATGAGACCGTCCACCCCGCTCTGGCTCAGTGTGTGCACGGTTGCCATGACAACACAGCAAATCTCTTTTTAAGATAGCGTGAAAAAAGGAGACATGTCACCCCCATTCACCCCGCCACCCCCTCCCAACTCCAACATCAACGGCTCACACACCGCCGAGCACAAACACACACACACAAACTATCACCACTCTGGAAATTCTTTTTGACACAATTTAGAGGCTTAAATAACAGCATTTAAACAGTATTTTAATGGGCAGGACTTATTTTTACCAGCTATTCTCTGAAGCCTAATTTGAGAGTTTGTGAGCATGAAGTGATGAAGGTGTTATGTCTGAGATGAAAGTGTTGAGTTTGGTATAAGTTGGTCTGACAGGCCAGTTAGTTTTTTTTATGTCTTTACATTGATATACAGAGTGGGAAACAAGGGGGCAGGAGACAGTGATTTCACACGACAAACAGAAACAGAAGAAATCCTCTAAATCATCTTTGTTCCTCGGTGTGAGCATCACTCTGACAAACAACATGATTTGATGTGAAACTGCTACACACCTTTAAATTCAGTGAGATTCCAGGTTGTGCTTTAGGAGGGAAGTTCTCTCTCTCGGTTCTGACGGGTTCTGTGGTTTTTCTGCTCTTCAGGATGGTCTGATGGCTGCAGATAACCACAAAAGTCATGCATAGTGTTATATCTTAAGTATGTTTACAGCAGAAACCCCTGATAACCCCTCAAATTATAGTCTGTAAACAACACTATGCTGAAACAATAATCTATTTATATGACAAAGCTGTATTACTATGTGTTGTTCTGAAGACTCGGCGCCTTCTTTTCTCCAAATCCTGAGCAGATGAATCTGGAGCTCAGCTCATCCACCTCCCCGATCACGATGACGGCCACGTCTCCATCCCGGCCGAGCAGCCAGCTCACATTCTTGCTGTTGGCTGGAGGAAACACACACACAAACACACACATTAAAATATGAGTTATACTGAAACACTGATCTAAAGTTTGAATATGTTTAAAAATGTTAATTACTCAGAGATACTTCACTCAAAGAAGTGTTAAAGAAATGAAAAGTGACACCAGAACATGAAATACATTAAAATCACACTTGATAATAGAAAGATTTTTAATGTAATACAGACTAACAGAGATTGCTTTATCTGATTCTTCCGGTTCTTGAAACCACAACGATAATTTGTCAACAATTATTTTGAAATATTGACATCTGTCAGATAATCAGTTGTTGCTCTGTTCGTTCCAAAAGAAAAGTTATCAGCGGTTTATCATAAGTTGAGGCTGCTGTTGTGGTTAATGTGAATGTTTTTTCAATCCCTAATCTGAATTTTGTCATCTTTTAATTGCCACCTTAAACTTAACCCCAGTTCTTAATCCTAAAACATCATTAAATGAGAGCTGGTCTTCCTCCTTGTCTCTTCCTATTTGTCTGTCTTTGTGAGGACACTGAGTCCTCATAAGCAAGCAAAACAAGGCACACACACTGGGTTCAAAGGGTGAGACCTCGTGGGGCTGGAAACAGGATAACATACAGCGCTTTCAAAGCGAACTGGTTTTGCCAGCTTGCCCTGTGGATCGCATTCTTGCAGGGCATACCAGGATGACTATGAAACCACAGCTGTCAGAACCTTGGTAAACAGGCTATCAGTGCAAAGTGACAGCTACAAACCGCAGCGCCATTGTCAGGTGCAGTCGAGATGAATCATGTCAGCTGAGTATGGGGACATTTAAAAGACACCTTACTTAATGTGTTGGTATGCATTTCAGGTCCTACTGTAATAGGCAGTGTTAAAGCATCTGAAATGTAGCTTACAATCAATAATGTGGTGCACTGATATTTTAAAGTGACATCTTAAGGACAAGTCACACGCTGAGCTGTGTCTCATGTAAACCTACGACATAAGCACACGCACACAAACATGTAACCATATATGGTAATCATAGAGTACTTCAACAAAAATTACCATAAAGTCAGCCTAACCCAACAAAAGTCCCATGATCAGAAAAGGCTAAAGGCAAACTGTTAACAGCAGCCGAGAGAGACTTCACTCTACCCATAAAAACAAACTGAGCATGTGAGCTCTCCCACAAGGCCAACCAGATAAAATCAAACTCCCTCTTTGTTTCTCAAACACATACATTTCCTGCATGCTTCCTGTTTCACCCCCTGCTAATTGTTTGAAGGACTGAGTCTTGACTCACTTCCTATTTTTACAAAGAAACACATACTATCCACCATTTCCTCTGCACTGTGGACGGGGAGCCTGTGTGGACAGGAGCTGTGACCATGTGATCTCAGCCTGCAGTCTCCATCCAGCCTCCTAAGGACAGCTGCATGGGTCATTAAGAGATAGAAAGAGCACTGTTCTCTCACTCTGCACCCCAGTTCATAGTAAGTGCTTTGTTATTAGCCAAGACAGATCACATTACTATATCAATCAGAGTTAATGCACCAACTGCAGCGTGATGTTAATTGGTTTTAAGTCATATTTGAATGGGTTAGCATTGGTGGACGAAGTATTCTGATCCTTTACTTCAGTAAAAGTACCACACTGTGGAAATATTCCACAGTACAAGTAAGTATGATCAGCAACATGTACGTAAAGTATAAAAAAGTGAAAATACTCATTGTGCAATAAAAATTTTTTTCTTTAAGCGTTTTATTATCGTATATGATATGTTGGGACCGATGTTACTGCTGCGTTCATGTGTATGTTGCATTTTACTGCTGGAGATGTTTATGGTTGAGCTCATTTTAACAATTTATGTACTACTGGGGGGCAATGAATCATATTCTATACCATCTTCATGTGTTTGCAGCTGTCCTGTGAGAACCACATACGTCTAAAAACTCTGCTTTTCATGAGCTCAGAAAAAACAGCCCTGTTTTCAGCTTTGTAACAGTGTATTTTCCAGCTAATCCATTTAAAATAGCTTATTTAGCTTAAGAAGTGGGAGAACTTTCCAAACCCCTAAAGGAACATTTAATCCTCCAGTTAATCAGAAACATTCAAATTCAAAATCTCCTTGTTTGGAGACACACATCACCAGACAGGAAGGGTATGAAAAACTGTAATGTGAAAAGTAGCTACAGCTGTCAGACAAATGTAGTGGAGTAAAAAGTATAATAGTCGCCTCTGAGATTTAGATGTAATATGATTTCTACTGAAGTACAGCACTTGAGTAAGTGTCCTTTGCTTTGTCATCTTAGGAGTCCTGCTTTGGAATATAAAAATAGAGCAATTTGTTTGTAATGTCACAGCCATCACGCTATGCATTCGTCATTCCAGCACTTGCTACCGCAGAAGAGAAAATGCAGACAGGCAAGATTCTATGCGTCAAACCAGTTTCAGGACAGACTTGCGGCCTCCTGAGTGTCTGGTTGTTTTGTTTTGTTTGATTGCTGCATGTACACTGTTGACTCCAACTGTCGCTTTTGAGCAGAAGCCAGCTCCTGATAAACCCATTTACCATCCACGCTGCCTCATTCCCCCTTTGCAGACGCTTTTTTTTTCCCCTGGTTGTCTCTGTCTATCACGCCTATGTTTTCATCTGCCATTTATTTTCCATCAAACACGCATTCCAGACATGAGTGACGTCTCTGAACCAGGTGAATATTCAACTCTGTCACTCACGTATGGGGTGACTGGGAACATAATGACCTAAATATATGTGTGAACACATACACATATACCTCACATTCAATCAATACAGCACTTCTTAAACAATGTGCTCATTTCAGGGTGCATATGACATCTACTTTACTTCGCTTGTGTAAATGTTAACATCATCTGCGATTGTGATGTTAACATTAATTCACCAACATCATCAATCTGCTGTAATTGTTTAGGACTTCAGATATAAATAGAGCTTCATGTTAGTGAGGTATAAATGGTCTTTGGTTTCTTTGTGTAAATCACGCTGCACATCATCTTCTTCCAAGTCTCCATCTCTGCAACATGACAGACACTTTAATGTGGAGCAGCTGGTGTTTGTTAGCCCAAGTTTGTACTTTGGGAAACTTTAAACTTGCCAAACGGACTTCAGGTAAACGCTGCGCCTGTCTTGGCAAACAGCTGTTGAAATGACAGGGAACATGAGCTACAGCACCAACAGTACATCCAGCAGCACAGGATGTTTGTCACAACCGATGCACACATGCTTGTGGGGTGTACTTCTCAAGCTTTGTAACGCTCTGTCAGGTACGGAGCGGCAAACTGTGCAAACACAATGTAATCCTGCACGGGGAGAAGATGGGTTTCTGTGCAATGCTCAGTGTGCTTGAAAAACTTGAGGGTGCAGCCTGTCGCAGTAGATAAACAGGGAGAAGAGAAGTTAACAAAAGGTGAGGTGGTGGTGGTGATGGGTTACCTTTTTTTGGTTTTGTCCTCTTGCACTCAGCATCTCCCCCTTCTCTCTCCAGTTTCTCCTCCCGCTCTTTCCAGCGCCTCACCTGCTCCTGGCGCATTTTCAGGAACAGAGTCTTTTTCTGATCCTCGTTTAGAGCATTCAGCACATCAGGGTCGATGTACATGTCCTTTAATATCTGCTGCAACATGTTGGCGACTGAACCTGGGGGGGTTGGCTTAACCTGGTGCCACCTGGCCAAGCACTCTGAGGGAGGAGGCGCTGTCCTTTGGCCAGCAGCTTCTTGAGGTGGACAGTGTTGGTTTATAGCCTCATGTCGTTAGAAGATGACTTCCACGGCTTCCTTATCCTAAAGTCACTCTTATTTATGCACAAACTCTTCCTCATGAATCAAGATGCATGCTCATCCTCACACACGCTTTGGTACATACTGTACAATCACACACACACACACAAACACACACAAAATCCTGTTTCCTTTCTGGGCTGTGCTGACGGTTTCCCCACCCTGCTAAGATGTCAGTTTGCTTTTTCTTTGGAGGTCATCATTGGGACAATCCTAAAGAAAAAAAAGCAAAAGGAGAACACTTGAAGCAAACATATGGAACATTATGTGGTGCCCTGCAGACTCGACATGTTTCTTAAAGTTGTCTTATATATTACTCATTTCCTCCTTTGTCACATTGAGAAACTGTTGTCTCCCAGTCATTCCTTTGCAAAGTCTGTTTAAGCTAGCTATCTTGTCCCTCCCTTCGTGAATACGGAAGAGCCCAAACCCTGTTTCCAAACTGACAGAAAGTCTGTAGCCCAGAAAGGGAGGAGATTCAAAAGGAATGGGACTGTTTCTGTCATCAGCAGCCCATCTCTCGCCTCCCCCTCCCCACCACACACCCCTACCCAAACCCATGTTCCTTTCTCCCCAAAACTCCCACAAGATAGCGGCTCCATTTTAACACGGTCAGCTTCTGGTTGTAAGAGAGAAACAAAACAAAAACGGGGTCGTAGCCCAGGACAGCATGAGCCGGTTTATCTAACAAGGAGATTGAAATGGACTCCTCCAATCACAGTGGGTAGTTGAACAATGGCTACCACATAAGCAGCCTTGGAGGGAAAGAAAGCTTGTCTCAGACTGAGAACTATCACACTGGTGGAATACAGATTGGTGTCTACTAAACACGTTGCAGGGTGCAGAGAGGGAAACCCAGGAAAAAGGGGGAAGTGGACAGAGAAAGTAAGTGATACAAAGTGAAAGGGAGTTGGGAGAGAAGGTAGAATTAGCTGAAGTACTCACAGTGGGATGTAGTCAGCCGCTCCACAGCAGTGTATGCTAACTAAGCTGAGAGAGTCAGAGCGCCTGTGGGTCCTCCTCGTCTTTGTGTGTATGACTGGCTGATGACATCACAGCATTCCATAATCTCTCTCCCTCCTCCTCCTCCTCTCTCTCTCTCTCTCTCTCTCTCTCTCTCTCTCTGACAGACACACACACACACACACACACACACACACACACACACACACACACACACACACACACACACACACACACACACACACACACACACACACTTTATTTTAAAAAAGGGGGAAGAAAGCAATTCAGGAAGTTGACCTCACGCATTAAAGAAGCAATAAAAAAAAGAAGAAAAAAAAAGAGAAGCCAAACTTTTGAGATCCGTTTCCATCACTGCTCTCTGACCCACAAAACAACTGGATTGACTGTAAAAAATTAAGCTGGTGTAACTCTTAAATAGACATACACACGTCTTCAAAAACACTTTTTATTGCAGACATTTAAGTACTTGATTATTGCTCAAATGAAAAAGTAATTACTCTCTTCACTCATTCACTATATATCAGATGCTGTACACACACACACACACACACACACCTACATGTTCATCTTTTAAACAATGTCGTCAACAATGTCTGGATATAATGTCACGTGCTGGGACATTCACACATGAGCTCAGGTGGTGTAAATATTAGGTTTTGTTTGAGGACTTTTAACCTATCAAGCAAAAGTTAACTCATGAAAACACAAAGAGTGACCTAAATTGTTTATAGTGATTCTGCATTGTGTATGCAATTGGGTAGAAGCTCAGGAAGCTCTGTTAAACTGCCTGTTTGCCTTATGGCATTTGTTTAAGAAGATGTTTACCTTACCTAGTCCTTTGTTAATTCTACCCCATTGCAACCAAAGACAACTTTCTCCTCTGGTAATCCTCTCTGCTTCTGTCCTGAGCCATCATTTATAGGTAAAGAGCATCCTCTAGTGGCCAAAGCCAGAGATGCCTGCTATGCATTACGTCACCAGCAAAGCAAGCGCTTAACTACTTCAGAATATAGCATAAAATTACAGAATTGAAGCAACGTTAGAGCGAAGGCAACATCTCCAAATGTACGCTGTAAAGCTCAGCAACATCACGCCTCAAATAAACATGCAAGCATGTGCTCGTAAAAAAAGAAACAAAAACAAAAAACTGGCAGGATGTTGCACCAGCTATTCGTATTATTCGGTGTCAGGGACTTCTTGGGTGATGATGACCATGTTGCAGCAGTAATAAAAATAGGAATTTGATCAAGCGGTTTTCTCTCAGCTAGCAGTGTGGCAGCTGGACCTGCTTAACCTGCTATTAATCTTCCCCAGAAGCATTCCTGTGAGTAATTACTGCCAGTGTGCTTCTAAGTAGCATGACTAACCAACTCCCATGATAGAAAATGAAAGGATTTCCAAGGCCTTTCGTCAATAAAAGACATTGTTCTGTCACAGAGACAGTCATGGTTTGACCACGTACAACTCATCACCGAGTCTGATGTGTCGCACTCGTGACTCCAAAGCCGTGATTTTAAACCCATCCTCCATGCGGCTCTTGGATGAAGAGTCTGAGTTGGCATCTGGGCTGGAGTCCATCTCAATTCAGCACATCCTCTTCAGTCTTTTTCACCCTCCCTCCTGGCCAGCAGGGGGGCCAAGAGACCACCAACTTCAAAACAAAGCCCTATCGAGCGTACGTCCTGCAGAAATGCCTTTGAGCATGTCCAGACCCTGCCCTCTGACCTCACTGCAAAGTCAATGTTTGTGGTGGCAGTGGGAGACAAAGTCTTAATTCATCCTTCCATTGACCTTTTTAAAACATGGTTTCCTCTGGTAGGTGGTTAAGGAGAGGGTACAGGACCCTTCAAAGCAATAAAAATGTTGTTTTTAGTGGCAGAAATACCTCTGGGGCTGCTGATGGATCTACAGGATACCATTTGATGATGATGATCTAACTTATGACTAGAAATCCCTCTAACTTATTTAATAAAAGTAATAATAAGAAACCTAAGAAACCCACTGCTGCCTGCTTTTCTTCAGCTTTGGCTTATAAGTGCAGCAATATGGCAACCCCCCCCAAAAAAAAAGGTTATTCACGGAAAGTTACATTTCTTAAAAGGATGTGCAGGTTCTGATGGCTCGTGATCAATATGCTCATTTCTTTAGTATTATATGAGCAGTAAAGCTCACAGAAGAGCAATCGCTGCATACAGATGATCACAAACTGCACAGTCAGGATGATTAGAGAACAAAATAATGCTTTATTTTACAGCCCAGTATTACACATACAGTACTAATGTAGAAATCTCTAAGAAGAAATAGGTCATCAGGTACTTGTCATTGCAAAGTTTGCATTTTAAAGGCTGTAAAATTAAGCTTTAGTAATTAGTATCATTCCAAATGTAGAGTCAGACATTGTGGACAACACTACATCAAAATTAAACATACGTTCATCAGTGAATTTTAGACATTTTGGGAAGTTTTTCCTTTTCCCCAACAAGGAATGAAACATAAAAAAGACGTACATTGTGAATGTAGATTTTCCCTCATGGGTAAATTAAATTTATTTTTAAAATTTGTCAAATGTACATAAATTATATTTAATGCATCAAAACCAAAGGAGCAAATCAAATAACCTCTTTAAAAAATAAAATAAAATAAAATAAAATAAAATAAAATAAAATAAAATAAAATAAAGAAAGAAAAAGGAACCAACATAAGAGAGAACGACATTCTTTGTTGAGATCATTTGAAACAAGTATTGGTCAGGCATTTCATTAACCTGGGAAAGCAAAGTGCTACACACAACAACCACTGAAGACAGTTCACCATACACCTTAATGAGGATTCGACTGAAGCACCTTTTCTTAGCTTAAAGCTAAAATGGAGATTTCACTGTTTTTTTTTTTAAGTTTTCCTTTTCACAAAAGCTCCATTGTGTGTTTATAGTCTACCTTCGACAACCCATACGCCAAGTTGACCATTTTCCTACAGAGACGTATACTTGCAGTGACATTGTTCTGTTTCAAGTTAAAGTACTTATGTGAACTGCTTGACCCAACAGGCTGCTAAGACCTCGGTTTACTATATTTTCCTCTAGGATGGAGCTTTGAGTGCAAATAAAGGCATACAACTCCTTCATGAGAAATAAACATGGAATTCAGCCACATGCTTTCAAATAGTAATCATATATTTAATTGATATACATATATTGCCACCATTGGCACATACGATATTGCACACAGTGATGAAATGTTGCACAGAAAAAATAGATATATTTTTTGTGGGCGAAAACATTCCAAAATTACAAATAATGTGGAATAACGCTGAAAAGGTTAAACTACAAAAAAAAAACAAAACAAAACAAAACAAAACAAAAAACAAAACAAAACAAGACATGCTTGCTGCTCCCCATTAATTGAGCGACTTACAACGTACAAATAACTACCCAAGCCATAGAAGGAGCATTTCAAAGGGGGCTTGCCGACAAAAGTTTTTAATCATTTCAGTCCGCTGCCGATGTTCCCAATCAGCCCCTGCTCTCCCCGCTAATGCGCTTGGCTAGTGAAGAGCCAACTCTTCTGCATCATCGTGCATCTAGGTGACCACCCCCTTCCATGTTTACATGTAGGCCGATACCTGGATGGCTGGGGAATGGGGATGGCAATAGTTAGGGAAGAAGGTAGCAGAAAAAAGTTTAAGAATTCTGCTCAAAATTTTTCTGAAGAGTTCGTAACAAACCCTTTTAGCACCACGAGGCGTGCGCTAGCACACGAGGGGGCTGAGACACAAAAATGGAAGAAAGAAAGAGGAAACGATAACAAAAAAGAAGCCAAACTGCGATCCAAAGCACCAGGCCAGCGTGTAAGCATGCGGAGTGTGTAAGGCACCAGGTTGTTTATATGCTGAAGAGGATGCTCCCAATCAGGTATCGTTTAGGCTATACCAGAGGCTCCAAAAATAGGTGGTCAAGGACAGTCTAGTTTGCTGGTTTCCAGTCAATCTAAACATGGGAGCAATCATTTAATTCAATGCTGAGGTAAATCTGACATTATCTGATTGTTGCCAGTTTCTCTGGAGTTTACTGACAGAGTTTATAAAACTGCTATCACACATCTATGAGATGCGACTGAACTGGATTAGAACCAGTTGTTTTCCGTGTGGCAGCCCAAATATTTACAATTAGACCAAAACTGAATCTCATCACCCCCAGGTAGATATTTGGGCTTACAAATCTAGAAGTAGAGCTATGAGTATGTATCCAAAGTAGCCCCACTGAACATCACAACTGCAGATCTTAATCTCGCAAAGGTGGGCGCATCCACTGACACACAACTGGAGGCTCACCGGCAGGTGAACGGAACCCTCTTCACCTCGGCTTATCCAGGCGTGTTCGTCAGCGGCCCGCCTCATAGTGTGATGGTGATATTTTGATTACAGTTCGCAAGGTCACTCCTTTTACAATCACGCTTTGAAACAACTTCCACTACAACTACATCAAGCCTTTGGATGGAAATCACTCTGTACTCGAACTTGAGATTCGTACACTATAGGCAGATAAAGATACATATGGAAGGGTCCTTGAGCCAATATTTTGGGAGACCAACGAAATCTATCTTAGTGCAGATTAACATGCAGCAACAGCACTCCTTGGCACCATTCGGACTTTTGCGACCGAACAACATCACAAAATGTTTGTGTTTCAGATGTACTAACCAATGACGCTCTGCTGAATTTTGCCTCTTTTTTTTTTTTTCTCGGACCAATCAGAACAGTAGGTGAAGGGTGTTTGTCTTGTTTGTCTTTTTTTTGTTTTTCTCGGACCAATCAGAACAGTAGGTGAAGGGTGTTTGTCTTGTTGAGTGATCTGCAATTCAGGCCATTTGCTACATGTTGTCACTGCATTTCCTCTATCAAATACACATTTAGTACCTTTAAAATTAACACATTGCATTAACAACGAGACAGAAAGGTAGTCTATAATATATCCATCTGCATGGCAACAATTTCAACTGAAACAAAATTACAATATTAATATCTCTTTGAATGCCTCTGGCAAATGTCATCATGTCGAGATCCATTAACCAGTTCAATATATTTGATTTCTATGCAATGCATATTGCACAACAAATAGAGCACTTATTTCATCTCATGAAAATGCCTATATGTTCCTTTTACTTACTGCATGACGTCTAACCAGTTTTCCAAAGCAGGCCTAGCCCTCATATGATTTATGTGTAAACACATCTCTACTCACAGGTAAAGGTAAATAGGATGGCAAGTACATGTGACAACCTTTTACAAAGTTTTTTGAATTTTGGTTTTAAAAATTAAAATATCTGATTTGTGCTGAAGTCATTAGCTCACATGAAAAGGAAACGCGTTTTTCCTCGGAACTCGGCAATAATTCCATTTGAACATTGCAAACACTTTTTTTTTTACAATAGCTTTAACTGGTACAAAAGTTTTCTGTTAATAAGGGAAATAAACACTCAGTTCAATATTGTTTGTCAAGTAGGAAACAATGTTCAAATATAATGTTATTACTTTGTTTAGCAGCCTGTTACTGTATTAATGGTGGATAAGTGGGGTAACATCCAGCGATGAGTGACAACATGTCATTACTGTCAGGTTGTGGAGGTTTCGTATACTGTGGGTGATGCTCCCTTGGAGTTAAACCGTTACAGTTAAATCTTTAGATTTCTTTCTTTATACAGTAGAGTTTTTAATTATATTTCTCTTGTTATTTTCATTACTCTTGCATCTTTTTTGCTCTCTATATCAATCCTCGTCTCCATCGTCCGCCTGCATCTCCTCTTGTTGCTGCAGCTCGCATGCCCTTTTCTCCCGCTGCTTCTCCTGGATCTTCTTCATCTCCTCGGCATATTTACTGAAAGTATTCCCAAATTTGGACCATACTTTGTAGGGCACCGTGATTGAGTTGCGGTACGTTGGCTTCACCTCGCTTACCCTCATGAACACACCATACTTATTGGATCCGACGTCGAAGAAAAAGCGCTTGTTGTCCACAGTCAATGATGACCCTTCGGGCAACTCTGCAGGTTCGTCCTCTACACCGTAATCGTCAATAAGTTTAGCCAAAGCGTCACGAAACTCAATAAGTCCCTGGGCAGGCAAAGCGATCGTCTGGCCTTGCGTGGATCCCAAACCGGGCCCCCGGTTAACGGTCTGTCGAATCCTCAGAAACCGTCCCCTCTGGTTCTCTTTCAGATCCATATAGTATTTCCGATTCTCTCGGACCAAGAACTCGCTTTTGAGCGCTCGCCTAGGCTCGTCTTGTACCAGTCCCGGGTTGCTCGGACCCAGCTGGGCATAATGTTCGATGAAGTCTCCCAAGTAGTCACGGAACTCGACCGCCACGGACATGGACAGAGTGAGGCGGCTCTTGTTTCCACCGGCCCCGACTTCTGCTATCTTTAAGAAGCGGCCTTTCGCGTTCTGCTTAACGTCCAAATAGAAGCGTTTGTTCTGGATGTCAACCCGCTTCGACGCCAGCTCTTGCGTCTCATGCTGGAGCCCGGAAGCCGAGCCCGCCCCTCCTGCCGCTAGATGCATGGAACCGAAGCCTGGGCCCATGGCTGCTCCTCCCTGCTCACTTCCACTGTCTCTGTCCGCCATGATGCTGCCTGCCTGCCTTCTCCCTCTGTCTGCTGCAAAGCCACGGCCAGCCACAGCAAACGCCGCAGCTCTCGCGAGATCTACACAGAGAGGTATAAAAGGCGAGGGGGGGAGACGTTAATGCAGAGCGGCGAGGCTGTGTTTTCCCCAGCAAGGTAATGTCATGAGCTGTCATTTATATTGAAAACGAAACCAACGGTGGTTCGGAAGAAATGGATTTTCCACAGGCTGCTCAAGTTTCTATTTGTGGTTATGGCCTCTGAAAACGACGCTACCTGGAAAGACCCTAGCTTGCCCCCTGATTTAAAGCACGTGGAGTGAACATTCCTTCCAATGTAAAGCTGGTCAACAATACAAGTGTGTTTGTGCACGTTTAATGTGCTAATCATTTTGCAAACGATGATTTCGTTGTGGTAATCTGACATTAAAAAATACTGCTTATTTTATATGTAAGAGTTTTGTGCATGGATCCAAAACTGGCCCAAACTCATAATTTTTTGTGACTGAAGTCATAAGAAAATCCTGTCTTTGCAATCAAGCCTAATTCTTTCTTAACTTTTCGTTTTGCGCCCTAAGCAAGCCGTTAGGCCTCATCGCCAAATTAAGTATATATTTTTTAGATTTAACGGACGCGCACATGCACTAGTAATAAAATATTATTAATAATAAGACATCACAACCGCGAGTGAATCATTTATTTGCACACTACCAGCCGTTTACAGCCGATAGCAGAGGATCCTGGTGAAACTAAACCACCTGGTTTGGCTTCATCAACTTTAAGATAGTAAATAACATACACTGAAATGACACCGCGGTGACTTATTTCAGTAATTTATTTTTGAATCTGTTTAAGGAAACAGCACTTTATTTATTTCAAAACATGAGGCCTACATTTCAATGTATTCTCTCACCGCTCAATTTCATTTTTTGCTTTCCGGACGTGGCAAATGAAGTGTAGTTTTGCTAAAGCCTTTAGCTCCGGCCTGGCTGCAGCATGCTGTGCTGACCACGTGCGCGCGCATGAATAATACCACTATTTTTAATCTTTGGCCTTGAGGGACAATCAAGCTATTTTTGACTAGTTAAAGTCACCTCATTTATGGCTTAAGTCCACACCTTATAGCCCGGATAGTCACCAAGCTATTTCCATTGTGTCTTTCTAGCCAGTCGCCATGCAGGTGCTCCAGCCTGGTGTGAGCGCTGCGCTGCAGGACAGTGGCCGTGCATCCCACAGGCCTGCAGTCCGTCTTCACTGTTTTGCTGCGCATACAAGGACAACTGACGGCTGACGGCGCTTTTAAACCACAAGTGAATTTGTCAGTTGCAACACATCATAAAATAGAGGCCTTATTTGTATAAATATGTGTTGGATCTGCCTGTAAATAATAGCCAGAATTTGCTGTGCTCTTATTGTGCATTTTCAGACGTTTGTAGGCTACAGCATCAACTCTCACAGCACGGAAAGAGCAAAGCATGCTCATGTTTAACTGCTAATGCCTATAAAACCATATTATAGGCCATTATGTAGTCTGATGTTGTTCAAATAGCTGGAAAAAATGTACAGTATTCTAGTTTTGCATTTATTCCCCTTTAAAAAAAAGTACTCAATCAACATATTTTAATAGGATAAACTCAACACTGACCTGTTACTGGTCACTTGTGTCCTGTTCCCATGATGGCGATACTTTCTCCAAAATAAATAATCTTCCTTCTTGTCCACCTGGTAGCCAGTCTGTTTGCGCAGACCTTTCACATGAAGCATCAACAGGCTACCTTTTTATGCGGCCTTAATTCGTTTGTGCCAACTTAGCAATTGCATGTATAAATAATAAAATTAATAAGAATAATACCAACAATAATAATTTCAGTCGCATTAAAATATTCACGCGAGAATGCATTTAAATATCAACTTTGGTATTAAGGAATTTCCTGTGTATTTTCAGCGGAGCATTGTTTAACAGCTGTTTCAGGCCACACCTTTATGACTGTCCTGTACCCAGAGTAGATGCTTTTAAACCAGGCACGCCTCCTTCTCCCCTCTCAGGTCCATATATGTTGAAAACTGTTTGTGTGCGTCAAAGTCTGAATAAAAAGGACGGCCGGCACCTCAACTCCGTTTAAATTCGACGCTCATGCATAACTATTTCACTCATAATTTGGCATTAACCTGAAGAATATTCATGTTAAAATGGTGAGTATTGATCCTTAAAAAGCTATTTATCTTAAAATAAGTCGATTATTATTCTCATGATAGATCAGGGCCAATTATGTCATTTGATGTGTGATCATTTTTTTCCCCCAACTTTTATGATCTTATCATGCCTTACTTATATTATCTTATTTTAATTTATTTCTTATTTTCCATTATATATAATTTAAGAAAAGTGTCACATTGACAGAATTGTTAAGAATAAATAAGAAAGTAAGTTACTTTCCAGCGTGGACATGTCTTCAGAGTACAGGCGTCCAAAGGCTGTCTGAAGGCCTGAGTGCAGTTCATTAATACAAATAAAAGTCTAACCCACAAACTGAAACACTTCAAATCTATTTAAATGTTTTTAATATTATCATTTACAGATGCTGCTAACTCTTGTTTGTGTCACGCAGGGAGACATAAAAACATATATATTATTTTAAAATGTTTTTGCATGTCAAACGTTGCTTTGAACTTTAAATTCCAAATACTGAATTACCTTTTGTAAATAATACAACTTTGTACAATTCATTGAGTGGAGCACTGAAATAATCCTAAAGTTAACGTGCATGGGCCTTTTACTTAAGAAAGCGAGTACTGTGACGGGGAGTCAAAATGCTGAAGAAAGGCAAAGGTGAGCGAATTACTTTCCATTTTGTGCTTGTAATTACTGAAACAAAGCAATAAAAAATATAAAATGAGCAAAAAAATTGGCGTATTTGAGATGTAAAATATTTAAATGAATTAAAGATAATATAACCACTGGCTTTATAACGCTGAAACAAAAATGGTAAGAAATAAGCGGGGGGTTGTTAACTGAAAATCAGCGGTGTGAAATAACATCTGGGATAAAACATAAAGCTTCCCCTGCGCATTTACATTCCAGCTGCCTTCTCCTTCATGTGAGGCGAGGTGAGCCAGCCGGCCTGAAGGGGTTAGGCCTGCCACAGTCTAGCAGCTTTTCTCTTTTTTAACCTCCTTATTAAAACTTGATCTATGTTTAGATTTGCTGTCTAACCTCCTTCAAACGTGCTGCTCTGATCGCCTCAAAGGTCGCCGGCCTCCTCATCAGCTGCGCAGCAAACATCGCTTCTTGTCACACAAAGTTCAGCAATGTTTCGGCAAAGGTGAGTAAATTATCCTAATAAGAGGAACATTCATGTAAGCTAAAAGGCAATTAAAATAATAATGCATTTGTATATCCAGTATCATTCTGATGTTCAGTATGATGTAGGCCTGCATGGGTTATTTATGCAGAAATGAATGCATGTTAGCCGTTTGGCTGGTTTACCCTCAGTTGTCCTTGTATTTAACTTTATTTCACCGTCAGTCTCGTTGAATTTATTTGAGTCCAGGTTTTTAATTCTTTACGTTAATTGCGTGTTATTGCTGCTGTTAAAGGAAGCAGCAGCTGACCTTATTGTGCCACTCTTTTGACAAGCGCTCTGTCTCTTTTCTCTCAAACAGTTGGCTGTATGTAATAAATGCGAGTCCGGATGCATGCAAAATAAGTAATTCCTATAGAACTTGTGCTGAAGCTCAGACGAGATCTTGTTTTGGTCTTAGGTATCAGTTTTCTATATATTCTACGTAGGATGCAATATCCCCCTTTCTCTTGGGCCTTGAATCTCCCATAAAAAAATCACAATTTAGGATTTCATCAGACCTTCTAGTACAAAATCTCACCATGGGGCAGGTTACATTTTTGGCTCATGTATAAACGGACCCTGTCTCTGTGCGGTGGTTTATCAGCTACACCCACAGACAACAAACAACCTGTCAATTTAATTAATCCATCATCAGTCGGTAGTCTTAAGAGGCCTGTTTTTCGTACTAGTTTTTAATCATGAATATGGACCCGAAAAATCGCTTTTGTTCGGATGCCGAGGCCACGTCCAACGCAGATTGCAGCCGTGAAAAAGGTGTCGTCGCAGTCTGTAAAAGGCATCCGCTGTGATCACCTCACAAAGTTTTGCGCTATCCCGACACAGGAGTGCTGTGGCGTTGCTCCAAATGCAGCTCTGCTGTTATTTCAGATGACATGCACGGCCGTCTGCTGTATGTTATGCTTCTGTAAACTCTGCCAAGCCATGACACATGCTCGGCATCCCGTCGGAACACTTAAATGCTGCAAGACTGTAACATATCCGAGTGACATGTAAATAAAGCGTCATTCCACCGAGCGAGATCCCACAACCTACCTTACGCAGCGCTCAGTCTGCAGGCGGGAAGAGGGCGCCTTTAAAGCCTCGACGGCGTGCAGCAGGAGACGAGACAAGGCAGAAGACACACGTGAACACGCTCCGAGGCCTCTGTGACAGCACGGCGGACTGCTTCTGCTTGCTTCACAAGATGGACAAGAAACGGCGAGTCGTGGCACAGAGAGCGACACACGCACAACTTCAACGCCGCACGCTTCACCTCTGATGTCAACACGCACTGTGTGAAGTCGGTGAAACCGCGCCTCCTCTTGGTGCTATTGAGGAACTGCAGCCTTGCCTTCTGGTGTTAACAGGTAAACCAGGGCAACATGTTTTTTCATGTTGCAACTGTAATGGAGGGCAGCGGCTAAAAAGTGTGCGAGCATCGCTGCTATCCACACACACCCTGTTGATATTATGCCTTTTGCCTCACTTAAACAGCATGTTTGAATCTTGCAGGGAGTGAGTGTTTCAGCCATGCATATACTCTGATGAGCACCTGTGTTGGTGTTCGGTGTGTTGCAAAAGCACATGGGTAGTTCACTTCACAGGGCCACAGATGCTTTTATCCCCGTGTTTTACATCAGCTCTCTATAGGCCTAAAGTATAGGCCTTGTAAAGTTTCAGCACCACGGAGAGCAGCCAGGTCAGTGGCGGGTGTGCGGGACATGCACATACATGGGAAAACAAGGACTGTAAATGTGGAATTGTGTTCGTATTTTAGATTTTACAACAGTAATCAGTTTGCTCTGAGAGTCATGGGCTCCCTGTTTTAGCATAATTCAATGTAAAAATGTGTTGCCTTAAACTGCAAAGGCCTCTGGTAACAGTTCTGCTGTATTTCCACTGTGAGATTATTTTTATTGGACAAAAAATCAGATTGGGTGCCCTGCTTTTCCTGGGTTCGTACCTTAGCTGTGTGATTTACAGCGGCACTTACAGAATGCATGTGTCAAACTGCCTATAAATACAGTGTGGTCAGCAGATGTCGCTCTTTGTGAATACTGTCAGTACAACATCCTGTATCCGCATTCTATTTGGCGTTTAGGCTAAACCAAACCATTACAATCAAAACTTGACCTAAACATCGCCACTGATGCGAGTCAAACGTGAATATTTCTACGTTTATTTATGTTTCTTCGCGAGGCGGTCCTTTGTCAAAGTGCTCTCTCAGAGCTGCGTTATCATGTGAACACATTCAATTATGACTGTAAAAACACAGAGGAGCATACTTTCACTGAATTTTCTCCTCCTTGAAGTGATGCGAATATTTTTATTCTGCTTTAAACCCCGATATTGCAGCTGTTTTAGCCGTATGGATTTAATGCGGCGCTTCAACATCAGTTTTTTTTACAGGCAGAGCAGCGAATGTGACCTGAATGCAGGGCATGACTTAATGGGATGAGACGCAAAACTCATTCAAAACAGTCTCTTGAAGAATCTGAAACGCTTTCGCAGCCTTAGTCATCGCAGCCATATGGTTTTTCTAGGCCCACCGGACTATATGCGGCTGCATTTTTTAATGTGAGTCTATCTCATTTCTGGAGTAATGCCTTGGCCACAGTAAGATGCGGTTTTGAGGAGGGACAGTCATGGATTTAGGATTTCGTTTGTTTCATTATAACGTGAGATCACCGCTGCTAAAACACCATGGAGTGACTGACATACAGTAACTGGGTTCTGGGAGTGAGGAGATCGACCGTTTGGTCCATCGGTTGCCT
The DNA here is from genome assembly GCF_039877785.1 of Chaetodon trifascialis. Taxonomy (NCBI): domain Eukaryota; kingdom Metazoa; phylum Chordata; class Actinopteri; order Chaetodontiformes; family Chaetodontidae; genus Chaetodon; species Chaetodon trifascialis. The sequence continues at coordinate 13,822,205 of NC_092071.1, read as the reverse complement.
GTATCTCAGTGCTCCAATCCTGCGTTTTTGTTGACGGAGCCCCTTGGCAATCGGCATTATATTCTCTCCGTCTGTGAGAGTGGGGGAGGCGGAGAGAGAGCCGCGGTGGAAGGCGCTGTATTAGCGTTATAGCTGCCGACCAGAAATATTGTTTTATTTTTTGGAATGAAACGTGGCTTATGTTTTGCGACCGGACTACCAAACTCGTGGTTCACTGCAGCATTTTGCGTCTTTTCCCTCCGCTGCAGATGATACAGAAAAGCATCATAGCGGTACCCCACCACTGCAATTTTTGGGCAAAGATAAGAGTGGCGTCGTCTTGCAGTTAAGGCTACTATGGCAGCATAGGGGGCATCTTCTGGAGGGGAGAATCCGCCAATTCCTTGCTTAGCCTATCTACAATGCCTTATTATTAGCAGAAAGCAGTGACTGGATTTGAAACCCAGCATCGCCCCGCGGTTTCCCCGTTCCAAAGCTGCTGTTTACCCATTGGAAATCACTCGAAAAAGCAGCGGATCCCGATGGCATGGACACTTATGCAAGGTCTGCCGCGCTGCCGTGCTACTGGAGCCTACTTGCTGTCTCTACATTCAACCCAGCTCCATCGCCATCGCCCCGCAGCCGAGAGAGCCCTGCCGCAACGCGACCAGCGACCACCGAGCCAAAGCAGGCGGCATGAGGCTTGATTCAGTACATTTATCCATGCTGGTCATCGGGGTCTCATTCGCCTGCTACTCCCCGAGTTTGAATTCCCTGCAGGACCAGGTTTACAAATCCGCCGTGGTGATCGAGGGCAAGGTGCAGTCTACGCCTGTGAACGTCTCCGCGGAGCCGTACCGTGTGAATGTCAAAGTGCTGGATGTTTGGCCCCTAAACAGCGGGGGTCTGGAGCGAGAACAGCTCGTCACCGTGGGGGAATTTGGATCTGAGGCTCCGTGCACCAAAGTGAAGAAGAACCACAAGTACATTTTTTTCATGGACCCCACTGACGAGCCCTTGGTTTTCAAGGCATCGTTTGCGCCTCTGGACACGAGTGGAAAGAACCTAAAAAAGGATGTTGGGAAGATCTTGTGTGAGGACTGCGGTAAGTTAATGTATTGTGGATTACCGGTGAAGTCCAACCCGGAAGAATGAACGGTCTGTTAACAGCTCCCGGCTCGGGGTTTTAGGTAACAGGCACTCTGGTGAATTGTGATTATTATGGCCACGGCGTGGTTTGGAGTCAGTGGGTACCAGATAGGTGCCTAAGGGGCGTCTATGCAGCAATTTTCGACAACTCTCGCAGGCTCCCATAGCCCACATGATCAATCAAACTCTCTTTCTCTCTTTCTCTCTCCCATTCTCTTTCCCCTGAACTGCATCAGACATGCGCCTCGCACTGTTGCTTATGAGGAATTGCAGTTTGTGTGTATCGAAGTATCTGCATCCTGCAAACCCGCATTACACTTTAAGCATTTTAGGGACCTTTTCGTGCATCTTTTCCCTCCTAGGCTTCATATGTAGATATGTGTTTTCCCGAATTGTCGAGGCTTCTCACATGAACACCGAGCACATGCGTTTCACGGACCCGGTGCAATTTCAGGACCAGGGACAGCGGCCTGTATCACCGGTAATCACGTGTGGGAAATCAAGCTGCCCTAAGCAAATTGGTTCCTCGGCTATATTTAGGCTCACGCCCTGCTTTAATGCTTTAATACCCCACACTTTGCCATAGTCTGTCGTGGTCCAAGTCCTGCATGCACACACGCAGGGGGGTGGCTAACAGTGTGTGTTGTAGTCCTAACCTGGAATCGATGCTGTTGGAAATATCTAATGATCAACTTTACCAACGAACACTTTAGGGTTTTCTCTCTCTGTTTAGGCTCGTGCACAGGGAGTTCAGGACTGGACTTCGGTCAGTAGATGTCGCCCTTAGGGAATATTTTTAAAATCACATCAGGTACATTTTATCTGTAATGAGGCATTATTTGTTCATTTTTTAGTATGGTCATTGTCACTGATGATATTCAAGTGTTTTTATATTGTTCAATATACAATGCTCTCTCTCTCCCTCCCACCTGACTTGTTGAAAGTTTTCACAAATGAAAATCAAGGCTGATCATTTTGTTCAGGCTCTGAAAGTTATTGACTAAGAGCAATGCAGCATACTGCTGCACAGGTGCTGATGCAGGTGGCTGCACAGATACATGCATTAATGTGCACGAGGATGCACAGACACATGTGTGTTTAAAAACTGGCAGTTGTTTAATGACACAATTCACGGGGGTTGTGGCATTTGTCAGCAGCTCAAATGCCAGGGATAGTGTCTTTCTTGCTCTTCACCAGGCTAAAATGAGTCTCAGCTAGTTTAATTCTAAAGTAGTGTCAGTGTCTGTAACTGGATCTTTAACACCTCTCAGTGCTTGTCATGGAGCCTTTCCTTTACTTGTGTCTACAACTGATGTCCCATGCTGGTCAGCCTGAAACACAGCTTCAAACCGTGAGGCAGCTCGCCTCCCACACTTTGAAAGTTTTGAGCTAATTGGAGGATATATCACATAATAATAAGAAATATATGCTAGTGCCATTGTATGATACACACATTTGTACTTCCACTCAAATGTTGTGGCCTAGAACATGATGTGTGCCCTGTACTGCTGCCTTCTTAAATCCTCTTAGCCTGTACTCATGAGACACAAATGCTCTCCTCTCTTCTTGATTTTGCCACACTCACTCTGGCTTTTAAACTCATCATCCCATGAGGGAGGCAGCACAAAGTGGACCTTATTACCTCTTGAGTTCCTTGAACAGCCCAAACATCCCCTGTCAATTCTTCTGCCACTTAGCAAAGCTCATCAGTGACGTGATCAAACTGGCACAGCCACCTCGCTGTATTACCTGAGAGAGTTGCCACGCCCGCTTTGTGGACCTCTGTAGATCTTTTATGTAGCTCAAAGTACCCAACAATATATTTGATGTTGCTCTGGTGTACCACAATTGAGGGGCTTCCTACTTAGTGTAATTGATCTCATCATTGTTTCTTTTCTGACCCTGTCTCCGCCTCAATCATGCCATTGTCAACACCTTTAATGCAGACAGGTAAACAATCAGTCCCTTGACATCGTCTTGTCCCTTGGAGCTCCCTCTGCCATTCAGCAGGGACTCAAGATCAACAGCGACTGCTTCTTTCCCTCACATTAAGTTCCCTAACACAGTATCACTGCATCTGTATTACGGGCCATTTTGTGTTGGCCTTGAACTTTGAACTGCTGCATAAGCAGCTTTGTCTGGGCCCAAACGTTGATCCCAGGCCTACTGAGCACACATCCCAAATTTGCCTTGAATCCCTCTCGTGCACGAGCTCTAAAGTGTGTGAAACAGAGGAGTGAATGTAGATACTGTACAACTCTGCAAATGTTGCAGAGCTTCCGGTTCCTAAGAGCTACAACGCTCACCACCTGAACCCTTTCCTCAGGACTCTAAGCTGTGGGTTTCCTGCCCAAGAAGAAATGAAAGCACCAAGACATACTGTTCCTCTGTAGATTACAGCAAACATGCAAACGCCGGCTCATGTTAAGCTATCAAATCTGTCCCTCGTACTAGCTGTCAGTGTCCCAAGAAGATCATGTGGTATCTGACTGGAACTGCAGCGTTGCCTCTGACATATTTGTACCATGAAGAAAAGAAAATGTAGTACATGAGAGCAAGTTTTTTAAATATGTATTTAATCCAGGCACAGGCATATTTGACATACTTGCATAAGGCAATTCACAGTGGACCATGTGCAGCATAATTGCAGCCACCTGGAATGACATTATAAGGCCCTGTGACCCATCACTTTAAATTTACTCCTCTTTTTTAGCTGTTGGTAGGCTTGTATGGAGGTGCTGCACCAGGATTTCTTCACACGTTTACACACATGTAATCCATTCAGACATGGAGTCTTTTTCTATGACAGAAGACTGCCAACAGCATATCATCATTCTTCTGTTACCAAACTCTATTGATCGTGATCCTGCTTTTTTTTTTATCAACCTAATGTATGAGATGAGATGACAGAAAACTACATCCACTTTAATGAGAGTGGATATTTTCTGAGTTGAATTGGAGGCTCACATTTCTGTACTTAGAACTGCAATTTCAAGTATATCACATCTGCTTTTTAGATCTTACTATTCAGCATAACAATAGTGTATTTGTCCTTCATGGCTCAGTCTAAATCTAAAGTCTGTGCAATGAAACAAATGTGGCAAGCAAGGCCCCTGGCTTTTTGTCTATCCATAGAACCCGTGAAGAAGACCTACAAAATAACATTTTGTGTGTGCATGTGTGTGGGTGTATGCAGACTGGTGGGAGCATTGTATCAGTGAAAGACAGCACAAAATGCTGCAACACTTATGCACAAAAAAGGTCATTTCAGTTGAGGAGTAACACATCGCCCTAAAGCTGCCTTCATACTTGTAATGAACAAATGTGCAAATCATTCTCACTCTCGTATTTATTCATTGCCCATTAAGCCTGTTTATTCCTCTGAAGTAAATCAATGTAACAATGTTGGTGTGAATGCACGCTCTATCACTAATCTGTCACTGTGAAGTCCCACTGTATGCAGGTCGCAGCTGCTGCATTGAGGTGGTAGACGGGCAGAATTTTGCCCTGAGCAATGCATCTTTCTGTGAATTGAGAGAGTTCCTTAGAAGAGCTAGACATAGAACATGAATGACAGCTGCCGATGGCGACTGGGTTCTGCTCTCAGCCCACAAATTTGTCTGATGGCGTTATGAATCGACAAGCATCTACAGGTTGGTCATTATACCCTAATAGCAGATTCAAGGGCAATTTAGCAAACAGTTGATTGTGACAAAGGTGCTCATTTACTGTATTTCACCAGCAAGATTATTGTCTTGTACAGGATGTGTGTTTGTTTAGATAAGAATGATTGAAGTGTTTTTAACTGTCAATGCAGTAGTGTCTCTAGGCCACGGCAGAGGCACAGGCTAATGAGACTGACCAGCTGGAAGCATGGATTTGTTTCCACTGAGGTTATAGTGTATGTTTATGGGGACTGTTTTCTATGTTCACAGGGTCATTAATGAAGACTTTTGAAGCTCCGCTCGGCTACTCCACTCTGGCAAGATAGCTTGATGTATATTTTTAAGATGTATGAAAAAGGGCATGGCCATTTTTCAGTAATTGGCCCCTCATTTTCCCCCCTTATTAGACACATTCTCACCATCAGTCAGATTTGTACTCCACATTTCTATCATTTTACAAGCGATCATTATGACAGTGTGAGCATATTGGGTCTCTGTCTTTTGTGCCTGCAAAAGTCATAATTCTGTAGCAACAGACCTGCTTTCATGACAGACTTGAGGTTTACTGTTTCAGGTCAGGGTTGATACCTGTTTGCAGGGTACAGCTGTTACAAAGCAGATGTGACTCTGAGAGTAAGTGGTGCGCTTGGAGCCTTTCAGTCAGCGGCCTTGTTAGAAAATATGAAATGGGGGGTGGGGGGGTGATTGTTGCTGTCCAGTGTTACGCTGCAACGTGTGTGCACACATGACTGAGGAAAAAAAGGGCCTTATTTCCCATTCTTAAGCTGAGTGTGTTGAACTTGCAACAAAGATTAAAATAATCAACAATATTTCACTCATACAACAGAAATAACAGTTATGAGATTAAAGAAGATTCTTAGCAATATTCAGTCCTTCTTTGCAGAGACATGATTGCCACAGATTTGTTACTATTGTGTAAGCCAATATTTCGTCTCGTTCATTACAGTGTCAGTTGATTCATTTAATCTGTAAAGCACTGTGAAGCTCTTAAGAATGATGCATGTTTGTTGAGGTTAGATGACTAATACAGGAGTGAATTTAAATTCCTGTTCTGCTCCAACTTTGGTCGTCTCAGCATTTGCGTTGAAGCGCTTTACATTCAGCCGTCCCTTCAAATTGCCTCAGTCAAGGCTTCATACACAGTATCCATCTAAAAATTCAGACCTATTCTGGATCTTTCTTCACGAGACTTTAGACGTTACTGTATAGTATCATTGCTATAGAAGGTGATTTTTTTTTGCATGTAAACACATACATAGATGAGTGCAGATGCTATGCAGTCCCTTTGTGCTGAGCTGCCATATGTGCAGCATCTACTGCTGCTGTATAGTTAATACAACTCTGCAATAATCAGGGGAAAGACGTGTTGTATTGTTAAGAGGATCTAGTCTGCTGTGCTCAGAGATACAGTTAGTCAAGCTGTCATAACACAAACCTGTGAGCCAAAATGTTTTGCTGGTTCTTACTGAAATATCTGCTATAAATGCTATTTTGTCAGCATAGCATAGCCACTTCAGTCAAAACCACATAATACTCCAAAGGATGAATGTCTGTCTTGGTAGTCACTGAAATTTCTATTCCTCCATTCTTTTTTGCCACATGCGATTTTGCAATTGTACTTACAAAGCCATGCCAAACGAAAATTGCTTATAACCTCCTTTGTTTGATTTAATTGGATTTTTGAATGTAGTTAAACACAAGCTTCTGACATCTTTGGCATATGAAAGTTTTCACAAACGAGGTAAAGTAACAATTAAAATGTGATACAGTCATCATTAGTCAGGAGCTGTGTCCTCGGTTAACCTGTGTTCCTCATGCTAGCTAACATAAAAGCCTGCATGCCAAAGCAAAATCCCACAAGCGTAAAGAGAGACGCTGTTGATTTCACAAATAAAATGGGAAAGAGCACAATTGAATTTTGAATTGAGTTTTAAGTGACCTTAATTGATTATTTTCTTTTTTTAGCCACTTTGGTTCAGAGGAACATCTAAACAAGCTCAGAAACAAATGAACCCAACTTGTTTGCTAAAACAAAATTGCTATAGCTTACATGTGAGCAGACCGTGGCCTGGTGAAGACTCTCAGTCCTCCGGGTCACCAGTTTGTCAGGTCTGAGGATGACAAAATGTCCTCAAGAATCTAAAGCAAGTCCAAGTGCCTTTGACTTAACACTTTAAGATAAGTGTTAGCAACACGGAGCAACATTAGCATTCATTTGGCACCATGTTTCGGGTCACCTTATGTCCAATATTCATTATCCTTGTATTGTATTTGTACTAACTTCTGTAAAAAAATAATACATAATAAATAAGCTTATTGAACCCTTTTCAGTAAGAAGAACCTCTAAGTACTACTGGAGCAGTTCTGACAAATCTTGGCTGTAATTCCCCTTTATACTTATGAAATAAGATAGTTTGTGCTCAGATGGAGAACTAACCAGACTTGCCAACTCAGCACCAAAAGAATGCTTGCAATTCATGTGCACCAGTAGAATTAACTCAGCATGGCTCACTGGCATCCCACATTACCTGATGAAATATCCGTCTCGAGTTTGGACAGTGACAGTAGACGTTTCTCAACGGGTTCACTTTGACTCGACATATCAAGACAAGCACAGGTGTAGCAGGCAACAGTGGTCTGCTCTGATGTTCCAGCAAGCTATAAGTCAGCATGCGCAACATCAGGGTGCTCACCTAAATGGAATGCAGCAATTATTAAGGTTATTAGCTACAGAAAATGTCTGCTCCGACAGAGGTTAAGCAGCTTGTCCGGCAATTCACAGGAGCAGACCTCTGACGAATATATCCAGAAGAACGTCACAGATTAGATCATGAGCGTGCATCATAATCCTGCCAACGTCCAAATGTGAAAAATATTTAGCGAAAAGTGAGAAAAAAAAAGAAAAAGCACTGAAATGTAATTATATTTTTGTTTTTCTTTCAATGCCATTTTAACACTCATATTGAGTTAAAGGAGTTCCAACAACAAGAACTGTGTGCATGGAAATTTTCACTCCAAAAACACTGACAAAAATGAGAAAGTGAAAACAAACTTGTGTTTTGACAGACTACATTAAGCCAAAACCCTTTCATTATACTGCATATACTCTTATCACAACAAAATGAACCATGTCTGATGAAAAACGGCTCCCCTTGATGAGATACAGTGTTGTTTGTGAAAGCTCTGGACAGGACACAACACTAAGTTTTTATCACTTTCTAATTCTGCTCACCACAGAACTACAGTACTTCCAGCCATTCTGAGTGGTTAAACATGAGTTTAGTTCTACATGAGTGGTTTAACCACTCTACTGTGACAGATATTTTCCACAGTTTTGAGTGTCTATTTAACATGCCCTTTGATTTCACACACACCAATGCAATGCTTTGGATGATTATAAATTTCCATGCTGTAATACAGAATTATGTCTGGGCTCATGGAGAATAATGGGCTTATACTAAGTTCAGTTGGATAAGAACTATGAAAACAAGTCTGCAATGTCATGCATGCATGCCTTGTAATTTTGTATGAAAAAAAAATCATATGCTGCACATAACTGCAAACTGCTTCAGTGAGATTCTCAAAGAATTGAAAATATTTGTTAAATGGGCAGGTTGGGGAGGTAACAGCAAGCAAAATGTCATTGGATGTGATAAAAAATGGCAAAATATGCATTGTGCATTTGAAACGCATTTTTAATCTCCTCCTCAAAGTATCAGCATTTTACTATTGTACTCAATAATGATAATTTTTCTATCTATTGCAGGTTAGGGATTTATTTTTCTATTTTTAAAGGTATTTTTTGTAATTAGAGCAGAGAAATGGAAAGAAATGATAATGAAGGCTACATGCATTTACATTAAGAGAAACAAGTCAAGAAGTTTTTCTTTTTTTTTTATCTTTCTTTTGTATGTAACACATACCTTGTTAAAATCAGTGTCACCTACAGTACAGCGCTGCTGCAACACTGCAGCTTGCAAACAGCTGGTTGAAATCAGCCATCAGACAGAGGATCAGGATTGGGTCGGCTGCTGGTGGTGTGAATGCAGATTAGTCTTTCAGTTAGTACATAATGTCACAACCAATAATCTCCATTAATCTCTGGCTTGAATTCATAAAATGGCATGAAAGCTGCTTTCGGAACAGCAAAACTATTTAGACCAGAATTTTCAGAGAGGACGCACACATATTTATGTCTTACGGGGTTCATGGTAGAGTTGCATGTGTATTTGTCTTGTGCTGTCAGTATTAAGATACAAGATCAACATTTGGTATGTGTGTGTGGTTCCACAGCTGCATTCACTAGGTCTGAATGAAATATATGCCTTATATCAAAGTAATGAATAGTTGGCCTATACATGGACATCAGTCAGTGGCTCATTTGATGTGAACCTTGATTTGACTATAAGAGCACTTTGATAAAGACAAGTGTTATGTCAACATCTTAATAAGTAAGAGTAATTTCTCTCTCACCATGTTCCTCAGATCTTTTTTTAGCTTCATTGGATGGTTGTTACCAAACACATGCAACTGTGAGTGTGTGTGTATCTGTGTGTCATCATGGCAAAATGTGTTCCTGGAGACACCAGGATACGTTTTAGCATTGAATACCACAGAATACCTGAATGCTTTAACAGGTATTTATATGTCTGTCTGTCTGTGGACAGATTTAGTTAATGTGGTAGCATCACAACTGTGCAAGAAGCATCACAGGAGTGCAGTTGAGATCAAAATGAGGACTAAGTTCAAAGATGAGCACGAGCCGAGCAAGGGTGGTGCAGGTATGAGGGTAGAAAGCAGGGAAGTGGTCACGTTATGCCCCTGGCCCACATTTGTTTTAAGTCTTGGATCACTGTATCCCAGTTTCAGTCATTACCATCCACCCTAAGACATTAGGTAAACATGGAGACTATCTCATGATGAGATCACACCATCTGCGACACCAAACAGGTGCGTACGTTGCAATGCAACAGGACATGAGACAGGTGAGTTTGGTGAAACAGGTGATCTATAGCATGTTTAAGCAACACACATATAGAGTATATGTCATCACCAACATAGGTTAAAAGTGAACCATGTAAGGATGGTTAGGCATACTGAATAAATCTGGCACAGTTCACCTGCTTCACTAAACTCACGTTTCTCACATGTACACGGCGATTGACGTCATGGCTGGTGAGATCCCGTCTCAAGACAGTGTCTAGTTTCAGCATGTGATTACTGTTAGAAGCAGTCGTTCCATCACAGATGTCACAAGTTGCAACATTTGCATTCATTCCTAAAATGTTAATGTCCGATAAACTGTAGTAGGTTGAAGAGGAAAGGCAGAGTTACAGTTTCACATGCATTAAAGTTGAATAAACACAGCATGTTATAGTAGATATTTTGCTAGTTGTAGAAGTAGAATAACTCTTAATCACCGATGCAAGTTTATAGTTTAGTTATTTTGACTGTATTGCTCTCTGTCACCATAGGCAAACTGTTTCTGCCCAGCAGTAACCAAATTTATATATATTAACACTAACTGTAACCTGAGATTTTATATATATATATTTATTTATTTATTTATTTATATATATTTATATATTTATTTAATTTGGAATTTTGTATTTTTTATTTTTATTTTTATTTTTTTTTTTACTTTAGCCTCTCTGGTCACAGTTTTCACCCTGCCTCTCTGCTTTTCCAACAATTAGCACTGAATTTTTCAGCCCACTGAAGAATGTTGCCTTCACCACAATGAGGCAGTATATGATCAGGATCAGGAGGCAGGAGAAAGACCGAAAAGTTGAAAGGGATGAGTCCGTTGGGAATGTCACAGCAGTTGTTAGACTCCCTGCCCCTGCGGCTGGAGCTGTGTCAAAAACACTCAAAAGCCCACAGTCACTGCACAGTCTGGGAGATATGTACAGGATAACAACTGTGAAAGTCACTGCCATTTGGATTTTGCTTTGTTCACAAATGGAGGCCATCTTTCACGTCTTAGACCTGTGTTAATACTGCAGTCTGCTAAGCTGATCTGTTCTTTTGACTAAACTAACTGCAGTGGAGTCCCTCAGGGAAGAAGCTGTCATGTGCAAAGTTGGACCGAAGTCAAAAAGATGCCCAGTTATGTCAGTTATTACTTCAGAGCAGTTGTTGCTTGATATTCCTAAAAAGAATCCTTAACTACTCATATATATGAACCTGATACCGCTGTGTAATGTGGTTGTACTGGCCTGCTCTTTACAACTTGTATCCTACTGCTTTGTGAAGGCAGGTTAAGTTTACCCTGCCTTTTGAATCATTCAGTAATTTGCAGCTATCTTGGGCTGCAATACTCTTCTTTCACAGGCTACAGCCAGTGCATGTAATTAAATATTTAAAACATTTTTTTCTGTGCACAGCATGAAAGGTTGTCGACAAAATTAACCCTTTAAAGTCGCAAGTCGTGTCAGCGCTTAACGGGAGCTCAGAGGCCAGAGTGAAAAGACACTATGTACTGCACAACACCTGTAGGCGTCGAGAAAAACAGGTCTGTCTGTCTTGCACTGTGTTTTAGCATGAGGAAGACCACACTGTGGATTTGTCATTTTGCAAACAGAAAACAGCAACAGAACAGAAAACAAATCAATCATTCAGCACCATTAATAAAACATGATTATCCCTCTGTTTTGGCATGGAGTCTGGAATCTCTTATACTCAGAAAACAATGTTGTTTTATGCCATAAATGTGTACTACATATATGTGGCCAACATATTGAGTAATACTTTGTAGAAAAAAGTTGGCAATAATTAGCTGCAGGGCTATTAACATCATTTCATATGCATTTGGCTTTGTTTACATCTATCGACAGCTCCATTATTAACCCTGTTTAGCCCGGTAATCCAACTCTGGATCAATGCATGTAAATGGCATAACTCTGAAAAACCCAGGTAAGCTCATTTTTCAATGATCTGAAATCTGATTAAGCCGCTTGGCTCCCTCCAATATTAAACTGGTTACTGTGGCATGTAATATCTCTTTCTCCCCACTTCTGGTGCCTGTTGTCTCTGCAAACTAACACTGACACAGGGTTAGATTCACAGTTGATGGATACTTTTTATGAACCATATAATTGCCTGTAACACCAGGCTTGCTGTCACTGTGTCAAGATCACACAAATTGCAGTTGAGATCAACATAGTTTTGGCATGTTGTCGAAGTAACCTACTATTGCTCAGTCCAAAGAGGGAGGATGAAGCTGGCGGGCACAAATTTCCAAGTTCTTTCGTTTGTAGATCTTTCTAACTGTGGGCGTAGCACCAGAGAAAACACATTCCATAATATTCCATAAACTGGTTTATAGGTGACATCCTCAGTCGCAGGGTATCAAAGGTTTGTGTAAACAGCTTAAGGTCTTCATTGTCAAACTCAGCTTCAGTTTATTTATAGAGCATCTCTCTCTCTCTCTCTCTCTCTCTCTCTCTCTCTCTCTCTCTCTCTCTCTCTCTCTCTCACTCACACACACACACACACACACACACACACAAATGGGTGCATTGTCTTGTTGCCAATGTCAATGGAGTTAAAACTTGAGCAATGTCACAATTTTTGCCAATTCAGGTGAAACACAATGTCCTGCTGATAACCCTGGAAAAGTACCAGTACCACTTTTCTTGGAAGATTATGAATTTATGATAATATTCCAGAAAACAAGGCAACATGTTTTAGCTGGAAGGTGCGAGGAAAATATCTAACCGAACATAAAATGCCAACAGTGGGTGCCAAAGTTGCAGGAAGAGCAAGTACAGCTAATTATTACTCATTATTGGGATTCTAAATTGTAAACAGCATGTCCTAGTGAGCTGTACTGTCGTGTATGCAGGTCTGCATTTGTCTGCATTTTTAAAAGTCTATGTAAGTCAGTGTTGTTTAGAATATGCAGCTTGGAGAATTGATTTATTGCAGCAGTTTGTGCGTGAAATCTGCTCGTCAGTTATTCATTTGTAACCCTGGGTGCACCAGCGTCTGCACACCGAGGCGTCAGGTAGATTCAGAGGAAGCAGCCTGACAGTGAAGGACAGTGTGGGAGATAACCTTTCACTGCAGACTCGCTCCCTGGCATTAATTTACTATAGGCCCCAGGTCACTACCTCACTCTCATCATGCACCAGTTCCTAGTCCTCACCTGGTCTTAACTGTAGATTTGAGCATGTTATGCTGCGTCATGATTTGATGGCAGAAACAACAGACTTATGGATGTTTCGTAGGTCATGTTATGGTAATAAAGTTTGTTGTTCCAACATAGGAAATGAAGCATTGACTGGGACTGGCATGCTGCTTCATATTCAGTTGCAAAATTATGTTTATGCACATGTTATGAAAGTAGTACCTTTACAGCCTTTTTAAAACATGCATAAACTAAAACTCGTCTCTTCCAATTCTATTTCTCTGCATCGTGTTGACATATTTTTGCTTCAGAGAATTTCAGAAGGAATGCAATCAATATAAGTATTTCTCCCCAGGTCTGTGTACTGTACATGCTTGCCAGTGCTTGGGTGTGTTGTTCTCTGGCTAATAGTCTGAATTTCTGTAAAGTGTATTTGCTATAATTCTGCGTCGGCAAGCATATGCATGTTTTCCTGCGTCAGTTGTGAGATGGCTTATTTCTGAAGCTTGTCTAAATTTGTGCTGTGATTCAAGCATGATTAGTGCCATGTCATACGCTGAAGCGAGTGTTTGTCCAAAAGTGTAGTATAAGTGTCGGTTACAAATGTCCAGGGAAAGCTGACAGTGTCCATGACAGGAACTTCAACAAAATGATAGAGAACAAAAGGACCATGGGAAGGGCAACTGTGTTTGTGTGCAGCGTGCCGAAGTGTTGAAAAGAGGGGCTGCCGTCACTCCCGCTGGGCGCCTCCCGGTGTGTTTAAGGGACGTGTCCGGCCATGTTCACCCTACACACACACACACACACAGACACACACACACACACAGACACACACAGTACATATCCTGAGAGAAGGTTTGTTTCCTCAGGTATGTTGTAGGTGTGGATTGATGTGTGTCTTAACATGAAAAGACTTTAAACAGAATGGAATGGCTTGTTAGCGGTGTTTGGAAGTGGACCAAGAGAAAATCATGTTTCCCTCAACAGTGAAGGGGTCTCCAACTTTGCTTCAGAGTTAGTGAAAATATGCGTTCATAGCAAGAGAGAAGATGAATTGCCTAATTCTGTGGTCCATGATTGAGTGTTCCCATCCCGAACGTAACACAGAGGAGGAGCTGATCAAAGATTATGACACTGCTGACTCACAGAAGAATAACGTGTCAACAACTCGACACACTCATTCCTGAATATTTACAGTATGTATGTGGATATTTAGACATATCAATTCACCATCATCCCACTGCAAGATGACCAGATACTTAACACACACACCCACAGTGACTCTTGTGTGCCATCTGTGTTCCTGAAAACTGTGACGCCATCAAGTTGTAAATCCTGGAGCTTTTCCTGAGTGAGTGATTCAGGGGGAGATCACAAAAGATAGTGAATCCCCACAGGGATTTGATCCATATTCATAAGCGACATTACAAAGAGCACACCGTAATGGTTAAAGTCACATGCAAACGTAGTACAAGGGACAAAATGCTGCTAATTTAGACGATTATTAAATATTAAGTTCTGATAATTAAAGATAAAAGCATGCACACCAGTCTGTGATTAGTCCCTCATGTATGTGTGTGGGGGTGTGTGTTTTGTTAGCAGGCTGTTACTCTATCCTTTACCCTTGCTTTCTTCTGACCTTCCACCAGTGCTCCTGCTCATTATTGTGTTGCTCTAATCTGGAGGGGACAGGACTGGGTGCAGAAGTGTATTTATCTTCCTGCACAAATAGGACCTCTTTCCGTCTGGTCCCTGCTCAGCTTGTTGTTGAAAGATAGTGAGCAGCGTAAAGCAAGCTTCAGTATGTGTGTGCGTGTGTTTGTGTGTGTGCGGATTCGTGTGTGTGTGCAGGGGTGAACTGAGATGTGTCCCAGCTGGCCCACAGACCAGCACACTCACCATCACCTCACTGCAGCAAATGCAGACAAAAGAGGAATATATCTCCCTTGTGATATTGATACCCCTTAACTCCAGGGGTGTTTTACCCTAAATGAGAAAGCAACATTCCTCACTGAGGTCTGTCGTACTTGTAAAAGCCAGTAAGATCAGTGTTACAGAAAGTCCCTGTAGTGTGAGCCCCATTTCCGCTTTTTCTCCATCACATCTGTTGGGATATGTGCTTTTGCTACACATTGTCGAGGCATGTTTCTTTTCATTCCCCTGTTGTCTCCATGACATTAGGCTTGGAAGCAGGCAGTTATCATACTGCAAATGGCCATGGGCCAGGAAACCACTGTCGGCCAGCCAGCATTACACAAAACAACACAATATGTACCGTAAAATTAATACAAAGGGTGGCTTTTCTTTTTAAAACTGCTGGTCGGCTGTTTGACCCTGGTCTTGTACTGCCGTCAACAAGCTGAAACTAACCTGTCCTCCCCTGTCTTAAAATTTCATCTTTACCCCACAAACATGGTTTAGTATTGTATTGTTACTATATGGCTTTTTGAGCAACAGTTAATACTCTGCTGGCTAAAACTCAACTATTAGATTTTAGACTAAAGCTTTGGTACTGCTCCTCCATCACTAAGCTGCTCATACTGCTGGGGGCTTGCCTATTTAGAGCTATTACGGCTTCAGCTAGCGTTGACCTCCTTCTTAGTCTTGGGGTTGTCTGTTGCTGGTGCACTTGGCAATGGATTTTACTGCTTCTAGAGGGGTGGAGAGGGTTGTGTCTGCCTGTGCAGTCATCTTGTCGCTCTGAGGTGACCCAACCACAGTCCTGGCTTCCTGTCAGCCATGTCTGGCTTGCCAGAGCACAGTGTGAGGCCATCCTGGCACCGCCAACTGGGGCCACTCTGTTGCCCACTTATCAAGCATCGCTCAATTTGAGACCGCCTTGATCTGAGCTTATGCCGCCAAAGCATGATCTAAGCTTACACATGCGTAGTGGCCTGTTTTCCAGGAAAAGCCTACATTGGTGAAAAACAAACAAAGAGATAAGACAGACTCTTGATAAGGCCAGGCTCAGCCATGAGAGGCAAAAGCAGAAATGCAAATGATTTTGACCAAGAGGCTGGTTTCACTCTGTGTGAAACTCCTCACAGTGTCCTCATTGTGACATGTTTGTGCTGCTCTAAAAGCACATTCTGGAGATAAAGGACAAGTGCAGAGCGCAAAAGGAATTTGATTTGATGCGAAGAATGCAAAGCAGAGAACGGATGCACGCATGTTTTTGAAGGGGGGCTGTTGCTGATAAGAGCACAACCTTCCAGTGTTTTTCCTCATGTGGATTTACATTTCGGCAGTTTTAAGACGATTTTAACCGCGTTTGAAAGTTGACTGAAATATTCATTTACAGTGAGGTGACATTTATTATTGATTTATTTAATTCCACAGTTCACATGTTTGTTTACTACTGCAATCATTGGTTTGCACACAAAAAAAATTTAAAAAGTTATTTCTTATCTTTCCTGAGATGAAGATTGTAATGTAAATACATTGCTGTGCATGTACAGACAATAAAAATGATAACACAATTCAAAGTGACACGCAGTGACGGCATGCTGTTTCAAAAGTTCAATCAGTTGGTCTTACAGTGAAAAACATGTGCGTAATGGAAAAATACACACAACCTGGTGTTTTGCTGTGATTCAGAGGTGGTGTCTTAAAAAGTCCATTTCGTAAATGAAGTATGCTTTTATACAGGGAGATGGTTTGTATTAGGTACACTGTGAGTGGAAAACAGGTCCATTTTGAACGCATCAATGACCCATGCGCTTCTTCTATTTACGTGTGGATGCACCTGTGTGTTTGTATGCGTATGCGTATGTGCGTGTTTGAGGGGGTATGTTTGCGTTTGAGTGTGACAGTGTATACTTTGTCGGCCCGAGGACACTTAGATTGAGTGTGTGTTGTTCTCTCTGGTGAGAGCACACATATGTGTTTGCATGAAGACCTGGTTCTATGTGGGTGTGTGTTTGATAAACTGTGAGAGCATGTGGGAGACTGTTTGTCTATTCATCTGGGTGAGAGCAGGAGAGAAAGAGCAGAATGAGGAGGTGGAAGAGATCTGCTTCCAGCCTCTATCTTCAAGTCAATCTGCTCACAGTCACACAAACCTCTTTATCTCTCCTTTAGACTAAGGGAGGGAGACAGGCAGAGAGAGAGAGAGAGACAGAGAGGCAGAGACTCTGGAAAAATAAATACATTTAAAAAGAGGAAAAATACAGGGGGAAAGAGAGAGATTCAATCAGGCAGCCTTAAGAAGATAGAGCGGATTTTTGTCTAAGAGGATCATCAAAGTCACGCTCAGACAGCATCTGTCATTAAAAATATTTGTGCTATTTCAGTGTGACCCCAACAAGCTATTATTGTCCAACTGAGAGACCCTTTGTTATCAGCAAAGAAATATATATAGACAGTGAGGATGCAGTTCGTCAACTTTGATAGAAATCTTTATCAGCAGTGTTATCAGCAAGAAGAAAATTATTTGACAGTGTGCGGGACTTTCACCACAGTGGAAGTTGAGTGGCAATTGCTGCTTTTTCAAACTACACTCTGTCCTCACACACATACAATGCATGGCGGCACGCACGCACAAACTTTGTCTGCCTCGCATTAGCTCACGCTTCATTGCATAGCCACGACTGATGCAAAAAGAGGCATCAATTTTCAGCCATGAAACTGAAAAGCACACAATTGTATCTCAGCGTGGGTGTGTCTGTCTGTCTGCCTGCAGAACAAGCATAAAGAACAGAAAAAAAAAATAAAAAAATCAACCTCAGCTTAATTGCAGGTCTGACACAAATGCATGGCTGTCATTCATAGCGCAGCTATGGCAGCGCTCCAGATAAGGAAGATGATCAGTAGGCACAGAGATCACATCTGTCAACAGGGCTGTGTGTGTGTGTGTGTGTGTGTGTGTGTGTGTGTGTGTGTGTGTGTGTGTGTGTGTGTGTGTGTGTGTGTGTGTGTGTGTGTGTTTGTGTGTGTGTGTGTGTGTGCGCGCGCATGTATGCAGGCATGCATGCATGCATGTGTGTGTGTGCGAGGCTGCTGTGATGCCGGCCTGTTATTGCAGTATCATGCCCCATTGGCTGATGAGTTGCTATGCTCATCCCTTGTTCCCCTCTGCCCCAATCAACCCTGTCACAATATGAGTCAGTGTGGCCATAAGTGGCAAAGATGCCTCTTACCATTAGATCAATCAGTTATCAGACACATCAGTCAGATTGGGTCCAGTGTGGAGCCACATCCGAAGCACACACAGACACAGAGAGAGAGGGACACTGACGGTGTGATGTGCTTGTGAGAGCTGGATAGTGACAGACGGAGGCTGGAACAGAGCTGGAGAACTAAGCAAACTGAGAGGCTAAAGAGCTGAAATCTCATTTTCTCAGTGGCCTTGAGAGTGGAGCATGCTCAGTGCTGATGTTTGTCATCTCTCCCTCTCCGAGATGCTACTGCAGTGCTTCCCAGCAGGCTTGGCACAGGCTTACTCATGGACATCTCTCTTATGGAGCGATACAGTGGCCAGGCTGCAGCTGCTCACTGGATACCTCTCCTCTGCTTTTCTTTGTCTCGCTCTGTGTTTCTTGCTTTTTACTCCGTCTCTCCCCGTCGCCCTCCTGTCCTGCCTTTCTCTTATTTCCGCCTCTCTCGCTCTTCCTCCCATTGTATTTCTCACACATTATCTCCTACTTTCTCGCTTGCATCCTTTCTTGTTTCTCTCTCCCCATCTCTCATCCTCACTCCGCCCTTCCACATCTCTCTCACATACTCTAGTTGCTACCCTTAAGACTGCGGTTACCATGGTGACAGCTATGTGCTGCGGAAACGTCAAAGAGCTGAATCCACCCAGGATCACTTCCTTGTTTAACACTTACATTCTTGCGTGCTGTTCCTCTTTGATTTCTGGCAGCTCTCTGTAAATGCCTGATTTGAATTCATCCATTCATTTGCTCTGCTGTAAATGAGGCAGTGCATGTGATTTCTGGCCTCTCTCTGTGATCCTGATCTCAGCTGTTGCTGAGCAGAGTCATTAGTGACACTCTGATTTGGATTTTCAGTTGACCTTGGCTCCGCTGACCTTGAGAAAATAGCCCCTTCATCAGGCCTCCAGATGTCACTGACATTGATTTGTGTCATGTCTCCCTTCAAGGGGGCTTCGCCAGCCCACCCAGTGACACAAGTCTTCAGTGTCTCATCACATGCTTTTCATCTTTTTCACGCAGAGAGTCTCTCGCAGAGGCCACAGCACATACATGGGAAGCAACAAGACTGGCAGCATCAACCAGATGATATTTCTGCTCAGAAATGTGTGTTTTACGCAGTCTCCTTGGTCTGTACGCAACAGATAGCCCACTACTGCTGCTGGAGGCTAATCAAGCAGCCTGCCTGTGTTGTTCCAGCAGCACACCTCAGCGCATGGTCAGCTGAGGAAGCACATGCTTTGTTAAAAGGTGAATATCAGAAGGTGGGGCTGTTTTCTGTCATCTGATGAAGAGGACATTATTTCCACTCCCAAGTCTGCCTTTTGCACTTTTTACCTTCTGTCCTTGCCTTTCCTCCCTCCTCTCTTTTCCACTCCTTTCAGTTTATCCTCTTTTGTTCCTGTTTCGCTCAGAGGTTGTGTCCCTCCCCCTGCCTCACCTCTGACAGTCAAGACTACAGGCGTGTGTTAAAAGCAGGCACTATTCCCTACTTTAAGCCCCCCCACATCCATATACACTTTGTTGGCAAAAAAGCAGACAGATGTAAACAACACAACCTAATGGCTGTTTAAAGCCATTATGTCTAAAAAGATAAACTCTCGTGCCTGTGAAAGGGCAGGAGTGCTGTTGAGCGGTATCAGTGTGATGATGTGCAGGTATGCTGTTGTTAAGAGGGAGCTGCGCAGCTCCATCATACAGGAAAGCTGTCTCCCCTTTTCTGGGGGCAGCGAGGAGGGATTAGGAGGCAGGCAGAGATGGGGTCTGTGAAGCATTTATGAGCAGGGCATACAAAGGATCCATGTCAGGACTTTTAGGGGTTGGCTCCTTTTTTTTTTTATTTTTTCATTTTTTTTTTTTTTGATGTACTTCTCAAGTCATGCTCCTCCCACACTGGCCCACTGTGCCCCTCCACCTCCAGACCCTGATCCAAGGACAGCCCACGGCTGTTGAAAAACAGCAGATGCTTTTGAGTAGACTAGAAAAAAAGAGAAAGAGATTTAGATGCACATTTCCATGACCATATTTGTGTCCGGGTCTGAAAAGTGGAGTTCATATCAGATTCTTATACACCATAAGCTCAAATTCAAAAGCTCAACCTTGTTCACAGGTTGTCAAACAATCTTTGGGACAAAAATGTAATTTTCTTACAGTGTGCAGTCTGTGACTCTCTTTCCTTCCCCCCTTTTCCTGCGTATGCACTTTTTGTATAGCCATGTTTTATGTAACTTTGCAACTGGGACACAGGAGTGACAGGTAGTGATCGTAAAACTCATCCATACTGCAACATGCTGCAAATTTTAGAATTGCTCAGTTAAGCAGCACTTCTGCAACTTTGCAAAAGCTTTGAAACCAGAGCAACGCATTGATGTCCACACTATTGCCAAGGTTAATGTGCTCCCAGTGCTCCCAGTCACAACCCTCATAACTCATGTCGGCTAATGTTACTTTTCACTAATTTGTATTCTTGGAAAAAAAATACAAACTGACAACCAAAGCCTTGTTCTAAATCTACACCTAAGTATGCCGAAACTTGCATTTCTTTAGTACTGACGTCAGAAATACTCACATTTCTGACACATACATAAACCTCGTGCCCACCCACAGACACACACGGGCCCAGGAACGAGTTTCATCTTGTTGAACTGTAGAGGAGGAAGTGAGTGTTGAGGTTGGGGGGAGATAGGGCGGCAGGGGCAGCTCTCTGACACACCGAAGGCCCTGCCAGTCCTCAGTTACCTCTGCTGACAGATTAGATCATCGAGCACAACTGCTGGAAGGAGCGGAGAGGTGAGGAGAGAGAGGAAAGAGCAGTTCGTTTTTCAAGTGGGAAAAGCACTACATTGGACCTGATTGGTGTGTCAAACCTTGGCCTCGATTTGACCTCTTCTTGCCCACAGATGAGACTTGCGCTGTTGAGTGTGCCAACTTGTGATGACCCTTCCGCTGCCCCCTTCCAATCCCTGCTGCTGCCACCTCCTCCCAAGACACGTCAAGAATACTCCAAGGGCTGAGACAAACCCCGGGAGGGCCCCACAGATGACTCATCTACAGATTTTTTTTTTTTTTTTTTAACACACCAGTTTCATTGAGAGTCGCCTCTTTTGTTGTTTCAACGTATTTTTTTTTCCTACCACTTAACGGGACAGTGGAGTTCAGTCAGCATGAAATTAGAAAGCCTTACTTTGATATAGCAGCTTAAGATAATGCTGCGATCATCTTGTAGTCACAGTTCGGGCTGTGTCAAATGAAGATAAACAGATTAGCTGCAGTATTGTTGTTGTTGTTGTTGTTGTTTTGGGGGTTATGTTTGCATTAGATATTGTTTCACACAAACCTGAGTCAAATATCCTTTTGCTGCATTAAAGTCAGGCAGGGAGTAGATTCCCACTTTTAGAAAGTTCTGCCCTCTTCTTCGTGTGCCCCTGCTGGCTTTCAGCTCTCTCCTGGCCTACCTTCATCTCATGTGTCCTGTTTTCGCTCACCTTTCAGAACTAAAAAAAAAAAAGAGAAAAAAAAAGACTTTTTTTACACAAGGCCAGATTTGGTATCATACACCTAAAGCTTGTTTTAATGGCTCTAACTCCGTATTGCTGCGTGGACATTGATGACACCTGGCTAACAGCGACAGTGAAAGAGAGAGCTACAGCCGCAGACATGCTGGAACTCGCCTGTAGCACTGAGAGGGGACTGACAGACAAGGGAGGTGAGGAAGGGGAGCAGCCCGGGAAGCCAAAGAGGATTTTGTGTAATTTTTCAAGAAGCAGTCTGTCACAGATTGCGATCTGACATTCGGCACCTCACACATCGCTCCCTCTTGCACGTATCCACACAACTGGTGCTCAGCAAATCTGAACCAGATGTGAGGTGTTTTGGGACCCCCACCCCGCCACCCCCCACCCCCCAGACATCAACCTGGCAGGGGCAGGTCTCAGGATTATCTGGGTGGGGTCAGCAGTGCAGAGGGGACAACGTAAGTGGTCCCGCTCCACTTTTGCATGGGTCATTACGAGGGAGAAGATGCTCCCGAGTTAGGGGGAAAATGAGTTGGCTACAAAGCAAAGCCATGACGCCTGAATGTGCAAACTTCAGATTTTTGTGTGGACTCATTAGGACTGGTCTCTCTCCGTCCTCGGTTGTGGCTTCAGGGCTTGGAAGAGCCAGTGCTTATCTGATAGGTCCAGTAAGGGAGCAGTTGATTGCCTTGAAGCAATGGGAAATGCCTTCCTCACTCCCTCCCTCCCTCTTTTTTCCCTCCCTCCTTCTGTATTCACATTTCCCCTCTTAGGCTCTTGAGCAGTGCCTCTCTACCTTTCTCTCCCTATTTTTCCTCCCTGCTCCCTCCCTCTCTCTCCCTCCCTTCCTCTCCCTCTCTCTCTCTCTCTCCCTCTGCCCTGCTGTGAGTAGGTGGTTCCTTGCTGTACTTGATTGGTGTGAGTCTATATAGGAGGAGAGCCGCTCTAACTGGCTCAGAGTCTGGTGGTGCCCACTTGCCACACGTTCCCAGTAGGACTACCTGTTTTTTTCCCAGAGTCTTCTCCTGAGAGGATTTACTTCCTTCTGACAGCATGACGGAGAGCAAGAGGAAAGATAAGAAAGGGAGAAAGAAGGGGGGTAAAAAAGGACAAAAGGAGAAAGAGGGCGATCCCACTACAGGTAAAAGAAAATTAAAGGTGGTTTATGTGTAACTTGTTTTGTATTTACATACATATTTAAGTGTGTGTGTGAGAGAGAGAGAGAGAGTGACAGAGAGAGACAGAGAGAAAAAAGGGTGAGATTAAGTTTGTGTTGCTGTATCACGGAAGTGTAAGTATCCCCTTGGCTTGTCAAAGCTTGCTGCTAGGTTGTCACATGGATTGGTCTCCTGATGTGGACAGCTTGTAGAGGCACATCTGGTTTTGGCAGCAGTGTGGAACCGTAGGAGAGTCAAATGATACGATTTGTCTACAAAATCAGCAAAAACTTTAAAGCCTGAGCCAGACAAGCTCTGGACGTCACAGAGCCAAAGTGCAGTTGTGTTGCGAGCTCTCTGAAAAGCAACAACTGTGCTTCAAAGGTTTTAGTCACTTCACCGCACGCTCACGTTTTCGCAAATGCTCTGTTAAGAGGTTTGAAGAAAAAAAAAAAAAACCTGCGTCTGTATCAGCTGTTTTATCTGAAGTCATGTCTGAACCGTGGAATGCAATGTTTCATTAAGCACTTTTTGACAGGGTTAATAATTCAACAGTTGCTGTATTGCTTTCATCTTAACTCTCTCTCCGCGGTGAGTCATACAACATAAACGTCTGTGTTTTTGCCGGGAGCTACTTTAACATTAGAATATCATGGGAGCTGCTTGTCTTTCAGAGTCCCAAACTTAGCGATGTGCTTGCTCAGTGGAGGATCCTACAAGCCGCAGCATGTCACTGTAGTTTGACCTCAGGTCATGGGGAAGCCCAACCCCCGTTTCAGTGACACTTTAAGGACAATTCCATGATTATTACCCTCACTACAACGAGTCATTTTAACTTTGATCAGATACTGTATCTTACACAGCATCTCTTGATGGTGGTAGCCATTTTGTACCTGCTGATGTCACCGCTGTCAGCTTCCAACAGATAACTCTCAACACTGGGTTTAGCATTTTCAAGGTTTTTTTGGGGGTAGCAGACTTTTTGGAGGCCTTCTAGGTATTTAAATCGCACCCTTTCCATTAAATGTGCTACTGTAGTGGTTTTTGGCATCTGTAGCTAATTTTCTTGTTTTATTACTTGAATATATAAATAATTACCGGTTAGTTGTTCCAAGTTTGATTGTGATCTATAAACATGTAAGATAAACAGCTCCCCAAACTACACTGGACACAGAGTGCTTGCAGAATATTTTTTGGCATCTTTGTTAATGAAGGCGCACAGCTGCTGCACACATAGAGAAGAGCTGCATGTGATGAACCTATTCTGCTTTGTTTTCTCTACTCGAACAAAATGACACAAATGAATATAAACTGTACATGTCTATTGCTGAATTATATCAATATGCGAGTATCACTGGAACTGTAAGTGTCTGTTCTGCTGTTGTTCGTTGATACGTGTCAGCTGACATTTGCTCATGTATTCAGAGCATGATAACCGGATCTTGAATCATCATTTTTCCTAATGAAAGTGAGATCTGCTCATTATCACAAAACTGGATAAACAGGTAATCTGTGGAAATCTATGTGCTCACCCCACTGCAAAATGGAGCCTTCAAAGTAGGTCGAAATGAAGACATGGTGATGCTCGTGGCGTCTGCTCTCAGGGTTCTTCACGCTCTGCATCAGGTGTGTTCTGGGCCTAAGGCTCCAAAATGGGTCATCGAAGATAAAAAGAAAAGGAACATTTTGAGAGATAATCCCTCCACCCACTACTTTTTTAATAAATGTTGCCATCTTGTAATTATCCATGACTTACAGCACTTTGTTTAGGATGTGGTTTATCAATAAATAATGTTCAAAAGAAGGCATAATTTGCAAAACTGAGAACAAGTCTGCACAACAGAGGGTGAAGCTATGTGTGATCTCCGTGCTAATTAAAAGATAATTAAATGAGTAGACATCAGAGCAGAATGCTAGCTTATAGTGTACTACCTTTGTTGTCTGCGCTTTGATCAAAAGACCATCAAAAATCTTTCCGCTGGCTAAATTGCTTCGCTGGTGTGCTAACTAAGCAGCACGGTCACACAAAATGAACTGAAACATGCTCAAACAGACAAATGTCGATCAGCACGTATCGTGTCGCATGTACAAATTTAAGATCAGATTTGTGTTGAAGAATATCTTATTATCCACATCTGCAGTTTGCACGGTCGATCTCAGAGTTTCCACTGGTTCTTTACTGGTTCTTCATTGCAGCTGGTCAAGTCGCACTGGACTCATTCATCTGCGTCATCGATAATGCGTTATAAAATGTACCGTGTGTGATTGCGTGTGTACATGTTCTTGTGTGGATGGGGCTTTTCAAAGTATAATTGTATGTAATCAAGCACATGAGCGCTCTGTTGAGGTTGTTAGGCTGTCAGTCAACCTTCACCGATACCGCAAAGAACAAGACAGTACTATCTGAGTTCCTAACGTTCCCCGAGAACATAGTTTTACACATTTATTTAAGCAGAACACCTCACAGCAGGTACTCCTCAGCTATAATTACCCTTTCACTGGCTATGACGTCTGCAGCATTTGTACCAGAATTCAAGCATTCCACTGCCGCAACGTTACATGATTTCCTTTCAGGTCTCTTTTGTTTAAAAGTTATGTGTACTGTGGCTGAAAGTTGACACTCTTCAAAGAATGTTGCATGACTTTTCTAATGAAACAGGCCTCGGGTTAGAAAGAGAAAACTTCTGCAGACCCTCATGAAGACATTTGTGCCAAAATGTTGGTCCTCGTTGGCACGAAAAGACACCCAGGGCAGGGAAAAACTGAGCAACTTTGTTGTCTTTCTTATGAATAAGACAAGGAGAGCAAAATGCTACAGGCATTTCATCAAATCTGTCACAAATGCAATGCAACATGAACGCATGTCTGTTTTTTCAAATAGTAGTTAGAAATCCCTGTGCAGTCTGCCTGACCTACATAAATATGCTTCTACTGGTGATGACTTCATAATTGAGAAACTTCTGCCATCCACTTCATCTTATGTCAAGACAAAAAGCGAGTTCTTTTCTCAATGTCTCGGTTTGCGTGCGTAGTCAGGGTGGTAATAGTTGGGATGGGAAGAGTTGGCTCCTTCATTTTGTGCCAGATGCTTTTTTGTTTTATTGTGTACTAAAACCTACTGCACCTTTCTAATTGAAATCTAACAACTTGGATTATTTGGCAACAAAATAGAGACCCAGAGGAGGTGGTGGTGAAGCCTCAGGCGAACTCTACATCTGATCCAATTCACGTGTGATCTTGCTTCATATAATTGCTGTTATAAAATTTTTTTGGGTGTGCTGGTGTAAACAGCAACTGGAAACACCATTATAGTGACCATAAAACGCTTTGAAATTAGTGTATACAGAAGTTTTGTTTTAAGTTCGCTGTCTAGTCACAAAATATGGCCGATCAATACCACAAATTTGTAAGCAAACAGATGTCGCTTGTGGGGTGGTTTTAATCTTAAACTAATCTGCAGATGAAACTTTTGAAATTACTGGTTTACCAAAGAGCTTCCATGCAGTGTTGTGGGCGCATGTTTAGTTTGCCATTTTCAACAACTGCTCTTTAAGTGCCCGTCTTGCTTTCATGTACAGGTATTTTACGATACAGGCAGAAAATATATGGATGCGTTTTCCGCGAATTGACATTAAATCTAATATTTGTCTTTGATGTGCCCACAATTTTCGTTATCCATCTTTGTCCCCAACCCTCTCTCTTTATGTTGCTGTCTTATACTTATACATCTAATTATACAATGGCTAGATAAGGTAAAATAGCTATTCCTTAAATACACACCTGACCAATGCCAGTAGTCCAGGTTAAGTGGAGGAAACATGTAGGTTTAACTAAGATCACTGTGTCTGCCTCAAGCAAGAGTAACATGAGCTTCTCATTGGAGTCCTCTCTCTGCACACACCCTCCTCCAAGAATTCTTATTTACATACAGCTAATTTCCAACAGCAAATACGTTTTACGTGTTAACATAATGAGGAAATGTCACATAACGTACCTGGCAAGTCGCAACAATTTTGGTACATGATGTATGTTTACTGTGAAGGTATTTTAGTCTTATTTAATACAGAAAAACTCAGGAGTTTCTTGAGAAACAGATGTTTTATTGACATTTAACAGATATGACAGCCTTCCCCAAACCTTAACCAAAGTGACTTTGTTTGTCTCATTTGTTTCACGTGTTTCAGTCACTCAAAGTAACTTCTCTGAATATAGTGCAGGCAGCGTTTTCACCACAACCTAATACAAATTAGGTGTTTAAAACGTAATTTCTGTTAGATGGAGTTCATTCATAACCGTATTCAACCTGGTTTTATCTACCAGCTCCTGAACATCTCTCTCTGCCTTGTTTGTTCAACTTTCTGCACCAGCTTATATTAATATAGTCTCCAGTGAGCATTCAGTGTGTGTGAGCGTGAGTGTGTTGGCAGCATCTGCTCATAGTGTTATTCTGTATGGGGCGTTGGTGAGAGCCAGAAGGAACCAGCCACGGTGAAATGCAGAGAGCTCAGAGCGGCTAAAGGCTGCCTAGTATTAACAACCCTTTCACATCAGTCATTTCATTGATGGTGAGCGTAAAAATAGTTCTTAGAGGAAAGTACCTAGTTGTTAATCTGAATGTGTTTTTGAAATTTGCCATATAACTTGAGTAACATCATATTTTTGATTTATGCATCACATGGCTGTCACTGAGAGGCGAATGTCATGGAAGTAATCATTCCTATGCAGTATTTATATGCAGCTTTTTGCAGTACAGTTCTTATACTCACCAGCTAGTTCACAGACATTTGAAGGTATTGAGTGAACCCTGAGCGCAACTGACATTATTGTTTCGACTGTTGTCAGTGATCCATATATGGCCAAGAATATAAGATTTATATGCTATCACAAAATCAAGTCTCTCTTAACTGGTAGGATGTCCAGTTGCAGTACACTGTTTGCTGTGCAGTATACATATTGACAAAAATTGTCTGCATTATGCAATACTGCAGGCATCTAGACAAACATATGCATGAATTGTAGAGGTATATGTGAAAAGCTCCAAAAATGTAGTTAAAACTGCATCACTGGATTGTTGCTGTTAGGTCAACCAATGCAACAAATGCAGACACTGTTTTACAGTCACTGTGGAGGAAAACCTATTCCCTCGCAGGAGACATGATGACTGTGGCTGATTGGTAAAATTTTGTAAATGGAGTCCAGTTCTGTTGCAAATGAATGATTTGCCCTCTTTGGGTCCTAATTCACTCAAAGTAGTAGCAGGTATGGAGGCTTTTAGCTCTTTTTCTTGAGCTCTTTGGTTCTTTGTGGGATGACAAGCAGCTCTTTTTGGAGACAGTAACTGTTTACAGTCCACCTTCACCTTCGCCTCAGTGTCCTTTGAACTTTTATTGCAAATGACATCACTTTTGTTCATCTATCGTTCAAGCCTATATAATTTAAACTTCAGGAACAGAGGCAAAAGACACTAAGGTGATTTTGTGTGATTTGGTGATTTGTTACCATACAACCCAATGAACTCCCAAAAAAAAGGTTAGGGTTAGGTTTAGATAAGGGCGCAGGGTTAGCAAACATTTTTCTATACAGTTCATACATTGTATTTGAATAGTTCACGACTGATTACACACTGCAGAATCCCTGACTTCTACATTTACATCAAGTCAGTGTTTCATAAAATTATTAGAAAAGTGGTAAAAATGAAAAAAAAAATCCAATTATAAAAACCGAAAGTGTGATCCATTTTTGTGAGATTCTGCAAATAAAATCCCTTTCAATGAGTGCCACTAAAATAATCATCCTAGAGCACAAAACAGGTTGGTGGGTAAAAAAGTTGACCAACTCAGAATAGTAGAAATGATTGCAAATAAATATGAAACATATGTTATTAATTTGAAGAGTAACACTATTAGAAGCATATCTACAGAGTCTAGTGAGTGAGAAGTAGAGTGTTTTGAGTCATATGCACCAGATAATTATTTGGTGAAAGTGTATTGGTTGTGGAGGGAGGCTGTTGAAATGATCTCTTTGAACAGATGTTGCATTACAGTGACTAGTGTGCAGTGTCTGAAGACCATTCCCACATGCAAAACCCATTTCTCTAGCTGTCTCACCATGTAATTTGTCTTTTGACGACGTGCAGTGAGGTGACATAACACCGGAGTAATCAGGGATACTTTGTCTAGAAGGAAAAACACAAAGGCATGCCTCAGATTCCTTTTCTAAGCTCCTGGAAGTAAAACAGAAATGTTAACTCAATAATACGAGCAATGCATTGTTAATTCATCAAGTCGCTTTGTTTTTGAACCTCTTTCTTGGCCGAGGTCTCCAACTGTTACCCAAGGCATGAGCTGTTGACACGCCGGTTAGGCTTCTATTCTCAAATTTGGGTTTTATAGTCCATGTCTGCAGCTGCCCCTCCGCTTCAAAAAGAGAGAATCAGGCTGTTGTTGAAGCCAGGGTTTATCATTGCTGCCGAACGCTTTTTCCACTGGTGTAATGGAAAATGAAACAGCTATTTGTCTCCAGGAAATTATTTTAATTCCAATGATAATGACTCTTGGAAAACATTAATTGTTAAAACTAACATGCTTTACATTAAATACTGTCAACTTTATTGTACTTGACTTGAGTTGTCCATCAAACTTTCCCCTCTCTGATCCTCCCTTTTTCACATCTGTCATTTCAAACATGAGGAACTACTGTATATCACTGACCAAGCTGTCAGACTGGAAGTTTATGGATTATAGGAGCATTTGTTTTGTTGATTTATTTTGTGTTGGACAGACAAAAGAACTGGAAAGACAGACATTACTTAGCATGGACGTGACCACTAATCTCTGTGCAGTATATAATGTTAAACATCTGTATCTCAAAGCTAGAGTGTCTGATGGACTGTGTCTTCATTAGAGCTGGATCCCGTAGGTGGAGCAGAGCAGGCACATCTGGCTCACCGGGTTGATGAGAAGTGCAGTTCTGTGTTTCTGTAACTTTTCCAGGCAAGGACAAAGCTTGTTTAATTTACTTGGCCAGGACAAACCTGTGTCCAGGCAAAGTACTAAACATTTTTCTTTATGGTGGAGCCTCATTCCTGCAGCTCTCTGACTATGACTGACAAGGATTTCCTTAGGCAGTGTGCTTGGTTGAGTCTGGCAGAGTTGAGTGTGTGTTGAAATCGTGTACGCTTTCAGACTTGGGACATTTGTGGGTTTGGTTCTGTTCTGCAACTTTTGAAAGTCATCAGATAAAGCAGCTTGCAAACTAGCTGCCTATCAAACCGTGCACATGTGCATATGCTATTCATCAATGTGCCATGTAGCCACAAATCTCTGTGTCATTGCATACGGTACAACTAATACAGTATGGGTGATTTTTTTTTTTTTTAGCCAGCGCACTGTGAAAATTAGGGAGATCAGCAGACCATAGGGCTTTGTGTAGTCTGATCTTTATTTAACATCTACTCCCATATAGTGCATTACATTTGTTAAATAACAGAAAATGTTTAATGCAGAACATCTGGACCATCAGGAGTCTCATGTTCAGTATATTGCCTTGCCAGAGGCTATTGATAAACCCCCACCACTTGCCGAGTTGATTTTACATGGCGGTATACAGGATATGTTCAGCCTATATAATATTATGACTTTCAGCGAAACCACATTTATGCCTTGCTGCATAAATGAGGCTTTTATTGTCCCAAACCCTTTTGGGACAGTAAAATCTTGAACTAACTGCCCGAGCAATTGCAGCACAAAGATCCATCCCGAGAATAAGCTCATTAAGTTTACTAAGTACAAAGGCACATCTGCCTTGTGTTCCAGTCTTTGTCTTTATTTTCCAAATGCCATGAATATCATCACTCACATTTTCCAACAGGAAGCTGCTCACAGATAAAAGTCCACTGTCTGACCAGCGGCAGAGTAATTTTAGTAACAAATAGCTGCTATTGAACTAAGAATAGTTGCTTTTTCCATTGATCTGTGCTGTTTATGAGCTATTTTCAATTTGACATTTCACTATCTGTGATTCCAGTGGAAATAGGCTCAAAGTGTGCATCAGACAGATGGCTCTCAGTAAATGTAGTACTCAGTGTCATGGAATAATCATGCCTGCCTGCATTGTGAATTGCCTTTTGTGTTAAATTGAGCAAATTCATGCTGTTGAAGTTATAGACTTCAGTAATATTATTACTTAAATGAAAAAAAAAAAAACATCACAAACCTTCAGTGCTGTAAGATTACTAATCAAATGAAGTTAATCGCATCAATAGCACATATTTCTGAAAAATAACATCTACATTGTGGGCACCAGACCTGCAAGAGGGACAAAAATTGGATATACAAGGATGGTTGATAGTAGACTCTATCTAGGCTGCATAATTGTCATCTATATCAGCTGGAGTTGAATGTCTGATCCCAAAAAGGTGCACGGCTGGAATTGCTCTGGCTCCTATGAGGACTGTTAGTGCCAAGTGACCAGAGTCAGAGCAAACAGGACATACTCATAGACAGACCTAGACCAGTAATAAACAACAGTGACCTCTGCAGAATCGATGAGACGAGCTCCTCAAAACACTGCACATGATTATGACGCTGACTTTTCCACAACTTCTGTGTTTTCTTATTCTTTCAAATTTCAAGGGGTGAATTTTAAGGGAGAAATTGAAAAATGCAGCATCATTAAGGTTTTTCCTTCCGTGCAGACGTGTCGCCTTTACCAGGTCAGTGAAGTAGGACAGTCTCTCAAAAAAGAGGACGACAGGGGATAATTTTGGTGCACCTCTATTCCAATGTTTAATTGAAGTCATTACCTATGTACGCTTCATTTTGCTTGTCATGCTTTGTTTGTCTTCATTCTGCTGTCATCCTTCAGAGGTGATGCACAGCAAGCAGCTGGACTCTGCAGGACTGCTCACTTTAGCATATGCATGAAATCGTAAATGTTACACATGGAGAGAGAGTGTTTGTGTGTAGGAGAGAGAGGGGGGCATCTTGGCCAGCCCCTGGTTGACCCTTGTTCACCCCTTCTCTCTTGCTCCACCCTGCATGAGTCTTCTCCTAAACATGTGTGCAGCTGTCAGCTGGCAAGTGTTTGTGTGAGTGTGTGTTGTGTGTGCATGTATACATGCGTTTGGACAAAGATCATCTTGTATATTTCAATTAGCTTTTTTATATGAGGAAAAAAGGTGCAAGAAATTATGAAACATACCAAGACAATGATTGTTTTTTCCTCAGACTTAAGATATAATAAATGCTACGGTATTAGAATCTGAAAGTTGAAAAAAGTGACTGAATCCTTTGTGGTAGGGTAACAGGTTTTGCAAAGCACTGTAGCAGATAAAAGAGTTATGATAAAAGCTTTGTCATCACAACAAACTAGCTCTTATAGCATTAACATGATCTCAGCTTTTCTTGTTTACCGGTTGCCACTAATTGCATGAGTTTGTGGTCACAGATTTTCTTCATCAGCCAGTGGATGTTTGCTAAATATTGCGTCAGGTGGTTTTATCACCGCAAAGTCGGAGTTTATTAGTCTGAGGCAAAGTTGATAATGTCTCTAGTGGCAACATCTGGTGGTCACATGAGAGAGTTGTTGGCTCAGTCCATAGAGATGATGATTGGCTCCATTGCTGCCTCTCCGTCCTCCTTTGTCTCGCCGTTTCCTCCTTAAACACCAACACACAATCCTGAACCAACTGTGCAAGCCAAACTATAATCAAGTTTGTGTCTAGAATGGGTAATAACACTGAGTTCTCTTTCTCTCTTTTTAGCTGCGGCTCCAAAGTTAAAACCGATGAAGAATCCAATGATAGTGGACGAGGGAAGCAAGCTCACAGTAAAGTGTGAGGCTACAGGGAACCCTCTCCCTACCTACAGATGGTTCAAAGATGGCAACGAGCTGAAGAAAAGCAAAAAAGTCCGAATAAGGAACAGCCAGTGAGTACAAGTCACCCGCGTCCTGTAAATATGTAAGATGAAAAGAGATGAAGGTGGGGTTGACGGAGGTGGAGTTGCTATTATCAGCACGTTGTGGTGATGGTGTGTTTCAAGATACTAGCTTGAAACGTGTTTAAAAATCAATGTCAATAAAGAAATTGACTAAAACATGTATCTAATATTTGGGATTTTAAAAGCTTATTCCTTTATTCAAATGTAGTGTAATGATTTATTCTAGATTAAAAACATTTATCTTCCCTCCTTATGCCAACATTACTTTCACAGACATCTCTTTAATGTCAGTGGCCTTTTGGGGAAACCGCTTATTTTGGGCTGCATATTTTTCTTCTTCTTCGTCTTCTTTTTTTTTTGTTGCAATTCCACAATTGGCCACTGGGGCAACAGCGAGGCTGACTTGTGCCACCATATGCAACAATTAATTACATCTCTAGTCCTGCTGCACTCTCTCCCAGTCAGGTCGGCTTAACTAACACACAGTTTTGTGGAGGTTAAACCTCCTACTGATGTAAGGATATTGACATTGGGTGGTGCTGTAAAACTAAAAGCCCCTCTTATAATACACTGTGCTTAGTGGCTGTAACATTTGGTCCTGTGCTTTCTTGCTGTAAGCAGTTTTCTCCCCTCAAATGTTGCCCCAGACTAAGTGAGTATGTAACCCTATCAGAGCAGAGTGTTGTTGCCATGCTGCTGCTTGCCCTGTTGTCTGCCTCTCTGTCCCCCATGTTTCCACTTGTTGCGTTTCCATGCTATTTCCTCCCTGCCCTGATTCCCCTGACTCAGCTGTGCGAGTGTTGTCTCCCACAGGAAAAACTCCAGAGTCCAGATCAGCAGAGCAAAACTGGAGGATTCTGGGAATTACACATGTGTGGTGGAGAACCCGCTGGGGAAGGACAACTCCACTGGCACTGTTAACGTCCAAAGCAGTGAGTACTGACTGCTACATTACATTGTTGTTGTTATCATGAC
This sequence comes from Chaetodon trifascialis, assembly GCF_039877785.1. Lineage (NCBI taxonomy): Eukaryota > Metazoa > Chordata > Actinopteri > Chaetodontiformes > Chaetodontidae > Chaetodon > Chaetodon trifascialis. The sequence continues at coordinate 13,788,519 of NC_092071.1, read as the reverse complement.
TGTTCTCATGCCAAATGAGAGATCAAAAGGAGCCATCGCAAACAGGCATGTAAGAGCGCTAACATGCATGAAGAACAACTGTCCACACATGTGGCTGTGGGCCCATTAATCAGTGGAACAGTACATTGTACTTGGAGGTGAATGGAATTTAAATGCACTGTATGGTGTCATCTCTCACTTTTTCATTCACGACAGTCTGCCGGCAACGTGAAATCCAACAAAACTACACCGCTCAGTGCCTTTGACCGTCACTAGCACACAACAAAAGCAGCAGACTATAGAGTATAACATCTAAAACATAGCCCGACAGAATATGTAAGGGGAAAAAAAGTGTCTAAATCTTCAGAGTGTGATAGAATCTAACAGGCTCGTTCAGTAGTGGTGTGTGTGCATTGCTGAGTTTTTGCAAAGTACTGTAGCAGATGAAAGAGTTTTGATAACAGCTGCTTCCATTTGGTGGGGTGGTGAGTTTGTGTTTGTTCCAAGTAGTGCGGGTAGTGAGTGTGCGGCTGCTGTGGGTAGCTTGTTGTCTGAGTTGATGGAGCCAGTATAAAAGAAAATACATAAGGAGATACAATTTGTGCAGCTTTGGAGGGACTTAATGCTATCTGATTGTGTCAGAGAACCATACGGCAGGTCATCCGTCAGGTGATGCTTGATGTGCATGAGCATCCTGCTGGTGCACTCAGTTCACCTGGCTGTTCTATCTATCTATCCATGCTGTGCAGACGAGGGGCTGTGATGTCAAACAGCAGCACAGTATTAGTTTTTTTTAACTCCAACCTGCATGACAACATATTCACGCTATTGCGGGTGAACCATGCAGTTGACTAGAATCATACAGTTTGTAAGTAATGTGGGTTCCTCACGCCGCACCACAGAAGAGATGCTCTCGTTCTCATCGCTGACCTTGACAGCAGGATGAATTCTGGAGACATTCCACACTGGCATGAGAGGTATAGCTGGTAAGGAAAAGGGAGGCACTGGAGTTTAGCCATCACTCAGTGTCCTTGTATTCACTTTCAGGCGCAATAATTACTCCCCCTTCTCTCTTTAGATTTGTCAAGGCCACCTTTTAGTGCCATTGTTTATGGTTAGCAGACTTAAGCTGAGCTGCATTATTAGAGTAGCAGCTCTTTTCAGATAAAGAAAGGGCCCATTGTGTTTGAAAACACAGAGATTCTCAGTGGTTCCAACATGCAAGTTTCATTTCCAGCAAACAATTGTGCAGAAAAGAAGTCATCTATCTTGTATTTAAATGGGGCTGCACATTGCCTCTTTTTATTTTCTGACATCTAAAAAGCTTCAGTAAGTTTTACAGCCAGATCGTGTGACTTATACTGTACGCTTGTTATGACACTTGGCTTTATTCCAGTGCAATGATATTTTTTCTTCTTTCCTTACCAGCGCGCACTATTTAAAGGGTCAGTGACGTAAGAATCCAAGGCCCAGCCATAAGGTGCTAACATTTATGAAAAATTAATTTGATAAAAGGTAATCACTGAGCAACAATCATGCTTAGTGGCAATTAAATAAAATAGGTTAGATGTGTGCTCTGCAGCCTGCAAAGGTCGGGGGAATCCCTGGTGGTAGCACCTGTTTGCCTGAGTGTTTAATGAAGGCTTATGAACATGTGACTGGTGGCCCGTGAAACTCTATATGATGATCTTAGCAGACAAAAGTGCTTGTAATTCAGCAATATCAAAGAAAATATAGTATTACAAAGCAATGAACAAGTGGGCTGAGGCGTACTGTACAGTAGCCACAATGGATAAAACATGATACGGTACACTAGACAGTGTTTTCAGTTACAGCACACACTGTTTAAAACAAGTAAAACATGATATCCCTCCATCTGGTGCAAAATATGCTTATAGTTAAAACATATGTGTACATTTGTGCACATTGCCTTAAATCTCATGCACGTTTGCACATTGTCGGGCATGCGATTGTGTGAACGCATCTCTGTGTGTTCTTTGCGAGGGCATCTGTCAGCACTGACGTTTCGTTAAATCACTCCTGGATGTTCAAACAATGGCATCACTGTATGTCCTATCAGGTGCCGTGATCATCAGATGCCTGTCTCCGTGTGTTTTTTGTTTGTGCATGTGCGAATGTGTTTGTTCGCTGTTCAATAAAAAAGTCCCATTGTGTTACAGCAGCACGCCTACTTCCGTCATGCTTCAGGGGAGAAGGCAAGACAGGGCGAATCAGGGGTGGTATGTCCATGAGCAGGGGGAGGGCTCCGCTGAAGCTGCATACGTCAATGAAAAGAAACGGCAGCGCAAAGTGCATGTTGCTGGGATTGGGATGAAATGCTGAAATCAGCAGATGTTGAGGAAAAAAAAGGCACGTTGCGTTTGCAGAGAATGTTTGTGACAATAAAGGGCTTTCTTTGGCTACGAAACAGGTTGAATATGAAAACATCTGAAACTGAAAACATTTGAAGCAAACTGATTTTGATGCAGAGGATGTGTAATTCACTTAGACCAAGAGCTGCTTTCCATCCTAAGGTCATAAGAGAAACGGCTATTGTGTTAAAGGGCTGCAGTGGAGTATGCTTGCCTGCTGCAGTATGTTGCCGAAGCAGCATGTAGCCGCAGTATTATCTGTGTATGTGTGCCTTCTAGGGAGAGAGAGAGAGAGCAAGGGGAGGGGTGCAGATGTAGATGGACGGGGAGAGCAAAAGAAGAGGAGAGCGTGAATAAAGGGGGGGGGGATTACAAAATGAGGGAATGCATGACAGGAAGCAGACAAAGACATTCGGGGGAGAGAGTGAGAAGGGGGTACAGCTAGAGGAAAGAGAGGCAGACAGTGAAGGAGAGAGGGAGAAAAGTATGAAGAGGAGGAAGACAAGAGCCCGCTGTGTTGCAGAGGAGACTTTCACACCCATTTTCGAATGCAGTTAGTGCTTCCTGGCTTTGTCCAAGGCACCTTCCTACTGTATATCTGATGTCTACAGTCAGGTGCTAGAGCATGCCTTTTTCTACCTGTGTTGCGCCACTCACGATATCTGGCATGCATGCATGCTAACACAGCTGCAGCCTGCTTTATCAGTGCGAAGACTCAGAGGAAAATGCAACAGGAACATCGGCCATCACTCAGGCAGAAAGTGAACAGGGAACAGATGATAAAGTCAAACAGCAGCTCGATACAGGAGCATCATTGTTACCCTTGCAGCAAGAGAGTATGTAGCACATGGCTGTGCCTGCCTGCTGTCTGTTCTGGTGAAGGCATACTTTGGGAAACCATCACTCAGCTCCACCACATGGTGAACACAAGCCACCACAAGCTCAGCAGCTCACACAGAATCCTGCACTGTGCCAGGCACTGATTTCACTCATTGTTGTGTTTGCGTGAGGTGGAGGGTTGAAGTCGCTCATGGAGAATATTATTGCTTTGATTATTTATTTACTTGTTGATTGTTTTCCTTAATTTGCACTGTTGTTGACTGTTGCAAGTTTTTAAGCAGTGACACAGCAGCTCACTTTTGGAATTTCAGCTCCAACAAACACAGCAACATTTTTATCAACGAGTTTGAACATAGGTCCATTTAGCTGACATGCATAGCATCAACTACACAAGGAGTGCCAGACAAAGCTGACACGTAACCCTGAGGTGCAATTAAATAGGAGTTGCCTAAACATTCCTTAAATGAAAACACGATAGCTCAGTTTATCATAAAGAAGTATAGGAAGGAAAGAATCTCTGCCACTTGCCATGGGAAGCAAAAACATATAGACCCTTATTATTGATACCACACATAACAGCTGGTCATCACTCAGCATAGCCAATCCATATCAATATTTGTGCAGCAAGACAGATGCGACACGCTTGTATCTCTGATCCGAGATGTGGACCATGGTGTGCAAATGGCCTTGGGCCTCAAAAAATAACCAGTGTGTTCAAGGCTGAAGCTAAACTGAAAGTGAATCCCTCATGTATTTTAAAGCACGCAGTACACTGTGGCTTCATGCCAGCCATGCAGTTTGCCAATAGTACAGAGTGGTTAGACCTGTGTGGGGATTTTACTCATGTACTTTTTTTGTTTGTTTGTTTGACCAGTAAAGGAGAAACGCACACTGTCAGTTGATTGAGTGCCAGTTACTGTATAATTATTCAGTGCAGATGGTTGGATGTTCTGCTGAGTTGAATGTTTCAGTTCCTTGTTGTCACTGTTTCAGCCTCGAGACTCATCTGTCCTCTGTGGCTGCTGCACTTTAGCTGCTTTGGAGGAACGTGGCATCAATCGGCGGAGCGATTTTGACATTCTTTTCTGAAACCACAAGGCTTTCCTCCGTGTTTTATTGTTTGCGTTTTGACAGCTTCGACATTGTGGCAGAATGCGTAACAGTACACAGCATGTGTGTGAGCGAGCGTGTGTCTCTTGGTGGTCTGGAATATCATATGTCCTTTAGCAGTTTCTGTAACAATTGCTGCCTTTTCCAGAGTGGTGTTTTCAGCCTTATGCCCAACCCCCAGTGTGGAGGACCAGGGACCATTTGTTGTCCATTTGGTCTGACCTCTACCCTGTAATCAGTCTGGCATGGTAAGACCTGCTGGCCTTCTGCAGAACGGTGTAGTATATCATCGACTGTTTTCTATAAGGCCAGTGTGAAGGAGCAACACTAGTCAAAGTTTGCTTGGCTCCACGTGGCTTCAGATTAAGGCCTCCCATTATCCTACAGGCTGCTGTGTTGTGATAAGAGCTTGTGAGGCAGCCATGTGTCTGCAGGCTGCAGGTCACATCCTTGGGGGGTGCTGTGCACAGCTCCGCTGAGAGAGTGTGTGAGCGTCCAGGAATGTGTTGATGGAAATCACAGCTGAACATATGATTGCTCCAACCTCAGCAGTCATGCTGGGGCCCACCAGCAACAATTTCGCGCATGCATGCACGCAGGCCCACACACACACACACATTCATATATACGCACACATACATGTACCCACACACATGTGCACATACCATGACATGTTTTCACTCCCTGTCCTGAAGCCAAACACAGTCACAAAACTTTAACTGACTAAAAATTACCTCGTAACTTTTACAATTGAGTGGACAAAACATCTCTCCAACACATGATGCATTCAATTAGTCGAGATATAGACTTTACCAGGTGTTGCATCTAGGTCACTTCTGACTCCAGCACATGCCATGGCTTTCAAGTATTTTGCTCCATCCCATCCCATACGTCAACCTGCCTCAGGCCAGTGCAGGAAGCTGAATTTTCTGCTGCATGTATTCTTTTATCAATTGAAATGATTTGTGTATGCATTCTTTTAAAGATTGAATAGATGGTTCCCATTGATTGGTAGTGATTTGGCACTACAGTGTCATTCTACCGAGGGAGATAAAGTATGCCAGAAAGCCACACAAACAACAGAAACACATCTGAAACTGATAAAGAATCAGAACATTTTGCTTTTGCTTTTAATAAGCAGTAAACTCTTTGGTTGGCTCTTTCCAAACATTTCATAGAGTTGTGTTCCACATACTGTATTTGCCTTCAGAGCTACAAAGAGTCTATAACCATGTATTTTACTATTTCCAATTAAGCACAGTTGTTAAAGCAGATGTGTTATAGTCCAGGAATTGTGGGCCTAAAACTTGAACAACAACTAAAAAAGAAATATTTTTATGATGATTTAAACCAGTCAGCTTCTACTGTCATTATTTTTTGTGTAGTTGTAGTGAAAAAAAAAAGCCTTAGACACTCTATAGACAGGCAAAATCATGTTTAATGTCCTATGCTTGGGTTCATTCGCCATACTTAGACTGACAAAGAAAAGGTATCAAAAGATGTTATGATAGACTCTGACTTACGTTTTCTGCAGTATGACTCAGTAACCTCTTTGCATTGGAGCGGAAAGCCATTATTTTTCTGATTTTTTCTAAGTTAATGTTAAACGTTACAGAGAGCCTAACACAAATAAACACCAAAAAACAACTCCCACAGCTTTTTCTGGTTTCTTCCAGTAAGTTTTCATATCGGTCCTACGTAAGTGAAACATTACAGCAAGTGCCTCTTTGAACCAGATAAACAAGAACTTCCTCTGCTCCTTCTATGTCTCTATCTAGTCTGAGTAGTAAGAACAAAACTTACTCACTCTTACTACGCAAGCGACAAGATAAACTCATCTCTAATGACGCTAAAGGATGTTAGTTGTGGTTGTGGCTGAATGTGGAGTGTCTGTACACCGGTCAATTCTATTGATTGGTGTGGGTAAGCAGCAGCATCAGCAGCCATGTCTGAGAAGAACAGGCCTTCGCATCTGCCAAGCATTCTGTATTTACAGCCCACTGGAGAACCGCTTGTCGAGTTCTGTGGATCAAGCCGCCGTGCTATTAGTCATGCCCACTTTTTCAAAATTATCCTCAGTCCTGGGGTCTGGACAGGCATTCCTCCAAGGTGGCCGTCCGATTGCACCACCATCTCAGGTTTGTCAGTTGGCCAGTTGGAGAACGAAATCCAGGATCTGAAAGAGATAGATAGATAGATAGATAGATAGATAGATAGATAGATAGATAGATAGATAGATAGATAGATAGATAGATAGATAGATAGATAGATAGATAGATAGATAGATAGATAGATAGATAGATAGATAGATCTGATTCTGTGCTCCAGTTTTGTTGAACAAAATGGGGTTAGAGTACAGCAGCTTTCCACAAAGCACAAATGTTAAATGTTAAAAGAAGTTAATGCCCAACAGTGACCACAGGAAACAGTTTAAAACTCAATCAAGTCATTACTTTCACAGTCCATGCTCAACTTTCATCAGCTGCAAAGACACTGTTTGTTATCCCATCCGACGTCACCTCTTACCTCACGACAGCTGGAGCGTGTCAGAGTTTGGACCTTGTTTTGAAGTTCATCCCCAGCAATGTTTAGATGCAGAGGCAGTCGCAAAATCGTCACTTCACCCACACTGCACGCTGTTTTTTGTTTATTGTCGCAGCCTCTCTGTATTAGTGGGCAGCATCCGGTACAGTGGGAAGATCCAGAGTAAATGGAAGAGTGTATGTCATGAGCAGATGAACACCCACGGCATCGTAAGCGCACATCATGCGGCCGTGCGAGCATCACTGAGCCATCGGGGCATGTGATGTTGCAAAAGGGCTCAGTGTGCACATGCAGCACAGGACTGAAGAGGACTTGAACCATAAGCTTCGAACCGCATCCAAAGGAATAAAACATCAAAGGGAAACACTGAAACACTAATTTGTGATGAATATCAAGCAACTTCATGGGATACTTCAACAGAAATGTGTTAGTCTTGTAATGCCTGTGAGGAAAGAGCCACCTCCGTGTTTTGGCTGCTCTTTTGGCATCTCGATGTCGATGTTTTTATAAGCTTTTAAGCATGTGTTTTTGGATGAAATAATTATATCTGCTAACACGCTAATGTTCCTCAGCCAAACCCACTTCATCAAATCTTAGAGGACGTCAATTTTAAGATGTTTTATTTGTGTTTTCTGACATAGCAATGGGAGGCCAGTTTACTGAGCAGTCCTTCAACTCAAACGTCCTCCAGTTAACGTGACAGAAGATAACTAATGCTTGATGGCTGACACATCCAGCGTAAATCAGCTCTCTAATACTGTTTGCCAGTAATTCATTGCTTTTTTGACAAGGGCTATGCGTGGTATGACTTATTGGCTTCAACATGCATGTGCTAATGTGCTGGAGAAGAGGCAGCTGTTGAGCCCTATCAGTATCGGAATCGGAGCAAAAGACATAAAATAAAACCACTTAGGAAAGTTTCTCAAAGCATCATTATGTTCTGCTTGCTCTCTTGATTCGCTTTAATCCCGTCGATCCACCGCGATAAGTAGGCGCCCTCCATCGAATCTTTGCAAAAACAACTAAGTTATTGAAAATCACAACACATCTCACTTCTTAGGATGTGCGGTAATCTCGCTGTGTTATGTGGGACAGTTAAGCCCTCAGTGTGGATGAGTGAGGATATTGCTATGTGTGTGGAAGGAAGCAGCTGTTACACTGGAAGAGCTGAGTGATGTGAGCAGGAGGTGACATGAGGTTTTTGCTGTGTGCAGGGCTTTGTTAACTCTTCCAGGGTCTGGGACTCAAACTTATCTGAGACTTAATTTAATAGCATAATAAAAGATTCCCTTTCAGGCCCCCTCAGCTGTCCTGGTGGTCTTTCCCCCGATGGTGACCCCAACTGTGGGTGACTGTGCAGGATTTGAACGTGCCAAAGAACTAATGAGAACTGTTTGTTAATACTTTGAAAGAAGGGAAAAATATTGTCTAAAAATGATTCATTGCGTCATAAAGGCTTGCTCGCACTGAGTCACTAATAATTTGCAGTTGCTTGGAGGTTCAGTGAACAAAGGCAGCACGCTGAAAACAGGTCTGTGAGTAAACTATTGTTCACTCACATCAAACAAACTCCCTGCTCCTCCTATTACTTTGCAATTTTCAGAATTGGACATGAGCGATCCTGACCGTCTTTGCGCTCTTTCACAGTTTTGTTTGGGCACATGAGGAACATATACTTACCATTCCATTGCTTAAAGCTCAGGAGTGCAGTACTATAGTTTGGTTGCCACAGCTGTCTCTCATCCTAAACCGCCCATTACTCCATCATGACGCTTCCTTTTGTTGGTGATTTTGCAACTGTATTCATCACATCATGTCTGTTGGGGGTGAGTAAGCTCTTCCCTTGGGATTGTGCATGTGTATGGCATTACTGTCAGCACTGTGGAAGCCATTTCACACTCACTTTAATCACTGATACACTCACATTGAACTCATCCTTTAGTATAGAGAGGGCCGGCAGGCTAACAAAACAGCTGCCCTCCGTTGCCCGTTTTCCGGGACGTACAGCGAGTGGGTGGTGTGTGTGTACACGAGTGAAGCACAGCCTGTGTGCTTTCTGGCGTTTGGAGGAATAGCAGAGGGAAAACCTTTAGTCCGAGCAGCTGGCCACTACTGTAGCTGTGAGCATAAGACCCAAATATGGAGCTGTGGTATATGTCTTCTGTATCTGGTAATGGGCTGCATAGCCTGCCCTTCCTCAGAAAAGAGGGCCAGCTGTTGAAGATGAAGGGCAACGGGGACATGTGAAGGCCTCAAATTTTGTTTTGTTAAAGTGATAATTCTCTAGAGCCATTTCGTGATACTAATATATTGTCTGGGAGATTCTGTAGGAGCGGTTATATATGGAAAATATAGTCATCAAATGCCATTAAAATAAAGGTCATAATCTCCAAAACTTTCAGTGAAATTAATCCCAGTTTTAACAGACAGCTGGGCATCTTCTCTTGGCTCTGCTGTTATCATCTGCTCTAACAATAAACTGAGACATTGGAGGAAAAAAAAGCCTCAAGCCTCCACTCCATGAAATAAATCACGCACTCTGAGCAGCTTGTCGACAAAGAACGGACCAGGAACTGCTAATGACAGAGCAATATGAGGGGCCGAAGGTGAGCCACCACCCTGCACATCTCTTGCTCACTTGGTGCTGCGTTTCCTAACCAACACTCTCACAGTGTCTCACATCATTCCGATTTTTATTACATTTTTCTGATTACAGTGAAAGAAATCTTGGAGTTTGAAGGTTTAAATTCTAAACGAGCTAATTCCTGCTGGGTCCAATTAGCTTCTCCCCACAGCTCTCACACCCAGACTGCGGAGGTCGGACAAATTCTGTGTCATATCCATTTTCATGCTAGTACTTTGAAACTGAATAACTTCCTCCTTTACACAGGATGAGGCGACGCTTGTGATCTAGTCGAGCTGTACTGCTATATACACCCATGACATGCCTTAATCCAGACAATCATCTACCAAACGCAACCTCCCAATTTGGCGGCCTATTTAAATTTCCAATCTCTCCCTCTGCCCTCAATACTGCGATGCATCAGTGTCGCTGCCTGTCTTTTCAGCCCCACCACCACCACCACCCCAGCATCCACCTGCAGGCTACAGAGATATTTTCCCATCACTCTTCAATTTCTCTATGTAAACATATCTACGGGGTCAGATGAACTGTGCTCTACAGCAGTAATAAACATTTCAAAGGTGAGCTGTCTGACTGAACTAACTTCATCTGTCGGAGGAAGCGGCACATAAATCAGTCACCTCGTTCATAACAAACATTAACACATAACTTCAAGCTCATTGCAAGAGCAATTTTAAGTAGTTTGCAGTTAAATAGCTTCATGAAGTAAGTTGATTTGTCTTCTAAACATAAATTAGACACTTAATTTATTTATTTATATTTATTTATTATCGTGATAAATCCTTGTCCAGTGTTAAAACAGCACCACACAAAGTACACAAAATGAGCATGTAGCCACAAATGCTTCGTTTCATCCAGATCCAAGTCTAGAAGTTGGAGACATCTCCAGTTGCTGGTCACAGAGCTGCTTCAGCTGAGCAAAAGCCTTGCTGAATGGCACTCTGGAAGCAGATACTGAAGGAACAGAAGACTGTATTTTCACAGGTTATTCCTCCTGGCCTTCAGGTTCAAATGTGTCACCTTCAAGTCACAAATCTCCTCCTCTGACCTTTACCACCAGTGTTGCTGTCTGTCAGAAGACTTTAGACAAAAGATGAAACCAAGTTGCGTGGCTGTAAAGTGGATGACCATATGTCCTGGAAACATGTGGTGGATTTTTCCCTTTACACTAAGTGATTCAGTGATTTGAATCTTTGGCAGCTAAGCAGACGTCCCTGCAGGAGTAAACCCACGGTGTCTTTGAAGGCTTTCTGCAGAGGTGTCCTCCTGCTCCTTCTCACATTTTTGACTCTAGTGGCCCAACCTACTAGTTGGGAAAGATGCAAGCAAAAGGATGCAGTAAGCAATAGCTTCTCAGGTCGGAGTGGGAAAATCAAAGCAACAGGTCTGACGGAGCACCACGCTGAGCCTGAACTGCTTCTGAAAAGACAGAGTGGAGAACAGCCCTGCCTGGAACTGCACCACGGAAAACACCATGTGTCACTTTGTTGCCAACTGCACACATTCTGGTGCCCGCCAGGGGCCATACCAGCACCCGCTTAGGCACCCGCACCATACCCTGCCCTTCCTCGGTGCACTTTGCTTCTGCGTGAGCAGCTGTTGTGCAATCACACACACACTGGGCTGCTCTTTGATTTCACTTCAGTGCTGAGATGATTGAGGCAGGCAAGACCAGGCATATCAGCTATGTGACTGAAAAATGGTAATAGGAGACAAGAATATAAAAGAAGACACACTGGTTGTGGCAGTGGCAGTCTTGTTGGAGAGTGGGTGGTAGATTAATGTTCCTGGCAGGCTCCATTTTGTTCATTTCTAAACATTCCTGTTTCATACTGAAGGTGTTTGAATTGTGGATAATTTTCTATTCAAAAAAAAAAAAAGAAGAAGAAGCTTTAAGTGCACTCTCATTCATAATGGGTTCTTTGGTGCGTCCTACCCACAGTAAATAGTAATTTAATTCCTCTTTGGGCATTTGACATGAAATCTCTTTGGCTCACTTTGAACTCTGTACAAAATGCTTGGAGACACAGATGTTGGATATTGCCATTGATTGGGTGTGCCTATACTGTATGTGTGGAAGTTGGTGCGTGCTTGTTTTTTGTTGGCTTTGGCAAGCTGGAAAATTTTCCAACCTAAGATCCTGTCGACAAACCTTTTCTCAACCCTCCTCTTCCCTGCGTTACTCCCGTATCCATCTCCCTCTCTTTTTTTTTTGGCCTTTATCTCGTTTGTTTCTGTTTTTTTCCTTTCTTCTTTTCACTGCTGCTACATTTGTCTGGACTTGAGCTCCTGTCAAAGTATGTTGTGCTTCTAAATCTGAAAATGAAAACATGGATTGTGTGTAATTAACAAAATTCAAATAGGAAAGTATCAATCTTTCATAAATATAAAAGCAAATGTTTGCATGTAGCAGATCCTTCTTGTAGCAATGCAATGAGTGCAAGCAAGGTCCCAACATTTATCTTGCTTTATTATTGGTGTAATTTGTCTCCGGCTCCACTTTCTATAGACTTTAATACCATTATTCAATACCCGTACTCCTGTAAAATAAATAGCTAAAAAACCACAAATAAAGTCTTTTTTTCTTCTCTTTCATGCATGCATCATCTTAACTGTCGCTGCACATCCTCTTTCACCACATCAGACTAAGCTGTCAACAGCTTCATATTGAACCAAAACCACACTCACCAAATTGGTCTTTTGTACTGTTTCCTTGTCTGTTTATCTTATCTATTAATTCCATCAAGCATACCCAGGCCTTTCAAAATTACAGAAAGGCACATAATGTAGTGCACACAAGTGTAGCTAAGAATGCATGCAATATGAATTGGGCTATAGAGATAAAAGGTCTTGGTCCCAGTTGTAACAGGAGACATGTCAGACATTCCCTGCCAGGAGTCGGGAGGTGAGGTGAGGGGGGCCGCTCAGAGCTTTTTTCTGGTACATAAAACTGACTTGTGGAAAAGCATGTCTGGGTGGCAGAGCTATTACAGATACCATCCTCTTTATGTGTCTGCTGAAGGGTCTGTACTTAAGACATTTATCACTTTCCCATCCGACTGATTTTTACAGCCTGAGTTTAATTTTTCTGCTTGTTTGGATTATGTGGATTTACATTATCTAATAAAAGAAAGAGTTTAAAGGCCCTGTGTGGTATTGTAGTATGGTGCCACCTGTTGACACACTACTGCCCAGCGTGCACTTTGAGTTTATAGACATTTATTAGATTTTTTTTTGCATGTGACTAAAAGAGTTTTGCATGTATCTGAGGCCATAAAAAGTTAGTTTACATTTGTAACATAATAAAGCATTTGCATGACTGATCGAGATTGCATCTTAATGTTGCTATGATCTGAATTTTACTTTTTGGAGCTGCATGGCCTTTTATCTGCCTTGCTTCCCGCTCTGCACCCGGTCTGCACACTGTTCTCGCTCACTGACATACTCCCAAAAAGGCAAGATAATTTATAGTTTTTATTCTGATAACATTGCTTTTAAGAGTGAAAACACAAAGCCATAACAAAGTCCAGATGGAACCAGTCCACTGCTTGTTGAATAACTGCCTTGGCTTTTCTCTCTGCACAGAATCAGATTCTGCCTTGTGCTTTTGCGATGGCTCTCTGTTCAATTGCGCTGCAGAAGTGAAAAAGATTAAGCCAAGCTGCAGTAAATTATCAACATTTGTCATAAATTAGGGGGACATGTATATAACTCAGCACCATAGACAGGCCAATTGAAAATGTATTTCATTACACAATTCAGCGTTTCGGGCCGGGTTGTGAGGTGCAGCGCAGGGCTGGGATTCAGTGCGAGCACTTTTCTGTTTGCTGCATATGCACAGGGTGCCTCAAGAGGGAAAAAAACGGTGCAATGGGGACCTCTCTTTTCATTTTTACGATTTTCCTAGAATCCTTTGGAGAGCGTGGAAAGACAGGCATGTTTATGAAGGTTTCCAGATGGTCCTGCTTGCACCCCCAGCTTTTCTTTTCAGTTCTTGGGCCATGAAGGATTAATCAAAGTCAGTGGCAAGGGCTGATGGCTAAACACTGTGGCTCACACTAACCTAGAGGAAACCTCTCGTCAACTAAGATTAAGCCCCTGGGCTACAGAACCAAGGAAAGTTGAAACCTGAGGTTAAAAAACCAAGCAAACTTGACTAAACCCCGGCCACATAAGTGCTGATAAGCAAACTGTTTAGCAGAGTGTCTGATCTCCTCCTTAGGTTAAAGGAATTTGTCTCCAACATCCAGCCAGGAAAGCAGAGTCAACCTTGACGAATACACCTGAACTCTGGTCTCCTTTGAGAGATGGGGAATTGTGCTGCATGATATTTATGGATTCTCTGTTACATGTAAAGATTTTACATGTAACAGAGTCCGTTCTCTGGCTGGAAACTGTTCTGAGTGATTAAATGCATTCTCAATGTAATACAAGACAAGTAGGAAACGTCCAGACTGCTATGATCAGGCTAAAGTCTCTCTTTTATCAGCCATTTTTAGTCTCACCATTACCGTTTTGCCTCATGGGGATTGGTGCAGATAAAAGTGCTGCGTCTGGAAAGAGGATGACAACCAATAAAAGACAAAAAAAGAAAAGAAGATTTAGAACAAAACTGTTAATTTCCAAATAAGACAAAGCTATTTTTGTTAATAGTGCGGTCCACTTTTGCCCTTCTCATAATTGTCACTTCAAACAGTATAAAGAGAAAACGATCCTGCATTTGACAGGACTAACTGGAGCAGGTGGAACAGAGGAGCTATCAAATGACAAAACATGTGTCTTGATTGGTTTGTAAAATACACAGTTGGAATTATATATTACTGATACTCAACAGTGCAATGTACTTTCTTCATTTATTTTTTCTTTATTAGATACATGCAAAAGAAACTGCCACTCTAACCCGGCTGAACAGCTGCTCCACATGGCAATGATGAACACATCCAGCATTTGCTCCACATGTTATTACACCAACTGTCAACAGAAGTCACTGTGGTCTGTTCACAGCAGCCTCACTGGTCCACCAGTCCACCTCACATCAGCCGTTCACATTAAACACCAAACAATGCAGTGTAATACAAAAGCAGAGCACAAAAATCCTCCTCTGACAACAGAGGAGTGATTTGCAACTAAAACTTTAAAACAAATGTAAGAAAACCCAGCATCCACTGAGCAATGTAAAACCTCTGAACTGACACAGACTGAGAAAAGACACATAAAATTCCAAAGTTATCGCAAAGTTTGTGGTCCAACCAACGCTCAAGGATGTTGACAACAAAAGGCCTTGATGACAGTTTTAACTTCCAGTATGTGTCATGAAATAATAGCTGCTCCTATCAAAGGACAAAATGCACTGGCATGCTTGCAGATATGTTGCTGTATCATAGGTTTGCAGTCATTTAGAAAGGAAATGTATGAAAGAGGAAGCGGTAATGTGTCAAATGTTACCTTATAAGCCCTTTTATAACCACACCAGTGCAATGATTTAAATATCATTTTTCATCCTCATCATGCAGTCCTAAAGATGCTCCTCTGCTGTTTGTGTGTGAATCTCTAACCATGTCAATAAATTTTTAGGCCTTGTCATTAGTTTTAATCTCAAGTAAACATGTGGTGCAGCCTGAGTAAACACTGTATTGGCTGAACCAGATCACCTCAGAAAGAAAACACAGGTCTTGTTTCATCACTGGGACAGGGTCCACATGCACCTCTCCTTGTATGGGTTTTCCAATAAGTGAGAAATCTACTGCCAGTGCTATGACATGCTGTCATTCTTCTACATGTTGAAGTGCAGTCAGACGGAGGACAAGGGGCCAAATGAAGCTCTGAAGATCACTATGACTTTTGCTGCTGGCCCGTCATTAGATTGTGACTGAGAGAAGGAGAAAGCGTTTGTGTTTACTGAATACAAATGGAAGCTTTCACCACAACTTAAAGTAGACAAATTAAGGTAGCATTTGTCAGCTGGTCAATGACTTTTCAACTTATAACACAATGATGTTGTTTCTTAATAGGGATTTTGCAATACAAACATCACTTGCTGTAAGAAAAAATCATTTACATCCTTGTTTCATGTCCAGTCAACACCGGGTTTTTGTGACTTTTAAGTGATTTCTTGACCCCATCAGCTTTACCACGTTGATTCAAAATCGTCATACATACCACTATCCAAACCTGCTGCCTGGATTATGTTCCCTAGCAAAGTATAACCACACTCATGTTGTGGGGAAGTGGTTCTGTGGTATGGTGTGCTGAATTTTGACAACAAATACCAGGGTCACATCCGTTGTGTGGTTATGTTTAGTGCAGCAAGGGCGCTTTGGTGGTGAAAAACAAACAAAATAAATACATCTCATCAGTATTTAATCCAGATCACTTTTCCTCCCTAACTTTAACCAAGAAACTAGTAGAATACCAACATAATTTCTAGGAGATAGAGTTACACAATAATGACAAAACAGTTATCTAATGACAGAACAGCCTCATCATCTTGATCTACACAGCACAGTGGCTGGTTACAGTATTTATTATGAGGACGTGGACGTTCGGTCTGACCGCTGGCTGCAGGTGAAGACAGGAAGCAGTAATCCATGGCGTCTCAGGGCCCTACCCGGATCTTTACTACTGCTCAGCAGGTTTTTACATATTTTTGTCAAGCTTTTCAAGTTTATTGTAAAACCTGAAGCGATTGCGTGTGCGTGATTTATAGATGCTCTGCGTATCACTGTAGTTGCAGTTCCCTCACTTTTCGCTGACGTGACGAATATGATCAGTGTGCAATGTCCATATGCTTCATAATGAAGAATTTCTAAGCTTGAGATGAGGACGGAGACTAAGTTCATACAAGACGTCCTGAAACCAGAACTTTTCCTCACTGTGGGGGTGTAATTGGAGGACACAAAGGAAAGAAGGGAGGACAGCAGGGAGAGGGAGGAGAGGAAGAGGAATTGGGACATTTTCTGTGCAGTATCATGGACTGGATGTCAGCTGATGACTGCAGGCCAATAACTGTTCTCAACTGGATTGTTTTTGTTAGTATCGGGAAAGATGCCATCTTTGAAGGCGCTGAAACTTGCAACAGTCAGTTGAGTGTTGCTAAGTCGTGGGAAAAAAATGATCTTAAAAGCTTTGGGGTTCCTCCTTAGAGCTAAATGATCATCTCCTCAAAGTTGCAGAAAATGTTTCCTTTGACTGGATTTATATGAAATTTTTCACATATTTTACATAAAGCTTCACATAAAGCTAATTGATACACACTGACTTTTAAGCCCCTGTACAATACCTACTATTTTGATGCCGTTTGTAATGCTACTGAGTGTGACACTTCCCTCAAAGAGCATTGGATTGTCCAAATCAGGCAGTTTTTAATCTTTTTTTTACTGCATTGAGGGTAAAATAACATAGCGTGAATGTGGCTCTACTCTTCCTAGAAGCTTTTGAACACTGGCAGGTGATGTTTGTTGTTTAGGTAAATGAACCTTGTCTGTTGGAGGGGGATCTGTGGGCTCGCCACCTGGGAGTGTTCAGCTGAATGGCAAAGCAAAACAGGACTGGTGTTCCAGCTGTTGAGGTCTTAAACCAAGTCTGTACCTCTGAGGTTCTTCTCGGACTGTCAGTTTTTTTATCCTGTACTGATGAACAGCATGTCATCATCCAAGTAAGGATTTGAGTCTTTCTTTACAGCAATGGAGAAGGATTTGATTAATCCACCAATGCGTATCATTTGTTATGCAGATGATACTCACTTTTCCCGCAAACCATCTGATTATCTTCCCTGCATACAGTCATGGTCTTGCTGAGGTTAAGGGATTAAATGGCAGAAAATTTTCTTCATCTCCAAAATGGAAATCCTTCCTGAACACACTTATAGCCAAGTGCTGCCAGCTCTTGGCACTCAAGCTCATCATGTTGTACCCACAGTTAAGAACCTTGGAGTTATTTTAGATCACAACCTCAATCTCATGTCCCATGTTTAAAGGCTGGCTCAGTCATCTGGATTATCATAATGCCGTGTTTACTTGCCTTGGCCGGAACATGATGACACAGCTTCAGGGCATCCAAAACGCAGCTGCTAGACATTTAGCCAAATCATGATCATATTTCCCCTCCTTTAGCTTCTCTTCACTGGCTGCCTGTCTGTTTTAGAAGTGATTTTAAAATTTTAGTCTCAATTTTTCAGACCTGACATGATATGGCACAGAGTTACTAGGCTGAGCTTCTAAATCATTACTCACCAGCCCATAGTTTGCTCTAAAAAAGCCCCGTTAGCTATTACCCAATTAAGGCTAAATGAACAAGGGTGAGAGGGTCTTTGCTGTTAGGGCTGCAGTCCTTTGGAATAGCTGACCTGAGGAACTTAGGCTAGAACTGCCTTCTTTTAAATCATCTCTCAAGACCTACTTCTACCTTTTGGCTCTGTCTTAGTTATTTTATATGTTACTGATTTGATCTGTTCGTTCATGTGTTAGTTTTGTCTTTGCTTTTAGTCATTTTACTGGTCATTTTATGTGTTGACTGTCGTCTCGGATGTGATCGTTCTCTTGCATCAGAAAAAAAGTGATACATCTCTGAATGAAAGTATTGTGCCTTAATGGGCTTCCAGATCATTTTAAAGCCAAATCTCATGCAAATCTGGCAGAGAGAGTGAAGTTGGTGTCCCGCTGAATAATAATGAATCAACAAAATGTGAATGTAGTGATCAATGCCCATGAAGGCGTCATGCACAAAGGAATCTGTGACCAAATAAACAAAAGTAGGTTGAAAACAAAAATGGTGAGAGTGAGTAAAGAAGCAAGTGCAGTGAAACAGATTTGGCATGACCAGCAGCCAAATAAACTCTGCCAGCAGAACATAGTCAGGGTTCACAGATTGGCCTTGATCCTCTCTGTGTGAAGTTTACATGTTCTCTGCCTCCTTGTGTGGGTTCTTCTTTGGGTTGTCTGTTTTCCACCCACAGTCCACCCACATGTAAGCCAGGTGGACTGGAGATTATGTGCGAGTGTGATTGTCTGTGTGTCAGCCCGCCCTGCAGAGGACTGATGATGAGCTGTCCAGGACGTTCCCCTCCCTCCTACCTCTGCGTTCTGGGATCGGCTGCTGCCCCAGATAGAGATTCATGCAGCCTGTTTTTGCCGCCTTTTGTTTTGTGTGTTTCACGGTGGAAGACTGCACAAGGCTTCTATTTTGAGCGCAGGAGGGTTTTTTTTTTTTTTTTTTTACAATGTTTTCAGGTTCCTTCTTCCTGACAGCTTTGTCTGATCTTTTTTACGAGGTGTTTTACACGCCAGCACTCCAAGTGAGAGGTCAGGTGTGACGATGAGGTAGTCCTGATTAACTGGTGAACCTGGAAATGTTTTGGGAAAAATTTTGAGGTGACAGCGGAGGGGTGCTGTGGTATGCTGAAAACTTTAAATCATTTTTGGGGAACATCAGTAAAATGATAACATGACAGCTTATGACTCATGCCCAAATATATGACTTTTTCCACCCCAAAAATGAAAGGTCAGTTATAAATCACATCTCGTACAAGATCGCCGCATCTCCTCAGATTAAACCAGCTGTAGATTTATCACTTGTTTGCAGGGATGTTTGTAATAGTAAACCTTTGTGTCTGCCAGAGCATGAGAACCACCTGAGACATACTGAAGGGAAGATTTTGATACGTATCTGGACTGTATGTTTGAAGTAGCACACTAGCGTTGTGCAAAGTGAAGACATGCCTTTTTGGTAATAAATGATATTTACTGACAATTACCACAACATTTCTAGCTGTAGTTGTAATATTGTGATTGGACTTATTCATACTGGCAAGTGGAGCGCGGACTGATGTCAACGATTTGCTTTGTTATGCTGGCTAGCACGGGAATTAACCACTGTTGTTTTAGCTAAACCAGAAGTGTGCTTCTGAACAAGGCAGAGCACACTTCTCCATGCAGAGGACTGTCAGGCTGGCTTCTCCAACTGTGTAACAAATGGGAGTTGTGAAATCTAGCACTGGTGGCAAACAGCCTACTATATGTCAGAGCCAGTGGCCCAGCTGAATCAAATCCGAGTGCAATTCCTTGTCACAACATTTTGCATGACATGATCGCTGAAGCTGACATGCCGTAGCTGCACAGGTCTTCCGATTGGAAACTTCTGTATTCTGACCAGCAAGCTGTCATATTCTTCCTAGGTGCTAATAGCATCTGACAGAAGGTACACAGTTGCAATCAGGTGTCAAAATCTGACATGCAAAGCACGCTCCTCCCTTCTCAAGCCCAATCCTGCCACTGTGCACCTCTCTCAGCACTCCCCTTCCTTTGAACGTCCCTGCTTTCGTCCTGATAAGCAGACTTCATCCCAAACATATTATATCTATTCAGTCGGGGGGATTAAGTGCAGATACATGACATTTTGGGCCATTCCAAGGACCTGAGTCAATGCATAAACAACTCCTACGCCATGTCAGGGAAATATTTATCTTTGCTCATAGAACTTCTTGAGATAGTGTCAACACCGCTTAGAGACACAATTACATTTGTGGATGGAAAACTTAAGAGTTCTCGTGGAAATAAAAGTGCATAATATGAGCAACACTGAAAATACTTGTCGGATGAAAGACTCTCATTCTGATAAGCATAACAGTCAAGTTCATATCAAATGAAAATCATGTGTCATGATGCCTCTTTATTTCATTTTTAAATCATCACTGATTCATCTTTCCAAGACTGTCTTATAGAGTAAACTGGCACAAAGAAGAAAAGATGGATTAAGATTCAGATGAATAAGTGGTGGTAATGTGTTTTTTTTTTTTTTTTTTCTCAGTAACCACAACGCTATCTCCAGGCTCAGGCCACGCCAGAAGATGCAACGACACAGAGAAGGCCTACTGTGTGAATGGCGGCGACTGTTACTTCATACATGGTATAAATCAGCTCTCCTGCAAGTGAGTTAACTCCTTTGTTTTTTGGATTCACCTGGAAAATTACGTGTTCACTGTCAACCTTTCACCCTTTACACATTCTCTGTCCTGCAGTCTTAATGTAAAAACTTTTCATGACATTTTTACCCTCATAATATTCCCCAACATCCAAGCTACAAATTTTATCCTGCTGTTTGTGTTCCTGATAGCACTTGATTTAATTCTTCTTTCTTTCAGCAGCAGCGGCAGCAGCAGCAGCAACACATCACAGGAAAATGCTGCCAGTCTGCTTAACTACCCACCTGTTGTGTATTTTAACACTAATAATGGAGTGAGGCGGTGGTGTCCTCATCCTTTTAAGTCATGTTTAGTGTACAGGAGGGCTGCACATTAAAAGCCTTTTCAAAATGTCATGAGTCACTGCTTTAGTAGTGAGCAAATATTTATGCCTGTTAGAGGCCCCCAGTGAGGTAAATAGAATCATTGCTTACATTTGAGGTCCTTGGCAGAGGGGATCAAGACCCATGTGTAAAGTGTGCTGAAGGGACCATGTATCTCAGCTTTTCAGGAAAAAAACAGGTTGACATTATCACAGAAACAACCTTTTTTTTATCTTTGACATTTACATTTTAGTTTGTGTTAGACTCGGGGTCAAGAAACATTATTTAGAACGATGTTCAGGAGGAGTTATCTTTTAAAATAAATTGTTTTCTTTCATGTTTTTTTTTCTGTTTTTCAGAACCCTGAAAAACAGCAACATGTGCAGCGATGACTTGATTAGTCAGAAAAATGGTTGCAGTAATTTCATGATTGATTAATCATCTATGTAGTTTTTGAAGTAAAATGTGATTTGGTTTTCTTCTATCATTTCTAAACATTTTTGAGATTCATCATTTAATCAAGAAATTAATCATTAAGCTTATTGATAATGAAAATAGTGGTGCACCGCTGTAACAGTAACTGTCACAGCCATTAAAGCCTAATACTATACTTCTAACACACAATAATCACATTGTCTCCTGTCATGGCTGTCAGATATTATGTTGCATGTTCTGCTCGACCATATGTCATCATAGCATAAATCCTTTGGCTGGTTTGATTCAGAGCTGAAAACACTGGCGAGGCTCCTGTGCCCAGTTGGCCCAAGGAAGAATGCTCAACAAGCAATGAGGACATGGCTGCAACAGCCGTTCAATACGCTGTGTACAAATTGGAAGCAGCAATAACTCAATTGCTGCAGCTAATTCACTCACGACTGAGGCATGGGTCCAGAAAAGTTGGATAATGCAGTGATGGCCTGCAGGGATTTGTTGCCCCACAGCCATCTCATTCAATATAGGCCAGGCTTCAGTGGGTATTACTCACTGGCTAAACAAGTCCTGCAGACAGCTAGCCCTACTTTTATGCCCAGCACCTTCACTTTGAGGTAGAAACTTTATTTTGGGGAGGGGTGAGGTTAATAAATGACCCAAAGTAAGTAACTTGCTCAAGTAAACATATTTTTTTCTGATCATTTGCTCTTTTGAACTTTGAAGCTGTAAGGATGTCTCTTTTTTGTTCCAGTCAAATCTAAAATAATGTAATCTCTCCATTACGTTTGCCAGTGCATTTGATTGGCTGACACATCACAATGAACACACAGCATCTACATGGTGTGAGTTTTCGATAAAGGTTTTGTCTCAGCCTGTAAAAAGTTAGAAAAGATTCTAAAAATGTATTTCTGATAAGTTCGTAAAGCCCTTAGTGGTGTTTTCCAAATTGATTCTGAACAGAGAAAAACAACAAATCTCACAATGGAGCTAGCTGCAGATTAATTTTCTGTCAAGCAACTAATCGATTGAAGCAGTAATCAGATATATAAAATGTATACAAGTGCTGTACATTAACTTGACTGAATTATTTCTTTAGAAAAACAGAACAAAAGCAGAATTATCAACAAGTTGCACTTTTACCAAATCCCCTCTGTGTGGGATGTGAGAAAGGGAAGTCACTGGATATACAGTATGTAGAATACACAGGGAATAACACATGGTAAAACTTTCATTTTTCACCTCCTTAATGTTATGTGTTTATTTTTGCTCTTTATAATCTCTTTATAATGAATGATGGTAATGATTTATTTCCCCTCTTTTGAACTCCAGATTAAAGAGTGATAATTGAGTTTGCAGCTGCACCGCAGTGGATATTTGCACGCTCATCTGATTTTTGAATTATGTAGCGACTGTTTATTTCTTTCATCTTTCAGCCAAGTTTCCTTGGTCTAGGTGGTGCTATCCCCCAGTTAAACACCATCACTCAGGATGAGTAATTTAATGCTGAATGTTATGGTGCTCCTGGGAGGCGTTGTGTGAAACCCGTAAATCACGAGCAATGACCTTTGTTGAATTGGTGGTCTAGTTGTGACTGCGAGTGGAATGTTGGTGCTGCTAAAAGACCGACTGCTCATCCTAATGGCATTATAATGAGGAAATATAGTTACAAAGCTACATGTGTTTCAAATGCTGAGGAGAATTGTCCAGTCATGCTTTTTCATGGAGAAAATCTCCATGTTCAAATTATTCTTTTAGAGGCGGAAATACAAAATTCAGTGTTTTATTTCCTCTTGATTTGACTACTTTATGACTTACTGGCCAATGGTATAAAACTGTCACATTTGAGGATTATGAACACAGCTAGCAAGCTCCCAACAGGGACCAAACCACATTACCCCAATTCCAGCTTTGCTGCACAGGCTTCCTAAGGATTGATTTATTGATCACCAACAAAGCAGCGCATGCTTTTTCTCTGGATACATTCCACTTTTCTGTCCATGTTCTCATGAACGCCGCTCCCCTCTCATCCTTCAACAGACTGAGGTTAAAAAGAGTGTGAGAGCCCCTGAAACCTATATGACCCTTTATATCATCATTTCTAAACTTGCCTTTATTACTATGTAGATTATTATTAGCTTTTCTGTTTCTGGTAGTTGTTCTCGTTGTCTTAACTCATATTCATAAAATGTCTACCCCAGTAAAATATTATTATTATTATTATTATTATTATTATTATTATTATTATTATTATTATTATTATTATTATTATTATTATTGACATTGGTAGTAGTAGCTGTGGTAAATAATAGTAATTTATCTATTTTCTATTTTTATTGGGAGTATGTCCATCATTAATGTTGTGTTTGATGTGAACACATTACCACTTTGGTAACCTTTCAAAGTGACAAAGTTTCCTTTTTTCACTTCTTTTCTTTTTTTTTCTTTATCCATATGGCTTCATGATGACCTTTAACAATATGTTGTTAAAGGTCGACGTTAATATTTACAGTGCACCTCACTTCCTGTGTTTTCCTTTTCATAACACTTGTCTGCTCCTTCCCAGATGTCCGGACGGATACTTCGGCCCTCGATGCTTACAGACTGAGCCGCTGCGGTTGTACATGCCCAATCCTTTCAAAAGTATGTTCACTTGGTATGAGCAGCTGAGAACAGAGACACAGTTGGCACTGGATTACCTCTGTGGACTCAGGCTGCCCCCTCCTCCCCCCAATCCGCCCCCGAGTACTCTTCCTCTTTCTCCTCCTCTTTCTCCTTCTCAGGTCAACACGCAATGAGCTGTGCACTACACCATGCACACGGTGGTGTCATCCATGGGAACACTCTGCTTCTGCTGTCTGTATTTGTGCTGTAGTTCTAATTCTGTGTCTCTCTGCCTCTCTCCCTCCCTCTCTCCCTCCCTCCCTCTCTCCCTCTCTCCCCCTTCACTTTTTCTTACGCATACTCTCCTTTTCACTCCACCCTTGCCCTCTCTCGTTCTTCTCTTTCTCACTCATCCACCCTCCTCCTCCTCCCTCTCTTTTTGTGGCTTTGTTTCTTTCCATCAGGTGTCCAAATGACTTTACTGGTGATCGCTGTCAAACCTACGTTATGGCCAGTTTCTACCGTATGTCAATTTCCTCTTCTGTCACTCTGTCAGACTGTCCTTGTGTCATGTGTGCATGCGGAGTGTAGAGAAATTTCATTAGTTTCCTGTTATTACCTAATAGTTGTGTCTGTGCCTCCTCAGATGACTCATTCACGAGCGGGCATAGTTTAGTAGTCATTGTGTTATTGTGTTTGGTTTGCATGTGCCCTTTAACTCGCAGTGTATTGCATGTGCACTCTCAGAATACAATCTCATAGTATGTTTGATAACAACAAGTAGGCGGCTGAATTTAGATTCTTTGTGGATGTCGATTTGTACAAAGTCAGCTGCATGGAACCACAACATCTAATGGCAAAACAATTACTAAAACCTAACCTTTAGCTCATTTGCTAATGGTGCAATCAGCTAAAAACTCAAGCATGTATGGTATGATCCTATCAGAGCTGATGGATGGAAAGCCGGATCTGAACAATTAGCATTAACTAATAGGCATGACAAATGATTGACTGTCTTAGTTGGTGCACTGGCTCCATTGATAAAGAAATGCTTGTCCTCTTGAAAAGAGATCTGATATGCTGGAGCTCAAACTGTTTTTCTTATAGGCCTTTATTATGTATTCCAGACAAACCAGATACAACATGTAGGATTTCTTCATAAATGTATGTGTGTGAAAGTATGACTCATTATTATTCATGCATCTGTCGGTACAGCATGTCATACATGAGCCAACATGACAAAATTCCAGTTAGCAAGAATTTAATTCGCAATTAAACTGATTTGATCTTAAAGATAATTTGGGATTTCCCAAAGGGCCAGTCATTAGCAGCAAATACTTTAAGTGTAAGTGTTCTCACTCTGTGAATCACAATGGCTTTAAGTAAAACTTACATGCATGTACAGGCTGGGCATGACATTCCTTCAAGACGAGCTGCTGAAAAAAAAAAAGCACAATTATTTTCACTTTTAAATCAGAGCTCAGTTCACTCTCTAGTAACCACTCAACATTGTTCAGTCCAACACTCGGCAAATTGCATTTGTTGCAAGCACACATTCCTTTCAAAGTCGCAGCAAAATGGTGCTTTCGCAGCACATGTCTTCTTCACAGAGTTTGTACGCTGCACTAGAGTGCCGTGTCAGAGAGCCTTGCTTGCCTGGGGTAAGAGAACCCTGCGCCGCTCCACAAGGCAACATCAGCAAACACATCCATCAACTGCAGAATTACACCAAGATTAGATGGAGGTTTGTAGAGGACTCCAACTTGATAGATCTTGCCCTTAAGGTTTTTCTATCTGAAAACCACCCCCTTGGTCTTGAATTGCGTTTCTTTAGACCATCAACTGCATTGTTTCTACACCTCAGTAGTACCTGTTGGTTGACTACTTGTAAAGAGATACAGGAAGAAGTGAGTGACCTGACATTAATGGAACATAAACATGTAGACTTTGGACCTCTAAGAAAACACACACAGGGCTAAAGGTAGTGTATAATAATCTTATAGAATTAAATACAAAGCCTGTAATCCATGTCAGTTAATAGCAAAGAATCTCTGCTATTTTACTGCATATTTGTCAGCACCATGTCTTTGCAAGCCCATGCGGTTGCAATTCAATGTAACAGTCTGAAAATAAGTAACTGCATCTGCGTCTTGGAGCTGCCTGATGCTGCCTACAGAGTCTCACCCCTGCAGTCTGACTTGTGGAGCTTACACATACTGTTTGCTGTATGTTGGCTACATAGTACAAAAAAAAAAGCCTTCTTCACTACAAGTAATTTCGTCTCACATTAAGATGTAATGCACTGTGCTGAAATTACTTGTCTTTTTGGCAGAGCGGACAGTGGTGTGTGGGAGCGCTTTGTCCTACACTCACTCGCTTCTCCTGCATTCTGTTTAACTTCAGCGCAGCTGTGCAACTGCATCAAGGACGGCGTTGATTACCAGTTCTCATCCAGCCACATGAGCACAGACCGGGCTTTGATTTCTCACTTTACATTCTTATACATTCAAATCAATTACCTGACTGCTTGTAGGCCATGAAGAAGAGGGTCAGGGTGAAGATTTAAGATCGTAACCAGTGTTGAGACAAGATGCACGCGTGTGTTCTCTGTCCATGATGCCACTATTATGAGAAGAACTTGCACGTACTTTCTAATTTAGGCATCACCTAAAATTCAAATGGAAAAGATTAAGCCTCCACTCAGTCCACGTGTAAGATATCCTGTCACTTTTCTTTCAAATGGCTATTGCCTTCTCATTGGCTCTAAACAGCAGATCGACAGTAAAAATCAATAAAAGTAAAAAACCATCATCGGCTCATGAAAGCCACGTTCACTCATAGATTTATTGGATGTAGTGAGCTGGAATGGCCTCTCACATATTTCACATTTCCTACTCTCAATTAAGATAAATAAATCAAATTTTGTGTCAGAGAGCAGGCACATGTACACGCACACACATCCATTCCATGCTGGAGGGGCGCCTCCCATCCCCAGGAGATACCCAAAGAGAAGGAGGATGGCTTCTGCTCCTCAGCCATAAGGGCTTGGCTTAACAAGAGCATGTTGTCATAAGAACAGCTGGGACTTGCTTCAACCCAAGTAAAGCAAGCGAACTGCCAGCGATATGGACTCAGCTGGTTGGTGCAGCCTCCCTATGGCCTCAGTTTGCCATATGATATAAAGCCCTATAAGTAGAATTCTTCTGATTCAGCATGTTTATTCCAGTACTGTTCAGATACACTCCTTTGAACTTGCCTGTTCATGTGATGGGTGTGTTTGGGAAATGACAGTGTAGCGTTTTTAAGAAGGCAGAAAACTGAAAGCACAGGTAATCTCAGCAGATGACGCATGTTTTCCCTGGTGCAGCAGTAATGAGGATGGCTACCCACCTAATATGTCCTCTTCCTGTTCGGAGATTTTGTTTGGTTATGTAATGAAATTGGACTTTCTGCAAACCTGAAACCTCAAAAGTCAGTTCTAAAATGTAGAAGTGCCTCCTCTGAAACCATCAGTAACATTAGACTGTGTTGAAACACACAGCTGACAGACAATTTCACACAAGAGGAACATCCAGAGCCGTGTTTGATTAGAATTTTATCATATAAAATCATGATTTAAAAAATCAGAGTATTAAAATTGTAGTAATTTAGTCATGCAGTTTAGTGCAGTGTGGTGTGAAGTGTGTGTTGCATGCTGTAAGTGTGTTCTGGTGTCTCGTCTTCGACATTACTGACCAAGTCACTCTGACTATGACTGACAAGTGTCTGTTGTTTCAGTTATGCTTATGTTAGTTTGCTCCACTGTATGTCCGAAGGTGCCACTCTCTTAATCTGGTCTTTTGTTTCTCTTTGTTTTTCTTCCAACTGTCAACCCTCTGCAATGGCAGAGCATCTTGGGATTGAATTTATGGGTATGGAACAATCCATTTTGATTCTCAGTCCTAGTGTAGCTCCTGAGTAGATGTCCTTCGTTTTGACTTGCTCCCGTTCCGTCTGTGGTGTGAACTGTAAATCATATTATCCCTCAATTAACCAATCGATCCCTTGATCAACCCTCCCATAACTCATTGTAATGACAAACCCTCAGTCAATGCAACTGATCCTCCATTAAACATCATTAACATGGATGTCATCACCTCTTATACCTGTGAAATGGGAAAGTACAACTATTAACTGAGTTTCCGTCTCTATCATGGTAACATATTTTTTCCTTTTTGGACTGATTTTTGGTTCCTCATTCCATCCGTAACAAGCATGATGTATCATGTTTGTAGCAACCAGATGTCTCAGTCTTCAACTCTGTCCAATCCTTTTAGCCTCATGCATTTAGTGTCTGTCTTTTCCTTTGACATGCCATCTCTTTTATTTTCATTTATGTGTGATCTTGTCCATGTTTCTTGCATCACCCTGGCTATAGCATAGCTGAAATGTGACTTTGAAGTATGAAATACAGTATCTGTGTTACTGGTTTGAATTATCCTTCAAGGAGTAGATGCTGTGATGTGAGCATGCATTGCTATATTTAGTACCAGTCATGTTTTTCTTCTATCTGCTGCTATTTCCACCCTCCTTCATTGTTAGCTCTTGTTTTCTGCTACCTTTTCCAGGGAAGTGCTTTGGTGGTTGAGAGTGTAGAATAAATGTAAGAGACATCTTATCAGAGCTTGAGTAATTATGCAAGTACATTTATGTATAATGAAAATGTGATGTTATACTGTCACCAACATCATTTATGAATATGGTTTATTTATGGTATCAGAAACTTGACATCATTTGGCAAACTGTAAAAAGACTGCCAATGAATGACAGATGGAAACCCCAGATGAATGGAGTTGGATGAATTCAATTCATTTTTATTACATTATTTATTATTTTACTCCATCATTTACCCCGGGGACACAAAGAGTCTACCTCAACTTCACACAAGCTTTTCTCTGGAAATGCAAAAAGCATCAGTCAAGATTCATATTTAATGACAATCCATCCCAAAATTCACTTGTTTCATGAATTACTGCAAAAAAAATCTCATCATTGTGCTCACTGAATGCCTGAGTAGATGAAGACTTCTATAAGTGAATAAGCAATTTAGACTTACAGGATCATGTCAAAAATTGCACATTTCCAATTCACATGTACAACAGTGCTATACGGCACAGTTTACAGGTTCTGCTGGTCATTAATTGAAGGCCTGAACCTATAAAGTAGTAATTCTCTAAAACTGTAATTGCTACAGTTTTAGAGAATACAGTTTCCTTAATATATCAGTGTAACTATTGCTGGGCCCCGGCCCCCACCCACGCTGCCTTACTGCAGCACAGGCAGCAACAGCATCTGTTGTATTTGTGATTATGTGAGAGGAGAGGGTTGACTGTGAAGTGAGTTGTCAGGGAAGGGAAGATGAAGCTTCATACTGCTCAGGATTTAGTCCAAAAAAAAAAAAAAGAGAGAAAGACCTGTAGATCTACAGTGAAGAAAAGCAGGAATCTGCACCTTCAAGACACTAATTTTTTAATTTTTTTTCCCCTTTTATTTCCCTCACTGTGTGCATGTGGCGTGTGTGTGGGTGCGTCTGTGTGTTTGTGGGTGTGATGTTGACAGAGGCAGAGGAACTCTACCAGAAAAGAGTCCTGACAATCACAGGAATTTGTGTGGCTCTGTTGGTGGTGGGCATCGTGTGTGTGGTTGCCTACTGTAAAACCAAGTAAGTCCCACTAATTAATGGATCACAGTATGATTTTTGAACATGTAGCCTTTCCTTTCAGATTTCTGTTACCACCTGGATTTTATTAAAAGATAACAGTGTATACTCAAGCTGCTGATATACTGTTAGCATGCCCTGTAATATGCAGCATAGGTGGGAATAATAGTTTACTGTATTTGCTCTCTTGTAATGTAGTCTTTTTATATTATTTTAAAAAGCATGTTAAATCATTACATAGGCATTCTTAACAAAAATCAGAGTGAGAGAGAATGACTGAGATTTGCTCCACAGGAAACAAAGAAAGAAGATGCACAATCATCTGCGACAAAACATGTGTCCAGAACATCCCAATCGTAGCCTACCTAACGGACCCAATCACCCAGGACCAGGACCAGAGGAAATCCCTATGGTAGATGTGAGTTTCTGAGAGGATTCCAAATGTTATTAAAGCATACGCACACAGATGTACACCAAATGGTTTTATGCTCAGTTATATAATCAAAGCTTGTCTTTTTTCACATTTTCCCATCTGTCAAATCCATTTTTCCTAACGCAGTACATATCAAAGAATGTCCCTGCAACTGAACGAGTTATACGGCCTGCAACAGAGGGATCGTTCCCTGCCAGCCATGCCTCTTCCAGATCTCACAACTCTTCCACACGAGCCCATTCATCAACTCACAGGTAAGCATGCACCATACAGCACGCAGCCCTCAGGCCTGCTTTACATTCAGCACTTCATATGAATACAGAATCTCACACAAAACCATTGGTTCATTTGATTTGAATGCCCCGCTACAGGTGCACCAATTGTCAAGCTTCTTTTTCAAAAGCCATATTAAGAAGCACACTGCACTTGGATGTGTACGTGTTAACACCTTTTTCATTTGTCAGGCATGAAGAACGGACATGGAGCCTGGAACATTCTGACAGCATCCTCTCTGACTCGCCGGGAATGATGTCATCATCTGTGGGGACCAGTAAATGCAGCAGTCCTGCGTGCATGGAGGCACGGGCCCGGCGCGCTGCACACTGTGGTTACTCTGACCCCCATCGGCCGGGCCTGCAGTACGGAGACTCCTTCGACTCGCTTGGAGACTCTCCGCACAGCGACAGGTGGGAAACAGGCCTGCGTGGCTGATATGGCACTGGGTTTGTCGTGAACATTTTGAGAAGTTTCCTCTCTCTGCTGGTTCTCTCTCAGCCTCGAGAGGCCAGTCAGGGCACTCTGAGAGACTCAGTGGAAACTGACACACAGCAGGCATGATGATGAAATTCGCTAAGGTAGGCAAGAGTGAAAAACAGTGCTTATTTCAATGGGAACTCTGGGCATACAGCTACTGTACCATTATTCCCTGGCCACTATGTAATTCTGATTGGTCAAAGTGTTCCCTTTAATTTTATTTAAGGAACAATGTGACATTTTGGGAAATACTGGAAATGTTTTTGCCATCTTGCCCAGAGACACATAAGAAGATATCAGTTTTATCTTTCTTTCACAGAGCTAAGTCCATGATAGGTTTAGCTTAGCTTAGCTTAGCTTAGCTTAGCTTAGCACAAAGAGTAGAAGCAGGAAGAAGTAGTCAACTCTGTCTGTCAGAAGTGAGGAAATGTGCCTTTCAACAACTCCAAAGCTGTCTATACTTATCCTGCTGCTATTTTTGTACTGAAGGAACTAGGATATTAATCATATGACACTGGGCAAGATGGCTAACAAGCATATTACCCATAGTGTTGGACTGTTCTTTTATGGACTAGAACATGATGGCTCAAACTGATTCACTCTCAGTAGTGTGCTCTCAGGTCTTCCACATGCTCTCTATTCCAGATGTACTCAACGTAACCCATAACCTGAGTTTGAACTTACTTTTTAAGTGCCTGAGATAAACTCCCTGATTTTGTTATATGGCCCAATAGCAACACCCCAAATCCCCAAATGCCCTCCCTGCTCTCTGCTGATGTTTTGAATTCCAACACACCCATCACTCAACGAGCCTACATTAGCAGCGAGCTGGGAGGAAATTTTGGGATATGGGAGCGCAATCGGGCCCTATACCTAAACTATGGAGTGTATGTTTAAGAAACAACACCTAGAAAAGCAGTTGATGATGTATTTTTGCAAGTAGCACACCTATTTTTCGAAGGAGGGGAATGATGACCCAGTTAGGCAGAATCTGACTTTACTGACCCTGTAATTGAAGACCCTGTGTTTAGGGTTTTGAGAAAACATGCTAAAGGTTGCCATACTGGAGGATGCCCTGCCATTTCCTTTTGTAAAACTTAAACAAGGTCTGCTTTGTTTAAAGTCTTCAGAATCAGCCAATGTCCTCCTTAATGGAACTTTTATTATATTCAGCATTAGCCCACCATATCAGATGAGTCACCAATAGAAAAGGTGTTGTACAGTGACAGCTCAATGGAGCCTGAGCAGTAGGCTTGAAGAAAAGGTACCCAGTGAAACCATGTATGACCCAGTGAATAGGACAGTTGGATATTCAGATGGTAAAATCTCACAAACTCTGAGAGGGAGCAACAAGATCATTTTTCAGCAACAACAAAGTGGTCACATTCTCAGACGAGTGGAAAGCTTGAAGAAATTAAACCCTCATGCAGGGTTGCACACAGCTTTGTAAGTGCAAAGCCCAAATATCATCCTATGTGCTGACATTATACTCAGTGAGACATGGATTGCTTATTCCTGCAAAGAACATATAGTACTTGAGGTGTTGAATATGCAAATCAGTGCATGCCCAGCTTCAGTTATGCTTTACCCACTGAGCCAAATATGAAAGTAATGGAATGAGGAGGTTAATAAACTCTTTATAGCTGTTTCACACATGCAGCTGTACAGTATTTTTTAAAATTCTGGAACGGACTATCTGACTGATGCTGTCTGCAGCAAAAACTTTGATATAATATAAATCACAAGAACTTGACAAAGAAATTGGACTATGCAGTGCTGACAACTGTTCTTTGAATAAATAGTATCTAAAGCAAATGGCCAGTTCCACCTAAACTGTCAAAAACTAACCAGACAAGATATGTCTTGCCTTTTATTTGTTTGAGCTCTAAGGTATTAACATTGCCAGCATACAGCAAGCATGCATGCATGGATAGACTTGGCCATTGAGTTGTTATGCAGAGCCAGATTGCATAACCAACATCCACTCAGAGTCACTCCAGGTAACAAGCACCTCTACCATCATGGCAGCAGTTTCTGCATCAGCTGAATCAGCAGTGTTGTGGGAATATCTCAGGCTTGTGTCTCACACAGCCTGCTGTCACTCCTCAGAGAAATAAACAGACAATCCAAACACTCTGATCCACGATGATTTACCATCAGAGATATGTAAATTCTTGGTTGCTTTTCAAATGTATTGACATGAATGATTAGTTGGTTTATGATTATGGTGTTGTGACTGTAGGGCTGTAAGGATAATTCTCCCATAAATTCCTGATGTTTTCACATCCAAACAATCCAAATATGGCCAATGAGTCTTTAAGTCTAGGTGGAGGAGAGAAGGAATAGTTGCAACCATAACAAGCGAGTGTGAGGCCAAGTTTTCTGTTAGAGAAAGTACACAAAATGTACGTGTCTTTAAAGTTTAATATTGACTTTCTACCTCGAAAGACAAGTAGGACAAGTTTTGAGAGCTCATGTCTAACGGTCATTCAGTGGTTCTGTATCTTCAAGAACCTCCACACTGACTTCAGCATTCAGCCATGTTTAAACAGAGCCTCTTAAGATGGTAACCACAGTAACTACGAGTTGTTTAGATAGCAGTTTGTTTAAAGGGCAATGAATATTCAGAAGGGTACAGCATAACATGACTTAAAACCTCAAAGCTTATTGTGCAGAAATGAGCAGCTGGTTAAATTATTGTAGAGGAGTATGGTCTGCATATTATTATTAGTATTATTATTATGGACATCCATCCATCCATTTTCTATACTGCCTATCCCTTTTGGGGTTGTGGGGGGGCTGGAGCCTATCCCAGCTGTCATTATTATTATTATTGTTGTTGTTGTTGTTGTTGTTGTTGTTGTCGTTCAACTTTTATTTCAACTCAACAATTAGATTAATTTACAATATAGTAAAAAACATTGACAAAAAAAATATTGTCTATACACTAACATGCCAAAAAAGATGCAGTCACTAAGTATGTTTAATATAACTACAAGACCATTGAAGTGTAAATCTTTGCTCAAGTACAAGCCCGACTTAAAAGGTTTGTTTTTAAAAGTGTTAGAAAGTAGGACACTGAGTTGGCTGTGCAATCTTGTTGGGCAGGTTGGTCCAGAGCCTGGGGGCCTCAGGCTGGGCTTTGGCTTCTGCTTGAGAAGCTCATATAGAGCAAGGTGATCGTCAAAGAACCAGTGCAAATGTTGTTCATAAAATTCACAACTGTAATTCTGTTTAGTAGAACCGTGAATGACTGTCTTTTCATGTCTGTCTCGACTGCAATTCATGGCTAAATTACTGTGCTTAATGGTTACCAATATTAATGGGAATAATGATGAATTCACCTTTGCAAATCATCAGCATCAACCAATATTATGTTTGTACATTATAAGACCCAAGAATATTAACAAAGGAAGTGGATCCACAATAGATCCCTGGGGGACGCCACATGAAGCTTTTGCCAATGGTGACATTAACTTCCCATCAGAGATATTTCAGTCCTGCAGACAAGATGAAAACTAGTCTTGAGCTTTACCAGGATGCCACTAAAACACACTTTCGGCTTTCCCACGGCTAGTTTTTCTCAGGGTTGAACCCTGGGAAAAACTATGACCAGTCACTATGATCAGTATCAACCTACCTTCCAGCAGTTAAACTCAAGTCAACATTAAGGTTCATAATACTTTCTTCTGTTCAACATTGAAGTGGCCATTTACAGTTTGGTAATAAGTTGGCACTTGAAAGTTCACTGAGGTAACAAAATGCATTTGAAACATCCAGACTATATTTTTTTTTACACTCCTCTTCTTTCTCACATCTGTTCTTTGCTCTTCTCTACTTAACTGTTTACCCCTCTCTGTATTTACCACAGATATGTGTCAGCCCTGACAACACCAGCCCGCCTCTCGCCAGTGGATTTCCATTACTCATTGCCCTCGCAGGTGCCTACCTTCCAGATCACGTCCCCCAATGCCAGCCATGCCATGTCTCTCCCTCCTGCTGTCCACAACCCCTACCCTCTGGAGGACGACCAGCCTCTGCTGCGCCGCTACCAGGTGCCCCTACACGATGCCCAGTGCCAGGAGCCCTACCGGCAGCAGCGTCGTACCTATCTTAATGACAGCAGGGGCAGCCTGCCCTCCAGCCCCTACCGGCTGGCTGAGGAAGAAGACTATGAGACCACCCAGGAGTATCTCTCCTCTCGGGAGCAACCAAAGAGAAGTGGGTCCAGTGGAACTGGTAGTCGGCGCTGGCGGAGATCCAGACTGAATGGCCACGTGGCCCCGCGTGGATATGAGGCATCTCGGGACTATGGGTCTCGAAGCTGCCTAACAGATAGTGAGTCAGAGGAGGACGGTGAGAGCACGCCCTTCCTCAGTATGCAGAACATGAATGCCGAGCCCTCCACCATCTACAGGCCGGTGGACAGTCGGACTTCTAACTCATCGGGGCGGCACAGTGGGCATGGGAACATGCATACAAGACTTACACACTCACGCTCCAAACCGGACAATACACCCCATTAAAGAGTGAAAATGAACCAACAAAAATCAATATAGTATAGACCTGCATCTATAAGAAATATTTTTATTTTATATAACTGACAGATATTCTAAACAAATGAAATATTTATTTTCATTTTAGCAAAAGTTGTCTACTAGTTAACAGCAAAGACTTTTTTATAGGGAAAACTCTATTTATATGTACATTTTGATTTACAGCATAAAAAGATGTGCCAGTTTTTTCACAACGTAAAAAAATAGAGTAATATTGTGGTGCCTTTTGCTGTATGCCGATGCCAGAGGGCCAGTGGAGGTTTTTGTAGCCTTTCTTATATGGACGCCTCATTTTTTATACACATTTATGTTTTGTTTTCTCTCTGGTTTCCTGTTTTACTTTCTTTACATTCTTTGAGGAGTCTAGCCCCACTGGAACATAACCCCTTCCATGTCACGCAATATAAACCACTTCAACATAAAGTGTATGTTTACATTAATATGATTCGCCTGTAGGGTTTATGATTTGGGATCTAATAGAACACCTGATAAATACAGTGTAGATCCTGTTTGCCCTCTGACTAATGTCTACCAAGTGAGAGAGAGAGAGAGAGAGAGAGAGAGAGAGAGAGAGAGAGAGAGAGAGAGAGAGAGAGAGAGAGAGAGAGTGCGCGCGCGCATGTCAGTCTGCTTGCATGTATTTGTGATTGTTACATGAATTTCATTGTTTGTTGTGGTGACATCAGATGTGTGGATCTACTGGTGTCTCAGCAGATCTGACAGAAGAGTGTCTCAGAGGTTCACATAATAGTGCTTTATTAGAACAGTGACCCCTCCAGTGTAGGTGGACAGGTAAGGCTGATGTAGGGTTGTATGTTATGCAGGTCATTGCTTGATGGGTTTACAGCTATTCTGCCCCTTTCCCGCCCTGCCCCAGTAGAGTCCCTTTTATTCCCCAGCAGGTTTTCCTCATGTTTGTCCATTATGAGGCCAACAAACACTGAGCTGCTTGGCACAGGGTGACCCCCACCATCAGAGGTGATGGCAAAACAAAAAGGTTGCATCTGTTTTCACTCAACTCAGCCTCTAGTCCCATGCCTCATCATCCTTCTGTGTCCATTCTGTTTTTGTGGCTCATGTTAAAGGCCGCACAGTGTCTCAGGATTTCCACATGCCCACCCCACACCCCCAACCCCTCCACCCAAAACCCTGCTCACCCTCTTCCTCAATTTAAGGTCCGCCTAAGACCAAGCTTCTCAGATAATGAAGGCCTAAATGTTAACATACAGTCTACCAGTTCCCTGAACACTCCCATTCAGAGAGAAAGAAAGTGGAAACAGCTCAGTGGAGAACAGTACAGAACATATAGAGGAAATAGCTGTGAAACTTTGGAGGATCATACAATGCAAAAATATGCAATCTTTCTATTTTGCTGTTTGATTACATCATTTTCTAAGAGGTGACTGTAGTGTGTTGTGTGTACAAAAACTATGTGATGCCTATAGTGTAGAATGAAATATCATGATATAAATGCATATTTACATGAGTTAGTTTTTAAAGCCATTATGCAGCCATCTATCAAGTTGTCAGCCTTTCTTGTTTGCACACTCATGTCCATTGAATGACTGTGTCCATGAATTATGTTACCACTCGGTTTTAGACCGTCCCACCTTACATGCGCACTTCCAAGTAATGTCAAATAGCATCCAGATAGTGTCTCCTCCAATAGTACTGTGTACTGTTTTGTCTTGTTGACAGATCTAGTCATTTTAAATTTAGTCCGTAAATGCTAATAATTTTAAAAATGAACCAAAATCCCCCGTCCTCCACTGAAGGTGAATATTTAAAAGATAATTCAAGAAATGTCAAACCCATTAAAAGTGACTCAGTGAGAGAGATCAGTGGATGATGTTTCATCACTGTTGGTTTGTTTCTACTCCTTGTTAAAAAAAAACAAAAAAAAAAACATATACACATACAAAAAAACAACTGAATGCTGAATTATAGGATGATTATTGGTTAAAAAAAAACACTCCTAAAAAGATTGATCTGCAATTCTAACTGCTATATGGTAAATGCACTGTGGTATTGTTATAGAGAAAGGTCTTTGGTCACACCTCACTTACAGATATTTCATTAATTTTCTCACCTCTGGGTCTAATTTTGTATGTCTGAAAAATGCATAAGAAGACAGTGCTCCTCTAGTTTAAATGTGGTACTCCCTTCACTTTACCAATCCTCTCACCCAATGGAGATGCTACCAGGCACGTCCTGTGAGTCTCTTCTGTTTAATTTTATGACACCACCACCACCATCACCCCTACCCAACCCTACTCTCGCTTGAAATGTTTGAACACCTCTCTTCTGCATGTCCTTGTGGTCACGGTTAGATGGGTGCATGGTAAAAAAGCAGCAGACAATTCTTTTCCAGTCAGTGAAAGTGTATTTCATTTAACATTCAGCAATAAAAAAGAACCTTTCCCCATGTCATTCCTGAAATATGCTAGAAAAAAAAGAGAAAAAAAAATGCGAGATTGTCATAGATTGTAAAATAAAATGAAAAATGAATCCACCTGTTCATATGAGAAAATAAATCTTTATTCATATCATTTTACGATGCAGTTATTTCTGTAAAAAGCTTTGCTCTGCATTTCGATCCATCTTTACACAAGTACACATAAAATCGGACTATTTGTTTAACATGCTGACTGAGGCTGTATAAATTATAACAAAAACTGTTTTACATTGTAGCTCTGCTATAGCTCATACAGTAAGTGCCAGACACACAAGCCCATATAAACACACACATCCTGCATAACAGCTGGACATTGTACAATTACATAAATGTCTGACAGACAAAAAAGAGAATACAACAGATGTGGCTCCTTAAATTAAAAAAAAGAATCTTTGGTGACTCAAATATGAGATGTAACTCAGTTTATCTTCACGCTGACATCTTTTAGAGTCTTTATGATTTAAAAGATACAAGTCAAGAGTACAGAATATGTCTCAGCTTTTAAGTTTCTTCCTCATACACGCTTATGTGTAGTTTAGCTTATGCATTAGCATGGATACACCACTAGATGGTGACACAACAGCAAGATTCACAAGTCACACACCTTTGGCAAAGCGTTATTCAGTATTGTAATCAGTAATATTTCCTCATTTAAGAGAAAAACACCTTCAAGATATAACAGCAGTGTTTGTGGGAGGAGAAATATGGAATATCAATACCTCCAGTTGAAAATGCAGTTCAGTCACAGGCGTGTGACGCTGAAAGCCAATGCAAGTCATCCATCCATTATCTATACCGCCTATCCCTTTCGGGGTTGCAGGGGGCTGGAGCCTGTCCCAGCT
Organism: Chaetodon trifascialis; assembly: GCF_039877785.1. Lineage (NCBI taxonomy): Eukaryota > Metazoa > Chordata > Actinopteri > Chaetodontiformes > Chaetodontidae > Chaetodon > Chaetodon trifascialis. Next base: position 13,749,980 of record NC_092071.1, on the reverse strand, counting down.
ACAATGGGCGAGAGGCGGGGTACACCCTGAACCGGTCGCCAGCCGATTGCAGGGCCACATGCAAGGACAAACAAACATTCACACTCACACTCACACCTACGGACAATTTAGAGTCATCAATTAACCTAATGAGCATGTTTTTGGTCTGTGGGAGGAAGCCGGAGTACCCGGAGAGAACCCACGCATGCACGGGAAGAACATGCAAACTTCACACAGAAAGGCCCCGTCTGACCTGGGGATCGAACCGGCAACCTTCGTGCTGTGAGGCACGCGCACTACCTGCTGCGCCACCGTGCAGCCCCAATGCAAGTCAATGTTGTCATATTAGAAAATACAGTAACCATGAAGTTGTTTATTCATTTGTAGCATTTAGAGTCAGTCTACTCAACATTAGCAGTTTCAACACTGCTGTGTATTTCAACACAAATGTATCCAACACAACTGGTATTTCTTAGTGGTGGAGATGATGGGGAAAGGCTCACCTCTGGACCACAACTCTCCCTACAGAGATCCATGTTGAATCCAGAGCATGAAACAAGTTCACAAATTCCAAATAGACTGACTGAATTTGTAATTTCTTATAGCTCTATCATGGGAAAATGATGTTCAAAAGTAAGTGTCATTCAGCAGAAAATACAATATTTATGCTTCCCTGTGTCTTTCAGAAGTGGGGAAAAAAGCCTTGCAGACATTAACTAGACTGTCTGTGAGATTCAGGAGTTAAATATTTAAAGATCGAGGCTCATTTTCAACTCGTTTATGAGAAACCAGAGGTTGTCATCCAAACATTAAGTTAAAAAGTCAAGTAAAATTAAAACCGGAGTAGTGCTTAAGATGTAACACTTCATCCTGCATGTGTTTTCTTTGAAGAAAATGTTACGTAACAACAAGCAGGTTTAATCAGTGAAGGATTTCTTTCAGATGCACAGGATCAGGCCCAGTCAGTGACTCACAGACCCTTTGTCAAGCTGTGCCTGTTGTATGTCTGTCTCCCCACTGGATGGTGCTGTTTTTGCTGTATTTAAAACTAAAATCTGCTATTTTGTTCTGGTCAAGCAGGCTCCTTTCAGTGAATTTAGCTGACAATGACTCGTTTAAATGGGACTTAATTAACAAATAATGCAGATGATTTGGGTTCAGAAAACCAGTTAAAAAAAGGGACAGACAAGACATAAATGAATAGGTGTTGATTTTAATGAAAATACATGTTTTGTTCACAAAGACAAGGTAATATAAAAAGTTATAAAAACATCAGCGAAAGCATAGTCTTTAACCTGTAGAAGGCTTATATATAGGAATTATCCTTTTTTTATGTAAAATATAGAACATAATTGGTCCAAAGTAAGACTAAAGTCCTCAAAGCTACTGTATAGCAAATAAACATAGATCTGATTGTTTGTAGCTATTCATCTCACTGGATTGACCTGTTCAGAGAAAAACAACATTGCAACTCCATTTGTCCAGCTGTCATAAGACACAATAAACTCTTTATGGAAATCAAACAAATATACAGACCAGACAAAAAAGCAGTACCCACTCTACTTTCATTAACATGTCAGCAAAAACATCAGGAGTACAATAAAGAAGGCCTCAGGCAGGCTGCTTTAGGAGATCCGCCTGCGTGTCTTGCAAGCCTATTGCTTCCTTTGGTGCCATTTTGGAGCGTCTCCCAGATCCCCTGTGTTTAAAATAGAAAATGCAAATAGATAATGGGTCATTCAGTTTTTTTTTCTCTCTCTCTCTCCAACCATGATGATGGACTCTTTGTGACTAAAAATGAATGGTTTGATTCTAAGGAATGCAGAGACATAAGGAAAGGGACACATCATGCGTCCTGGAGTTTGATCTTACATGTCCTCCACGTCCTGTATTGTGTCGGGAAGGGGTGAGCCAAGTGTTTCTGGGAGAAATATTCCAGCCACTCCGCTGATAATTGGGGCTCCTCCGTAGATTATACCTGGTAGCCAAGGGAGGTAGTCCCCGGTGAGAAGCACCATGGGGGCCACCATGGCTCCCATACGAGCCATCATTGATACGACACCCATGCCATTCTGACTGAGAGGGAAAAGCACAACTCTCAAATGCCCCAAACAACCATAAATACACTCTGTCAGCACATGACACACTGCTGCTGAGAGCAGTCAGTAAGCATGAACCAGAAGATGTTTCCAATACCTTGTTGATGCAATAGTGTGGAGAATTCCAGCCTTTCTGAAGGCATCTATATGTTACAAAACGAGCCTGTATGTAATGAAGTGGTCAGTGAGTTTACAATGATCCTTCACCTTTTAGCCCTCATGCCATGGGAGACTCTGTTTGACACTGTTAATATTTATCTCCCACCTGCCCTCTGACCTTTATTTGCTCTCCTGCCATAAAATGCATCAATGAACAACGCAGACTGCAGACTAACAAAATACAGATCACATGGCCCTTCTTTGCTGTAGTTTGCAGCAAAATTTTATTTTTAATAGATTTCACTATTCTGTCAGAAGCCCCAACTACTCCAAGTATGTATTAATTAATATAATAAACTATGAACTGCAATTCTCCAGAAGTTGCAGCACAATTGTGAGAGCCTGCGTCCAGACTTCTGAGGCAGCATTTCCAATTTTTGTTCAGCAAAACAGCAATTCAGTCTGCTAATCAGGCTAGAGGAGAAGATAAACTCTCATCTGACTCATTCATAAATAGAGATGGGTTCTGATTTCCTCAATAAACTGAAGTAAACTCGTTAAATGCTAAATTGTGTAATAATAAAGCTAATTTTCCTCCCAAAAAAAGACTCACCGAATGATGGTTGGGAACAGTTCTCCAGAGTAAAGGTAGCAGCAGTTGAACGAGGCAGCAAGACAACCTTTACCCAGTACAGCCAGACAGGTGCGTAGAGTCTGTTTATCTGCACATGGGTGGAACATGTTATCATATCACTTTGTTCTGTTTGTGCTGCAAAATTTTCTGCGGTGTTGGAACATACCAATGGGTACCAGCACGTTGATTAAAATAGTGACTCCGGCGATGATGAGGGCACCACATTGTGATGGACGCCGCCCCAAAACACTCATACACACGCTCATGATTACTTTAGCAGGGATGTCCACAGCTCCAAAGATCACTTGGATTACGTAGATGTCCACCCCAAACTTTTGCAGATCCATAGCAAGACCATAGTAGGCAAAGCTTGTTGATAACCTCAAAAAAAAAAAAAAAAAAACATGTGTTATGTCATTGTAATTTCATAGAAGGTGTTTGAAAACTGCCACTGAGTTTTTCTACAACATGAACAGGACATGTACCAGACGGCGCTGAGGCTGATTGTCATGGTCCTCATTGTGGGTGTGCGGAACAGATCCAGGACAGTGTAGGAACCTCGCGAACCGGACATCTCTTTCTTCATGGACTCATGCAGCATCTATGCATGAAGAGAGACTTCTCTTAAATCAAAGTGATTTTATTCACAATTTAAACAAAGACAGATGGTGCAACAACACACACACACCACATTCCCTTACTTTAACGTCGATTTTTTCAGCCTCTTTGCTGCGTCCATTAAATTTGGCCACACTTTTAAGGTTCTTGATGGCTGCCTCAGGCTTATGATTCAGGACTAACCATCTTGATGATTCATGAAACCACCTGTATGAGATATTTGTAGGGTTTGTTGGTGAATAGTGAAACATAGAAAGTCTTTGCAACTTTAAACATTGTTTAGTAATTCTGGCTGCAACTTTCATTTGCATTTCAACACTTGGCGTCTCACCATGAGACGAGGAAGAAGACATAGAAGGGCAAAGACACAGCCAGGGTTAACCACCTCCAGTCCCGGATGAAGTAGGCCAGGACTGCCAGGACCAGCTGCCCCACTGTGTAACTGTAACCTGTTATTGTCCCCACTGCTGTCCGCACACGAGTAGGGATCCACTCCACGACTGGAAATGAAAGAATTACAGAAAAAGGGATCTTAGCAATGTTGTATAACATCTGGTAAAGTCCCAGTTGTCATCAAGCTAGTCAAACATCTTACTGAGCGAGAAGGTATTGAGCCCCAGGCCAGACAGAGCCATGCCGCAGCCAAACCGGAACAGGCAGAAGAGGGAGAAGGAGTTTGAGAAAGAGGCACATGTCCCTGACACCGCCATCAGCAGGTTAGAGACGAGCAGGAGGATGCGTCGACCGTATCTAGGAGCCGAGTTAGTTTGCAAATATTGAGGTCAGTGAGGTCAGGCTATTTGACTTGAATAATTTTTTAACTCTGAAATGATTAAGTTTTCTTATGTGATGTTCATCCATGTTTCAAAAATGACTAAAAAGATTTTATATATATGATTGACTGCAACAGATAACTGCCTTATCAGTAACAAAGCCACACTGTAACATCAGTGGGGTAGATTAACGTTACCTGTCTGAAAGAACTCCGAAGAAAAGAGCCCCCACAAGCACACCTCCCATGTAGACAGTTTGTCCCATTTCCTTCAAGGAGCGTAAATCGCACACCAAATCCCACTGAAAAAAAAATGTAACACAATTTAACACACAACAAGACAACATATAAGCATAAAATTTGACTGAATTAAAGCTATGCACTCCTACATCAGATATAATTGTGGAACTCCTGTCAGTCAGGTTATATAACCATCCGTCTGTGCATCCCTGCAGTTCAATGTCCAAACCATCCTGAATGTCTCCCTGCTCCCTTGAGCTGGAGGTGCCATTCTTAGGCAGGAGGTCCCACTGTGGAGTGATGTAACGCTGGCACTTCTGTGGCTCTCCTCTCTGGTCTTTCGGCACTGTAATCAGCAGCGTTTCCTCTGGGCTCAGCTGGGACTGAGAGAGGTTTGTGTGTGCGCTGCAGTAGTGATAGGGCACCGAGGCCACAAAGTTCTGCAGCAGGTTGTGACTAGCCATCATCAGGACAGGTATGCAGAGGAGGGTCACATGCACGATCTGGAAACGTCCTGTGCTGCCCACCACCTCCAGTAACTCAGCAAACGGCATGATTTTGTACAACTAGAGCTCCACAAGGTGTCTTAATATTAATGGCACTAAATCCTGTTGTTGTTAAGTTCCTCAAGTATGGATGTGCAAAGAGAAGTACGTTGCTGTAGCACCTGTGAAAGTATTAAACAAAACAGAAGTTATGAGAATTGACAGCTGAGTATATTTGTCTAATAATAAAACAGAATTGATTGACTTACCGGCCGAATTAGTCTTCTTTCATTAAATAGAATATTGGTAGCACCTCATTAAAATATTAACACATGATACCAGCAATTCAAATAAATTCCTGGCCAAAGTGTTCCACAAAGATTCCTTTAAAAAGCCAAAAAATCAAAAAGAACTAAAAGTCGTCTTGTCGCTGCAGTGTGTTAACATAAGTAATCGGCTCTCAAATTCCTACGGCTTTTCTGAACCTTGGATTATTAGACGTGCAATGTAACCTCTTGAGGTATTAGCAGCTCATTCACTGAGCGCTGAGGTAGAATGCTGAGTCCTCGCTGTGCAGGAGCAATTCCAGGTTGAAGTGTTTCAGTGTAAGTGAGCTCCAGCATCCAGGGTGGGTGCAGAAATGTGCTCTTTTCCCTCTTTGCAATGAAACACCCTCTGCCCCTTATTGGTTACTTAATATGAAGGACAGGGTGATAAAGTGTGTGTGCGTGTGCGTGCGTGTGGGTGCCCCATGTATTACAAACATTGTGGGGACATAAACCTGTTCACACAGAATAGGTTAAGGTTAGGTTTGGATTAGGTAAATAGGTTAGGTTAAGGTTAGGGTTAGGTAAATAGTGGTTATGGTTATGGTGAGGGTAAGTCTCCAGGAAATGAATGTAAATCTATGTGATGTCCCCACAAGTGATGAAAACCTAACATTTGTGTGTGAGCATGCATGTGCACACGTGTATACACCTGTCAGACGAACCAACCTCCTCTGACTTTAGTAGTGTTTTCCTTGTCACTTTCTTTAATGTTTTCTCCAGCTGTTTCCTTTTGTTCATAAGTCAACCTGGATTGGTTTACTGGATTGAAGCCACCAGCAGCTGCCAATTAGGAAAGGAAAATCAATAAGTAAGTGTTTGACAAATTGCAAAACATGCTGAGAAATATTCAACTATTCAAAAGCCCTTCAACCAGATGACCTGCACTCATCCTAACCTTGTGTTACAGAACACAGAAGTTGCAGTCAATGAGTGACTTTGTGAGGACAGTTCAATCAGCAGCAGTTGCAGGTGTTCTGACTCAGTTATGCAGACTGAACTGCAGAACAAAACTGCATCACTGCACTCCAGTAATTTGGTTAATAATGCATTTGATATTTGTTTTGTATTTATGGGGTACATGCAGCTAAAATCTGAGACTTTTCTGCCTGGTCTGTGTCCTGATGATTAGTTCTGAGGAATGTGTGCACTTGTGTAATAATCAGCATGAGATGTCAGGCTGAATGAAGCAGCAGGTGCACCAAAGCAAAACATCAACTCTCAGTTTTTTCAGCTGTGAGACTCTGATGGGAGAAAGATTTGAATCCCCCTTTCTTCAGGGTGTTTTGTAGTTTGAGGCTCAAAAAGTAGTAAGAGTATTTGACAGAATACGTGAAAAACCTTAGACAAATGAAAAAAGGCCTCCTGGAACAACAGAGAGACAGTAAAGTGGAGGGTGAGGGATGCTGTTGACTCAGTTTAATAGATTGCAGAGGATGAATCCAGATTTTGCAAGCTTTTATAACCCTTAACCAAAGTTGGGATGCTGTGCAAATGTAAATAAAACAGTGCAATCATTTCCAAACAAACCGTGTTTAACAAAATGTTCCAGAGTCCATGCAGTAACATCCTTTATACTGAATTGGCATCTCACCACGAACTTCGCTCCATCCCTCTATCCTCCATCCTTGTAAACGACTGAGCCTTTCGAGGAACCCTTTTCATACCCAATCATGATACTATCAACAACACCCAACACTTCCTGTTAGGGGCTGTCTGTAGGAGGATCTTTGTAAGAGAACAGGAAGTCATTATCATCTGATGACTTCCACCTGCTCGGGCTACTCCTGGAAATAGCTGGTCTCTCTCCTGGAGCATTTTGTTTGGTTTGGCTGGTTTTGGCTTTGTTTGTTGTTCACTGCATGTCATTTCCATCACATCCATACACACACTACGCTATTGATGATACAGACACTGATATGGTATTATCTTTAGTTTATATTTGGGTTAAAATAGAAATTGAGTTCTTGTCCTGTCTTGGCATCAAACTGAACACCATCGCTAATGTTTAACATTTGAAACATCTTTTGTGATAAAGGATCTACAGTGTAGCAAAGTGCTGTTTAAACAAGATTTATGTTTAAACAGTATTTCTACAGTTATCTCAAGCTGTTAGATGTTTGATGCGCATTTGGACTTTAAACTTGCTAAAGTCAGAGACAGACCCTGAGGAGTTATCTCACTATATATTGCACCAGTAAACCCTCAGCTGAGCGCTGCAATCACGTTGACAGCAGTGATACAATATACGTTCACTTGCTCTGTTAATAGTTACAAGCGTGCCACATGACACTTTGACCTTTTGTCTCAGTGCAAAGCCAAGAAAAACATAAAAAGGTTTGATCATGTAGCAGTGCAGGTGCAAAAGTTCCATTCCAGTACCAAGAGCTGCTTTTAGATTTACAATAATGTTTATAATGGCAACACCAAGCATAGGTAACATCACTAGGATTGCATAATGTAGACCTACATTTAAAACCAAATGAAGATATATTTGTTCATGGATAGTCCATCTATAAAGCATAAAATTTGTCTGTAAATGGTGTAATACTGTAATAATAATAGTTAAACAATAAGGAGACACTGCTGATGTCCCCAAAACACTATGTGAAGAATCCACATTGTCTTAGACGTTACAAAGCTGCTCAATGTTTTTTTTTCTTTTTTTCATGAAAGAAGGAATTTTAAATTGTGGCAGTCCCAAATCTTTTTTGCTTTCACTTCCTCACTGGAGGAAGGTAGTTTAACTTAAACTTCACTGCTTTTGTCTTTTGAATGCAGATGCTGTTCTGTTGTATACGTAGCAGATAGCACTGCTTCTCATATATTTCTGCATGGGTTTGACAACAGCTTGATCTATGAGACTATCTCCAGCTCAGTAAGAACTTCTTCATGATGTTTTGGTCATTATTAACAAGGGGACATTATTTTGGTGTGTGTGCCATGACAATCAGTCATGTTTTATTATCACCAATGGCACCGGTGAAGAGTAAAAGGCCATTTGACATTTACCTTTTCTCCTTCTTCTCGTCTGCCTCTGGTAAAAACAGCTCCTCCGACAGGTGGCTCAAAGAACTGATATGGCTTTCTACTTACACCACAGTGTTCTTCATGGTGATGTTGTGGTTCATTGTTCTTTAGTAAGTCCATGTGTGGATCCACTGCAACAAAACACTCGTGTGTTATCAGGAACAGCCCATGATAACAGTTTGCATTCAGACTTGTTTTACTGCCACTGACTGCATCCTGTCACCAGTATGGTGGATAAAGCCTCTGTCCTCCCTGACACAGTGCCAAAGTCCTGTCAGCTGCAAAACAGGGTCTCGTGTTAGTGTTGTTGTCTGGGGACCTGAGGGTCCATGACCATAGCAAACTCTCTTATCTGTTTCTGTTTGTGTTGCCCCACTAATGTCTGCTCTACGTTTTCCCATTATTGCTTAATTCAATGTGCTAACTTGGTAACTATTAGGCCTTTGTGATCCTTCGTTAAAAAAACATCCATTTAACGTCCTGAATTTTAGCAGCCTACACTCATTTCTCAGTTTCCCGTGGAGGGGGAAACCACATGGTGTCAGAATGTGTAACTGATGTGGATAATGGTTCTTGAACCATTTGCAAATATATGACTTTATCTGGCTGAAAAGACTCCCTGGACCATGTGCTCTCTCAGTTCCTTTGTTTTCCAAATACGGTGAACCCAAAGGATACCTGCCACCTGACCACGCCCACCTTACCTGCTGGGTAAGGGGGTGGAGACTATGAATTGTTTGCTCACCCTGCCATTCATCCTTTTGCACTCCCTGCCAGCCCTCCAGCACATCCACATATCCTGATGTGTGTGTCTTCAACGTTAACGTGAGTGGTCAACTCATCATTTTGATTGTTATTTGTCGGCCTTTTGAGGTGGCTTTGCTGACATGTTCTCTGCTGCTCTAATCTCTTTGTTCCCACACATGTGCCAGGAGCCATGTAAGAAGATTGTTTGTTGCTTGACTGTTTGACTGTTTAGTTGTGAATTGTATATTTACACATAGATGTATTTGTTTTTTTTTTCTTCGTTTGATTGACCACTCCATTGTTTAATTTAATTATATTGTCTCTTTGCTTATCTCTTTCCTGAAGCAGCACATACAAACAAGCCATGACAAAGACATTTCCGAATCAAACCCATCAAAGATCAAATGACAGATAAATAAAAGCCACTGGTGTTGCATCGAAACCTGCCTTCTCCCTTGCCTAATTTCATCACTCTACTCCTTGCCATTGACGTCTTCTGACCGAGACTCTGTTTGCTCCCCACACTCACTCTACCTAAACCACATCACCCCTACAGTTCCTTCACTGGCACTTATTACCTGGAAAACACAATGGGATCACAGCATTGAGTCCAGGTTCAATAAAAACTGATAACAATACTATAGAAGCTGAATATTTTAATGTTTTTTCTCATTATATATGTGTGTCTCTGTGTGTGTGTGTGTGTGTGTGTGTGTGTGTGTGTGTGTGTGTGTGTGTGTGTGTGTGTGTGTGTGTGTGTGTGTGTGTGTGTGTGTGTGTGTGTGTGTGTATTAGTACTGTCAATCGATTAAAATATTCAAGCACATTTTTATCTATTCTAAATGTCCCTTGAATGATCATTTTAATGCTCTTATCAACATGGAAAAGTGGATAGGCTTGCTCTGTGCAAGTGTTTTTTAATTGAAAACAACAATGTGTAGTGTTATATTTCACACTAACATTCTCACTTTGAGCAGTCATTCACATTTGAAGCAAAATCTCACACAATTTAACACTGTCAATAAACGAATGACAAAAAAAATAAATACTTGGTTACAAAAAAGCCCCTTCAACAACCCTTTCTAAAGGATCAAAACAGGGTGATCCAAAATAGTTACAGTGCACATCATTGCAAACTAGGACTCAGGCTATAGTGCAGTTAAACCATGGCTTAAACTTTCCTTTCTTAAGTTTCCTTTGAACAGAACAGCATCCATATGCCTCTGTCGAAAGCCATCCATTGTCGCCTGGTTTTGACAAGGAGGCGGCGGGGAATTTGCATTAGCCATGTGTTTGGCCATCAAGTGTTATTTCAGACTGGATGTGCTATGGTGATAACTCAGTTCATACCAACAATACACACAGATAACTTTGGTCTTGTCAGTCAACCCATCTGGCAACTTTTTGAAACAAAACTTTCCATTCAGAATCTTGTTCGCATCCATTTCGGCATTTCGCAGTTGACATCCACACAAACCGGTAGCCTACTCTTTTACAGCTAGCGGGCAGGCAAGACCAAACACGTGCGTGGGGCGTGCCTATTGTTTTGTTTTCCGGTTTATAACCGGATCCTGTAGTTTTTCTTGTGTTACGAGCAGTGGCCACAGCTTATAAATAAATACAAGTTCATTAGGTCACAAAGAACGTTAATCTCATGATAAAAAAAAATGCCGTTAAAATTTGCACTAATATATATATATATATATTCACATTAAAGGTATCTATACATATATTTTGGCTATATATGTTTCTATTTATATATTTATTTTATATTTACTTGATTTATCACTTCACCTTTCGGTGGGAGTATTAAGAATCTATGGTGAAGTCTGTCTGCTGTTGGTGCTCATTGTGCGTCCTGTTGACTCTCGTCAATCTTAGAGTATGAACATGAATGTAGCATTTGTGTCAATAGAGGGGATGAACAATAAACAACAATTCTCCTATGGCCCACAGGCGGGCCGATGCAACTGGTATGGGGTTCTAGCTTTTCAGTTAGCTAGTTAAAGCAGGTAGGCTAACTTAAATGGATTTATGGGTAGGTGTGTGTTTCATGGAATATGCCTGTAATTAAACTACATCATGAAAACTGAGTGGGAACAGTGTTGAACTAGGCTACATTGTGTTGCCTAGTGAGGGCACAATCTTGGTGTGTGTGGCGCATGGCTGCTAGCCTAGTGAGTGGTTGCATGTGTTGCTGCCATTGTCATTGTTAGTATCGTGAGTGACATTGCCACAGAGCACCTATTCTGACAAGTCTGTTGTCACACTTGTGTATTCAGTTGGCAGCCCCCCGACTTAAAACTCTTCCTGTGCGCCTGCACTCAGGCAGCCTGCAGCTTGGTTGTTGCTGTCTGCTGATTTGACCAGATTTTCTTCTCCTTGAATCTTCACAGAAAATCATCACAAAATACAACAAAATGCCCACGTTAAACCAACTGCATATTTCACTTGCAAATAATCAATGATGTTTGCACGCTAATGCGCAAAATCGACACCAACAGTGAATTTTGCTTCACCTTTCTGGATGTCCATCATCTGAAAGGACAGGCTGTGTTAATAAAGTGGTCACAGCAGTAATGGGTTCTTCTCCTGATGCTTTCTTCAGCGTGTCAGACAGTAAGTGCTCTCTGAACACCTCCCCTTCCCTTCAACAACTACAACCCACGCACCTGACCAAAACACAGAACACGGTGATGTGCGTATGTGCACTAACGTCGCTGTTTCCTCAAATTACAGATTAGACTTCCATGCCTTGTCGAAGATTGAGTGAATTATATTATTTAGAAGTATCTCATTACACTTTTGACATGTTACTTCCCCTTCTGAATTTTCGGCCTTTCAAATATGGAGCAGGACTCACTCCCTCATAAATACAGATGCATTTTCTTTTCCTTTTGAGAAAGTCAGAGACGTTATGGCTGCTGTACCCATGAACATGCCAGAGTGAGGCTGTGGAATGGCTATGAATGGGGAAAGAGACAGTGCATTGTCTCAACATTTGGTAATGCAGTAGGTAATATACTATCACTGTTTTTTCATTGCAGATTGTGTGTAATTTCCACTAAAATGTTTCTCTGTTGTTCTGCTGTTTTTATAGGTTTTACATGTACAACTGATCAACTGTTTCTCAAACCTGATTCTGCTGATTCACGGTCCTGAAGTTCACTACCCAGCTGAGGGTAAATATCACTCAGCACCCGATGTCCTTAGTGTCCCTTCACAACAGAATGTTTGCAGAAGTTTGCAAATTGATTTCCTTGAAATAGAGTGGGAAACGCTGGGAAAAAGTCACCAAGGCCATCATGGTGTTTCAGACAAAGTTTATTTAGAATGGGTCTGAGTGGAAAGACAAGAGTTTCTATTTTTGAATAAAAAAATATTACCAATAAATTCTGAAAGCCCATCACAAAGCTCTTTTATCCACTTGAAAACAGCTACTGTAAATAGCCATCTCTGCATCCCTGATGGTAACTGAAGTAGTTTTATTACATCACAAATATGCAGGTACGAAAAATGGAAACTTAGCCAGGAGCCAAGAGTTTGTGTCAGACATAGTGTAATAATGCAGGAAGCATTTAATACTGCTTTTAGCAGATGCACAGTATGTCAGTTCTTAAGGCGGTGTGATTTGAGCAGGGAAAATTGGGGCGTTGGCCATCATGTGGACAGTTTAGTGCGCCTCATCAGGAGCAGGCAGTTTCTCAAGCGTGGGCTCCATGCCCCAGATCTCACGAGCATACTGGGAAATGGTGCGATCGCTGGAGAACTTGCCACATCCAGCAATGTTGTAGATCACCTTCTTGGTCCATTCCTTGGGGTTCTGATGTAGGCATGGAAATGATCGAGAAGTGAGTGATAAGATCTGTGATTATTACTGTATGATTGTTAGCTCTCACGTCTCCCTTCATTAGAGGTGATACTCAGAGTGAACATGTACTAATTAAAATCGCAACATAAATGTATGTATGTAAATATATGTAAAAGACCTTTATGAACAATTCCTTTTTAATAAGCATACCTTGTAGAGGGCATTGACTTTCTCCTGGCATTTAATATAGTCTTCATAATCAGCAAAGACCTTAAATCTGTGCAGAAAAGAATATAATTAACTCAGTAGAAAATTACATATACATCAGATATATGGTACAATGTGAATGCATATGGTTTGCATGTGTGTGCATGTGAGTATTATTATTATGTGTTAAAGAGTACTAAATGTTGTTTGTGTGCATGCAAAAGGCTTGCTTGAGGTTTTTTTTTTTTTTTTTTTTCCCCTTATTTGCACCAGCATTCAAGTTTCTACTCGTTCTTATTTGTATGTGTGTATGCATGTGTGTGCCTCAGGCTGCAAATGTTAGATGTGTCTTTACCTGTCATGATGCATCAGCATGTTGACAATTTCTTTAAACAGGTCAGGCTGCTTTGGGCTAAAGAAGCCTCCAGCAATCTGGTCAATAGCCTGTTTCAGCTCAGGCAGGCGGTTGTAGTACTCTTCAGCGTGGTATCTAAGCAGGACAGAGGAAAAAAAATAATACACACGTTCAGAGAAATACAGAATCACGTGCTTGCTGTTGTAACCGTCCCATTAATGAAGGGGTAGCAGTCAGTGCCTAAACAGAAGCACCAGCAGGTTCCCCAAGGCCACCTTTCATGTTGGAAAACCTCTGCTTAGAGAAAATACTTCAGTCTGGTGATCATTACCGAAGCCTCTGTGAGACACTGCAAAGCTGCTGGATTGTCAGAACGCATAGAGCTCACTGCACTGAAATGAAAATGTCTTGACAGTCAGACTGTCTCGGAGCTATTTCACCAACTGGATCTGATAACAGGTAACGCACTGTGTTCTTATATGCAAAGACGTTACAAACTGTAGAGGTGCAAATGAAAAGGCTTCCTCTGCTCCCTTTGATATCCCTCTTTGGGATTATGTGAAGGTCAAATATGGAGACATATATTTGGAGACTTACAGCTGTGTATCACCTACCTTAAACGAGGAAGGAGTTGAAAATGTAGACACAGTGTTTGGACAGATCTGGGTTCATTCCTTACCCTCTCTTGTCAAGTGCATCGACGTCATCCACCCTCATGCCAAAGATGAAGAGGTTGTCCTCGCCGGCCTCCTCGGCCATCTCAACGTTGGCTCCATCCATGGTACCGATGGTTAGAGCTCCGTTCAGCATGAACTTCATGTTGCCCGTGCCAGAGGCCTCAGTGCCAGCTGTGGAGATCTGCTCTGACAGGTCAGCTGCAGGGATGGCTGAAAGATGACAAAAGAAGCGGGATGATGACTCTAATAAGCATTTTGTGTTTATGGCTGTGCATCAAAAAAAAAAAAAAACCCTGTCTGGGGACCTCAGCATGAATTGAACAGGGTGATGAGCAAAGGCCTGGGAATAGGGCAATGATTTGGTAATTACCTCTCTCTGCCAGTGTGACTCTGTAATTCTCCAAAAAGATGACTTTGAGGCGGTCTCCGACAACAGGATCGTTGTTGACCACCTCGCCGATAGCTGTGATCATACGGATAATCATCTTGGCAGTGTGGTATCCAGGAGCAGCCTGCATGAAAGGAAACAGTTGGAGAAATGATATCAGATGAATTTAACTTGAGTTGTGAGGGTGAGGGTGTTTTTAAAGCTATATGCCCTTATACTACAAACCTTTCCTCCAATCATGACAGTTCTTGGAGTCCACTGCTTGTTAGGCTCCTTCTTGATGCCTGGTGGAGATATGAAGAGATGAGGTGTTCAGCAAAATTCTCTTCATGCTCTGACACACATACACAGTATTACCCTGAAATAATCTTAAAAGCCATAATACTTGAATTGGCAAACACGGGCGATTTTAAACGCGGACTTACGGTTGTAGTAGGTGATGATGTGCAGACAGTTGAGCAGCTGCCTCTTGTATTCATGGATTCTCTTGACTTGAATGTCGAACATGGAGTTGGGGTTGATCTTCACCTTGTAGTGCTCCTCCAAGTGCACAGCGAACTTCAACTTGTTTTCCTACGTTATCAAAACATTGCCTTCATCACATAAAATTTCTACTTGCAGGCACATCCTTAATTTTAGCGAAGTAACTCTATGATGGCACAATCAGACACAATTATGCGCAAGTGTCAAAGAAAACGCCCCCTTTGACTTTGGTATACTGACTGCTGTTGCAGAGGTTGTGACATTGATCACAGAGGTACAGCTCTGAGGGAATGTAGAATGCACCAGTGAACAATGAGTGCATGTTATCTTTAAAAAGCACAGATTGCTTGATGTGGAATATATGCCGCTCCTCTCCAGGGCTTTGCTCTGTTGATGAGCAGCTTATTTAGATAACCAGCTGTTATACAGTCATACAGTTATTCATTCATTCAAGTATCTATTTATCCTAAAACGTGATCGCATTAATTCCAAACTGACACATTCACTGCAAAGTTGACATACAAAACAATACATTAAGTACCTGCTTCACTTTGGCAACATCCCGAATGAAAGCATCATCATTCACGTACTGGCAGAGGCGCCTCAGCTGGTCGAGGTCACGGATGAAGTCCTCACCAATTCTCTATTGACAAAAAGTGAGAAAAGGTAGATAAAAGGCGTTTTCAGCTTCCAGTGGTATTTGTGTGAAGCCTGTGTATTAAAACAGAGCTAACCTCGGCAATGACCTCCGCCAGCCCGGGGTTGCACATAACCAGCCAGCGGCGAGGAGTGATGCCATTGGTCTTGTTTTGGAACTTGTGTGGCTCCATTTCATAGAAGTCCTTGAAACTGCAGGCAGAATGAAGCATTGCATATGAGAGCACAGAGGATGCTGCAACATGTGAAATCATAGAGGCTGGGGACTTAAAAAATACATGTGTTGCACTGAATATGTGGAAGCACTGTATTTTGTAGAAGTACTGTATTTTGGTTTATTTACTACTATTACTGACAAATTAGTGTTTATTTTAGGGACATACATAGTTGCTTTCAGGATGTCAGAGTGTATCTGGGCCACTCCGTTGACAGCATGGGAACCCACAATGCACAAATGGGCCATGTTGATCCTTTTCTGTCCGCCCTCCTCAATGAGGGACATGCGGCGCATACGATCATTATCACCAGGATACTTTGCAGCAACTCTCTGCAAAGTGGAAAAGAACATAAGAGAAAAAATAACTCATACGTCTTTATTTTCCTGGCTGAATCATACATTTCCATAATCATGCATATAAAATAGGTCAGCACAGCTATTCTGAAATAATATCAAATTAGCAGCAACAGGACAATCTCCATCAGTACTTAAGTAGACAAATGAAATTCAGTGCATTATTGTGCAGGTCTAGTCGAGCTACAGCTCATAAAAACTGCCTGCCCCTTCATGTCAGAAATATTTCTCTTTCTATTCAGCAGGAACTTAGGCCATGTAATTTCACCCTGACAGATGTTGCAATTAAAAGTCAATAAATGCCATTTTACTCTTTGACTTTTCCATCATAGCATTTAGGTGCACTTTCAAACCAGAACTCACATTTTAATGGGTTTTTCTGTAGTCTCTTTCCACAGTGGCAATCTTAAAATACCCATTCATAATCAGAGAAAACATCAAAAATCAGAATTTTAATTATCGTGCTTCTTGGGGTTTTTTTTGTTCCTACTTTTATAGCCTCACGTTTCTAAATTTGCGCTGCGAGCTGTGAATTTAATAGGCACCTAGATTAAGTGGTGAAGAAAGCACTCAGATCTTTTACATAAGGAAAAGCAATACCACAGCGCAGAATAATCTATAACAAGGAGAAGCCGTGCATTTAAAATTCACCAAATAAAGGGACAAAAGCATTGGCATAAAAATATAGCTGAAGTACAACAATTTAAAGTACTCATCATGCAGGATGGCACGTTTCAAAACAATATCTATTTTCAAATCGTAATTATTACCCTGTATTAATGTCTACATCACTTTAATGTTGTAACTTGTATCAGTGGGGCTTATTTTTCACCATATGCTGCTGGGTGGCTTTTGAATTTCACCAAGGGAATAATGAAGTCTGATCTCCATATTATCATCTGCATAATAATGCATCATAAATGACTTGCTGATTGTATTTTGCATTATTAATCAGAATCTGCAAAGTATAGTTGTTAAATAAATTTAGTGGAGTCTAATATTTCCCTCTGAATTAGAGTGGGGTAAAAGTATAAAGTAGCATGAAATGGAAATACTCCATTAATCACAATAAAAAGTACCTCAAAACTATACTTCAGTAAAGCATTTGAGTTTTTTCTGCCCAAATTGGTGGAAATGATGGTACATTGCAATGTGCAGCACTAACCTCCAGGTGGCGACGGTTGATCTCATAGACAATTTCTAGGTGACGAGGCAGCAGATGAGCAAACAGGTCGACTGGCCAGCGCTCCAAAGCTTCAGGAAGGACTGTGTGATTGGTGTAGGCACAGGTGCGTACACAGATGTCCCAGGCCTGAACAGCAGCAGGATTTTTTTTTTTTTTAATGTGCATGACTAAAGAATAACTGACTCGATAAATATTGTAAAGTTTCACTTCTTGGCATATAACTTCTCTGTGTGGTGCTGGTAAATAATTTAACTACACAAAAATAGCGATGTCCCAATCAAAAATATTGCATATGAGGCAGCATGAAGCAAAGCCAGAAAAGTGTCATGGTTTTAAAGCCTAACACATACTCCGAATTTGAAAAATGAAACTTTGAAAGCTTTGAAATATTCAGTCCTGCTGTTATATTAGTGTTGCTCTTCCTCACCTTATCCCAGCCAAGCTTCTCTTCATCAACCAGAACCCTCATCAGCTCAGGAATAGCCATGGCTGGGTGAGTGTCATTCAGTTGGATGGCAACCTAAATATGCAGAACATTATTAAATGTCAATGCAGAATCAGAATGCGCCATAAAATGCTTCGCAGATACTGTTCATTTCAACTGTTCTCACAAGATACAATAAAACCAACCCACAACCCGTTCAACACACTGACAGAGGCAATTTAACGAAAGCACAGAGAGAACATCAGGGGGAAACCTTTTCATTTTTGACAGTAACTATTTTGTTGAGTTTTTTCGCTTCACCTTGTCAGGCAGTTTGCTGAAGTCTGTGCGAGCAATCTCCCTGGAGCCAAACTTAGAGACCTTGAAACGACGGATGATGTCTTGCAGGGTGGCAGATACCACAAAGTATTCCTGCTTCAGACGGAGCTCCTTCCCTTCAAAGAACTGAGAATGAAGACACATATTTGTCTGATTCTGTTCTTCAGGCGAACATGAATGGTTTTATTTTTTATTTCTTAAACATAGCCTTTTGCATATTACTGACTGTATTCACTCCTGGACAACTGGAATCTTTTCATTTTATGAAATTAATTACCCAATCTAATATAAAAAGAAAGTGGCGGCACAACTACAGCTCTGTGTCTAGCATCTGTCCTAGAATTACTATGCAAATCTAAACATTTTAGCATAACATCAAACACAGATTTAAAATATACAGTTGCATTCTAAGTGTATTACATCTGTGCATACATTGTGTAAGTGTGCAGGTCCTTTAAACAATATTCATAGAAGCTGAATTTACTGTTCAGTGTTTGAACCAGAGGATCCTTGAAATTTCAAAAGTTATTAGATTTTTTTTCTTCCTCTGAAAAGCAATTATGTTTAATTCCACATTTATTCAACCACAAAAAAGTAGAATATTAAAGTAATTTTTTTCTTTTTAAAGGACAGCTGGAACTATCGCCTTCAACTTGCTTGTCAATTTGCAGACATGGCATATTTGTCAAGTAGAGAGGCAGTGCAAAGAAACTGTTAGGCTAGTTGTTTCCATAATAAATTGATCCATGAGTTATTTTTATGCAATCAATTATAAACGTTAATCTGATAAGTTACCAAATCCTAAAGTGATGTCTTCAATAATAGGAACATTAATATGAAAATGTAAAAAATCAGTCACATTAGAGAAACTGGAACTTAAAATCTTTAATTTTGATTAACTAATCAATTAAGCAACTAAGTTATTTCAATGCTTCTTTGATATAAAAATACACAACATGATGGAACAGCAGTGTCACACTGACTGAACTGAATACAAACATCTTCTTCTTTCTCTTGCACAGATATAAATTACCAGAACTGACATGAGTTATAGCTCAAGTTAGATGGTTATCTCTCAAATCCTCCCTCTTGAGCCTTCAGGGGCTCAGTACAGGGTGGTCACCTCTTATGTCAGCTATAAAGTACAGCCTCAGAGGAAACACAGTGGCTCTAGCTGAAGACAAAGGACACCAGCTGGGGGTCCAAATTATGGAAATCCATCTCTTCACTGAGTTAAGATAAACCCTCCATCTATACAGGAGCCATACAGTCCAAAGCTCCTTTAATGTTGGACATTCAGCTATTTCCTCTAATCCAGGTTTACATATGAGTGCACGTCTGGTGGATTAAAAGGCAGTGTGGTCATATTTTTCTTACATTGTCGTTGGGATACAGCACACGGGAGATGTTCTCAGCCAAGTTTCTGTCCAAAACAGCCTGAATGTAGCCACCAACATTGACTGTAACAGGAAAAAAAAAAAAAACTCCTTTCAGTCATTGTTATTTGACAGCTGCTGCCTGACTAAAAATATTTGATCTCTGCCAGACACGTACAGTCTTTAAGGTTAAACTCGCAGGGAGCCTTTGCAGACCACAGCCTCATGGTGTTGACAACATTGTTTCTGTATCCAGGGATGGGGGTGTCATATGGCAGAGCCAGCACTACCTACCAGTACCATCACAGGAAGAAATAGATAAATAAATCATCCCAGAAGACATATTTCTATTATGATTCATACTCATCTAACTCATATTTTCACCTGAGTGTCAACCCATTTGACACCATCGGGATGATGCTCGGTCCTTCCATAGAAGTGCACTGGACGCATGTACTCGGGACGTGCCTTCTCCCAGGGGTTGCCATAGCGCAGCCAATCATCAGCCTCCTCAACCTGAATAATGACATACATTTATAGTGAGGGGGGAAAAGCATTCATTTGGTGAGTGGTGTCTGAGCAGAGCCAGACACAGAAAATGAAAAGGAGCATCAGGTCCTGATAGCGTTAGAGGAAACTCATCCAGCAGGTTGTTTAAGGTGAAATACTAGTCGTTTTTCTACATAGAGACAGCAATACTGATGGAAATGCATCATTTCTAACCTGCCAGCCATTGACGATTTTCTGATTGAAGATACCAAATTCATAGCGAATACCGTAACCATAGGCAGCCAGACCCAGTGAAGCCATGGAGTCCAGGAAACAGGCTGAAAACCAGAGACAGCACATGAAAAAAGCCTTGACTAGCTCTTATATAAAGGAATGCATTATTCAAGTCTGTCAGCAGAGGTTAAAAACTCTGAATTCATCAAATATGAAACATGAAAAGATACACACCAGCAAGGCGACCCAGACCACCATTTCCCAAACCAGCATCTTCCTCCATGTCCTCCAATTCCTCCATGTCCAGACCCAACTACAAACAACAGCACAACATGGACTAATGCATGATTTTTTATAACAATAGTTGGAAAAAGACATTTCACAGTTATTAGAAGAATAAATGAAGCCTCTTTGTCTCACCTGGTACGTGGCCTCATCACAGGCATTCTCCAGTGCCAGGTTCACCATGGTGTTTTGGAGGGTGCGGCCCATGTAGAACTCGAGGGAGATGTAGTAAACACGCTGTGGTTTGGGCAGAGGGGGAAAAATAATCAATCAAGCTGAATTAACATCCAAAAGTCTTATTACGGGGATATTTTAGCGCCATGGTACGATTGGGGTCACAGAAAGGTCTCCACAGTAGCCTGGTGGCCACAAATTTGTCATTGAAACCAAAAGCCAAATGTCACAATAACATCCAACTCCAGACTGGCAGAGGAATCTTCAGGTTTCATGATTTAGCTTCATGGTTGGGAGAGTGTAGAAATGTGCCACCTGAGCCTGTGTTTAGCCTTTGCCATTTAGTTGTTTTTTTTTGGGGTTTTTTTTTCCTCCTCTGACATGGAGGGGTGGATACAGAGGAAGGAAAGGCAGAGGAGAGGAGGGAAGAGAAGGGACTCAGGGACAGATTGCTTTGGGTATTACATAACACCAACATTTTAGCCCAGGCAAAAATAGCTCCTGTAGAGGTCGCTGTAAAGGTCAGCCTGAGCCCGATACCCTTTCATTGTGGAGTTCAAGTCTGGAGTATAGGACAAGGGGTTCAAATAGATGTGTAAAATGATAAAGAATAGACATAGGATTGAGGAACTAACAGGATTTTTTAAATGATATGACTATGTATCAAATCTTATCTTACTTCAATAGCTTTTTTCCCCAATAATGCATATTAGCAATGAGAAATCTAACTATTGTAACAGTGACTTTGCAGTAAGTGATTTTACATGCAGCTCAAAACTCTAGAGTGAGCTTGGAAGTCACCCCTCCTTCGGGTTCCCGTTCAGACCTTTAAGGGTTCACCCTTGACCTTTCAGTTGCCGGAACAACAGTTAGGTTTGAGGTCGCAGCCCATCAACATGCGATTAAGCAGTGTCTGAAAACTAGCGTAATGTGAGTAATAAACTTCTCCTGAGATGTCTGCTGAGATTAAGGGTTTTGGCAATTACAGAACAGCAACCCTGCAGAGGAAGGCGAGGTGTGCAGGAAAATTTTCTTCCAGCATTAAGAAAAGAAAAATGATCCCCTTTATTTGGTAGAGTTATTAATGATCTTGCAAGGAACATTTTTCCCTGCTAAGTTAATGCAACTGGAGCTGAGTTTCACTGTGCTTCCGAACCCTCTATTGTAATTGCACAATAGTTTGGGTGACATTTCAAGGAATAATGTGGTGTGGATTGCAATTTTGCCGCTTTATTCTGGAGAATTCCACCTTCTATTGTGCTTTTAAAGTTTTTTCTGTATAGCTGCTGGTTAAAAAGCCTGCAGCTGCTGAGATTTAGCTTTTCCCATTATGTGACTAAGACTGTGTGACTGCTTCTATATGAACTCAGACGTCCTTGCAGGCATTTGCTTAAATGACACAAGTAAAGGCTATGTGCTTTATGGTCAGACGGGATGGGAACAGAAGGTCATGAAGAGGTTTAATGTTTCAACACACTGTAAGAATGGCAACATACCAGCAGAGTGCAAAGAAGCCCCGGTGAAGTTTAAATGTCATGACTTGACATTACACTGACATCAGCCTGCTGAAAGTACAGTTAGAGGATATAAAGCCCTTGCCCCAATGAAAATGATGCATGGCCTTAAGATGTGTTCAGTGTGCAGATGCAACAGTTATTTCACGAAACAGAGTAAGATACAGGTTATGGCACACTGTGTGCGAGACAGGCAGTGAATTCCATAAATGCCCTGAAGGTGTGAACCAGTCCTCCGATCGAATATAGTTGCCAGAATTCCCCCTGTACGTGAGGAAATCTATGATAGAGTCTTTTAAGTCGTGTGTAATGTTCCCTATCACAAATACAAGATGTGTTACTGTTCATGCCATGTCTATCAGCTAATCAATCAATGTATATATTCATTGTAGTTCATGTTACCGTAAGTCTTTGGTATGGCTTGAACTTACTTTGGGATCTTTCTCATAGTAGTGCTGCTGGGTTCTGATCCACCTGCCAATCAAGTGGTCCCGCACAGTGTGGGCAAGAGCAAAGTAGTAATCCCTTCTGGTTGCCACGTTTCTGTCCTTGACCAGTGTAAAGTGGAGGTGTCTGTTGAAATTCTGCTTCAGTTCTGCGACGTTTTCAATGCCGGCGAGACCACGCACTGAAATCTGTTTCCTCCTATCATGGTCAGACAAGGGTTTAGACATGGTGGCACGAGTTGTAGCGTCTCAAGCCTCTGACTGTGGAAGAATGTAAACAGTAAGATAGCAGGCACACACCACCAGGCCCACAGACACCGCAAGAGAGGCACCCACCCCACAGGCTCAGGTTCGGCTTTTTAAAGGCACAACAATGAATATTAAGTAGAGGGTGGAGCAGATTGTGTTTATTAAGTGAAGGGTGGGGCATATGTTGAGCATAGAGGTTTTAAAATATGTGACACATGAGTAATAAGGTGCTCATCTTGGATCAAAGATGTAAGCATTACATGGCAGGATGATGACTTCATTTATAGATTAACTGTTAACTGGAGGAAAAGGAGGCTGAATTAGGTTCCATCTACCTTTCAGTGCTTTTATTTGATTAACAGTGGTCCATACCAGTAATTGATTTTCAGTCAACCTGATCAAAGCTGTCAGAACAATCTGATCCTTCCTGTTTTCATTGTTGAACAAAACCTGCAATGAGTTGAGTGATCCATAATTATTCATAACTATTATCAGAGTAACAATAATATGACATAAAAGTAGAAAATTATCATTTCTAGTTACACTTTTCAAAATACAGTTCTTCCACTTCCCTGTTGTCTGATATTGGAGAAGAAATACAGGCTGGTGATAATATCTGGCAGCTACAGTGGCTAACTTGTTTTTCATCCCATAGTTGGCAGCAGGGCCTTGGCCAGCAGATGGTGACGGTATATTGCATTTTTTAAAATTGCATTTTGTTGCACCTAAAAGGCAAAGCACTGCAAAATCTGCTAATTATCATATTGTAGAGGGCAGTTACAGGACGTGTTTGTTTTAGCAAACCACGCTGCAGACCCAACAGTAATGCTGCAGCGCTGAGCATGTGCGACTGTATTACTTCACTCGTACTGTAAGTTGTGGTACTGTAAGTAGTTATAGACCAGTGATCCAGAGGCTGCGTAGATCACATCTGTTCAATTGCCTGGAGCAACAACTGACACAAAGTCATCTGCAGCAGAGCTACTAAAACCTGCTCTATTTTCAGTTATCACTGGAGCGAGCCAAACTATCGTGAAGTCTTGCTCTTCTATAAATAGAGACTGACCCAGTCCCAAAGGCCATGATATTTGAAAGGCATATCTTGTTAATGTCAGCAAGAGCCGGTAGACAACACTAGTATATTACTATGAGTCGGACCACAGCACAAGGAGGAAGGCAGTGTTTGCTGAGCTCTTCTCAGTGGGATGCAACTGCACGCTTATCATTATCTTGTTCAAAGGGGCCTTTGCCTTTGGACTAAAATTGGTTAAAAGCATGATGAAAGAGCAGCCGTTACTTTAGTGTCAAGATGAACTGGATTGCCCTGCACTTTGAATAAATGTTGACAGGAAAAGTGTTGGGAGTGAAATTATCATATCCTTCTAACTATTTGCCACTCTGTCGCATGATTGGCCAAGATATAGAAAGAAAAAAAAAAACCCACAAAAGACGCCACTGTCAAACTCCACAACAGTTGGACAAAGGCTAAATAGAAATCAAATTACAGGCGGTGGTTGAAGTGGTTGGCAGCACTTCATGGCCATTGCTGCATCTTTTGAAGAATTTTTAGAACATACACAGTATGTAAATGCTTTCTACACCATTTCCTGTAATGTTTCTTTTTAATGTTCAGGCCTGCCAAATGACCCCCAGAACAGAGGAACCATCACACAACAGATGACAGAGATTGAAGCTGGCGTGCCCCCGATTTGTCCATTATGATGAGCAAATTATGTTCTTACATGTCTACTGGCTGTTCTGTCAAATGGTACATCAAGCATTTCAAGACCACACTGAATGAATGCACTGCCTGATGGAAACTGTGAAAGAAAACAAACAACGTTCTTGATGTGAAGGCAAATTTTCAGCAAAAGTTTAACTGTTACGACAGTCGAGCCACTGAACAACCAGGTCCATGTGCCAGTGCAACGTGACCATCTCTTGCTTTTCTATAAGCAGCATCTGCCATTTTTTCTGTCAGGTTTTTTTTTTTTTTTTTTTTAATGATCTTGCCATCATATAATCACAGGATGAAACGCATGAAAGTTTAATTAATTTTAATTTGAATTTCACCCCCTGGAGAACATTAAATCAATTAACTCTGGTGTTAATGGATGTTCCGATTGGCCAATAGTAACCACAGTTATTAAGGTGCCTGTGTTGTCTGGCAGGAATTAAAAAAAGGTTTTAAAAGGAACTGATTGATGCAGGCTGGTGCAAACTGGGATTTATGTGTCAATTTATGCAGTCTCACTTTGTTTTTACCTTCAACATGCACGTTGAGACAACAAAAAAATAGGTACACGAGATGGGAAACATCTGTAGCATGAGCACAGGGAGTAAAAAGGGAAGGAAAAAGACCCTTTATATTGATGAATCTATGTTAATATTTAAGATTCAGTTGTGGAATTTACCACTAAAGTCATTGTTAATTAGAGCTTGGTGAGCATAATGTGGCATATAACTATGCTAAAAATGCGTAAAGTTGGATCTTTTGTTTCTATTGGTCTTATGTGCAACTGAGGATAGAATATGTTTTAGAGCAGCTTTGCGGTATATCATCCATCTATCAGCTCTGACACTGAGCAACAAAAGCTGGTGTGATTTTTTTATTTTTCAGTACTTTACTCTTCAAAATATGAAGCTGACATTACAGCAAAATCTTCCTTTACACAGGCATAAATGTATCTGAAAGCTGTCACACAGAATAATGTGTTACATTTGCAGGCGCAATCTATGTCTCACACCTCCACGTCTAAACATCATGTTGCACTGCATCCTTTTTCATAGCACTTCGATTTCTTCTCTTTTTTTTTTCCATTGATGCCTTTTCCTTTCTTCTTTTTTCCTCTCAGTTTCTTGGTTTTCTCGCGTGTTTGCCTATCGTGAATTCAGCTCTTTCCAGGTGAGGAAAGGAATTCATTTTTTATTTCCACAACATCAGGATAAAGGAGTGTTGGGACTGGCTCCAGAGGAAGCAAAGCATGAAAAAAAAAGAAGAAGAAGAAGAAAAGGGTTGATATGGGTGAGCTCATTTGAGGTTCCATTAGTTCAACCCATTGATGTGACATTCAGTAACAAACTAATAGGTAGCGCAGGGCATGGAGTTCAGGGAAAGCTTGCCAATACACTTTGAACATAGGTCATGAGGATATTCAGACTGTGTGCCAGTGCCAGCTAAAATGCCCCTTTTCTGTTTTAATGGTTTTTCACTTGCAGACATTCAGTAAAAACACAGTGCTGCTTCCCAAACAGCAGCAGAGCACCCAACATAATTACATCTCAAGCTGATCTGGCTGTAATTCTCTTTTACTCACACATTGACTCTTGGACACATTGTTACACAGTCTGTTGGTGGCAAAGCTGTTTCTTCCCTTTTGCTGGAAGAGAATGAGCATCTTTGTTTACATCTCACCAAAAGTTATGGACTTAAGGTATAACACCTACTATTGGCACGCATTCGTTGCTGCACATGGGGCTAATTGTTAGTAGGCCTCAGCGTTTTCTCATTAGAATGTACTGAATTTAATTAAATGACATTGTTAAAAATATGTTTGTCTAAATGGTAAAATATGGACTTGTTCAATTGATTTTCATGCACTGTGAAATCATTAATCTCCAGTTTCCCTGCAATGATTTCTAATAGTGACAGATAAGATTATTGTTTTTGTGTGTGCAGTACAATTTTATTTCTGACCAAAAAAAAAAGGCATTTAATTGTATTCACACTGAGTGTTTCTGTTGTGCATAGTTAAAACGCTGTTGTCCTGGCAGAATACTAATCATCTGATTTGCATTGCATGTATTGCTGCCAATGAATCAGGGCACAGTTGGTTCATGGGACGTTGTTTAGTCGCTGTGTTTTACTCAGGTCAAATGCTTCATTTTGTCTGCCTGTCAACCTGTCAACAGGAGGCCAACACAGGAGGAATACTGTCACCTGGTGGCACATGTGGTAATGTCAGACTGAAAACCCCCAGCTTTGGGAACAAACAGCACTGGCGAGCACCTGTGAGGAGTGAGAATTATTCACTAATTGGATATATTAACTAATTAACACAAGGAGATTTAGTAACTAATTAAAGTGGCACTCCACCGATTTTACACACAGGGTTAGGTTACTCATCTGAGGGAGTACGACTTAGCTTGTGAAGCCACATATCTAATGTCTTCTATGGCTCGTGAGGAGCTTAAGTTTCAAACCATGATGATGTCAAATGAAGGACTAGACTGAATTGCATAATGGGAGGAAAGCAGGATATCCAACCCGTTTTCATTCCAAGAGCATTAAATACTGGCGCTCTGTCACACCCCTCAGCATCAGAAGCAGAAGGTACCTTTTAGTATCAGTACGAGACGCACCGGGCTTTCAACTAACTCCACTGCAAACCCATCCGTGTCAGTATTAGACCAACATAATCTCATGACGCACAAAGTCTTCCTGCCAGAAAGCCCTTCTAACACATGCTTAATATTGTAAAATGGTCACTTTAGCTAGTTTAGGAACCAGAACTTGGTTAAGTTTAGGCTCTAAAATTATTTCTATAAGTTGAACAAACCTACATGGTAAAGTATAGGAAGAGATCATTCACTTTTGGTTTGCCATGGGATACAAACCCTGTCTCCCCTGGGTGAAATTGTGTGTTTGTGTGACCCATCCATCCACCCCATGTCCTCCATTTGAGGACTTTCTTATACTTTACACTATGTGATCTTGCTCTGAGTGTCTGATATTGTTGGGGATGGGTTTACAGTGGTGTTTGTTGAAGGCCTGGTGCGTTTCATACAGACGTGTGCGTCTGTTTGAGATGCCGAGGGGTGTGACAAAGCGGTGGTATCTGCCGCTCTGGGAATGAGAACAGGCTCAGATATCTCAGCCTCTGCTGCTTTGATTTTGACCATTCTGTTTTTAATCTTTCTCTTCTGAGTCACCCAGCATTATGAGTACAGCACTAAATTGCTGGAGGAGAAGCTATCAGTGTGTTATAGGTATCAGAATATTTCAAGCGACAGTGTTGTATGCATTTTTTTTTCCAGCTTTTGCAAAGAAACATCACATTTTCCCTTAATGACAATCATATAAGTCTCCTGTGCATGTTGCCATGAAGCAGATCTTTGTCAGAGAAGCACAGGGAAATGTTCATTTGATGGGAACAGATGAGAATTTGCAGGAAAGCATCAAAATTCATTCTCTGACTCTATTCAAGGTAGAATCACAGTTCACACCCTCAGGTGTTTTCACTTTTACTGTAGTAGGTTCTTCTCAGGACTGTTTTCAAGATTACTTTATTTGCCCCTGCAGAAATTTGTCACGGACAAGTGGTAAAGGTTGCTACATACATACAATTATAGTGCAGTAACAGACCTAATGTGCACAGCACAGACACTCAAATATATGCAACACAGCCCCTCATTTCACATCCTCTTTATGTCCTAAGTTCGGGAGATTCACAGATAGAGGAATGGAAGAGTTTTTATACCTTTTAGATGTGTTTTGCTGTATTTGATAGGAACCGAACCGTTCCTACACAGAATACAGGATGAGGGAAGGGTCAGCAATAATTTTAGCCTCTTTAACTACTGTCTTCTTAAAGAGCATTTGGAGGGAGGCACTTCCTTACCCTCATTCATTGCTGTTTGGACCTGAGTCTGTTTATTTGTGATTTTAACTTAACTGATGTGTCAGCAAACCAAGCCTAGATTCCCTAACATAAACCGCTCTCTATCACAGCATGACAAAGTAACATCATTACCCTCTGTCCAACCCCAAACAACATGAGTCCGCTCAAGAAGTAGAGTCTCTGTTGGATCCTGGGGCGCACACAATCAGATGGCCAATCCAAGACAGATTACCCCCAGATGACCTGGATCAAAAATCCAGGACAAGTGCTGGGGTGACTGCTTGTACAATCATTTGCATATACTGTAAACAGAATGAATGAGTGGGCGTGTACAGGCTGTGCTTGAATGACAGCTCCCTCCCTCGCCTGTTGCACCTGTCAAGGCAGGACAATTTGCGACTTCATCACCTAACTCCCAGCATGGTTTCACTCATCTTAAATGTAGGTAAAGGTCTAATTAACCAGAATAAGGGCACACACAGCGGTAAAAGAAGTACTCAGAGGTTTTACTTAAGTAAAAGAAGCAGCAGAAATACTTGATCACTCACGCTCACGCACTTAAAATTTTACTTGTAAAAGTAGTAGCAACAAAATATACTCAAACAAAATTTTGCAGAATAGCCTTTGAGAATATTTATATTATTATAATTATTGATTAATTTATCCGTACATCATCAGTATTGAAGCTTGTAAATGTGAGGCTAGTGTAATTTATTTACATATATTTCCTATGTATATCACTTTATATATTGCTGAGTATCTTATGAATTTCCCCTTGTATAAGAAGTTTAAAGTACCTCAAAATTGCAGTTAAGAACAGTACTTGCAAAAACATTTTCTTCTGCTCAACAGGCTTTTTTTCACAACAGACATTCTGACATTTTAGAAGGAAAACCACATGTGTTAATATCACAATGGCTATATAATGACTCTCCTCTATTCAGCTGTGCCTGAGTCACGACAGTGAGCCAACATGCGCAAGACCCGACCCTGAAACTGAAGCAGCTAAATAGGCCATCATTAATTTTATTATTTACACCTGCTGTGACATGTCAAAATGCCTCCAGCGAGGAAAAGAACTATTGATTTTCTATTTTTATGTAGGATGAAGTCATAATATTAAAATATTTATTTCAAAGGCAGTGAGGGGAGGCAGTGCTAATACTGCTGCATCCTAATAATTTATGTCTGGTTGATCACTGCATCATATTATTTAAAGATAATTACAATATAGTAGCTATATTTTGAATAAGACTGTACATTATATAATATTTAAAATTTGATCTGCCTCACAAATCCAACATCAATATAAATAACTGATTACTCATCAATATTCAATCCATGCTCACCCATTAATCAATACAACACATTATTGCAAAGCACAGTTTAGCCAGTCGGGTGCTCCCAGACTTGCTAAGAGACCTTGTTTACTTGCACTGAACTTCTGCTGACTGTATGTTATCAGGTTTGTTTGGAATATGAACTGCTTAATTGTACTGAGCAAACAGCTTGAACTGCACTGCTTGAAGAGAGTGTGTCACACGAACTGCACAGGCCAGTGTTGTGAACTGGTGGACAAGCGTTCTTCAGATCAAAAGAATAAGCCACTGAATGCCAGAAAGCACATTTAATAACATGCATGCTTTACGCAAGTCCTGAGGGGTTTCTCATAATATGGACGCGGTTCAATATTTTGCTGCAATTGTGGATATGTATCTCTTTGCACAACGGATGAGCTATTTCCTCATGGAGGCCGCAGAGCTTCACTCTGCCTTAGACCAGAACAAAAATCAATAATTGCCTTAGACAGGTCACTAAAACACACACACAACTGGTTGGTAAGGTTTTGTGGGGGCAGAAATACCACTGATGTTCACAATAAAAGCTTGTATTGGACAGAATATGTGTCGCAAAGGGGGCCACAAAATGATTACAGCTTGGTGGCTAAACATAATTATGATCTAGTGCACTAAAGTAAAACACACATTTCTGTTCTATTTGCATTTGTGGATGCTTTATTGCACAATAATTCTGCTTTGCAGGCTGTGTATAAAAATGCAACCGCCCAGTGGAAAAGGTCTCATACGAAACAAAAACCGAGTAGTCTACAACCATTCTCATGTTCAAAATGCTGCCTTAACTTAGCACGTTAGCCTGTTAACATTTGCTGATTAATTCTAAAGAAAAAGGTCAAAAAGTGTTGGACAAATTCAATTTTGGCATCTGGAGGGGACAAAAGTGAAGGGTTATCACAGTTAATCCTCCAGGCAACACGAATGTGTGTACTCAACTTCATGGCAATCCATCCAGTTCTCTCAAAATCCAAGAAGTCATCCTGCCAGTGGCACAAGAGCAAAAGTCGGTAAGATTCATCCTCTGAGAAACATCAATATCTGAACCAAATGTCATGAAATCCGGTCAATAGTTGTCAGGATTTTTCACTACAAACCAAAAATGCCAACGTCATGGTGGCACAGGAGAAAAAGTCTGAGCATTAGGCTTCACCCTCTGGGGACCATGAATGTCTGCACAAAATGCCAAAGCAATTCATCCATTACCTGCTGAGATATTTCAATCTGCAGCTGTGCACCGACCAACCAACTGACACACTGTCACACTGAAACAGACGTCCATGGAGTCAGACTGCTGGCATGCCTGAAAATGAAGTGACAGATGGCCAAACACTGACACTACCTCAGTTTTAAATGAAGAGAAGTCTCTTAGACTAAATCAACAAGGTCCAGTTATTTTCCTCTTTTGGACTGTATTAACAATTAGTCGAGAGAGAAAACATGTGAAATGTCACCTAAACTCAAACTAAAAAATCATTGTATATATTGTACCTGCATAGCATGTTCTTCATTAGTCAAACCATGTCCTCTGCCCTGCCAAATAGTAACACAGAGCCAATATTCACAGCTGAATCACAGTACAGGTATTGAAATGCAAAAGGCTGAGCAGGGAGGCTGAAGGTAAGATAAGATGACGACAAGACAGGAAATTATAACCACTCGACCGCTGTGCTAAGTAGCAGCAGCAAACCATCCACAGACATTTAACCTCTCAAATGTGTGTGAACTTTATTCTTCGGAGGAGAGTTTGAAACAATCAGCCTGCTGATGAGGACGTTGTTTGGATTTCAGTGCACTGTCTCTGCTATGTGACTGGCAGGCAGATGTGTTGCAGTGCTTTGTGGACATGCTTTTACTTCACAATTTGGCTTTGGCTTGGTTTGCTGGATTTCTTAATGTCTGTTTGTTATCACAGCTGTTTTTGTTTTTTGTTTTTACACATGTGCTCTATATTACTTGGGATGCATAGGGTAACATAAGCTTGTGGTAGTTATTCCAGCCCAGTATTTGTGTACATGGACACGTATATTCCATTTCTTCCATCACATTCAGCACAATTTTCAAATTAATAAGGATTTGATTGTTTAAAGGAAGTAGTTATTGTAATCCAAACCACAACCTTTTCCTAAACCTGACCTTTTGGAGCCTAAATCTAACTAAAGTGCATGCGTCACCCGAAATGTCTCTCAACAGATTTTATTTTGAAACTCTAGTGTTGCATAATTATTATTGCTAACTTGAAAGTGGACAAGGATGGACATAATGCAGGCATTAAAAAGATACCTCCAAATTAAATAGATTAATTTGTCTATGTAGGTGAATCCTATGGGTTAAATTTCATGACTGCTTCACAGACTGCGGTGAGACAGTGTTGGTTATCCAGCCACTGTAATTAAGACATCATGCTCATACTTTTGTGCTACAAAATACTGTCGAAATATTTCTACTTGGTACATACATTACCACTATTAAATTACAAGCACTGGTTGATGCTTAGCACTGAGGATTTTGAAATGTAGCTGTAAAAGCAGTCAGCCCTATCTACTCACTCAGGCTGAATTGTTTTGCAGGCAAAAACATTTCAGAACATACATTATTCATACGTCATCTCAAGATTGCTTTGATTTTATCTCTCTTGCGAGGAAGGCTTAGACCCATACCGGTTCACCTTAGCAGGCTTTCAGGGGTCTGTATGAGTGCGTCAGCTGTCACTGATAAGTCAGATATCCACAGCATATCCTGCACATCAGCATCCCTTTATTTCACAGACAGGACAGCGAACATAAAATCATCGCTTTAAAAAGATAATACGTATGAAATGTCTCTTATGTCTCTTACTGTCTTTTACCACATGAAGTCTCTTGGGGTTGTCTCAGGTCTGGTAGACGTCTGCAAGACTTTTCAGAGTCCAAACTAAACATAGAAAAACAACTTAAGTTATTAACCCAGAACAATCACCCAGACCTTATACAATTTCCTCCAACATGACCAGGTTAAAAGGTTTCCACTCTCCAGCTCCAGACCTTTATGCAGGCTGTGTTTACATCCTGAACTCTCTCCTATTTGCATTTTCATAGCAAAATTATTTAAAAAAAAATGTCTCTCTCCTTCCTTTTTTGTGTGTTTGAAATGTCTTATTTCTCATTTCATGCATTAGGTGAAGTCTTTTGTACTATATACAGCAAGTAACCTTTACTTGCTTCATGAATAAGTTAGAGTTTAAGCATACATTATAACAATAATAAATGTTAAGCAACATTAGAGATGGACTGCTTTGATATGAGATTTTTACTGCTCCTAAAATTTTACCAATACAGATTTCACATTTTATATCCCCACTCCGCCAGTTGTGTAATTTCAACTAAAAATCCAAAGCATAAATGGAATTAATGTTTTAACTGCTGCCGTTCAGCATCCCCTTGTCGCCTCTTCTTGACATTACTGTAACAGGGCAGACCCGGCGGTATTTAGCACTTCAGGTTTCTTCTCTGTAACTCAAATAGTCTCAAACTCCAAATAGCAGAATTCACAATACAGTTACAGTTTCACTTAAGCACCTGCTGCTGGACTGATGGCAGCAGAGATGTAATTCAGTTCATTTTTATGCTTTTGGCCAATGTTCTGCAGTTTCCAATAAAATAGATGTGATTTTGTTGAACTTCAAATGAAATATAAACTTGACATAAACGTAAAAACTTCCCCAGAGCCGTGAAAGTTTGCCTGGATAAAATTCTGAATTAGACAAGCTGAATGTGAGCAGGCTGCTGCTGCTGCTGCTGCTGCTGTGGGGAGTAACGTGTGGGCTTGTTGTGTTACGTGATGAAACAAAGATGGCAACTAGATGAGTAAGTGTGAAACAGGTTGAAATATCAATTCACTATTCAATGGGGCTGAGGGCGTTTTTTCGACAAATAATGCATTTGTCGCTAAAAACCTGGAGGTGTTTGGTGTTTAGACAACGCCCCGGCAGCTGTTGGGTGCCTTGCTCAAGGACACTCGGGCAGCATGAATGGGGGGCAGGGTGGGGCTGATGACGGGTCTCGAACCTGTGTCTCCTCTCTCAAATATCACTTCCATCCTATGTTGAGAGCCTCTTTTTAACATGATGCTGGGGGTGGCAAATAAATACACCTGACTGACAACCGCAGGTTGTGATTCTGTGGTTAAACGCCGTTTAATCCTCCATCGCAATGCTGCTGTTAGTTTGATGGGGAGCAGGATTGGTCAACAGCAGCTGACCGCGCCCTCAACCCATATAAGCTACCTACCAAACTATTACCATCAAGTGTCGGGGGAATGACGGCTCTGCTGCTGCTGCCGCCGCCGCTGCTGCTGCTGCTCTCGGTGCGGCGGAGGAGAGAAAGCATCTTTGTCTGTACGGAGAAGCTCCGGGCTTCCCTGCCTGCCTCCCTCCATCTACACAGCTACATCTAAAGATAAGAAGATCCTTTCTGAAGACAGAGGTCGCGTATTCATCTGCCGCATTCATCTCTGCTCAATTTAGGATTTTTCTTTTTTTTTTTTCTTCTTCTTCTTTTTTTTCAGCCCCCTCCTCCTCCTCCTCCTTTGTGCTTGTGTTTGCCTGGCTGGAATAATCAAACCCCCCTCGCCGTATCCATGTGTCGGATCGCTGGATGATGCACAGGTAAATGACACCGCACACCTCCTACACAGAAACGACCCCTTTGCGCGGCGGTAATTAGCTTTAAAGCGTGCTGCGGTACAAGGCGACAAGATAAGCCGTGGCCGTATCAGCGTCTGTGTGTTTTTTCAATGTCAGCGGTCCAGAATTGTTTGTATTCCAATTCGGGGATGTTGGGCTGCCGCTCACAAATTATTGACACTTCTCCTGAGGTGCCTTTTGAAGGTTTTCACTCAGTGTCGCCGGGGATAATCAGATTTGAGACCAACCATCTTTGTTATCGGTGTTTACAGTCAGTTGAGGTGGGTGGAGGAGAGGTATGGTTTCCAAATTCAACACGGTTGCGGATGAGGTCGCTTAATTGCGTGCCGGAAGACATGTCCTGTGGTTGGGCTACAGCACATGCAGTGGTGGCTTTTTTTTCCCATTCTGTGAATAAAAAAGGCTGCTGCAGAAATATGGAAACGAGCCACATAACCTATTGTTTGAGTTCGCCTGATGTCGCCTTGGTGTACATATATATATATATAAATATAAAAGTGAAGTTAAGGTGCTCTTTGAGTCATGCAGCATGCATGGGCCCTTGTCTCTGGAATGCTTGAGGTAGCCTATTTATTATTGAGAGGCATTTCATGTTCTGTGGCAAAGGATTGGCCAGTTTAAAGATAGGAAGGAGACAGAGAGGGAAACAGGAGTTGTTTCCAGTGGCTGCCACATCATCTGCAACAAAGGAAGCCTCACCGTCACCTCGGAATATTCTCCTTTAAAATCAGGGGGGGGGGAAAGTTGTGAGCTGGAAGGAAAAGGTTTCTTACCTGAGCAGTGAGATAATGTGTCTTAAAACCAGCACCAGTATCCACACCCCCATAGGAAGCTGCTGCCTACGGATACAGCAGATTATGTGGCACCAGTTCAGCAGGGTTGACCACTGAGGAGGTGGTTCTGGTTCAAATTAAAGCTTCCAAGAAAAGCTAAATGAGCAGAGAGGGACAGTTTGCCTGATAATTGTCTCTTGTTTTTGGATTTTATGGCATTATGAATGTTATGTGTTTACACAGGGATGTGTTTGTTTTATTTTGTTCCTTGACTGTTCTGACTCTTGAAATGGCAGTGGTTCAACAAGCTCACAATCAGATTATTTTAGCAAAAAGAAAAAGAGGAGGTGGTGACCAAGATTCTGAGCGACACCCCCCTGCACATCTCACATACATGCCGCTGCCCTTCCTGCTCCTCCTGTAAGCCTATTTGCTTTGCAAATTCTACTCCAACAGTAACACAAGACATTTTGTTCCTGAGTTCTCTGAGTGGGGGAAACTGGAATCCATGTATTCACAGAGCAGGCGACAGCACTGCTGGCTCAGATTTCCTGTTCACCTGCATTAGGCGGCCACCTCTGCTTGGCTTCTGTTGCATGCTATCTTTTAGCACCTCACTTGTGGACAGCAGCACAAGTATTGCATCTCAGATCCTTTGCACGTTCCCTCATTACCACATGCTGCTTGGCTGTACTCTTAAATCCCTGCCGGTTGAGCAGACAGACTCATTTCAATGCTATTGGATTCTTTAGCCGGCCACTTGGCTTCCGAAATGAGAGCCACATTGACAACAAGGAAGTCATGGCTCGCAATGCTGGAGACATGAACAGTGAACTTATGCAACGCTGAGGATGACTTCTTGTGCATATCGTGTTGTTATGGTAATATTCTTAGGCAGGGTGTGTCATAGTCTTTTCTTTGTGTTTTCTTTTTTTGTTATACTGCATTTTATTTTCCCTGGGTCATGCTTCATTTCTATTTGCAGCTCAGTGCAATTCACATGTTTATTTTTATTTCTCATCAGCTATATTTTGACACAGGACACGCCATTGCCAAGATTTTACTCACCACTCAGTGTTTTTGGTGCCTTCAGTGCCATCTTTACCACACTTGTGTTGCTATGGTCTGACTCACAAGACATCTGTCTCCATCGCTGCTTCCAATGAGGTTTAAGGGCTTGGGTTGAGTTAGCATTAAAAAAAAAAAAAAAAGAATGGTGTCACTGCTGCTGTTACAACAAACATAACACTGCAAGTGATAATATTGGAAATAACATTACAAATGATTTTATAGCTCTTAAAATTAAGCTGCATGTTATTTCACATTCAGGCCTAATAATTGAAATTCTTTAAGCCATTATCTCTTAAAGCTGCACTTTTACATTAGCGTGGCAGCTGCTGAGTATGAAAAGGAAATAATATTTGGAATTAAGATATCCCGCACAAAGCACCAGCCAATATGCAAAGCGAGATGGATGATTGGATGACATGAAGGAGGGGACTGCTTGAAATAACAACAGGCCAGAGTTGACATGGTGTGTGTTTGTGTGTGTGTGTGTGTGTTTGTGTGTCACAGCTCAATAGCTTCAGCATGCGTACTTGGGAAGTGGAAGGTTACAGATATTGTGTGGCATTGCGAATCGTGTCGCTTCCTCTCTATCATACCCCATCAAGGTCATATCCACAGACTGAAAGTGGTGGCCCTGGCCTTTTCCACTCCTGGCTCTGGCAGAGGAATGGGGCCCGCGGACCACTGCTGCTTCTAATCAGGGCTGACGCGTGACTCAGTTGCATGCCAGCTGCACAGCCAAACAGGGATTATGTCCCTGGATGGTGAAGACAAAAAAAAAAAAAAAAAAAAGGTCATTGTTGAGATCTTTGTCTCTCTACACCTTCGGCCATTATTTGTGCGTTATTTCTAATGAAATACTTGGATAACTGAAATCCTGCGTACAAGGCATATAGCTGGGAGCCGTATAGTCAGCGTTGTGACACCAGCAGCCCACTGTTGGTTAAGTTACTATCTGGGTCATTGTGCCACTTGGTTTTAATAGTAGCTATAAGGTTGTAAAGAAGTATCAAAGTTAAGAACATTTATAAAGTAAAATCTGCATGAACAGTGGCAATTGATTTGGAAGGCTTGATTGATATTGTAATATATCTGTGAAATAATAGGCAGTGAAATTGCCAGTTATTTTCTCCACAGGTGGTGCAGTAGGTGGAAGGGAAGGTGGTTATAATTTTCTGTAAGCAGAAAGACTCTCAGGATTCGAGCGAAGGTACATTGAATCCTGTCACACCGACAAAAAAAGTTTTTTTCTTTTTTTTAAAGCTCAGCTGTGATTCATTAAATATGTGCATAACAAAAATGTACCAAATCAAATTGCAGTTTCAGACAAAGCAGCAATTACGAAAAACGACGAAAGTTATGAAGGCTATTGTGTATGCCTTTCATTGACAGATTGGTGCTCCAATTGAAATATGTATCTCAGTTGGCCACGACGGTCCAGTAGAACGTAGGGAAACTAAAACCTGTGATAATATCACTAGGCTCACATTTGAAATTTGAGTCAGTATTTGCATTTTCTGCTGCTTAACTGACAGTATTACTATAGATAAAAGCTCCACTGGGTGCAGCAGAAACAAGTATTTTGTCCCACCATGTCGTGCAGACACAGCTTTTATAACTGATGGCCTCCTATGGTGTTCAATTAGCCTCTGGTCTTTGTGAACAAGCAATTGTAGACCAGTAATAACGAAGAAAAATGAAGTAATGTAAGTGTTCATAATCACACAGTTTAGTATTGCACAGTTCTGTTGTAATTCGACCAAAATAGCATACAGAATAATGAGTTCTTAGAGTGCAGATAAAAGCCCCTGAAGGTGATATTTATAATAAGCATTCACTATTAAACTCAAGATACGTGACCCAGCAGTTAAAGAAAGCAGGTTTGTCTTCCTGTTCCACTCAGGTATCTTTTGCACACTCAGAAGTGTTGCATTACATTGCAAATGTAGGTATTTCAGCTCATCCATTGTTGTTACTGTGTGACAGCATGAGAAGGGGAAGCTGAAACTGCACTGTTAACCAGAAAGTGCCCAGGCAGCATAATCAGTGCCCTCAGAGATATAAAACACAATATCACCCTGTCAGGATATACATTATGCAGCTACAGTGCTCAGAGGACGGCAACGCAACGTGGCCCAAATCTACTACACAGCGCTGATAGGGAAAATTTAGAGGTGGTGAAGAATAACAACAACGCTGTGTGCTCTAGTTGCTATATCATTTTCATTCTGCATTTTAACTTCAATAATGGGTGATGTGATACAGGACGAGATACTGTCTGGGACTTTATTAGTCACACACTGACATCATGATATACTTTATGTGCGTTTTCCTCATCCCAAAGGCTAAATTACACTTAAGTGGCCTAAATTAAGGAGCTTAATTGACTGTGAAGGAACCGGGCTTTCCTAAAATATCATCACATTACTGTATATTGAAATACTGCACAACAATATTAAGGTATTTAATCAAGAATGCTGTGGTATTTGGGTTTGTCAGGTTTCGTATTTGCTGTGGCCGTCCTTAAAATGCCAATAAAGCTTTAGTAATGAATGTCAACGAAACAATAAATCACAAGTCGAACAACAGGCGGGATCAATCCCGCACTATATCCATGATAGCGCCACAGTCAGCTCCCGCACATCAGTGTCATCTTTAAAGAAGCGTGCGCATGAGCCAATTTCTTCTGCTAAAACTGTGGTGACACGAGGAAGGTCAAACATTCGCTTTGACTGACTGTCAGTCTGATAATACAGTTTATCTACATCACCTCAGCCGCGAACTTTGAAATTAAAAAGAAAAAAAAAAAAAAACAGACTCCAGTTTGGCCAGTTGAAACGTTTTGATTGAACTTGCATCAGATCTGTTGTCAGAGACTTCTGACGGAGCTGCTGAGGTCTTACACTATCTTAGTTGCAGATCGCTCTATGAATCTTTCTTTTTCATTCCTGACATTACTCTCACCGCTGTGGGCATTTATCTTTTTGCGAGGTAATATCCACAGGACTCTCACATGGGAGGCATGGGAGAGTTTGCGATGAAAGGTAGCTTGTGTGTTGGGGTGAAATAAGAACGGAAAACCTGGTGATCCATTGTAAATTGCATTATACTCTAAGAGTTGAGGTTAAAGGAGCACAGGCCTGTGAGCTTTCTTTTCTCCTTCCTTATCATGTCACATTAAGGCGGATGGCAGATTTACGTGGATGCAATTGATCAGTGAGTGGCATATCGGGCTGGGCGTGAATCAAGAGATTTTTAGCAGCTGCCTGGCTGTCCATCCATCACGGTGATCTCTGCTGTGCTCAAACCAGGCCTGTCACACTTAGATGGCCAACTGACTGCAGCATGGGGGATGGTGTGGTAAACACTGGGACAGTCATTTATTTCAATTCACAATGTATCTGCAGGCGTCTCTCATGGGGAACAGATTCATGCTAATTCGTTATAGTATGCATCGGAAATCTCATCTAATACCGCGTTGCAAAATCAATCTCATCCTTGCCCGAGGCTGCGCCATCTATAAAGGCATTTGTCTCGTGTGTCCTACCTGTGTGAGGAGGCTCCATGCCGTATCAATGTCAGCATTCATTGGGTCTTAGTGGAGCTCTCTGATCCTGGCCAAGAAGCTGTTACCCAAGATTAACCCGGGCTGTTCTGTTGCATAGCTGCTGAAGAGGAGGTGTGTGTGTGTGTGTCTGCATGTGTGTGTATGTATGAAAACAAGAGAATCAGAGAGTAGGATGCTTGCCTGCTCCCACTCTTCATTTTGTCTGGTGGCATTCTCCTCAGGATGAGATGTGACAGCACTGGATGATCTAATAATGGATGTCATAGCATAGCTGCTTATTAGCTGAGATTTCAAGGGCAAACATTTCCATCATTAGTAGTATACTGTATAAATGGGCAAGCTCTATGAGCAAGCGCAGTTCTGAATGATGGCTCCTGGTAATGTCACTTAAGCACAGGAGGGACTTGTTGTCTCATTAAATTTTTTTGTGCGTATATTTTAGGAAATGTCTTTATGAGGACCTAATTTATAGAACACGCATTGATACGTGGTGTTCTAGTCGAGGACAGCAACTGAAGAGTTCTTTGAGAGTTGAGGGGGAAGGAAGGAACTGTCATTTATGGTAAAAATCATTTTGGTTGCTTTCATGATGGTTATGTTGTAGAGTATTTGCATATTCAGAGTCCCAAGGAATCTGAAAGATGTGCAAATTTATGAAGTTTCACAGTTACAGAAGGGCTCCATTGATCTTTGATGTCTATACTGTAATGTTAACTCCCAGACAGTGTGTTTTCTCTTTTTGGCCTTTGGATCAGTGTATGTTTTGACAGTTTGAATTAAATATATATATGTATGTAAACACAAAGACATCTTTACCATACAATTTGTGTCTATGCATGTGCACATGTGTGAAGTTTTTTTAGAGTGAGGAGATTTTTGGAAAGTGGAGACATTTTTGGCCGTTCCTCACAACATCGAATGCATGTTTGAAGGTCAAGACTTTGTTTTAAGGGTTAGAAAATGGTCAGGTTAGAATTAGGTTTAGGTTAAGGCAAGGGTAAGGGTTGGGGTAAGCATTTAGTTGTGTTGGTTAAGGTGGTTAAGGGGCTAGGGAATGCATTATGTCAATAAATATTGTCAGCATAAATATTTTAAGTAATTTTTTAAGCAAAAAGTGTCAAAAAAAATGTTTGATTAGATTTTGGACAGTTGATCAGGAGAAACAAGAGATTTCCTGAAGTTACCAGTTTTAGGATATATATGGACAGGAATTTCCCACTGTTTTCTTTCTTTTATACACCAAACTATTAATCGTTGAATCAAGAAAATAATTGGCAGACTCATCAATAAGGAAGATAACTGGTATTTGGAGCCCCTAATTCCAGTAGACTGATCAGTTTCTATGGAATTTGGTCCAGACATTTGAGGTCCCTTGAGGATAAACCGTTCTGACTCTGTTAACAACATGGCCTTTCTTCTGGTTCCTCCCTCAGGACAAACTTAAATGTTTTGACCCCACTAGTAGTAATCTAAAAATAGAAAAGTTGTTCATCCATCTAATAGTTTGGTTCTTGGTGTGTGTTGAGTATTAAAGCCTCATGTGGTTGCTGGAGTGGCTCTAGACTTTCAGTATGTACTATAAAAGAACACGATGCATGCTTGTAAGTGATCAGCAAACCTTTTCTGTTGTCCCGGATTGTATTTCATGTCTCGCCAGTACCTGAAGCAACACCCACAAGCGCAGCCCCATTTTTTATTTTTTTAAACACAGGGCTGATTTTGGTCTGAACACCCACTTAGTCGGGAAGCATTTTGCTAAAATGTGAGACATTCACTCTATCATCAGAATATCAAATGCATTTATGAGGCTAAAAGATTTTCCCACTCATTCCTACTTTGGCTTACCTGTGTGAGATTGACGGCGTCTGACTAAATGGCGCTCCACGCCATCGTCTGCTCGTCCACACACATCACTCATGTCATTATGTGCTGGAGTAGAGTGGGTGGCAAGCGGACAATGTCAGTCTTCAAAAAAAAACGTAGCCACAATAAACTGTTCTTTACAGTGACGATCATATTCAGTATGTAATCCCTTTTTTCCCAAACACTGAAGTATGAGTGAATAGATTTAATGTTGACAGTAGATACGCCCGGGCTAAGTTCTGTCTAATGATGTTTGGGAGCCTTCGTGCCTCAGCTGAGGGCCAGATAGCCACAGACCGACCTTCACCTCTGAGTGAGATAAGGGTGGTGCTCTGATCCTGCTGGATCAGATGGAAACGGTAATTATAGCAGGTTAAATTTGCAGCGTGCAAACGCATAAGCGGATACAGCCTGCTGTCTTGTCATTTTTTGCTGTGGGAACCCAACCAAATTCCATCTCTGAGGAAAGCATTTCAAATTGTATTATAGTTATAGCTATGTAGCAAGCAGATGTGCATGCATTTTATCCCTTACTACGCCTACAGTACATTTACATTCATTTAATGAGGGTACTGTGCTCAGTACCATGTTTATGCTTGTAGCTAGTGTTATGTAGTTAGCTAATTACCTGGCTTGCTGGTTTGTGAAAATGTCAGCTGTTACAATGCCCTGTGTCACTGAGAAAATAGTAAATCCAGTTCAGTCAACATGCACTCACTGTATGGCCTACATACTGTTCCAGCAAGTAGATATATACTTTAAATTGGTTGTTCTGCCTTACTGGGGTTCAAGCCACCACACCATATCAGCTCATATTTATCACAGTTAAATCTACAGGTGCAGTAAAAGCACTATTTTTCTCTGTATGCTTGTATCTATAACAGCTCTCCCAGAAAGACAAATTGGCAGTTTGTGAAGAAAAATAATGGGCACAAACACACCAACAGCATGACCATGACCGCAAATGTTGCAAAAACGGTTGAGATGATTGTCATTGTTGAATATCTACAATTAAAATCCATATTTTCAAAAGGCTACTTTCATCTCACTGATAAAAACAATTTGTGCAGCACGCTGTGCGACGAGAGTGCAGGTAGAAACCTCTCATTTTCAGCACTACAGATATCGGAGGGGTTATACATCTCTGTGTAAATTATGCAACACATAAATCATCAGGATAACAGTTGATGCAGAGATATGAGTTAACGGTCAAGAAGAGGATCAAGTGGATGATGAAGATGATGATAATGATGGCTGTGCTGATGATGAAGACTATATGGCTGATGGCAGTGTTGATGATATTGCTGATGCTGATGTTGATGAGGGCGATGATTATATCTCTGAAGCTTGCAGCTGAAGTCAAAAGCATTCCACAAATGTGAAAACATCTGTGGAAATAATATGCAGAGGAAACAACTAAAAGCAAATATTTACAGTTGGCTGTGGTTTGAAACTCTTCATTACCGGTGCTGATAGTTTAGTTTGATACAGATTTTTAGAAAATATCTTTAAGTTAATAATAAACATGTTTTTTTGACAAAAAACATCTTTATTTGACAAAACAGGCCAAATCTCAATGCAGAAATATTAAAGGAAAAAATAGACTTCTTGGAAATTATACTTATTTGCTGTCTTGGCTACAGTTGGATGAGATGATTGACACCAGTGTCATGTCTGTCCAATAAAAATGAATCTACTGCCGGCAGCAAGCTAACTTAGCTTAGCAACTTAGCACACAGTGCCAACAATCTGGCACTGAGTGAGTAGAGGTCAGTTGCTTTGTATTGAACTGATTGGTGATGAGTCCCAGGTGTGTGTCAGGTGACTGAAGAGGTGGGCGTGGTTTAACTGTGAAAAGTGCTGGCTGAACAGGTGAGCAGATGAGAGGGAGAGTGGCAGCAGGTAAGAGCTGATGAGTGTGACATGAAACTGGATCTGAATCATTTCTATTTGAATTTGGTTTGCTCAACTTGAATAACTGCTTTTACAAAACTGAATCTGATGAGCATCATTTGAAATTTCGTTTATTAGTTTGGAAATGAATTCCAGTTCATTTGAAACTGAATGAAATATTATGAATTATTTGACTAATTTGCTCTCAAACTGTATTTGATCCTCACTGAAAATTCAGCTCTTTATATAAGTTCTCACAATTCAAATTCAGTTTGTGCAATTCAATTTTCAGCTCACTGAGACACACATCCACTCGTCGAGGAAGAGCAATCAAGCACAGATTCACAGGACTCTTTTTCTTCTACCTTTATTCAAGTCTTTCCATTTGAAAGCACGGCTCATTTCACGTTCAGATTTTGTAAC
The DNA here is from genome assembly GCF_039877785.1 of Chaetodon trifascialis. Taxonomy (NCBI): domain Eukaryota; kingdom Metazoa; phylum Chordata; class Actinopteri; order Chaetodontiformes; family Chaetodontidae; genus Chaetodon; species Chaetodon trifascialis. The sequence continues at coordinate 13,705,841 of NC_092071.1, read as the reverse complement.
ACTTTCCCTCAAAACTTCGCCCTCAGTCTCAAGCAGCCCCTGCTTGCACTTAACTTCTTAGAGCATCCCTTACGGGTGGTTACTCGTTAACCAAATTCATCCACTCCCACCCTCTACAATCAAAAGTAAAGTGAAGGTGCCCGCAACAAGGCAGGGACCATTTCAGGTGACACATAATCTTAACACAGGCAGCAGTACAAGAGCTTTCCTTCATAAAATACGCTCTAAAATTAGCTGTACATCAATACAATAGATTAACAATGACAACAACCAGCTCCAAAAGTCATACTGTAATATCAACACCACTTAAGAGTAACACTCAAAATGAATGCCTACGAAGTCCCATTCTTAGCAAAAAAATAAATAAATAATACATGTCATCTATAAGTAATTAAAGCTTCACACTAGCCACTATAGATGAGTGCATGCCCATCATAAAACATTGAGTTATTTACAATGAAACAACCTCCAAAAAAAGACGGAGGAAAAAGAAGAAGCAATGAAATGTAAGATTCATAAAGCCGAGAGAAGAAGAGAGGCTTGTTTGCAACATGACATAGATTTGAAGTCGGGACTCTGTCATGCACTGTGGAAAATATGGATCTCACCGCTAGCACTGAGGGCCTTGAACTGCGAGGCAGATGCCCACAGGAATCCTGAAACAACATCGGTATGTTCCAATTACAGCTTCCACCAAATAATCATACTTTCCGAACATGTCAGGTGCAAAGGGGGTAGTGTTCAGTAGTGAATCAACAGACGGTACGTGACAAAAGTCAAGGTGACACGTGAAGAGGAGGAGCATCACCTTAGTGTTTCATGGCTTCATGCACACACTGCTGAGAGGAAAACTGCATCTGGTAATTGGATACCAAATTAAAAGCTGGCACGATTTACACTTGTGCGACACATAATACATGGGAAATGAGCTGCCCTTCAGCATGTTACAGTCAAATACTTGTTTAAGTAAATAAGCTTATTAACTTTCTTGTTGATAGTCAGACAAGAAGAATAAATTATTAATACCACTGTCTGTATGAAATATGAAGCTGCAGCCAGGAGACAGTTAGCTTAGCTTAGCATAAAGATAGAAAGCCCGGTTAAACAGCAAGCGTAGCTCTGTCCTAAAACAAGGATGTTCTCGAATGAACTTCTCAACCACAAACTGAAAAAATGCAAAAAAAAAAAAAAAAAATCTTTAACGTAACATTTAATTTCTTTAACAATTTCATATTACATTTAGTTGCACTTCCTTGCCATGCTCTTCTTCTTCAACCGTAAACTCTGGCCATTTATCACACAAATACATGCAGACAGGCCTGTTACTGTTAAGAGATATGGACTGCTGTACAGAACGTCTACATGTAAATGTGAGAGAAAGGAATAGAAAAGAAATGGGTCAACAAACAACTGCCTTGTCAAATTACAGCTTGGCACAAATCACAAATAACCTGCACTGACTGTTGTAAACAAATACCACAAACTACTTTAAACTGACCTTTGAAAGGAAATAGACCTGCTCTTCACCATCACGTTAAGGGTGATTCAAGTCAGACACGGTAATGTTTTACCAACGCATGAGGCATTTGCACTGGTTTTAACTGGAGAGCTGTAATAAATCCCATAATATTAAATAAATTAGAGTGAAGGTGATTAAAGATATCTCAAAATAATAGTAGCTGTATTCTTAGCCATGCTAGCAGCTTGACCGGTTGGTCGGTCTGGACTGAAATATCTCAACAATTATTGGTTAACATGAAAGTTTATACAGACTTTCATCCCCTGACCATTAACCTCAGATCTACTTTGTGTTTAGTGTCTGTAGCAATGTTATCATGCTAACACGCTAAACTGAGATGATGAACATAGGAAACATTATACCTGCAGAACATCAGCATATTAGCAGTGCCACTGTCAGCCTCTTAGCATGCTGACGTTAGCATTTAGCACCCACTGTTATAGACTCTTGTTTGTCCATGTCAAAGGACTAGTTGATTCCAAAATGAGAATAATTACGGGGGTTATTTAATGACAGATTATGTAGCTTATTAAGTATTTATTCTTCTAATTTGTGAGCAGGTCATAAAAACTGTGATGGCTACACTTACAGCATGTTTCTGGCGCAAGCTTTGTTATCTACAGTTTGATTCATGGCGGATGTCAATTCCTGACGATGGAGTAACAAATGAACTGTCCCTCATAGTCCTCACTTTCTCTCAGCACCTTTCCTCTTCTCCTTTTACCTCCTCTAAGTGAGGCTACCTCCCGCGAGGAGCAGAGTGCCACAGAGGGAGGTGAGAAAAGCAGGAGTAGTAAATCTGCTTCGAAATGCATCCTCTGAAGGTGCTTTCGCATTCAGCAATATTAAGATCTATTTTTCAGCTTGTATAAATATAAACACGGAGTCTGCATTATCATATCTAATTATGTTGTGAATACGATGAATGGTGAGCGGTCACAGTCCTTCGCCTACACACAGCAATGCATGGTGCACCCAGTAAACAGCATGTGATGAAAATGCAGAGATCACAGACAGAGGGACCCTATAGAAATACCAGGTGCAGTTGTAAGATTTATTATCCAAACTGCTTTTCTGGATTTAGATCATATTTTAAAACCAGGTGTAAAGGCGCTTTAGTTGCTTTACCTCAGTGCTGTTAACAGCTGAATTGTAGATGGAAAGTCTCAGCTTTCATACACATAGCAATACTGTACTTTAGAGCTTTATCTCTCTTTAAGCCAACTTTCAGTACAAACCTGTTGTATCAAGAAAACGTATGAAGAGGTTTGTCTAATGTGTTGCATAACAGTGGAATGCAGTTCATTACATTGCGTTTTATATACATACAAGCTGGGGATAGAGGGGAAAATAAGAGGTTGTATCTCTCACAGTTTAAGTCTTCAGATAGAATTAATTTAAAGAAAACTCCTCTTTGAGGCTGGTCAGGATTCACTAAGGAGTTGCTGGCATGGGGAACACAGACAGAAGTTATTCCAACCAAAAACCCAGCAACAACAGCTCACTGAGGCCGCTTTTATAGGCGCCTAGTAAACAGTGTAAGAAGCTTCAGCTGGGCCAGACTGAGGTAGCAGCTTGTTAGAGTGATCCCACACAGCTGAGCAGCCTTCTGTGGCTCTGTCCTGGGTGCTGCAGGGTGGAGGGCGGGTGCTGTCCTTGTAACTGTGCTGTAGGTCCCCAGGCAGTATCAGTGCCTGAGTGACAACCCCCTGCTGCCTTTCTTTTGCTTATATTTGCATGCAAAGCCTATTTATATACTCTGCTTTCAATGCTGCAGAATTCATGCTTAAACTTTTTTTAACTGACCAGAACCTCCTTGAGCTTGTATATTCAGAAAAGAGATTTTTAATTATACATGAATGACATTGTTGCATTGTTATATCGCTCATATATAATATTATAATTAGATTATATGATTATATGATCAGCAATTATTTTTTCAATTAGTTGATTAATCATTTCTCCATAAAATGGCTATCAACTGTCCAAAACCCAAAGATAGTTTAATATCATGTAAATTAATGGCTTGCTTCAAGAACAACCTACACAGCTAATTGATCGTACATCTTGTTGTTGCTGCTATGCTGTATTTGTAAAGTCGGCCAGATTCTGCTCTTTACAATCAGCGCTTTTGTTCAAATCAGTCTGATACTCCTTATTTTTAATTTAGCCAGGCTGCTAAATTCCTCTCATTTCTTTCACTAATAGACAAATTATCATAGAGTCATATGCAAACCCCTGCTGGTTGTGACTTGGTGTGATGACTGAATATGGTCGTGTAGGAGGAACAAGAAGGTGGTGAAGAGTGCAGTATCCAGGGAAGACAGATTGGGCTAATCCCCTGAGGCACGCAAACTGTGACCTGTCACTCAGATAGTTGATGACTCAGATCACATTTATGGCATCAAACTGCTTCACCCTTATCTATCTATCTATCTATCTATCTATCTATCTATCTATCTATCTATCTATCTATCTATCTATCTATCTATCTATCTATCTATCTATCTATCTGTCTATCTGTCTGTCTGTCTGTCTGTCTGTCTGTCTGTCTGTCTGTCTGTACTGTATTTATCCTCTTGGGGTTCAATACAAGAATTCAAATACAATTCAATATAATGAATTGTGTAAGTCACTTTGAGAGGTGTTTTGAAAGATTCTCGCTGTACTTCACCGCAATTTCTGCAAAGTCCCAACTATGCAAATCTTTAATAAAATTGACCAGTTTCCTTATGGAAGCCAAAATGCTGACTTGCTGTGGACTCCAGGTTTGGTGGAGCATTGAAAATCTCCTGGTCACTCTGTTTGCCTGCTGCGCACCAGTAGCTCTCAGTGTGCTAATGCAGGTTCCTCTGTGGTCCCCTCCCAAGATGAAAAAACAAGTGATTACAGAGTTGCTCGGCTACATTCATGATGACTATCATTAGGTCTATTACGTAGAATTATTCATGACTTTCTTTGTACTCCATGTTTGTCCATAGCAGAGGAAAACGTGGATGCGATTAAGGGAGCTGAGACACCCCTTGTGTACTGTCTCCTAGGGAACACGGATTAAATATGAAGAAGTAAATAAATATCGAACTGATCTGGAGGCAGGATGTTTTAACAACAGACATCTATTCTGAATTATTAGCAGGACTCTCACATGCCCTCACGCTTTGTCCTCTCTGACAAAAACATGCATGTATGTGTGTCTGTTATTTAAAGAGGCCAATTCCCAGTTTCACTCTGTAATGACTAAAACATGCAACTAGACAGATGCATCAATGATTCATAATGAGATGGCAAACAAAGCATTTTTTTTTTCATCAGCTCTACCATTAATGAAAGCATAAGCCAAAAAAAGTGAAAGTGCTGAAAAATAAAACTTGATTTAAATAATTAGATTTTTAAAAACCATTTGAGCTTGGAGACAGTGTTCCAAGGCAGCAACGCTTAAGTACGATGTCTTTAATCTCCAACGCAAAGTTTCCATTAAAGACGTCCCAGTGTATGTAGGTCAAGCCCATCTTTGTTCCACACCAAGCCAAATTAAATTACATTTTTAAATTGGTTAATTAAAAGTGTGTATCATTACAGCAGTCATTGTTTCAGTGTATGATTAATAGTAATGATTCTCACAGCTCTTTTCTCTTGATTTAACACACCATGAAGTTGAGAAGCATAGAACAGACATTTGTATGATTTGTCCAATATTATAAGAACACAAAGATAATACAGTGCAGACTGCTGAGAGTTTACTGCTAAAAAATGATCCAACAACATAATGTGACAGACCTGCTGTAAGCAGTATGTTTTCTTTTACAGTAACGTGGAATCCAATGACTGTGAATGACCGTGAAAGCTTGTGTTGTCAAACCCAGTAGAAATAATTGAGTGTCGCTGTCGCTCTCATCAACACTCCCTCTAAACCCAAAGACAATCTCAGACAGACATTTTACTGAGACCTAAACGTCGGCGTAGACAAGTCAATCAATTGAAAGCATTGCTCTTTTTTTGTTTGTTTGTTTTCAAAAATGATTGAGTTTCGTTCTGGTTTTGGGAAAACAATAGTAAGTGTAAAGGGCATGAATAAATTAAGGGGGAGATCAGACCTGGAATAGATGGCTATGCTGTTATTGAAAGTTTGCTTTAGGTATGGAAACAGCTCATGTAGTTGCTTGAGAGTTAATCAAGAATTGCATCGCAGCCTCATCAGAGAATAGAGGATATTTCTATAATATTCACTTTTAGGGGTGTTACTACACGGTCAAAGGCAATCTTATGTGCTCATAAAGGCAGTGCCCAAATGCTATAGATACTTCATTACCTCACCCTAGCAGCTAACATCCCAAAATATTGCCCTGTTTAGCTTCGAGCATCGCTCAAACTGTGAGGCTGAGGGGGTGACAGATTACAGAGGTGTGGTGAGAAGTCGTTACTTGCAGCACAGCCTTTACTCAATGCACAGACCCGTGACAGACCCATGCTTCTAGTAGACTGGGTGTGCATATTGAGTGTGGTTTTCCTTGCATTTGCTCCTATAGACCTATTGGAATTGCTTTCATAGTCTTGCAGGCTCCATTTAGAGAATGACTCACCTCCACTGGTCCTCTAATAGGTAAATTGATGGGTAAAAAGAATAGAGTTAAACAGCTGGGCAACAATGACCATGTGGTACATCGGGTACAAACGCTGCACTCTTCTACAGTGTAAGCTTAGAACCTGCTTTGGTAAGGAGGATGAGGGACCTGCAGATAAGACGGATGATTTCAGAATGCTACCAGTTCATTGAAGCATTAAACAGAAGCCAATGCATGCAACAGAGGGATTCTGCAAACCAAGGCCTTGCGCTCTGCCTCCTATACAGATTCAAACATCATGCTGTAAAATGTCTCTGCAGCAAAACTTAAATCCACCTAAATCAAACATACCCAGACATTTTAAACAGTGTTTGAACATAAAATGCATGCAGTAATTGCCAAAGCAAAACATTGTCACAGTGATCCTGTTAAACTGGGTTGTGACAAAAACAATTCTCACATAGCAAAGTGCATAAAATTAAACAGTCATGCACGTTCTATTATAACTGTTCATTATGTCAGTATTTGTCAGGTTTGTGAAGCACACTTTGGTTGCAGTTGGGTGACTTTGTCATTTTGCCGAACCTCCTGGTTTGCTCTTTCACCTGTTTATCCACTTGATTCTTTGGCATAATGCTTTAAAGTGACCACTGTGTTCACTGAGACGTCACAGAGTGTCACACTATGATCCCTGTTGTTCGGTGGCAGCCGTGAATGCAAGCAAAGCCTGGTAACTGCCATTCCCTGCAGCATAGAGTCTGTGTGATATCTGCACATGCATAGTCAGTAACTGTTGAACCTCCAGGCCCTCTGTCTGCCCCACTGTCCTTCCCCAGGGTACCAGGTTGACTCTTAATAGCAACAGCTTATTCATGCTGAATGTGCTCAGGAGCGTAATGCAGGTCCTGAACAGATACATGCTGAAGTTTTTAAGAGCATATACTGATTCAATGGTGAAAGTTGAATGGTTGAAATTGTTTTCAAGCCCTGAAGGAGCAATTGTTCCTTTTATCTATAGATGAGGGGTGGCTTTGGCCTAACCAACCTGCAATCGTCACCTGAAATGTTTCTCAGCAGGCTTTATTTTGAAAGTGTAACCAGAAGTTGCATATTTATTATTGCTAACTTGACCACCCAATGATTATTTTGCCTAGGCGATGCAAACACAGACAGGTTGGACGGGTGTGAATCAGTGGGTGTATTACACGCTTTGGCATGATACCGGGTTGGAACATCACACATTTCCACCCTGGTGCAATAAGCGACTATGTTTCTTAGGGAAACTTAAGAAGGCAGAAATCTCGCGCCAAGTTCTTGTCATCTTTTACAGACGAGCAATTGAAAGCATCCTGACACATTACAAATTGGCATGAGATGTGCATGGCCCAGCACAGGAGGGCTCTGCAGCAGGAGATTAAAACTACCCAGGGTATCAATGTGCAGAGCCCACGAGATGCTAAAACACAATAAGCATCCCAGCCACAGCCTGTTCACTATGCTGCCGCCTGGCAAGCGCTACAGAAGTATGTGCTGCTGGACCATCAGACTACAGAGCAGCTTCTTTCTTCAAGCCTTGAGACTCCTTAATTCATCCTCTGCACTCTGACAAATAATAATATTTTGTTTTGTTTTGTGTGTAGCATAACGAGATTACAGCTTGCGTTTTGTTGTAGAATGATATATAAGTGGATCTTCAACCATGGATATTTAATCCTTGTCCAAGTTGAAGTTCTGTATTCATCATATGCACAACGTTCACACTGAAGCAGTCGTTGGCAATGAAATTCTTGTTCCCAGGCTCCCTTCAACAATGCTCATACAATATGTATAAAAAGAGTCATGCAAGTAAATGAGAAATGAGAAGAAGAGAATCTAAGACATAAAATAGAAGTTAAAATACAGGAATAAAATGAAATCTAAAATAAAGTAGAATACTGTGGTAGACCACTGTAGAGGAGAGATAACATGAATAAGCTATAATGTAGACAGGTTCTGCAGTAATGTGGTGAATGTTTGGTGTTTTCCTGCTTCACTTGATTTTAGCTTTATTTTAAATTCTTTCTTGTTTGTTTTCTATATCGTTATTTAAGTAGTTTTTGACTTATTAAGAGTCTAATGTGTAGAGGCTGTTCTCCATCACATTGTGTGGTAGGGCTCAACTGGGCGGTGCACATGTCGCTAAAAAGACAAAAATAAATCAATATGACGGCCGTCCCTGGCGCCGCCTTCTCTACATTTCATGGCTACAAGGCTCAGTGTATTTAAACAATACCAAAGCGTTGAACTATAGTACAGTTATGTCATGTTAGATATATGTCCATGTGTGCAATTGTTTACTCATGATACAATCTGAATTCTGGCAGTGTGGGCCAAAAAATTGTTGTGTGAACTGCTGTATTTGTGCCAGTTTTTGTACCATAGCATAGCAAGCAGAACTAAAGCAATAAGTAAAATATATGGGGAAAAGTGGAAAATAAGCTACAGTAGCTTATTTTAGCTTCGCTTAGCTTAGCTTTTTTTTTTTTTTTATCCTACAGAGTTAAGACCAACAGACCTGCTTCAATTTGCCACAGACCCACACTGAAAAGAGATTAATTGCCCCCTCCTGTTGTCCCCCCCACCCGATTCTGACCGCGATTGGGCCTGTTAAAGAGCATGTTATTCAGTGAGAAAAGCCATTAACTGCAGAGGAGGCAGCACTACATTTTACATTAACAAGCCTAACTGTAAACACCTTACCGACAAGGTGATAAGTGTTAGTGTGTGATCAATAGTGGGTCCTATGTGGACAGAGGAGCAGCTGACCCCGGGGTCCACACACACCAAGGGCCCCAATTTGACCTCTCTTCCATATACTTAATTAGATTCTTATTACTAGTAGCTGTGTAATCAATTTAGTAGACTAAACAATCCTGTTAAAGCCAGAAAACATCAAAAAGGTTGTATACAACGCAGCTCTTTCCATTCCCTTATGTAGTGGCAGAGTTTGTAAAGCTACTGTCTTAGAATTTTAACTATTTTAAGTATTTATTTGGCATTTAAATGTGTTACTGTGATACGGATTTCCTTTAAAAAATTCTGAACATTATTAGAGTTTAAAAATACACTGAAAAAGATCCCACAACAAGACCTACTTACATTCAAAATGTGTGCTGAATCAGCTTTAAAGACTTCTTTTTTTTACAGGTGCAGAGAAATGATATTGCCTGACTAGCACCACAAAGCCCCACTGGGAAACAAGCCTGTACATGTTTCATATGCCCTGTGTGTGTTCGCCTAATAGTCCCTGAGATATTTTGAGAGCTGATGAAACTGATGTAACCAAAAAACAAACAAACAAACAGAAAAAAGGAGTGGGTGATGACTACTGGAAACATAGGGCATTTCAAACATGAAAACCAAGCAGATACAAAAGAGTAAAACGTTCAAACAAAGCACGAGTGTGCAGCAGTGATATGCAGTCAGTGTGGCCCTCGGCTTTTTCTTTTTATTCATAAATAAACTTTATTTATGTTAGCTTTTAAGTAAATCATTCACTTAACTGTATCAGTGGTGCAGGTGGCCGGTTATGCTCGGGCATGGATGCATTGTTTAGATATCCAGCTCGTACCAAATTTAGGTTTGCTGTCTCTGCTGTGCAGCTCTTGTGGTTACATTAACAGTATGTGCATATACTGTAGAATATTTCACAGTTTGGAGTGTGTCATATTTTGTCTCGAATTTGAATTTCAGCTCATTAAGACTGGAAATACGTTTGTCATTAAGGTTTCTTAACAATGCAATTCCAGTGAAATCATCTGTGAATGCCGTTGGCCATACTGTCCCAGTTGTTATGTGCTCTATAAGGAAGTATTCTTATTTTATTTATCATCATTACCCATTTGGATATATCTGCTCCCACATTATGGTGCATTTACGTGTCTTAAAATTACATCTCGGAGCTCAAGTTGCTCTTAATGAGTGTTAATGGGAGCCTCTGCAAAGCAGTTATCATGCAGTGAGGCTGTGAAGCTGAAAGCACCACATGCCTCCTTATCTTTTTATATAGAATAAATGCTAATGTGCTGTTTGTCTGAATCAAATAAGCTGAAGTCAAACTCATATAATCAGCTGTGACAAGTTCTGAGTATCACTCATCATACCTGACCCCGGCAAATTGCAATTCATCCTGTGAGGAGGGCGTCAGTTTCCATGACCTTCCACTGTATAGCTATTCCCATGATAAGCCCGTCTGTCACAAGGGTTTTTTCCCCCAGCCTGGAGCTTTCTGATACTTTGGGGAGAAACTTTGATTTATTTGCTGTGATGCACCCTTTCTTGCGACATCTACCTTTAGCGAATAAACCCAACTGTGGCAGTCCCTCATCAGCAGGAGACCCAATAGAGGCTGTAATTCCCTGCAGACTCAAACACATATTATATTTCTCTCTGTGACAGAGATGAAATTGGGCCAAACTTGCATGAAATGCCTCTGCTCCTACTTGAGAAATGACTATAAATGAGGAAGAACTCGGTTTAACATAACATAAAGATTATTTCTTGCTTTCAGACAAATTTGCTGTTTTTTGTGGCTTAATGCAAAACCCCAGAGGTTTAACTTGACACATTATATACAGTAGTTTTTGTTTATTGTACACTGATTAATACCTTGTATGTAAACTGCTCCAGTATCTGTATCCCCTTCTCTTTCTGAGGAGACAGGGTGACTTTGGTACATTTTGTGAATGTTAAGCGCATAAAACTCAACGTTCACTGTCTTCCCGGGTTTCATATTTTCAGTCTGATCAGATGTGTGATATATGCCATGCATTGTATAGAGATCTTAAGTGTTGTTCCACTGTCTTGCGCAGATTGGTTGTAAGAGATTCTAGCTCCTGATTTCATTTTTGATCGTTTATAATGGGATCACACAATGGCTTTACTCTTTTATGTGTTTTTAATAGGTTCTGGACAGCAGTGGAGTTCAGAGGCGTGAACTATGTCAGGCTGTGTCTACACAGACACTACTTGTCAGTCTAATATATTCATTGTTGCTTTTGTTCTCTTTAGGGAAGTGTTGTTAATAATGAAAGATAAATAAACACCACCCTCATCCTTTAAACACAGATTTTATCTCTTGTATGTGTAGTTTTCCCGGGCCTTATTCAACAGGATGACTGGTCACCAGTTGTACTTTATAGCCTTTCTGAGTGCTGATAATGAGTCAGGGCAGGTTCCCATTTAAGCCAAAGACTGGTGCATACAGTTGTTTGTGGCCTTAGGCCTATGAAGCGCTCCATCTTTTGTTATTACAAAGAATTGAATTTTATGTTTGTTTGTTTGTTTCTAACACAGACCCCTTCCTTTCCATCACTCCCAGCCTCTGGCCTGCATCCGTTGTTCAGCTGTAATGTCTTAGCTTGAGCCCAGGGAGCACAGAGGGCTTAAGGGGCTCAACATCACTGAAGTTAGTGAGACCATGGATTGTAACAAAGCATCTGCTGGGCTACTTTTTCCACCAGCTTTTGGAAATTAGCACAGGACCCAGCAAATTAGTGAGACATTCCATTGTCTTTTTCTCCCTGAATGCTGAGATGTGAGGAGGATGGAGCTGCTACTTGGCTCAAGCATCGTGTTGAGGGCCTGTTGCTGCAGTCTCTGGACTGTAGGCATGATCGTCATGATAACCAGCTGCCAACAACAAGTTGCTGGAAATGGCTTATGAAAATGTAAACCTGCACTGAATGCTGATTTCTGAACTCTTCAGAAAAATGAAACCTCTCTATCACTCTCTTCTCCATATTCCCCGCTCTGCCATTTGAATGATTTGTTAGATTTTATAATTAATTTACCATGTATTCATAATGACTTTATATTATTTACCTTTTTTCTACCATCAATTGTTTGTAATCTTCCCAGCTATTCATTACCCGTTCTTCTTTTATGTCTTAGGATGTTGGGAGGCTGAGAAGAATGGAGGCTGTACCTAAGCTGTGTGCCTAGCTAACCCATGGGGAACTGACGGGAACAGTGCTGGATGGAGGCCAGGACACTGGATGGCGAAGACGAGGAAGCACACAGTATTGTGGATCGCTTGCGTTGTTTGTTCTCTTTCTCAGCCGATCCAAAGTAGATGCAAAGTATTCTGCAATGTGCCTCATTTGCTCACTCTGTCACGTGTCACCCGTGGAGACATGGCAAAAAGAATAAAAAGGATAGGCAGCCAAGGCTAAAGAAACTCTGTTACTGCATGTGGGAGTCGCAGTAATATTTCTGTAAGTTTTAGGGTGATTAAAGAAAAGAAGTGTCAAAAGAAGTGTAAACACCAGATAACATTTCCTCCTCACAGCTCCGTTGGATCCATATGAATTAGAGACCACAGGGGAGCCAGTAGTTGTAGATAGTAACCATCATGGGCAGGTGTAAAAGCAAGGCTTCTTGGTTATTGTTGTTGGCTGGGTTGGTGCTAACAGGAATAGCTTTGGAATATGAGGGGGTTCCTGGTCAGTGGACACGCTATGGCCAGTGGGATGCCAAAGCAACAGGTGAGCTCAGCTTCATCCTGAAAACCAATGTCAGCAAAGCTCTGGTGCTCTATCTGGATGACGGAGGGAACTGCGACTTCCTGGAGCTTCTAATCGCAGACGGGAGGCTCCAGATGCGCTTCACCATCCATTGTGCCGAACCGGCCTCCCTGCATACAGAGACGCGTATCAACGACCTGCGCTGGCACAGAGTCCTTCTCACTCGTAACTACAGAGACACTAGGCTGGTGGTGGACAACGAGGAGAAAGTGGCTGAGGTGAAGTCCAAGAGAAAAGAGATGGTAGTGGCCAGTGACCTCTACGTAGGCGGAATCTCACCCGATGTGCGTCTCTCTGCCCTGACGTCCAGCACTGTTAAATATGAGCCGCCATTCCAGGGCTTTATAGCCAATTTGAAACTGGGGGAGGCACTTCCTGTGCTGCTGGACGGTCAAGCTGTTCATAGTGATTTGGAGTATATATGTGCCACACACTCTCCGTGCAGCAACAAAGGCTCGTGCTCCGTCAGCCACGGAGAGGTCGTCTGTGACTGCATCAACTCCAGCTACAGGGGAAGGTACTGCCATGAAGGTGAGAAAAATATCATCCTTCTGTTTGTCACAAAATGTATTTTTTCCTGAGTATTTTTTTTCCTGTCTCATTTTGTGACAGAGAGACTTTATTTTGCAGTTAAATGCATTGCTTTCTATGAATATTAAGGGAGTTTTTGAGAGCATTTTGTTGTTTGCACTGTTCTCCAGCTTCAGGATAATGCTAGATGCTAAAATGTAGTGTCACAATAGCATGAGCAGGGAAGAGTCACAAAGTTAATGCGGAACAGAGGCATTTCATCTAAAATCAAGTTTGCCAACATTAACCACTCTTAGCTTATACTAGAACACCAATTATATATGACCAATATAAATGAGTCATGGAATTGTTCTATATGTTTTACCTAAATTAAATGTGTAATGCTTTATGATTTATCATAATATGATCCCATTATTATCTCCACTTGCTTATAGATGGTTTGAAAATCTCTTATCAATATCCATTTCTAAGTATATGGTCTTATCACTGACTGAAATCCAGGAAATAATCAATAAAGCCTGCTTAAAAGCAATCCAGATCAAAGTATACTCCAGAAGTACTTAAAGGCTGCTTGGGTTTGTGAGTCCAGCTCTCTGCAGTTATTTTCACAAGTCATAGGGGATAACAGCTTCCTAATGTGACAGATGTTTGCATGTTTTCAACACTGGGACATTTTGCAGGCTACCAAAGGGAGTTTCAGTAAGGACAGAATTGGGCATTTTAAAGTGAGCTTTAAAACTCCTTGGTACTTACAGAAAAGGAAAATGCAAATAAATGATTAATTAAAGAGGTTTTCCACTCTGCTGCTAACAGATGTCAGATTTCCCCCTTATAATAATAATACATTTTTGGCTCGGCAGCCCTGCAGCCCTCTTCCACAAGATCAGGGGGTCATGGGAGGGATGGGGGTGACCTTCCTGGCTGAAAAGACAAAGGATGGATCCTGGCTCGGGTCCCTTCATTTGAACAGTGGACTCACAACCTGCAAGCAAAAGGATATTTTCATTGCATGCATTATAACAGCCTGTTGCTGATCTGTACACCATTATATTAACTACTAAAACAGTCTTTAATAGCAATCTGCTTTTTGTGCCTTATCGCAAAGTAATATAAGATAAAATGGATTCTGAATATCAGAACACCTGAAATTTTTTGTCTTGTTATTTTGTTTGCTAAAAGTAACAACATTCACAAACAAACAGGTGAAAGACATCAAATATTCACTGGACTCTATTGACAATAATGATGGATCGTCAGCATTGACGATCCATCATTAGAAGAAGAAAGGTTAATCAAAACATGACGCGTCTAGCATCTGCCTTGAAAAAGATGGAGATACCAGACTGGTAGTGGTTTATTAGCCTGATATCAACATTAAATATGTCTCTTTGTCTTTATTCTCCTACAGCTGTCCAGAAAGAAGTAGAAGGTAAGACAATGCATCACATAATGAGCAGAGCAATGCGCAGAACTTGTTTGTTTGGTGATGATCTTATTTGCAAAGGCAATTGTCACAGCATCAGTGTGTGAGAGTGTGTTCGCTTATTATCAGGTTGTTATTGTCGGTTTGGACTGCAGTTCTGACATCCAACAAATTAAGCTGAAAGGAGATATACTATCACTGGTCATGAGGTCGATAAAGGAAAAGGCACTTAATGTGCTGAATGCTCATTGTATATGCAATCAGTGTGCCGAAGGTGACTGGAGGGGTCTGCAGAGTATGTGGGTGTTGAACAATATGGGGAGCATTCATATACTGCATCACAGAGAAAATGACTGTACAGAGATGCTTTGTTTTATTATTTATAACTTCTGTATTTTTCCCTCTCTCTGCAGTGCATTTTTTCCTCATCTAAACTACTGTTTAATGTTAAGGCTTACGAAGTCATTATGCCATTATATGCCATTATGCTCAAAGGTCAATATGTGGATTAAACCCAAACATGATGGCATAAATCCTCTGGCATAAGATGACTGACTACTGAGGCCTTGAAATTCATCAAATTGTAATATTATTTGGGCAATGATGATTTTTATTTCAGGTGCATTTAAATTATTTTCTTCTTAAGAGGGACAAATCTCCTTTGGCAGGAAAAGAGACGTTTCTTTCGCTATTGGCAACATTTTAACTGACCACAATTAAATAGGATTGGATCCTAATGAGGTGCACATACTGAACGTGAAATGAAGATTGAAAGTGAGGAGGGAGATTTGTTTAGTCTGCATCAGAGCGAGACATCCCTCTCCCCAGTAAGGAGTGCTGGTTCTGGCGAAAGGGCAGCCAACAGGCTCCAGAGACCAGCGCAAGGTGCACTGAACCACTGCACATTATAAATCACTGTTACCGACTCAAAATGCACCGACCCATGTGCACCTGCTCTCCTAGAAATTCTGCTTCTGACACTTACGTTTGGCGTTTGACAGCAAAATACACTGAAGGTTGCAGAATGGTATTGTCTTCATGTATAGTGGCTGTGCACAAGTAGGAAGAGTGTAGAATGGCTTGCATGACACAGAAAACATATTCACATATTCATTGACATTGGTATACATCATCTTAGATGCAATATTTTGGTAAAGATGAGTCATGTTTTGGTTTAGATTGACGATGCTGTGTTTCATAAAAGCACACAAGTCAGACTTAGTTACTATGGTATCTGATTGTGTCCTTCAGTAATAGTTAGGTTAGGTTTCATCTCAGCACTGTTTCCAAAAACGGGCATTAATCATTCGTAATAAGAGCAAAGATGGCACGGCTCTGCTTGCAGCAAAAAGACAGGCGTTATTAAATGACAGGCTGCAAAGGGAGCACATCAGAATGTTTATTGGATTAAAGCTTGACATGGAGACAATCCCCAATGCAGAATGCATGAAAACAACAATGACAACAGCAAAATCACACTCACCAGATGCCTTTTTTCTGTCCTTCAAACAACTCCATGTGCTATTTGGCAGCAAGTCTTTGTTGTCCTCGACAGAAATAGACGAATGTATGCGTTAACTGAAGCAGCCTCCCCCCACCACCACCACCGCCAGCAACCCCAGAGATGGCAAAGATGGTAACCCATATGCTATATTTGGTTTTAGCTGTGGGTCTTAAGTGGTGCAGGAATTATCTCTATTTGTCTGAGGAAGCGCTTTAAGCCAGTGAAAACCTTTTTCACAGCAGGTGAGTCTTCTGACTTGTTCATCTACAGTATGCAGCACGTGGGCTCCCGTCGATGTGTGCGGACAAAGGCCATGACGGGCCGTGCTCTAATGCCAAAAGAGTGCAGCGTCCTCTGATGTGTTGTGAGCGGAAAAAAAGCAGGTCTGTGAACGAGAGATAAGGACAGCCACCTCACAAGGCAGACGCAGAACAGCGAGAAGCCTCTCAAACGTATAGGAAAACCTAACACAGTGCACAAGTGTCAAGTGCAAACACACTGCCATTGTTTTGGGGGGTTTTCTGCCTCCATATTTTTATGTGTAAGCACACAGTAATGACACACTAAGAACTACAAGGTTGACAAAGCAGGCATAGAAATCTTGCAAAGTAAGGACACAGCGGTTCCTGGTGGGCTTGCATCTTTCAGCAGCAGTGACCTTGGTCTAATCCCTCATTACAACAGGCTCCATAATACTGTACTTTTCACGGAAAAACAAATTGTGCAAATCCTAATCCTCATGCAATGGCTCTTTCTTCTTAGACGCTCGCTAATTAATGTCACAATAATGACTGAGAGGTCCTTCAACATCTGCATTTGTCTTTTCACTCTATTTGTTTAATTAAAGTTACCTAGATAGCAGTGTTTGCCTTGTTAGAAGTAGTTCCAAAAGTTCATTCTGTCATAAGCAATTACGGAGAAATGAAATCAAGATGTGTTCTGCTTTTTTTTTTTTTTTAGCAACACCACAGACATAATTTAAATGAACAACAATTCTAGATAGTTGTAAAGGCTTTTAAAAAAAAAGTTTTGCAAAACTCAAATCTATCAAATCAGCGGAAAGAAAAAGAGGGCAGAAGAACAAATGCAGGAGGCTTAAAGGTCAACACCATATCATGAGGAAACACATTCCTTAATATATCAACACAACGTTTGCAGGTCTGTGGTGTACTTTAATACATAGTGTGCTTCCTCTCTGAAGCTGTGTTTGCTCACAAGAGAAACATTTGTCAGGTATAAAGAAAGTCATTTATATTGTGCTAGCATGGCAGCACTCTTGAAAATATTATTATTGTATCTGTCACAGTTTCCTCTTGCTGACTTTTGCCGGGTAAATCCACATTGAATCACACAGGACTGCTTTCAAACCTCGAGTCAGTAGTGTGCAACACACTTGATGGTTTGAAAACAAAGAGTGGATTTATTATGGATTTACTCAAGGTCAGTAATATAGATGAGTAAAGGCATGTGTAGGCCCAGCAAACACTGACTGCTGTTCACAATCCCTTATACAAAGACATGATGAGATGATCATTAACACATCACACCCACAGGGTAAATCTGCTAGTTTACAGATTCCAGACAGACTAGAACAGCAGGCTTTTGGCGTAGAGTTTTGTTTTTATTTATTCCTAAGAATACTGAAATACTGTTTTATAATGAGGCCAAGTCACGAGGATCCTAAATCAGCATGCTAACATTTTAATGAAACGAGCTTCCATCGCCCTGGTTATACATTTTTGTTTGTCCTGAAACTCATCTGGTAAGGTTGCGTCTTGATTTAAAAATAGAAAGCTAGTAGATTACTGGTAGGAAGGGCGGTTTATTTTCATACAGGCTTTCCTCTCTAATGGGCTTCTCTCTATAGGTCCAGCCAGTTATCTCTGCCTTTCCACACACTGAGATTTGGATATAAGGCTCAGCCAAGTAGGATGAGCATATTCAATGTGTGGCTGCCCCAACACAAGGGCAGCAATGACACCACTCCTCATCCACTTCTCTTAAATCCTCGAATAACAACTAGTCAAAGATGACAGTGTTGGCTGAGGCGCTCGTTAAGCGCTGCCTGCCCTCACCTGTTTTGGTCACGAGCATCAGTCTCCAGTAGTCAGGGATGCATTAGTTAGACATGCAGGTCAGCTTTCCTCGTCCCAGTGCTCAAAATAAATAAATAAATAGATAAATCTGAAGTGTGTGGAGTCATCATAGCTGTGAAATCTTTGGGTCAAAGCTCCTTTCTGCAGCTCCACAGAAATCACAAGGGTTACACTGGGAATTCCCCACTTGATGATGCGATGGCCTCTGGCTTTGTGACTGCTTCTTCTTATTAGTTGGATTATAGCAAAGCTACCCTTCCGCCTCCTCACGTAAAGAAAGAAAGAAATGGAGAGAGATTTACTAGATATTCTTCATGCTGTCTCAGCTGGCGGTGGCTTCCAGCCTGGTGCCGCTGGGTGTGTCTTTGTCACTGTTAATGATAAACAAGCCTCCCTTTTAGCCCCTTGGTGCTACTGCCATGTCATAGATGTGCTTTCTCTTTCATAGCAGAAGATACAGACGCCAGAAGATCTCAGTCCAGTCTGGTGAGAATGAGATCACCCCAGGGGTGATGAATGGAAGGGGAGGTAATGCTGTTTATGCCTTGTGTACACATACATTGGCTTGTCATGTGGGTTGCGCAGCCACAGCAGGGGCGCACACAGCAGCTCTTTGTCTGCTGTGTAGACAGGGTTGTGGCTGAATCCTGTCTAAGCAGAGGCTCAGTCACTGGCCTGTGCAATGACACTCTGTATCAAAAGCCTACGTGTTGGCAGGCAAGGACCCTCCCTCGGGTAATCATGTCCATTCCACACCAAGAGTTGCAGCATGAACAGCTTTGTTCAGTGGAACATGTGCAGGAGATTTGTGCAACGGCAACCAGCCCCTTCATAAGATTTTAGCTAATGACTGAACTGGGACTTGAATCGGGAATGCTGTGTGAGTCTTAGAGTATTGATGCACTGACGAGAGCTGTTTGTGTTGGCTGGCACGGCGGGGCTCATGTGCTCAGCAGAGGTGTTGCATTGTGTCATCCCCATCTCCTTTTTGGCAAGAGGAGCAGGTGACGTATGCCATATGATTGCTGGCTGGCCTGTTGTGATATTCATCTAAGTTCTCTGTGTCTGAGCTGAGCAGGACATAGGAGTGAGAGATCGAGGATAGTGACACACTTGACATGAAATCAAATTTGGCTTTGATTGCCACAGTGTGCTGTCCGACCAGCTGGACTTTTAGACACTGTCACCTGCAGCTGCTCAGCAATATGATGAATAGGTTGCAGTGAATTTTCACTTTGCTTCGATAGACTCATGGTTGTTTCTTTGTGTTCCCAATATGGCTGTCAGAGGGTATTCCAATGCTGCAGTGCTGTGCTACTTTTAAGCATACTGCCTGTCTTGCTCTGTGTATGAGTGGTAGACCAATAAGTTGAGCTGTTGAGCACAGCAACCATGGCATCAGTCAAACCCCCCCGCCTTCTGCTTGACCGAATATGGAGATGGGATGTGTATTTTTTTTTTTCTTTTTTGTCTGGCCTGCTTTATGATGAGCTTTAACGCAGTGCAGCATGGGGTCGCAGCTCCAGTCTGCTTTATTTTTCCTCACTTTTTTTTGCCAGAATTAAAAGGTTAGGTGTTGCAGATCACGAGTGGCTGACCTGTTGTGACTGTCCTAATGGCCTAATGGTTGTTCTTCCATTGTATCAACGTTCAACTCCTGAAAGTTATTGAGCTCCATGATTTGAAAATGAGTGATGGTCGCTGGAGATAAGGATAGCAGATAAGGAATGGTGTCACTTCTACCCTTTAATAAAATGCTGCCATGTACAAGGTTAAATAGGCACATCTGGATTGGCCACTTACATGCAAATATCAGTGTGTAGAGATGAGTGGCTAAGCCCATAGAGCCCTGTTCTACATCATAGAACTCGTGTTAGTAACCTTTTACGTCAGGTGTTTGCGTTATAAGCAGGATTTATGTATATCTGATACATCTCGAACGCTGTCTGCATCAAGTTAACATACAGTATGTGTTCCATTTAGAAAAAAGCATCTGTGTGAGCAACTACCTATAAGGGTTGCACCAATCAAGATGTTTTTTTCTTTCCTTGCCTTCCCTCTCCTCCCTTGAGATGTTTGTCTGTTTTTAGTTTGATTTCCCCTTTATATTTTAGTTTGAACTTTGACATCCGTACCTTCCCCAGGATGTCTGTCACAAACTGCAGTCCAACATTGTGACAATGCTTTTGTTCTCCCAAACCTCTTTATGAACTTCCTGTTTTCGTATCCTTTTTTCTGTTCTTTCCCTCAAGGTCTGGCGCACCTGATGTTAAACCGCCAAGGTATGGGGTCTATTGGTTTGCTTTTCCTTCCCAGCCACCTGATCACAACATTTCCCTTCCCCTGAAATCATTTTAGTTAACTGTGCTGCACTAATATTTCCTCTCCTCTTTTTCCATATACTTGCCTATTCGTTTTTGCTTCCTGTCATGTTATGCTCACTACTCACTCAATTCTTGTCCGTCAAACCCTTGTCCTGACCACTGACTGAGCTACTGGAACATCACCTTTGACCTCTGCAGTTTTTCGCCAAGGTAATGCATCTATGCTCATAGCATCTCTTCGGTTTGGTTTCATGGTGTTTTCAAAGGAAATCAACAGGTGTCAATAATAAAGAATAATGCCAGCAGTGTCTCTCAGGGCCGCACAGAAGTTTATTGACTTTTCCTGTTAAAATGCTGAGAAGGAAACTCAAACATACTGTACCATCAGAGGAATTCCTTTTGCATCTTTTTTTCTTGAGGCTGTTGCAAAGAAATTTGATTTCCACAAAGTTACAAGATAGCTCTGATTTCTCAAATGTGTGATCACTGGGTTGTTTATGATCACTCATCAGTGGGTTGCAGATAACATTCCCGTCAAATGATTTCTGCATTTCAGCAGCGCCAATGTGTTGAATATTCATATATGTGCACATTCAAAGAAATGGATTTCAAACTAGTGATGGAAGGGATATTTTGCATTGGAGGGTTTTGCCAGTAAGAAATTAAGTCAGGGAGTGCTTTCCTGTTCTTGTTCAGAAAAAAAAATGTAATGCACACAAGGTCAGGATATACCATTCTGCACACTCTTTTAACTGATATGAACTCAAATGCTGACTAATATCTGAATTATACAGTACTGTGATGTAAAACCTTGGGAGAAAAACATTAATCTAATGCAACATTAGGTAAAACATTTTGGGACATTTTGACTAACAGTATGGGTGGCACTGACCTACATGAAGCCTGCTGTATTTATGCTTTGTGTTTTCTGCCACGTGTTGTGAGATTCAGATGAAAGTCCCCATCCTGTCGCCATGGCAATCAGTGTTGTCTCTAAACATAGAGACTTGGCTTTAATGACCCACAGTGACAGTATAATACACTGCTCAAATCCTCATTTTCCTCATCAGCAAAACGTTTTTTAGACTTTAATCTTGATAAAATAGCTTTTTGGTTGAATTTTGACATTTTTAACTTTCTAAAAATTACTGATTTGACCAAAAAGCGTCCCGTATTTTTATTTTTTTACAGTTTCATCAAAACTACGTTCATTCAAAGCAAATTCTCTTTTTATTTTCAACCCAATCAATGCAGAAAAGGGTCCTTATATAATTGCCATAAGATATAGTTAGAAATACTCTCTATGAATAGCTTTGTGTGCCATCTTTGTTCACTCCATGGAACACAAATCGGTGAAGATGAGAAAAAAATGAGTGTGTGGAAGTGAGCTGGGTGTTCTAATATACATTTTCTGGTGTAGAACTGATAATGCTAATATTGAGGTCATTTACAGTACATGAAAAGGCTTAAGTGAATACTTCACAGCATGATAACGGCAGTTTTTCAGCCACTATAAATGGTGCAGCTTGAGGCCATACATGAGTGTGACATTATAGATTAAGGTCTGGATTCTTTGGTTTCTTGCTTTGGGACAGACTTGTTCATGTACAGAAGGAGTAATCAGTCTTTACAAGACCAAAAGATGATGTTCAATTTAAGCTCCAAATTGAATTGATGGGTATGCTGACAGAACAATGCAGCTGGATATACTGTATGCGGCTACTGCCTCAGTAATGATTAACATTGTCTGCTGTACTAGAATTATGCTGTTAAATCAAATATTTAGTAAGTTATACAGTAAGTGTGTCCTATAGGCCAACCACAACGTGAATCATCATGAAAGGAAGTCTAAATGCAATTGCTCCATTTTATGAATCAATAAGAAGAAGTAGTTGGTAACTGTGTAATGAAGATTTACAGAAATAACCCTCCGAGCAATACTCAGACGTAGCACAGCTATATAATTAGCAACAAAGTAATGTACATCTGAGTTCATGGAATATACATGAGACATCACATTGTTTTATTCAGCTATTTAATGTTTCTTTAAACAGTTTTTATTAACTTCAACAATATTCCAGCATTAGCCTGAGGGGATACTAAAGAGAGCCGTCTTATTTGATGTGTATTTATTTTGCCACACATCATTTCAAATTAATATACTCCTTAGCTGTCAGTCTCTGGTAAGAGTCCCACAGTATATAAATGAATTAAAAGCTTATTGCAGACTTTCAGGAGTGGCTGCTTGTGTATGTGTCCAATGTGTACACACAGATATACAGTAAGCTATGAGATTATTCAGGTGCAGGTGTAGCTGATGGAATGCCTCGAGTGCTTATGCACATCCCTGCCTCCAGACTGGAGGTAAACTGCTGCCCAGGCTACGCATATGCCCACACTGCCTGAGGTTTGGATGCAACCAGCCGACAACTGACTCCCCCGCCCCAAACAGGAGTCGAAGTCAGCAGTTGCCATCTGTGCCCCAGGTTCTTGGACCACTTTGAAATTAATCAGCTGTAAAGCTTAATATTAATGAGCAGTCCACATGTTTGCATTTTTGTTGGCATGGTTCAGCCACTGCAGCATAGTGTTATTGTTCCAGAGACGGGACCAGGTGGGTTACAAGTAAGTAGTAACAGACTACAGTGTTTGATGTGCATCACGCAGTGACAGCAGCTAATTTATAGCTCTGGGCAGTACCTATACAGATAATCCTTTTTTGACATGAGTGTAGGGGCTACACCAGTTGCTGTCTTAAAGCTAACTTGTCCAATGTTCAAGTAGCACCCAGAATTCTGTTGCTCCCTCCATATTTTGAAGGTGCCCACTTCATCGGATTGGCCATGAGCAGCCCCCCATGGACTCACTCACTACTGTTTGTACCCTGAATTTAGAGGCACCCTTTATGGTCTGAAACCATTGGGTGCAAGGAAATAGGATATAGGATGATTGGTAGTAAGACAGACACAGAGAAAAAGAGGAAGTGGTAACAAAAAGCAGCAAGATGTGGCCATTAGAAGAGGAGCAGGTCAGACATAAAGAAATTCTTGGTACTGCCATTACATTCCGCTGAGCCTCCTTCTTCTCATACAGATGTTTGCTGCAATTGTCTTATAGCTGCAACCAAGGTAGAAGCAGCAACATGCATAAAGTGTTAAACTACGCCAGCAGCATCTCTTATGGCATTACCACAGAGTTGGTGTCAAAGTCTTTCTGGTGTCAGAGCACAGCCTTTTCCATAAGCTGGTAGACACTGTTGTTGCAGACAATGGGCCACATCCTTGGTGATCAGGAAAGCAGAGGTCTCCAAGGTCTTCAAGAGGGCTTTGGGTTCATCTGCGAGTGACGTCTTAATTATAGAAAGCTGGTAATGACTGAAACATGATTGTGCAGGATATGTTGCAAATCCTCTTGTCATACAGACTGATTTTGTATGAGAAAACCTTTTTAGAGATTAGATTAAATGGTAGCTGTGCCTGTGGGGTTCATCAACTCAACACATAAGCACTCATGTTTTGCTAAATTAGACGACAACACCTCGGGTGTCCCACCGTCATTTTTTCCTCAACCACACTAAGTTGCCTTCAGTGTTCATTATGTTGGCTCTGCACCTGCACTTAGGTTTGCATTCCAGCTTCAACATCAATCAAATGCCGGATTTAGGCTCAACAGCAATAGCCTAACGAGTTGCTGTCTGCACAATAGTTGAGTAACTACACTGTTCAAACAATAGAGACTAATGGCACTGCTGCTCCTGCCGGCTTAAATTGGCCCTGGAGTTCAGAAGCCAACATCTACTGTACAAGCAAACATAGGCTTAAGGGACAGCTTATCCATCTAGCTTGAAACAGCTTGCTCAGTAGTTTTGAGGCTGTAACTTACAAACAAGCAAAGGAAGGGGTGTCTGTATGGGCTTAAAACAGCCCATTCATGAGCTCAAGAACTGTGCTACACAATAGTAAACATTAGTATGAAGGGAAATTAGTGCAGTGTGTTTCATTATTCAGTATTCAGTTATTCAGTATACAGTCGGGCTGAGACAACTCCAGCAGGGCTATACAAGATTTAACACCTTGTGCCACTGTGGCATTGAGCTCAGGTTGCCGCATGTCTTACACGCTTCTATATAGCTTTGATTTTCCAAAATCAAATTGTAATTTGTAGTCAGTATTGTATCTATCTATCTATCTATCTATCTATCTATCTATCTATCTATCTATCTATCTATCTATCTATCTATCTATCTATCTATCTATCTATCTATCTATCTATCTATCTATCTATCTATCTATCTATCTATCTATCGTTGTTGTTTTTGTTGTTTATTCAAAGTAAGTTGTCATTCAGCTTACATTGACAATAGCTGTCAAAAATCCAAACAAATCAAAAAGCTTTATCTTCTGTATAATCATTAGTAGCATCATTGTTGAATGAATGAGCTGTAATATCAAGAACGATTTTGTGTTATATGTAGAGATGTTTGACACTAGAGGCAGTACGTTGATAGCTTGTGCAAAGTTATGTCGTCAAAAATGTGGAATTCGGAAGAAAGGAAGAAACAGACAGAAACCAGCATCTTGCTTCAGCTCTGGTTTAAACCTGAAATTGCTTTTATTGAAACAGTTGGGGAAATTGTTTGAGCCATCAGATTTTACTGTACATACACTCACTGGAAGTTCTGTGGGTGTAATTAGATATTTAGCCAAATCTGATGCGTTTTTACTGGCATTTTCAAAATGTCACTGTTGAATGAAGGATAAGGCATTGTTCTATGCTTCTCTTATTGTCAACAAATCAGCAAAATCAACAACGTATCTCAATTCTTAACGACTACCCAATCTTGTTCATTGCTCTCATGTCTGAGTCCATTTTTCC
Source organism: Chaetodon trifascialis (assembly GCF_039877785.1). NCBI lineage: Eukaryota > Metazoa > Chordata > Actinopteri > Chaetodontiformes > Chaetodontidae > Chaetodon > Chaetodon trifascialis. Next base: position 13,680,444 of record NC_092071.1, on the reverse strand, counting down.
GACTGAAGATGTACATCTTCAACAAACAGATCACAAATATGTATGCTAACATAACATATATATTATCACAAATATGTTTTTGAAAAAGGCCAAATAAACATTTGTTGGTGACTGTTTTCAGCTGCAGATTTGGTGTCTTAGTGAGTATTTGCAGCACTAGGACGCTGTATGTGGGATCGACTCAAAGTGACTCAAAGGGCCCATGTTTATCCTAATGAAGGAGCATGGCAGCCAGACTAACACTGTGGCTCTCTGTTGTGTCTTAAAGGAGGCCTGTGAAACAGAGGAATATCAGGCTTTGCCTACACAGACAACACTTGCTATAGGGATCAGTTTATTGCTGGCTTGGGTCTTTTTATGGCATTGCTTGACAATAAGAAAAGTCTAGAGTATCACCAGACTTCTCCCTTAGTGTGCACACAGCCTGCGGACTCATGTGATCTCCCACTGACAGTACATTTGTCCATCAGACTGTGCAGTGATTTTGTAGCATATGTGGGTAGTCTCACAACAGGTACGTACATGGGCCATTCAAGTTAGTTTTGGTGATAGGGAAGTATTTGTTGAAGTTTATAAATGTTCTACTCGTTTTAGTGTCAACATGTTACTGCAGTAGTGAATATACAGTACTGTGCAGTAGATAAATCAACCTTAATGACTGGAACCATTATCTAAGATGTTTCTCCTCCCCTCTTAGGGCAGGAGTCGTCAGTGGCCACCTTCAAAGGCAATGAGTTCTTCAGCTACAACCTGTCCCAGACTCCCATTCAGAGCAGTTTGGATGAGATCACGCTGTCGTTCCGAACCCTGCAGAGGAACGGTTTGCTGCTTCACACAGGGAGGTCAGCTGACTATGTCAACCTGTCCCTAAGGAACGGAGCTCTGTGGCTCGTCATCAACCTGGGTTCTGGTGCCTTCGAGGCCCTGGTGGAGCCAGCCAGTGGGAAGTTCAATGACCATGTCTGGCATGATGTTCGAGTGACCCGCAACCTACGCCAGGTGTGTATATACATCAGCTGCCTGTGAATGAGTCAGTTTTATTGAGCCTGTCATTATGCATGCTGTAATGTCAGTAAGTAGCATGCAGAAAGGATCTAAAATCAAGGATGTCAAACAGAAACCAGTCACTACATGCAGTATAGTCACCTTACACTGTAACTCAAAGAGAGTTTTTCAGGTACACTTATTTATATGCGTAATTATCTTTAAGATTTGGATCAAATTGTTACGAGGTCCAGGTAATACCAGCCCTTAGCCGATAGGGTTTAGCCCAGCATAAACACTGACATATATTGCATTTCTATTGAATGTGTAATATTTGTGCTCTGCCAGATGTCACATTTTCAAGTTTCTGATAGATATTACAAGCTATAGTAGGTCATGTAGTAGGTCATGTACCTCATTCTCATGAAATAGAGTGCTTCGGTGGAAATCTCCTTTTATAATCAGGCACCTTGCATTTTTGTCTGCCCCTACAAGATTGCTGTGAAGGTCTTTTTAGCCTATTGACTCATGCAGCAGTGTCCATCATATTCATGTATCCTGCAGCAGAGAAGAAATCTTTGGGGCCTGGAGTCTTTTTTTTCTTCCCTTACAGAGCAATAATTGTCATGCAGGTTTTCAAATTTTGACGAACTCCACACATTTTTGTGGCTGCAGCGTCTGATGCAACTTTGCAGCAGTATCAGAGAGGTCATGCAGAGCAGAGCTTTTTATACAATGAATACAGCCATTGCATGTGTCCGATATTGTACTGCTGTACCTACTGTACTGTACCCAAGCCAAGTACAACCTGGCCCTAAGGTTTCATATTCATTAGTTTTGTCCACTGGACAAAGCACAGTGCTGAATTCCCAAACTAATTTACAGGCTGCCAGGAAGTGTCTGTTCCATTAAATGTTACCCTGCTGGCACTCTTCTTTGGCTGCAGTCATTCTACAATTAGTCCCATCACACAGTACCTTAAAGCTCCACTAATCATTGTTTTTATATTAACACAGTAAATGTGCAGTGTTAAAAGTGTAATGTGAAAGGGTGTTGACTGCAGTGATAAACCCACACTTTACCCATTAATTTTAAAGGCTCGCAAATAGGTAAACACATCAAATGCTAATTTTGCTAGTTTTTTTTTTTTTTTTTTTTTGGTGTGTAAACTATTCTTTGCTAACACTTGAGCTATAACGACATGTCATTTTGTGGTGGGGTTCTGTCCGGTATAGCAGCTAAGAAGATTGATGCAACTAACCTGCAACGACAGAGTTTTGGTCACCTGGGGGCAGCTGAAAGAACATTGACATATCATTGCCTGTCAAGGTGATATGGCAAACTGGTTAGCAAACAGCTGAATAATCAAGACAGTCAGGTCAGGTGTCACTATACCATTGCAGAAGAAGAGGGCGCAACAAGAAGACGAAATTGAAAGTCAAACCTATGATATGAATGTAGGCATTTACTGTATGTTTAGTTCATGCATTAGTTTGAGGACGGTTATGGTTTTCTCATCGCTCCACACGGACCTGATGTTTTAACTGTGTCGGTCTGCTGCTTGATGCTGAGCTCCCAGTGTACAACTGGTTTTTAGAGCTTTTCAGGGCATTTTACCCACGTCAAGTGAGAAATATGCTAATATTTACAACTTATTCTTTCTGCATCTTCATCAGATATACCTGATGATGCCAGTGTGAAAATGTCATAAAGTAGCTGTGCTTAATATATATTTTTGGAGCATTAACTCGTGCTCTTGACACATTTAGAAGTGTACAATATGTTGAGGCTGGCAAATTGTATCAACTCAAGCAGAGCTCCTCTGAGCTGAGGTGCAATGTAATATTCTTACCTTAGAAGAGCATTTAAAAAAATCTGCAGGGGACATTCACACCACTGAGTCCAACAAGAACCCTGTGGATCATTTCTAGCACAGCACTGAAACCTTAAGGAAATTGGCCTTCTGAAGGTGAAAAGAGTCCAAGCGTTTTTGTGCCGTATAAAGTCATCGCTTTATAAATTTACCCCAACCATAACTAAACTAAACATGTTTCCCTCCAGTGAGCTTTGCCACGTGCATTGCATTTAAATGTTTCATTCCTTTGCTGAAGTGGGACTCATTTTGTATCTGTAGTAACTCTCTCCTCATCACCAATATATTTTGAACCCGTCACATTAACCTGCGTATACAGTTGCATCCTCCTCCACATCTATTTCCTTACCCCGGCTTCCAGAAGAGCGGCAATCCTATGCTTACAACGTCACTTGTGCTTTCAGCCATGCATTTGATCCCTGTGTAAATTGCTTTCCCCTCAGATAAGTTACCTCACTGACATGTAGATACGGAGAACTGTAACTCCCAAGAGAGTGCTGGTGGAAACATTTTATTAGATCCGGTGGTGCTTTTCAGGGTAGAATTCTTCCTATTACTATCTCCCTCTGCATCTGTCTCTTCTTTGACTGTCATGAGCAAACTGATTCTTGCTTCCTCTCTCCTTTCTTGACCCTTATTAATGATGCATCCACCTATTCCTGTGCTGGCCAGTACACATACATAATCTGCTGTTGTTCCTTCTTAACACTGCACTCAATTCTCACTGTAATCCTGGAGCTCTGCTCATTAATGACGTTTTTACCAAATTCAATAATTACCTTTGCACACATTCACCCCTCACCTCTGATTTTCAAATGCCAGGAAAATATCTATCTGGGGATACGGTGTAATACCCATTATTAGAAATTGGTCTGGTTTTTCCAGACGCTGTGGAGTGAAAGAGAAAGCAGCATCAATCAGTTTCCAGACATGAAAGCACTTTGGTTTTCTGAAGTTTCTTGATGTGCAGTATCAACAACCCACAGTCAAGCCCTGCCATTGTCCACTTTCTAAGCCAAAGATAGTGAAGGTTTCACTGCCAGATGGACAGAAATCAATATGTGCCAGTAGCAGAGAACGGTGATGCGGGACCTCGTTTTAGAGACCCAACACCTGAACATACCCTGTCAGGTCATTCTTTTGTCTCTTATCCTTTTGCTTTCAACATACCAGTGATTTTACAAAACAGACACCACAGATTGCACAAAGTTAAATTCACAAGATATACTGGGCTTTTAAAAATCCAAACACTTGATCATAGCTCCCATATTTTAAATGATATGTTTTGTGTATGCCTCCTGAGACCTGGCTGGGTGATTACGATCAATTTGTTCTGAATGAACTTTACTTTTCTTATCTACTTAAGTCAAGGTCTATTGGATCTGGTGGTGGTGGCAGTGTAGTGTAGCTGTTATCTGCACTTGTGTCCAGATATGTAGCTCAGTGTTAACTTGTCATCCTTCTCTTTTAATAGAAATCACCCTGTTATTATCTGCAATGCCTATTGTTCCCTTAAAATGTTATATTTCAAGTGCTTAAATGCTCATTTGTCTCTGTGGTATTTCAAAATAAACATCTGATTATAAATGTGTTATAAATGTATTAATTATTAAAAAAAATTTACAATGTAGAACAATTAAATTGTATAATGGAACAACTGAGAGAGAGCTGTCTTTCATATGATTTGGCCTGAAACATATTAGTTTGAATTATGAACATGCCTGTCCCATGCCTTGCTGGACATGTCATTTTCATTTTTTACCTTAAACACAATTTATCACAGGCAGTACAATCAAAGACTTAGAAACGGAGTGCAATGATTTGCAAATCCTTTTTGACCTGAACTCAATTGAAGACATAAAAACACAATATATGTAATGTTGTGACAGGGCCAACACAAGACTGAGAAAGTTGTGGAATGCTCCAGAAACACCTGTTTGGAACATTCCACAGGTGAACAGGTTCATTGCTAACAGGTGATGGTATCGTGATTGAGTATGAAAGGAGCATCTTGGAAAGTCGTTCACAAGCAAGGATGGAGCGAGGTTCACCACTTTGTGAAACACTGCATGGACAAGTAGTCCTACGTTTTAAGACCAATGTTTCTCAACACACAGTTGCAGGGAATTCAGGGATTTCACTACAATCCATAATATCATCAAAAGATTCAGAGAATCCACAGAAATCTCTGTACATAACAGGCAAAAACAAAAATCAACAGTGAACGCCCGTGACATTCAATCCCTCAGGCAGCACTGCAACATGACTGTATAAAGGATGTTACCACATGGGGCTCGGGAACACTTCGGAAAACCATTGTTGGTAAACAGTTCAGAGCTGCATCTACAAAAGCAAGTTAAGACTACAATGCAAAGAGAAAACCATATATCAACATCCTCCAGAAACGCTGCTGCTTTGTCTGGGCCTGAGCTCATCTGAGATGGACTGACGAGAGAGAGAGAGAGAGAGAGAGAGAGGAAAACTGTGCTGTGGTCTAAAAGCAAAAGTGATGTAATGCAGCAGCAAACATGCCCCTGTCCCAGCTTTTTTGGACTGTGTTGCAGACATCAAATTCAGAATGAGTGTGTATTTACAGAAAACAATAAGGCCGTAGGATGTGCAAATCATTGCGTTCTGTGTCTCTGCCTGTGTTTTACACAGTGTCCCAACTTTATTTGGAATCAGGGTTGAAGCTTTTCACACTAGATTTTCCTTTCACCCACAAAACAGATCAGTAATTGTTTTCACTTCCCCAAAGTGGGAGCTGTCACATCTGTGCAAGCTACATGTTAACTGTAGGTTTATTGTCATGGCAACAGGCATATAATTTTTTTTTCTCCTATAGCGCTGTTCAGTATTTCATTTCCTTTGTCTCTGTGTACTGATGAATCTGATATGAGAATAATCTTGTTTTGTTGCTGCCAATATACAAGTCACACAGCTTGCCATCTTGATATCTTTAATCTCGAATTAATTGACTATACAGTAGCGTTCATATTGTTTTGGAGCCAAAATATCAGTGGAACCAATATTTATGGTATATTGACTCCACTGCAATCCTGCTAATATATCAGAAACAGGGATCAGCTGAGATTAGCGAACCCTTCAAAGCTGTTCTTGTAATTGCCTTCAAGATCCAACATTTAGACAAGCTCAACTAGAATCAAGAAATGAAGCATGAAATAATTAGGCCAGTTCTTTCTTTCTGACTCCAAATTTCTCTGTGTCTTGTTATTTATTTACCCCAAACCCTCCTTTCCCGACAACGCCTCCAGGTGACGATCTTGGTCGATGGGATTCTCACCACCACCGGCTACACCCAGGAGGACTACACCATGCTGGGCTCTGATGATCTCTTCTACATAGGAGGCAGCCTAAACACAGCGGACCTGCCAGGCTCCCCGGTCAGCAACAACTTCATGGGCTGCCTGAAAGACGTAAGTGCAGCTTGACCTCGGTCCCAACAGAGGACTGGAAACACTATCCGACCCTCCTTAGATAGCACCACCCCTTCCTATAGCAGAGCATGCTCTGCGTATAGAAAATCACCCCTCACATTCATATTGATTCTCCTGCTGTAGGGTATTTGAAGGAGAAACATTCACCTGAGAGGCTGCGCTGTGCTGAACATATGCATTTATAGATTCCTGCGGGAATCCCTTTGATAGAGCGAATATACATAAGAAACAGATGCATCTTCTCATGTTCATTCCTGAAACACAGTCAGCTTTCACTGCTATATCCACATTTTTGAAGCTTTTTAACTCTGACCTGTACCTGTCACATTAATTATTTTGAGCAAGAAAGTTAAGATCATGTCCTCAGCATTAGAAAGGGAAGAGACAAAGCAGTGAATTATGGGTTAATGCTCACTTTCAGCCTGGTCTTACAATTTAATGAAGTGAGCAATCTCACGAAAACCAAATGAAATGCTGTGTGCATTAAAAGCAAGAGGACTGCTCTCTCTAACCAAGCAAGGATTAGAAGAAGAAGTGCCGAAAACAGACAGTAGTTTAGATTAAAATAGTGAAGTGGAAGGTAACAATAGCATCAGGGTGACTGTTGGGTGCATGCATATTTTCTAGGGGTCAATAACCAACACAAACAACGGAATTTTCTTCTGCCAGAGACACTTACGTCAAAGGATATAAGACCATTTATTCCATAAACGCTTATAAACTGCTATTAGGCTTTGCTCTTCATCCCCATTAAATCCAGCAGCATGGGACTCAGCTGGGAGTACAATGCACCAAGGACAGAACAGACGCATCGTTTAGATATGGGATACACAAAATGCACAAGGCAAATAGAGCTGAAATAACCTGACTAAGCTAGTAACAGCAGCTTCCTGCTGTGTGAGAGTGAGGGCTTGGCAGATTATAAAGACCGCTATATTATCTTGTTAAAAGTAGATTGATTACTTCTTTGAATATTTTTGGATAGGCTACTGTGTTCTTGACTTCAGTGCTCTGCCAGAACGAACTTAAAAAGATCTTTCTTGTCAGTTTTGAATTTTCTTATTGGGGTTTCGCTTGCCAAGTCCTAACCACAAAGCAGTATTTATGTCAGAGAACTGAAATCTTCAGACTGCTGCGTTTGTTGCCACAACAAGTAATCTGTGTTTCAAAGTGTAGTCCCATGACACATTGATAAAGAAGTTACAGACAAATTCTTTACAGGATTCAGGGTTTGTAGCTGTGCTGGGCTGTAAGGATGGTAGTGTTGGCTGGTCGGCCTGTCGTCCACCACTTTGGTCCAAACTTGGCTCAGCAACCATTGGATGTGATTGCAATGAAATTTTGTGGTTCGACTGAGGATGAATCATACAGACTTTGATCTCCTGGTGTTTTCTCTAGTGCAACCACAAGGTGGACAGTTGTGGTTTTGAGGGTCTCAACAACTGTTTGATGTATCGCTATGATATTTGCTGCAGTTAATCAGGGTCCCAAGAGGATAATCTGTTGTGATCTTCTAATTTTTATCGTGCCATCATCAGGTCAAGATTTCAGTTTGATCAGTGCTTTGGTTTATGAACAGATACCTGCAAAACTTTCCCATTAGCCTCAGCTGTACTGTTTTGTGCTATGAATGAATGTAAGCATGCTAATAGGCTAAACTAAGATAGTGAGCCTGACAAACATTACTTAAACATCAGCATGTTAGCATAGTCAGTGTGAGCATGTTGGCATGCTAATGTTAGCATCTTTCACAGATTACTACAGTACTGAAGTATAACTTCAGAGATCCATTGAAATGCTCTTGGCTATTACTTTTTTTAGGTTTTTGCTTTTTTTACATTTTGAATCAGAAGGTCCACACATTCTACAGATATGTAATTTTGTCCTTTAAACAGCAGTACACACACATTTAAAATGAATGTGTTTGTCATAGAACTGGCAGCATTCATTAATAAAGTATATAACATTAGCATTTTAAAGCACTCAAGCGTTGACTGAATGTTTTTTAAACGGAGTGCCTGCATAACTACTCTGCAGCGTGAATATACTAAAATGAAAATGAGATGTTATTTATGTACAGGTTATTGTCCCAGCACCGCTGCCAGTACTGCAACCTCCGCTCTGTGGGCGGTGTGGCTGGTGGTGGTGTTTAGACTGACTACTGCTGTGCATAGTCACACGGATGTACTGTAGGCATGCAGGGAGAGTATGACGGGATAAAGAGTCATGAAGATGGGATGACAAACCCGAAAAGTTGCAGTAATGAGGGTGAGTGGTGACGGAGGCAGAGCTGATCAAGTGGGATCAGCCTGCCAGCAAATCCAGGAGCCAAGTTCAGAGACAGGTCAGGCCAAACCAGAGCTTTGAGTTTGGTGATGAAGTAGAGGAACAAAGCTCTGCGGTGAATGCAAAGCATTTACACATAAATATTCATGTTAATTCACGTGGGAAAGAAAATGAGCAGTGACTAAAATGTGTATTGTATAAGCATTGGGTTTATTTAGTGGGATATCTGTCTTATTGTGTTGAATGTAGATGAGTGTGGGCCATGACTAATCTCTCTAGACGTTACATGATAATAGATGTGAGTGCTGCTGGGTAGAGGCCATCAGGTTCATCAGGAACAAGAAAAATAATGGCCGCTTTCTGACAAATGTCTCGACTACAACAACTAGCAGAGAGATGAATCTGTCTTTCAAGTCACCTGCCTGCTGGTCTGTAGTAAGTGTGCCCACAGGATATCCCGCGGCGCATCATTAGGTTGCTTTACTTAAATGCTTCAAAGATTGTACCCAATTTGGTTATGAAGAATGAGCTCACATGGCTGTTAGCCGCAGAGAAGGTCTTCATTCTCAGACTGCTGTTATTCTTCACCACTTGAGCATAAAAGACACGAGGGCTTTGTCAATCGGCACTAGAAGAGCTTTATTCTTGTGTTTTGGGATGCTTGGTAATCCTTGTCACATACAACAGGTGTCTGAATTGGTGAAATAGGATTCCACTTCCTGTATTGTCCTTTGGCTTATATAATAGCCCTGCAGAGGTCACAGTGTGCCTTTTAGTGTTTCAAGTTGTAAATGATTTGTAACTGCTAACGCGCTGGTCCCACTTGGTGTGTGCATCTTGACTGACCATCTTCCCATTTAGAAATTGCCTGTTTCTCGATGGTCAGTTTCCCCATCTGATTTTACTGCTTAATTAGTCACAGTGAGACAGGGTGAAGTGTGATTTTGGCTCAAATTGCCTCTCAGCTCGACTGTTAGTCCTCTGTGCAGCGTGGTGTGTCACCTCAGGCACTGACTGGTTGCAGAGCAGTGTGGCAGATAACAGTGGGCTCTGGGTGACTTACAACTGATACAAAATGAGACAAGGATTGTTGTCTCCTGCTGTGCATATTGATGAACCCAGAATGAAAGCAGAAAATAACAGAATAACAGCACGAAGAAGCACGCACTAGCGTTATATGGAGGTATGCTTTCAGTTTAAACAGGGAGTTGTATATCCTATATTTAATATAAGCAAATGTCTTTAAAAAAACTTTTTCTATTTCTCTTTGTTTCCTGTGATTTATGTAAAATACCAAATCAATAGCCAGATGTTCCTCAAAGACAGGGTGAGGCCTGTTGCACATCCACTGTAGCCAGTCATTGTTTAGCTGCTTCTGCATCATAAGATCAACAATGAAAAGTTTATGCCCTCTTACATTTACTAAATGTACCTCTTAAAGTGATAAATTGTGTGTTGTGCTTGTAAAGGATCGAGTCCACCTCTCTCCCACCCACCAGCTCTGCTTGGACTTGATCTTTTTCAGTTTACTTAGTATAACCACACATGATTGTTTGCCATTGTGTAGGTGCTATGTCTGTCATTCCTCCACTCCGAATTTAAGGTTATTCTACTGTCAGACCCATTGTACGTTCCTGGGTGAGTCAGCAGAATGTCTAAAATTTAAATGTTTGCTTTTACGTCCTAACCTAAATGCATTTTCACAAGCTTTTTAGGTCTTCCTGCCTTCTTCTTTTCTCATGACGATTTTATAGTTGAAGAAGAAATTGTGAAACATCCAGATCAAAAACTTGGCAGACTCTTGGTGTGGTGAGGAAAAATCTCTGGTTTTCACAGTCAGTACCAACCAGTATAATACAGCATGTTCAGTTCTTCATGCTTCCTCTCACTCTGCACAGATATGCAGCACAAGTAAGGCACAATCTCAGTGAGGTCAAACATGATCGATTTTTTTAAATGATTATTATTATTAATGCATCAAGTGCTTCGACATGCATACCATTAAAGGTGCACTCTGAATGTGAAATCAAGTCTGAGTTCAGGGATGATTCAACATGTTTTCTGCTGCGTGTCCTTGTAAATGCTGTTGTGTCATATCGATTCCAGTATTTATTGATGAGTAATATTCAGCCTTTGTGCTGAATTTATTGCTCTCTCCAGCTGTCATCTCACCATGACATCTCTCTCATTTATTAGGTGGTCTACAAGAATAATGAGTTTAGACTGGAGCTGTCACGCCTGGCCGAACAGCGAGACCCTAAGATCAGTATCCATGGTGACCTGATATTCAGCTGCGAGAATGTGGAAGCCCTGGAGCCGGTCACCTTCGACACACCGTCTGCCTACTTGACATTGCCCAGGTGGAACACAAAGAAGACGGGCGCCATATCTTTTGACTTCCGCACCACAGAGCCCAGCGGCCTGCTGCTGTTCAGCCACGGCAGCCTGCAGGGTACGCAGCCTGACAGGAAGCCCAGGGCCGACTTCTTCGCCATAGAGCTGCTGGATGGATTTCTCTACCTAGTCATGGATATGGGTTCTGGCAGTATCAAGATGAAAGCCAGTAACAAGAGGCTAGATGATGGCGAGTGGTGCCACGTGGACTTCCAGAGGAAAGGGCGCAACGGTAAGAGAATTACGTGTATTTGTGAAGGCAGGGGAAGCCTTCTGTCGGCTTCTGTTAGTGTGTTTCTCCAGTTTTGGCTGTGGAGGAGAAAAAGGGTTCCAAGCTGTGAAATCGCCATATGCCAGCATGGATACAGTCACATCGGCATGCTCTTGCTTTTTATTCACTGCAGTGAAACAGGCGTGCATATTAGCTTTTAATTACAATGATATTTTTAGTTGCTATAATCTATGTATGACATTTTGAAATCTGTGTTACCCCATTTCACAAGTGACCGATTATACAGTCACCCACCTCGAATTGGCCCTTATTAGTACAATCCAAATGTCTGCCTTATTAGCAGAAGCCAAAAAAAAAAAAAACACTATTCCTTCTCTATTTCATCCTTCACATTTCTATAAATACATTTCCTTCCATCTCGAGCAGAGTAAGATTAGTCATTTATAATTCTTCACTTTCCAGAGCAAGTTTTAGCTTCTGCTTCTGCTCACCAAATCAGTTCCCAAGGACTGGCCGTACAGTTTCTTAATCCCCCACTTTTAAGACAAGCAAAGACGAGTGCCCACTTCCTCAATCTCGCAGTTTGTTCTCGCTTCTCACCCACACACACCTGTCTTCATTTTCTCCAGCAAAAGCATTGTATGAGTACAAGTTGACTCACTACCTGCCCTACAGGCTTTATCTCTGTGAACAGCCAGAGCATCCCCTTCTCTGCTAATGAAGGCAGTGAGATCCTTGACCTAGATGGGGAAATGTATCTCGGAGGTTTACCTGAGGATCGGCAAGCCCTCATTCTTCCCCCTGAGGTGTGGACGGCATCCCTCAGCCTTGGCTACGTGGGCTGCGTGAGGGACCTCTTTATTGATGGACAGAGCCGGAACCTGTGGAGGCTGGCGGAGGTTCAGAGCGCCACAGGTGTCAGCAGCTTGTGCACCAGAGAGACTCACGTCAGGTGTGCCAGAGACACATGTGCCAACGGTGGACACTGCAGAGAAGGCTGGAACCGCCATATTTGTGACTGCAATGGTACCGGCTACCTAGGTCCCAGCTGTGAGAAGGGTAAGAATGTCTGAGAAGGATGGTAGTGAGGATACTGTAAGGGAATTGAAAACGCTGCTGCAAAGCTTTTAACACACTTTGCCCAGTATTTTATTTATTAACTTAGCTGTGTAGTGGCTGGAAAGTGCCTGCACAGATGGGAAGACTGTCGATACAAAGAAAATTCATTAGCAGGCTTTACTGCTCAGGCCTCGTAAACAATAATAGTTTCATTTGCAATTGCAGCATGATCGTCTACATATCTGCATCTCTATGCATAATGAGCGCTGTGCCCTCAACTGAAAATTACAGAGCACATCCACACAGCAGTGTAGGTGACAATGAAAGCACAAAAGAAATTTGTCATTTAAGCCATTGAAAAGTAAATTAGAGTATTTTCTTACACTGTAGTGATTCATTAATGAGTTGTCAGTATCATGAGGTTGCCAGTACTATGAGTGTTTCATTAAAAATGCAGTGCTGCAGAGTGATTCGGCCTTAATCATTCTGCATTTACCATGCAGATGATTTTCTCACAGAAAGGCCAAATTACGCAGCTCCATTGGCAGCTAATAGCATGAGGATATATGAAAATCCCCCTTGTATTGCATTGTGATGGGTATAAATCCTTCAGAAATTTGATTGCGGCTGCAATCTTGCCGCTGTCTTCCTATGCTCCAGGCTTTTTCTGCCATCTGGTGCGACTGATGAAAACTGCAATCTAAAATTTTATGTCACTGTAGCACCTGAGATAAGCTCCAATAGAATTCAGGTGTCTTTCGTTAAATACCACTTTCTGTTTTTAATTTTGCATTGTGATTCCCGCTGTTTCTTCCTCCTGATATCCGTAGAGGCCACCATGGTGAGCTATGACGGCAGCATGTATCTGAAGGTGGTGCTGCCAAGGACGATACACACAGAGGCAGAGGATGTGTCCCTCCGCTTCATGTCCCAGAGGGCCTTTGGGCTGCTGATGGCCACCACCTCTCAGCAGTCGGCGGACACCTTGCGTCTGGAGCTGGACGGAGGCAGAGTGAAACTCACTGTGAACCTGGGTAATGCTGCTGCAGGAAATGCGAGCATTTAATACCAGTTGACCTTTTACTAAGCTAGAGCTAGTCACCTAGCTAGATTTCCCATGGCATTAGTTTATCTCAGACTCTCCCATACCCATCTTCATACACAATAACTACAGTTGCTTAAAAATAATGAGCACTTCCCTTGAATCTGCTGCATGTTGCAGGAAATTATTCACTTTTTTTCCAGAGACCTGGCTGTGTCAGATTTTATGCAGATTTTTTATGTGTGATTCTATTTAACTGGACATTAATGGATTGAATTACCTATGGTCTGTTTCCAATCACAGTGATAACACAATGAAAGACAGACTTAATGTTTTGGATGTCATTAAGGAACAATTTTCATATGAACTAATAGGTTCATTCATTACATTAGCTGGATTTTAGAAAGAGATCATGTGGAGTCTAAAGTGGGTCATCTAAGAGTGGGGTTTAATGAATACGTTTATTTGCTCTCTGTTGGAGAGTTAGATGCAGAGATCGATATCATCATCATATCTGTCCATGAACTATAAGGGCTACAACCAGTAGGGCAAAGAGATGACAACAAAATCCACCTGCCTCCACCTTGAAATCTCATTTGTTTAACCTGCACATACAACTGAAGTATTAAAACGACTGTTTGCCGTATTAGGGGGTGTTATATGTCTGACCATTTCTTGGCCAGGCACAGTAAGTTCCCGGAGTCTTTGCTGGTTCCCTGGCAACTACACAGAGCCATGAAATAGTCTGACTCAACGGCTTTGCAGTAGAACATGTGTCGTATTTACACTTTGGTTTCTGTTAGCAAGCCGCGTGCTGTAGCTTCATGTTGAACAGACAGATGTGACTGTGGTACTGATCCTCTAAATCTGTCTTTCCACCAGAAAGAAAGAAAATGTATTTTGCAAAACTTTTGGTTTAAGTCATCAGGGATTACTGTGGACATGGTGGTTTTACAGTTACTTAAGAGTCTAGACCACCAGGATATCCAGACAGCATAGTTTTAGCACAGGTATTTTTCAGCTTTACTGTGAAGCAGAACAGAAAAGCAAATGTTTGCCGGTCTTGAAAAGCTTACAGTGTACAGGTAAAATGGGGATGGGGGTTAACATGCAACAAAGGTCCCCGGCTGGAATCGATCCTTAACCATTTGGCCCCCAGGAAGAATTAGAATCTTTCATTTCGTGGATAAAATAAAACATAAGAAATACAAACCAGAACAACTGAACGAAATAAATCAAAAATACTGTATCAAGAATCTCAAATCAATCTTCCAAAACGTTATGAAGGAATAACTCAAGGCGTCTAATGACTTTTTAAGCAACTGCAGGTGTATGTATTCTGCCTCTCTCTCTCTTCCTCCCTCTCCCTCCCTCTCTCTCTCTCTCTCTCTCTCTCTCTCTCTCTCTCTCTCAGTTCATCCAGTGGTCAGGTCCCATCTGACCGTCTCGGCTCTTTCAGCCCTTCAATGGCTTGTCTGCAGTTCAAGGAGAAGGCAGTCAGAGACCAGATCCATCATTACGCTGAGATATTACCACTTAGACCACTCACGCCATAAATGTGACCGTTGTAGTTCCCTCCCCTCACATTTACCGGCCTGTCCAGTGTTAGAGTCGCTTCGCTGAACAGAGGGTGCCAGTGATGGACGCGCATGCACACACACATACACACACATACGCACACCTGCAGCAGAAAGTCACTCTGGTCTCTGGCTGTCTGTATCCACTGCTCTGTGATGGTTGACAGCTTGAGAGCACACCTCAGCCACATAACTTATACCAATATATTCATATAGTAGGATAAATTGGTTTTATTATTCAGACATGCAAATAATGAGAGAGTGGATCCATTTTGAGGCCAAATATATGAATATCTCAGAGGGATTTAGAAGATAATAGCTGTTATAGACATAAGAAAATGTTAGCAAAGCATCATATTTGTGCTGTTGTCATTCTTTTCCATGGTGTAAGGTTCATTGTGGCTACAGGTGTGCAAATCGCCCTTTTCCTCTTTGAAAGAATATTAGCATGAGCTCAGTAGTTTTAGTTTAAGAGTGAAGACCGATCGGGTTTGGGCTTTTGTGTAGAGGTGCACTGGTGCCGTAGAGTAAGTGTAATACTTATACTATTGCACTTATAATCTTAAGTGCACATTCATGACTGTCCTGTTCTCTGGGAAATGTATCAATCACATTCATTTGTGCATCACTTAACATATGGATGCAGACTAATCCTTAATTGCATACATAATTACAGTAATGGCTTTAACTTAAGAGCTATTGTCCAGTAAGTTCATCATGGTTCATCATTCCTTTATGTGAGAGGCTTTAAGATTTTTATTCAGTTTCACGTGTTCAAACCTTCAATCAAATCTAGCACAGGTTGCATTTTTATTATCAGCCTCAGACATTTTTCCTCACTGCAGTGCATGTTTGCTCTGTTACCATGTCAGTAAAACCATCAGTCGTGGAATCTGAAAAAGTCAAATTCATTTGCAGAAGCTGAATATTAGCAGCCGCATCAAAGCCGATACCGCTGCTAAAAATAATACCGGTGCAGCTCTACTTTCATGGTCAATAAAACTCTTATTGATCCCAACTTTGATCTGGTCTATTGTACTCCCAGCAGTGCCAGACACATGCTGTGGTTCTCCTTTCACTCGCTGTTCCTTTTTCTAACATTATGTACACCACAGGGAGGAAAGTGGCGGTTTAGACTCTCGAGACTGTCCCCGGATGGTGGGCTCTGAAAAGCACTGAAGTGTCTGCAGAATGTACCTTGAAGGATGTGAAATATTCTCCTCTTTTGTGCTGTTCTTTTTTCTTTTAATCTCACCATCTCACTCTCTCTCTCACCAGATTGTATCAGGATAGACTGTAATCTCAGTAAGTGTCTCCTATGATTATTTACAGTACCATGATTTAGAGAACATGCAGTGTGGTATAATCATGTGCCTCTTCTTGTGAAACACATCATAATTTGTTTATTATGGCCCACAGTTCTCATTGTTTACTGTTGCTTTTAACCTACTCATGAGCATCATTACAAAGATAAGTACAGGAATGAAATTTCACTGTGTTGTACTGTTGACTATAATCGGATCTTTTTTGCTCTAGACTCATGAAATCCACCTTTTAGTAACAATTTAAGTTACACATTTTCTCTTTATTGCAGAGCAACAATGTTGTAATCAAATGTAGCTAAATTTGACAAACAGTAGTTGCTGTTGTGCTGCCAGTGAGTCTATCATTCATTTGCCTGTGACTAATTTTTTCACATAGCTCATAATTGGGCACAGTTCAAGTGCAATCAGCAGTTATCAGTGGTGAGAAAAGCAGTGCTCAGTCTCTGGAGAAAAATGCGATTTTGCTGCTGGATAATCGCACTGCAGTGGCGGCGCTAAGATTAATTTCAAGCTTAGCCTGATATCTGATCAATAGATGAGTATGAGATGAGACTGTCAGCTCTTAAAGAGGCTTGTTTTTGCCTAAATGTTGAGACATGTCAGAGTTACAGTTTAACGCAGCCAATTCTCCTCATTTTAGTGTAGTGATGTAGTGGAACACATTCTTTATAAGTAAATTAAATCAGCAGATTTCTCTTTTTCATGACAAATCCTTTGAATATAATAAATGGCTGAATCTAACTACTCGTCCCACATCAACAGACACTTGTTATCATGCTTTGTGATACCGTGAAGATTTTAATTGTAGGAGGCATCCTGGACCAGATGTGCCATAAAATGCAGAATGAGTGCACTGGATGAATGTAAAGCGTGTCTAAAATCCTTCAACAAGAAAATGTACTTAATGAACACACTCAAGACAAGACAAGAACATCCACTGAATACATTTTCAGGAACTGTGGGGTATTTAAGTGAGCACCCATAATTCCATTGATTAAAAGGCAGATGAATGTCAAAGGCAGATCTTCTTCTGCATCAAGAGAATTGATTTTCTGGTATTCTACGTTGTTGTGAAATGAAGTGGTACTTTAGGTTGAACCGAGGTAATGTTGGAATTTATGATGTAGATTGTCGCTCTCACCTGATAGTGAGAGACAGGCAATTTAAGTTTTGGTTCAGACTACAGCGGTGTGAGAAATAGATAAAAGCTATTGCCAGTGGAGAGGTGGACGACTCTCTGATATAGATCATCCAATATGGAGGAGGCTTGTGAATGCTTATGAAAGTTATCAGTATAATCGAGTGCCGGCTGAAAGCTTGTTTCCACCCCTCATGTATGAATAATTCCTGAATTCATATAAAATGAAACTGCTAATGTTCAATGATTTGCAGAGCAGCCATATTAGTCATTACACTGTATTTATGCCTAACCTGAGATGAAAGGAACCCATTGCATCCAACTGTTTATGTGCTCTCAAACATATTTTAACATCTAAGCATGCACAATAGGAAAATCAATAACCCACAGTCTGTATCTATTGATCTGAGATGCTGATTTAATGGCTACACAGAAAAAAGAGCTACATTTATTGTTACAACATATTTACGACACATCGCACGCACTCTGAGCCTAAGCAACAGCCCATTATGTTGAATGGATTACTTGTTTTTCTCTGATCAAGGTGAGTAGTGTGCGTGTGCATTCATAGGTGTGTGGATGCTTGGAGAGATGTGAGGTGTGTGTGTACTGTCTCTGTAAACCAGTTCAGTGACTCACCTGCAGGAGAGACATTTATAGCCTTTTCAAACGGTTCCCTGCACTCAGTCGAAAGTAAAATATGCAGAGAAATACTTGTGGAAATAGCAAAGAAGATATATTGAATGTGACTTATTAAAAGCAAGGCTGTATATCCTTTATCTCATCAGATATCTGCCCTGGAAATTGCCCTCTCTACCAGCAGATGGCATTGTACCATCATGCACTGTGCACAGAAACTCGCCCACATTTCTGTATGCACATTAATCGTCTTCCTGATCAGTTAAACTGTATGTATGCTACACCGGTGACCTGTGAAGAGCATGATTCTACAGATGCGATGATGGATGGTTTGCTAATGCATTTTATGAAAATGGAGCCAAATTTTAAATTGCAAGAATTACCTGCCTAAATGATTTAAAACGATCATCATTTAGTGAGAGCTGTCATTGGGGAGAATTATAGTTTGTGCCAAAGACTCATTATGAATTTTAAATATGTTTGTTTTGACTACTTTAACTGATTAGCTTACAGCTTGATTACAGGAAGAAGATTTCTCAGGTGAGGGATCTCGCGAGTGTGGCTTATTTCTGAAGGAATCAAAGAGACAGCCCATCTGCAGCAGCTGCTTGGAAGCTGTCAGTGGGAGGGTAATAGTTGTAAGAACAAATGTTGCTGCAGTGCACTTGATTAATTCTCTGGAATCTGGGGAGTAATGCTACACTACACACTTTTGAAATGAGGCATTTGTTCTCCAAAATTGCAAAATTACCATAGCATGCTTTGATTAACATGCACATCCTGCGTTCAAAGTCGCAGCTCACTCATAATGCTGACCTGTATAACCACACTATGCCTTTGAAGTTATCCTTGTTTGAAAATATTAATCAAATTCAATTTTAACTGAGGATCAAACTGGACAGAATAGACCCAGAATATGTGCAGCCTGCCTTGAGTGTCTGGAAGCTGAGCTTGTGAAGGGAAGGCTCTTTGAAAGGAGCCTACAGTTTAAAGGGTGTACAGTCAGATGTCTGTGTGAATACATATAAACTCCACTATTTTACCACCCGCAGCAGTGTCAGAGACAGGTCACTATTAGTAATATGAAACACAGAGAGCACAATTTTACTATGTGTATTTCATTCATTATGACTCCACCTTCAAATCAAACACCACTACAGCAAATAAACTAGTAATTTTATTGAAAAAGCACTTGTTTTAGCATTGCACTCTCATAACATTGTCATATTCCCAATTGGCGATTTATGGAAGCCATGAACGGCCATTCATGCGATGTCTTTTTAAATGTGGCTATCTTGAGATAGAAGTTAATTATTGCATTATCTCAAGAAACGAGCTTTGTTGTATTGTCATTTCAAGAGAAAACAAAAAATCTTTTTCTATTTATTAAAATGTCTATCAGACATCAGGAGTGCCATGCCAGCATGCATAGATGGATTGACAATTATAACAACTGATTCAAGCTACAGATGTCAGATCAGGAAGTGCCCATTACTGATGATCAACGCATCAGAAATTAACTTTAAGGTCCTTTATCAATCTTCAGCAGCTACGCCAAAAATGTGTTGATAAAAGTCCGGGGCCGCAGGCAGTGGGTGTCTACAGGGTCAGTGGTACACTGGGGAGCACGAGGCTATGTACAGTGGGATGGGCTTGCGTGTCTCAATGAACCAGATGGCCTTAATGTCTTTCCCTCTGCCATGTTGATAGGCTTTATTTGAGAAGCTGTTGGCTGAAGCAGAGAAAAGTAATTTTCTCGTTAAAAATTATGTTATCTCGAGAAATCTGCCTTTTGTTTTCTTGACTTTACGAACCTGTTATGAGCAAACAAGCTTTGCCGTCTTGAGATAACGAAATAATTAACTCACAAT
Source organism: Chaetodon trifascialis (assembly GCF_039877785.1). Lineage (NCBI taxonomy): Eukaryota > Metazoa > Chordata > Actinopteri > Chaetodontiformes > Chaetodontidae > Chaetodon > Chaetodon trifascialis. The sequence continues at coordinate 13,660,566 of NC_092071.1, read as the reverse complement.
GTTGAGATAACAGCATAAGAAAATAATTGCAAACACAGCCGCCCTGCACAAAAAGAATCAGAGAAATCTTCTTTCTCACTCCAGACAAACGTCTTTCTTGTCAAAACTATAAACTGTCTAAAACTTGGACACAGTCTCTGTAACATCACCCGTAGATTTCTGAAGCGCCATTGTGGAGCTCAGTGACATTTTAATATGGGGTCTATGGGGATTGACTCACTTATGGAGCCATCCTCAAGTGGTCATTCAAGGCAGTTTTTGGCACTTGTGCATTGACTTCATTTTTCAGCCCCAAAGGTCGCCACTTAGTCAAAACCTGGTGCCCTCATTACCCACAATGCAACTTAACAGTCAGCAGCTCAGTGGTCTCCCACTGAGAAATAAAACTGCAACTATATTGTTATGTTATACTGTATATGTTATGCTAGTAGCAGCTAATGTAGCCTCAAGGCAATTTGCCAGACCTAGCTACACAATGAAAGACAACTACAACTTAGTAATACTGCCCAAGACTTGTAAACCGGCTTTGATAGTCAGATAAAATAGTCAGAGTTCCCGTTTAATGTGTATCTTCAGGTATCCAATAAAATTCTGTCCAGTTAATATATACCTTAATGCAAGAAAATACAAGACAATGCTATCCTCTTAAGAATTTTAACTCTGTTTTTCTCTTTGGTATTAGGATGTTTGGGTTCAGACACTGACATTAGATAGGAGCGAAGCTCCCCTCTGAGAAGCACAGATAAGATGAATTGTCCCTGCTATCCAGCACCAGCTCCTCTTTTATTATAGCAAATCTGGTCTGTTCCTCTGTTTTCATGATAGAGATTTACTAGGTAAACATTTCTGCTTTTGTGTTGGACATGATTCCAGCGAGTGGTTTGTTTTTTTCATTATCTACCTAAATCCATCAAATATAGAGGGAGCAGGGTTTGACGTGATTGATCTGTCTGGTCTGCGTAGTCAATATTCAGCAGGTGGATGGTGGGTATCATGCTGTGTGCTGTAAAGACACTTGATATGCAGCCCTGGACAAAGTCTCCAGTTGCAGTTTTATTTCCCTGAGGAGCAAACAGTGAAGTGTTCGGAAACCAGTTGATGTTTTCCATTTATTGCCCTCTGTACGTCCCCTGTAATTCTCCTGCACCCTGAGCTCAATTAGACAGACAAACCCCTAAAGGCACAGTCAGCTTAGGCAAGGCATGGCCAATTAGTTTCCCAAGCGATGTCAGAACTCCTTTGAACTGCCGTGTCGGCCTGTTGCATAGGCACTGATTCGGGACGACGGTGCTGCAGTGGCAAGCTTCTGCACTGTGACCTATTTTGAAACCAGTGAAAAAGGCAGCGGATAGTGCAGAAATTCTGAAACTTATAGCTGTACGTTTGAGGCTCGAGATAATACCTATCATGTTTCCCCAGTAGACATCAATTAAGTAACCTTAAAACCAGAAAGCATGGGTCAGGCTGTTTTACTACAGAAATTATTTCACAGATATTGGCCGTTCAGTGGCTTGTTTCATTTCTCTGTTAACTGAGTATTTAGTGAATGCAAATTGTTGGTTGCAAGTAAGTGTTGATGGCTGTATGTGTGTGAGTGATTCTGTAAGTTAATAGTCTGGGTGTCTTGAGCAGAGAGTGCTTGTCATGTTGAGAGGAAAGAGTGTATACTGAGCTGATATTGTATGATTGTCACTTGACGCTTTCCTCCTCTTAGGCAAGGGACCAGAGATACTCCTGCTTGGCGAGAAGCTGAATGACAATGAGTGGCACATGGTGAGGGTGGCGCGGCGTGGGAAGAACCTGCAGCTTTCTGTGGACAACGTGACTGTGGAAGGTATAGTAGGAATGAAGGAGCTGTGCTTACAAATTGAAAGGTATTTGCAATTTAAGCTGCATGTTGTGTTCCACAGGCCACATGACTGGCGCCCACACCCGCCTGGAGTTCAATAACATTGAGACAGGGATCATGACAGAGCGGCGTTTCATCTCCGTGATGCCCTCCAACTTCATTGGCCATCTTCAAGCTCTCTCCGTCAACGGGATGCTCTATCTGGACCAGTGCAAGAACGGCGACATCTCCTACTGCGAGCTGAACGCTCGGTTCGGCATGAGGCACATTGTGGCCAATCCTGTAACTTTTCTGACTCAAGCCAGCTACTTGGCCTTCTCCACCTTGCAGGCCTACGCCTCCATGCACCTTTTCTTCCAGTTCAAGACCACCAGTCCTGACGGCCTGATACTGTACAATTCTGGAGATGGCAGTGACTTCATTGTGGTGGAGCTGGTCAAAGGGTAAGTGCTGAGGTGTTAGGATTGAGCTATAATCCTCATGCAGGCTTGGGCTGAGAAAAGACAGAAGAGGCTATTTGGGGTATGAACGAATTATTTACATATACCTTATTATGTACTAGTACTAGTCTTTTGTTTCATTCCAACAATATTTGTCTCGGGAAAACTGAAGAATAGTCTTCTTTTTTAGTTACCTAATTCATATCTGGACTCCATCAGCCTGCAGCACTGTAGAGAGACACAAAAGAGCTTTAAAATAATTTGTCCATTATAAATAATTTTGTTTAAGGGAGAGAAAAAGAAGAAGAGAGGAAGCATGAATGAAGAAACAATAGCTGCCATTCTGACAGCAGCACCAGTGTCATTCTCACTCTCAGACCTACTCAAGCACATTTGGAAACAAATGTGTTCCAAATGTTTTATTCACTGTAAATAATTTTTGTTACATGGAGAATAGCAGAGAAAGGTTGTCGAAACAAAGCAAGCAAAGCAACAATTGTAGCTTCCCACTGTCAAACCTCGCACAGACATTCTCCCAGTAAGCAATTAGTCAGCAGGAGGCCTTGTTCAGCTCTGGAGCCTGCAGCAGAAGCTTGCACAGCCAAACACAGATGAAAAATGGCTTCCAACACCTCTGTCATAGTTTTCAGTCTGCTCAGTGCTATGTGTGAAGTGTAGCAGCTTTGTCGTGGATGTTGCTTAACTTTGATTCAGGCAAGATTTCATTCTATTGACAGCGCACTCTCTGCTGATCAAGTTTAACATCAACATGATGGCGTGCCTTAAGCCTTACAGTGTGTTTCCATTCTTTCACTCTTTGAACATCAGCAAAGCAGTTCAATATTTCTAATTCTGAGCCGCCTCTATGGTGGTGTCACAGAACAGACAGCAGCTGCATGCAATCAGTCATTTGCAACATGCTATAATCACAAACAAGCCTCACACATAATGGCTTTGAAGTATTTAATTACCTGGTTTGTAAATGACGTGTGGTATGTGGAGAATTATTACTGGATAAGGAGTACTGAATGTAAACATCTACACTGTCCTGTAGGTACATTCATTACGTTTTTGACTTGGGAAATGGTCCGTCACTAATGAAGGGAAACTCTGACAAGCCGCTCAATGACAACCAGTGGCACAATGTGGTGATCTCCCGGGACAGCAACAATGTGCACATCCTTAAGATTGATTCCCGCACTGTCACCCAGCACGCCAATGGAGCCCGCAACCTGGATTTAAAAGGTAAGTTATCAGGTGATGCAGTGAATACTCACACTGGATATTCAGTGTGTATGCTCCCTCTGTCAGATTCTATTGTAAACCAATTATATTTGAATACATTCACCCTAAAATTTGCATTATCTTGAAGTTTTGTGTAAAAATCATCACTAAATATGGCTTGATTTGATTAGTTTTTGGGTTTCTTTGTATTTTTTGTTCTAGTATTGTGATATTCTCTAAAAAGAATACATGCACTTAATAAAACTTATAGTGTTCAGTTTTTGTTGACATTGTTAAAATGTGTAATTCTCCTCCTCCTGCATCTCACAGGTGAGCTGTACATTGGTGGTGTTGGTAAAAGCATGTACAGCAGCCTGCCCAGGTTAATAGCATCCCGGGAAGGATACAAGGGCTGCTTGGCATCTGTGGACTTGAATGGGAGACTCCCCGACCTGTTGGCTGATGCCCTCCACAAGGTGGGAGAGGTGGAGCGCGGCTGTGGAGGTGAGGCGGGGGAGCACGCTGGGAAGTATGAAACACCTGTGAATTATGCCTGTAATCTGATTTCCCCCTACTTCCAATCAGAGGAACTCAGAGTGGCTGCTCACTGAAAACTAATTACACCATATTTGTTATGGTATTAAACAGCTTTGTTGAACGCGCCATTATGATTGGCCAGTGAGCACGTTCTGAGCTTTTATTATTCCTGATTATATACGCCAACATGTGCTCACATCACTCTGCAGTCCAGAACTTTAGCTGCTATTGTTGAGCTCTAATCAACCAAAAAAGCACTCAGAAGAGCTCCGAGTCCTGCTAAGGTTGAATAATCTCAAGTGATCTCCCCAGGTAGCCATTATTTTTACAGGAAACACTGGCTATGACACAATAGTTATATAAGTATACCCAAAGTTTGGCTTGAGGGTGACACTTGGGTAAAGGTCATGGAGTCTCCAAAATCAAAAGACATCTTCTTCCTCTGCAGAGCATGAATGAGCAAAGGCAATTTTACACTGGTGTGCGTCGTCAGTGAGATTTGATGATTAGAAGATGGTTGTGGACTGATTGTGGTCTCAGGGTCTATAAAAAGGGTGAATAAAAAACATACATTAATCTTCCTCTTGGCTGTGTGATTGTGCGCGGCAAGTCTGATGATTATTTTGGAGATTTTTCATAGAACATCTGTATTGGTGGAGCGAAAGAGAGAAGCTCTTTTTTTTTTCAGTTTTTAGATGAGGCAGTCACAGTGACACAAACCCAGAAAGACAGTTTATCACATTACCTGTGATCTTTAGTGGAGGTAATTATAATCAGTTCAATCAAATCAGCATCGTACAATAGCTGGTTGAAGACTCAAGAGCAGTTCTTTCTGTCAGAGGACAAATATCTTGTTTATTTTGCAGTAATGACTGGCTCACCACTATGTGTTTAATCCCCTTTGGACAGTAGTGAAGGATGCATGCATAAAATGGAGAGAAGGCACCTGGTAAGTCTGCTGTTTACACCCCGCAGGTCCCAGCACCACCTGCACAGAAGACTCTTGCCACCACCAGGGAGTTTGTCTGCAGCTGTGGGAGGGCTTTTCCTGTGACTGCACCATGACCACCTACGGGGGGCCATTCTGCAGTGACCGTAAGTACAGGTGTATTCTGACTGAATGGGTAGAATCAAAGTCTATCTCAGTTTAAATGTACCACTGGTCATCGCCGGGTAAATTAGGAAACTGGTCAATTGAAAAGATCTTTAGAATATAAATTCCCGTTTAAAGAACATTCAGTCAGACTTGGCTGTTCTAAAGGCTGCAACAATGAACCATCACAGTCATTGTAGATTATACCACATTATTCCCTCTCATAGCAACTCACAGTGTGTGTCAGGACAGCTTGGTGAGAGCTGATTGGCCAGTTGAATACTCTGTATCCCCGAAACTGGAACTGTCTGAATTGAGAAAACAAGACAGAGAGTCTTGTTTTGTCTACAGAGAAATGCTTTTTTCATTTTATCTTACTCAGTGGTTCCCAACCTTTTCGGCTTTTGGACACCTAAAATGAAACAATGTCTCCTCGTGGCTTCTCTTGACAAGAGTCATTTTTTATTTAGGACACTTTGGTTGATCCAACTTGTTGTGATTGATTTCAGTGAGACAAAGAACTGCAGGCTTTTCAGATTAATCTGCCCTTACAACTACAAAACCACACAAAAGTGACATCACATTGACAACAGCAGGAGAACACGTGACATTCTCTGTGATTGATTGGTCGCTGTATGGAAGTGAATTGAAACCAAATGCTGTCTCGAAGGTAGGAAATCAATCTAAAGACTCATGGTGTTCTTTGGAAAATGATCAACAGCAATGCAAAGTAGAGGTGATTTGTAGTCAATGGGCAAAGCATGAAATAACACTCCTAAAATAGTCCTTTAAAAACAGCAACGATCATGCAAAACATTAATGATTGATCACTCTTTAGTCGTTTATGATGGCTTTTCTAGTCTGATGACAATCGCTTGCTTTGGTTTGAGTGACACACTTGCTCACTGTTTATTCTACATTGTCAGCACTAGTATTGTGTAGTTTGAGTGCTATCTCAGGACTGAATGTGATGTCTACATCTCTTGGTCCTATATTTTCAAACACTGACACGAACTATTTAGTAAAAACATTTGCATATATTGTGCATGCATTTGAATACATGGTGATGGACCCTAATTCTAACTTGAGGAATCGATTGCACGCTAATTGCACATGACACGTTGACAGCAGCACATTTCAAAAACCTCTCATCTTCCAGTCACTGCTTCCGCTATAAAGAGCCCTCCATGTCCAAAATAATAGACCCGACTTTTACCAGAAGCTTTTCATACTTATAATAGCAAGAGATTAACATTAAGCTTATTGGTCCAGTGGTCATGGCGAGTTAAGCTTCATTTGCTGCAGAGTCATTTAGAACAACTGCAAGAATTGTGCCTTTGTGGTAATCATTATTGAAATGTGCTGTTATGCAGTATTGTTTTAAGAGAGGACATTACACCCTCAAAACTCTGTAGGGGAGCTATTTGAGGATAATTTGATGCTAATAGTGAGCCTAAGAAAGCCATGTTTGCAAAAAAAAAAAAAAAAGAAGATATCTGACATTTACTGTACAGTATTTATATCTTCTTGTGTAAGCAGAATCGAGATATTTCAAGACAGCGCACCTCATCATTCAGCACTGTGAGCCGTTTATTTAGTTGTTTGCACTGATTGTAGTAGCAATCTAATTAGAGAATTCAGGAAGTTAAGAAACCAACTAAACTACTTTCTCAAGTTGATGAGCAGCACTTACTTAAAGGCACTTCAGCTCGATATCAAAAAGCAGCTTTCCTCTTCCATTTGTTTCAACAAGTTGTCTCATTAATCTGCCTGCTTCCAGTGTTACAAACTTACACACACAGCCAAAAGAGCTTGCTGCTGTATCTATTGATTTAACCTGAAAATCAATAGTTTGTCCTCTGTAGTCTTTATCTGTTGCATCCTTTACTGTCCTGATACTGTGCACCCGGATAAAATGTATATTATGGTGTTCAAGCCGCTCTTTGTTTCCTGACCAAGAGGGCAATATATTCGATGAAACAGGAGACAAGAGCTGCCCTAGTTTACAGTTCTGTTCGTGCCTGTTATATAATTAGGCAAATTAATAATTAATCTTGGTAATAACTTTACAAATGCACTTCATGAAGAGAAGAATACAATATAATATGCAACAAAAAGAAACTGTGACAGCAGAAAAAAAAAAAAAACAATAAAATGTGATGTTGATGTTGTTGAGACAGTAAAATTACAATTTCCAAAGAAAAGAAAAGTTTCCACAACAGGTTTATCAGACACTGATGCTCTAACATGGTGCCTTATTATTGTTCCAATAGAAACTGGCCACATAATTTAAACAGGCTCTTTAAATTTCCTTTTTGATAAGATTTTGTTTTGTCTTGGATGATTTCCATGCATTGAGCCAATGCATGGAAATCAAACCATGGATGGGTTTACATTGGAGTTAGTAGTGCGGTACTCAAATGTGAAGGGGTTGGACATACCATGTGATGTTGGTGGCCCTCTGGTGGCCATGGGGCTCTAAGTAGGCATTTAGTTAGCTTGTGTGTCGGACCTGCTCTAGATCTACTGGACCAATTCCAAAGCTCTTTGTACCTATTAGTCATGTAGTCACCAAAATAGGGCCAAGCTTTCAACATATCAGAATGATCCTTTGACAAATTTTCCCTCGACTGTCTCTCAATATTCTAACATTTGTCCAGCATCAGCCCAGACTATTGTGAGTTCAAAAGACTAACCTACAAAATAAACAATAAAACAACATAAAACATTTCAAAATGTGCAGCTTCAAATTTGAAGTTGGGTCATGGACAGACGGTATTGATCCATCCTTGAGCTTGTACCGTTGCTGGTCCTCACTTACAAGCATTACAGGAGTAAAATACACCCAGTTTTCCAGTGTTGTGGGGACATTTCTGTCACATCTCCATCAAAAAATACAGTTAAACCACTCGGTTTTGATATCCTCAGAAGGAGGAGATAAAGACTTTTTTGCTGGTTTTTGCAGTCAGCAACAAAGAAACTGGCACGTTTTGCTCATACCTTCCACATCTTCTTGTTAGGTGCCGGCATTAGTCAAGAAACAACAATGGTGAGTGCAAAGTAGATTCACTAGCTATGCAGTGGGTGAGATGGTCACCTAGCTGGAAGACATCATCTATATGAAGGTGGTGCTAAACCCATCAGAAGGAGAGGTAAATCTGATGTTGGGCATGTTGGAACACATTTTCTGAAAGGTAGCAAAGGCAAAAAAAAAAAAAAAAAAAGAGAATGGTCTTTATGCGTATTCTGCAGGTTTGTAGGCCATGAGTATATTTTGCATTGTTAACCACAATCACAAAGATTCTCAGGCAGTAAGCTTTTTGTAAGTACTACTCATGTCTTTTTTAACAGAGACAATAGCTCTCATAAGCTTTGGTTTGTCAAAGAAAAGCAAAAAACTACAGATTACACATAAGCGGTTCCCAACATCTTACAAAAAACATCTTGGAATTTCTTTTTGAATGTCTATGTTTTCTGTAATTGCAGCTAGTTTGATGCACATCACATTGTCGAAGCCTGAATTTCAAGTGGCTCCCTAAGGCAAAACCTTCACAGCAGTCTGTCTAACATGTGTTGCAGACATGAATGTATGCAAAGTAATATTCGTTTGCTAGAAATGTGGGGGTCTGGCTCTTCAAGGATACTGAATGAGGATCTTGTCAATTTCAATCATTTAACAGTATGGTTCCATTGATCTGTCTTTTAAATACCAAATTTTTGGACAGGAGCTGTCAACAGCAAATATTTCATGTTTTATGCCCCACAATTTCTCTGTTTTGACTTAGTAATTCCTCCTGATATGTGTTCTTCTAACTGTAGAAAGCCCTGAAAGAGACGCTTTTACTGTAAGATTGGGGTCCTACAGAAACACTACTACTAATGGCAGAGGTGCTGGTACTGGTGCTGGTAAAATACATATTTTAATGCAAAATAATGTTTGGATTGGATTATGTCTGTAAAAATGATCTTGGGTAAGTTGACAAAAATTTGCCTTTTCTGCCTACTAATAAAATGTTTGAACCAACCTGACAACACTGCCAAGTAGCTAAAAAGCTAACAGGACTAAGCTGGTCCTGGTCGACCATCAGAGCCTAGAACCACCAGCCAACCTTTAACTGGTCAGAGAAGCTAGTAGCAACAATGGCTAATGTTGATGAACAATTTGCTGAAAAGCATGGCAAGGCCAAAGTCATGCCATGCCACTGAAAATAGAATTCTCAAGAAAAACACAATTCCGTCGCAGCATTTTAGGTTTTCACCTCACAGTGTTCAGGAAGAACTCTCAATCACACGGGTGATAAATGGCGTGGCTGACCGACACCAAAGGTCAAGCCAATACTTCAGTCCAACACAGAGGAAATAACAAGCCTCATGCTTCACATTGAGCCATCATCAAAGTCATTAAAACAAATGGAAAATATGACAATAATGTGAAAACACAAACAAATACGTAGGCAGGAAGATGGCTTTGTAACCGTCAGTATTAGCTGGTAAAGCCTGTCTCATCTGCAATCTGCTGCTCTGTTTATCTCACCAACATTAAAGCCTAACAAATAATCCTCCCACCTTTGTCTTCTTCCATGTCTGCGCACCAGCCCAGAAGGTCAGCCTCCAAGCAACCAGCATTAATAAGCAAGGAGAGCGGTGTAGTTTACTGATTCCTGACCGTCTGACTATCATTCAAAACTTTAACCTCATAAAACCTCCAACAAAAGTATGGAAGCTTGTCAAACATCTGAGCTTCCTCACTTGTTTTTTGCCACCTTATATTCATATTCATACAGAAAGCAATTTACCAAGTATGCTGCAAACATCTGTGCTAATTACCTTGAGGTCATCGTTTCATCACGAAAGCAACAGCGATATATGATGATGGTTTGTGCTCAGTTTTCACTGCTTCTTTCTGAAAACATATGGAGAGTGTAATTATTGGTTAACCTCTGTCATTACAGATGATTGTTTTGGCATATTCATTACCTGCTTGTGTGTAAGGGTGTGGGTGTGCTGATGTGGGTGTGCTCATCTGTGCATGTGTGTGTGTATGGGCGTATATTACATCGTGGGGACATCTGTTTGCACAATCACACTGTGGGGACTCACCTTCCTTATGGGGACAAAACATCCCATAATGTAAATCATTACATTTTAGGGTGAAGACTTGGGTTAAGGTTGGGATAAGGCTTAGGTTTAGGCAAGAAGTGGTTGTGGTTATGGTCACAGTCAGGGTAAATCTCCATGAAATGAATCTAATTTAGTGTAATGTCTGCAAAAGTGATGGAAGCCTCACTGGGGTGTGCGTGCATGTGTGAGTGTGCTTGCAAATGTGTATGAAATACTGTAGTTTAACGTGTGACTATGTGTGTATTTCCAACCAGTAGTAATCCTAAGCAAATACCAGTACTATTCATGTCAAAACAAAATGTACATGATTTCCCTTAACTTCCATTTAGCGTATAAAAAACTATGACAACTGTGACAGATGTGTTACTTTCCTTGATGTGATGTGAACAATTGAAGAATATAGTATAAAAACACACGATGGCCACCTACTGATTTTAACTGAACGTGACATAACTGTTCCTGTGTCTTTTTTGACTAATCATCTCCGATGTCCTCCCACCCCATCCACACATGCGCCCCACACAAACACATGAAATTCCACCTGACATGGCATTTGCTTAACCACAGTGTTAGCACCCATCAGCTGTCGGCAGAGTGGAACCCACCTTCGCCATTAGTAAGTCAACACTGATTGTTTAATTCCCATGGAAGTAAGGCAGGCTTTAAATTGAGCCTGTGGCCTCCAGGCATGCAGGCAAGGTACAATAACAAGGCGCTCGACAGCAGCTGTCCTCCTTTCCTGTTTCATGTGGCATTTAGCAAGCATTGTATCTAGCTTTTATTTTATTTGTGCCAAAACTGCAATGGTTTTTCATTTCCTCAAAAGAGCTGGGTGAAGTTTGTAGTATTCAGTATCCAGTATTATCAAAGGGTTCTAAACTGTAAGCTGTACTGTAAGTTACAATGATGAGAAATGATCATTTGATTCTGTAGATATATAACAAAAACAGTTGTGTACGTGTGTAGTGCTGAAAAATAGCAATGTACTCGAAATGTACTGTAACGTGTGACAAATCTGGAAGCATAAGTGCTCAATCAAATCCCATTTTTTTCCTTTGACCTTCACTTCAGGTGGAGTCATTCTCGATTATGAGTGTGTCCCACAGGCCACAAGGATAATCCAGGATAGAAGTTCAGGCTTAATCTTGTGCCCCGGGACCAAGGCTCAAGAAAACACATAACATGGTGACCTACCCGAAATAGACTTGTGAGACATGTCTGAGTCTGGACCATAAAGCCAGTGATCTGGACCGAACTTGAGATCAAGCAGACATGTCTTTAAGAGACATTATGCATGCTCATTTTAAGACTGAAATATTCAACAGATTTGAGAAGCCATTGCTCTCATGTACATGTTAGTCATGTGTACAGACTTTTTAATTACAGCACATGCTTCATTCCCTTGTTCCCTTAAATCCGTCGAATGCAGCTGACGGTTGCAGACTTGCTGAAAACAAATGTGAGGATAAACACATTGCACATCAATTTAAGGATTTCTAATTTGGAAAGCTTAACATTAAAGTGACAATATTGTGCTTCAAAGTATGAAAAAGTGGAGTAGAAGGCAGTTACCTCCTACAGAGTCATTAATTTCGGTCGCAACCACTCAAACATCAAATTCTATACAGCTTGCACAAATTGGTACATTAATTAGGCCTTTAAAAACATGGGTGGCATCATCTAATCACTTTAATACCCTCTGTTCAATCTCTACAATTAGCTTCACAGGGTTAAGTCCAAGTCCTAACTCTGCCTCCTGCTTGCTTTATATCACATACATGTAATGATAAACTGCTTTGCTCCTTTTGTAGGACTTTAATGTCGGAGACCCACTTCCACTTATTAATTGTTGACTGTAACATGAAGCATCTCATCGTTTCTAGAAGCCATAAGACATCTGAGGGCAATTAAAAGATTTTGTGTGTTTTCTGACTGCAGATACGCATTAGCAGATCCTGCTATTAACTTTTTAGATGAAGGCATTGCAGGATCACGGGCTCTTCTTCTCAGTGTTGTCTGTCTTTGTTCACAGTATGCCCTTTTAGACTGAGTACAGTAGAGGACTCCATCAAAGGCAATTACCTCTCATAACTTTTGAAAAGTGTCTCTAATTCTAAAACAGTCAACATGGCTGCACACACGCCAGTATTTCATAATCATCCAGTAAATTAATGGATTCTATTTTGAGCCAGTATGCATAGACTTTATGCCATATGTTAGCTCTAACTTCAAATAGGGAAATGTGGAGTTAATGCCAATCTTTGACACATGCATCTATTTCCAGTTTTTGCCATTTGTCTGTGTTTGTCTTTTTGGTGAGATCTGTGTACTAAGGAGTGAGGTATATGAAAGCATACAGCTTGTGATAGACTGTCTGGAGTCTGCAGGATGGATGGATGGATGGATGGATGGATTGATAACTCGAGATACCAAAGCTGGTTTTCTGTTCAAAACAACTTACATAATTAATATACAGTACACATACAGAAATATTCCATGCTCAAGCACCATTTTCCAGACATCTTATGAAGTTAGATATTTTTCCATTAGTTACCTCTGCCATCATCTCAGCCGCCTGGCTTTGTCAGCTTTGTTCAGCACAGAGATAGTGTATCCCATAAATGATCATCTCTGCCAAATCTTTGCTCTGTGTGAGTCATATATACTCTGAGCCCAAGACTGCTGGCGCAGCTCCCCACAGCTACATTACGGAGGTAGAAAAGCTTGAGCATCGTGTAATTGACTAGCAGAGCTTACGAGGTTTGAAAAGTGAACCTGCGACTTACAAGAAGCATTGATTTAATCTTTGTAATTCTTTGCCAAAATAAAAATCATGCACACTCATGCTCCAGTGTAATACACCACAGGTCAATGTCTCACCACTCAGTGCATTTTTACAGCTTTTCCTGCCTTTTAGGCATGAGTGGAAAGATTTTGACATTTACATAGATGTGAAAAGAAGTGAATTTCCTGAGGGAATAATGCCCCCTTTGACTTATTTTAGCTTCTCTGTCCTTGCAGATTCTCACATTAAAAAACGTCTTTGTGGTCTTATGTGTTGTATTTTAAGCGGCTTTCTTTAAAGGGAAATCTTGCATCCTAGGAATGCCTACGCAGATATCAAATACATAGTAAGTAACTTAATAACTACTCTGTGCTTTTCTATTCCTATTTATCATTATGTTACCCATTTTCGGAAATAGGCTATCAGTAAGGCTGACACGCAGACTCATACTGTTTATTAAGCTGATAAGGAATTAATGCTGTTGTATCTGTAAAGAAAAACTAATGATTGTGTTCTTCCAACTGTGCACATAAGAATTTCAGGCACTGAATAAGAGACTGAGTTCATGTGACCCAATTATTTTTGATAAATAGCAATAGCAAGCAAAAATAGAGGAAGGGATTACCTAAATAGCTTGCTTCCACCAATGCGGTAAACTGAAACCATCACATTTATTGCTATTTGTGGTGGGTAACAGAGCATAGATGTGCAAACTGTTCAAACACGAAACAGGCAGAGAGGGCAAAGAATTAGGTCTCACCCATCTGAGAATTCCTCTCCTTCAAATGTCAGAAGATGACATTAAAGGAAATGGAGAATGACTGAATTAGATAATCATTTCTGGAGGAAATAAAACACCTCAGTATCCTCAAACCAAGTCAAGACAGGTGACAAAACAGGTGCTGCATTTAGTCATTGGTTAATGGCAGTTCAGTAATGGTATCATTTGATAATCACTGTTTAGAAATAAACAAGAAATCATAAACGTCTAAAAACGCAACATCCTGCTCTGCTTATACCAGTGCCACAGCAAATGCTTCTTTCTGATTGGCTGGCGAGTTTCTTTCCCCTCTCTAATATTGATTTTGCATCATAGTTTACAGTACAGTACCTCTTCAATGTGGAGATGAAAAGAAAATGAAATGTTTGATTAATATTCATTCAAAGTTATGAAGTTTGAGTTTCCACTTTTAGCTCCAATGACATAACACAATGTCACAACAGGAAGTGTTACTAATCAACTGCTCAGAAAGTCCCTGTGTGAGCTGGTCACCGTCTCCTCTGTCCTCTCTGTTGTTTGTTGTTTAGATAACAATATTCTCGCTGCCCTTCAGGTATTCAACAGAAAACTGTGACTAAACTGTGACGATTTCTGTTAAGCTGGAAATGCTTGAAGTTCTCACGTTTTTGTACTCTTATGTATATTAGTGTTGGCTACAATATTCAGAAAAATGTTGCACATGTTACTTTAATATACTCAAATGTTTCTTACCGCCATATTTTAATGTCTAAAAGGCAGTGCTATACCGTGGGTTTCAACTGTATTGCACTTGTGACCACACTCAAAAAAGGTATCGAGGCACTAGAGTAAGATGTTACATCACCTCTTGTGTAGGAACACAGTGTGTGAACAATTTCTAGATAGAAGGCAAGAATCACAGCCTCACTAGTCTTATTATTATAACTGAATGGCGTTTCGCTTTCCTGAGGTTAAAGCTTTGTTAGGCGATTTTGGCACTGCTGATCTGCTGAAAGCAGATGATTGCTACACAAAGCTGTGAACAGCGGTGTTGATTCACATGGGATCCACAGAACAAGTAACCTTTTTATGTAACACTGAGTCATTTGATTCAATTGTATATAGACAAAATATTGCTTTAAGTATCATAGAATCACTATTCCTCCATGTATGTCAAATCTGTCGGCATGAACTTAACATGTCCAGATTTATCCCTCATAGTACACTATACTTTAATATTTCCATCTTTGAAAAAATCACAGATCAAAGTCTGATATGAACTTATGAACTAATATTTATTTTAAATGCTGCAATCTAAAATATGTGAATCAACAGCACATTTATGGAGAGTGAACTGAAGTTAATAAGAGAATTAGGTGTCTAACAATGTCTTTTTTCATATTTAAGAATCCCCTGTTATCAATGTATTGCACAGGACCTTGTTATTATTCTTATTTAATTTTTCCTTTTTACCTCAGGTGTGTTTAAAACACCAATAATAACTTCCTCCAATAATAACTTTTTCTGTTTCCACTTCAAATCTTTAGATAAGATCATGTAGTGCATGTGTTTCTCTCTTGGCCATGTGTTGGTTGGTCGGCCCACCACTTTCGTCCTGAGTGAAATATCTCAACAATTATTGTATTGATTTCCATGCAATGAGACTCATTATTCATGGTCTTTCATGTAGCACCATCATCAGGTCTCTGATAGTTTTTTTTTAACATTTGCTATACAACCTCACTGAGCTGCTAGCATAGCTGTTGACTTTTGTTATTTTCAGGGCAAAAATTCAAATTGTGTTTTAGTAACTAAGTGCTTTAATGCTCTCATTAGCCCCAAGAATTTACGTCATCAGCAATCAGTAATTAGTTCCTCCACATAAACCTGCTCATGCTGTGAAGCCACTCGATGTTGCTTCCTGACCTCTTGTAACCTTTGGGTAAAGAGTCACAGATCAAGATAATTTAATACAAGCTGATAGCTCATTAGAATGCAAACAGACACGGGCTGTGCTAAGCTATGTTTAACAGATTGGAAAGTACAAGCCACACTGCCAGTTTCACTCAGATATGCGACAGGTTATTTCATGATTAGTTATGGTCTCTTATGACTCACGATGCAAACACTGACTGCTGGAGAGGGAGTTCAATCTTCTGCCAATGTCACACTGACTAACAGAGTTAGAGAGAAATATCCAAACCTTCACTAAAAAAAAACTTCAGTCCACTGAGGAGTTCAAACCGCAGGTACATTGTGTGAGATTGGAAGTTAAAGGATGCAATCTAACATCATTCTGCAGCCAGTTCCACAACATCAGCCTGGCCATTCTTGTTTACCATGTGAGTTGTGCTTGCATGCTCCTTTTATGAGTAACGGTGGCTTTTGTTGGTATGTGAACTATGATGCTAAGATGTCTATGTGTGCCGGATATGTGAATTATTATTTATTTATCCATTACTACATATACTATCTAAGAGTTTTGCATTTCTCATAATATATCTTATCCTGTCACTACTAAACTGTGAGGATCATTCATAGATAATGATTTTTATTATTATCAAAGGCATCCTGATTCCCAACATGTGGTAAATACAGAAGGTTTAACTTTGGCAATTAATGTCTAACCTAATTACATCACTATCCTTGCACGGCTTAATCAACTGCACTTGATTGTTCAGGTAAATCAATCCTATTCTTGGATTAATTTTGCCTCATATCAGGTTTATTCAATAATATTTAAATACTTCACCGGGAAGAATTCATGCCGAGAAGCTATGAAGCCGACATTGAGTGTGAGCACTTATTAAAGACTTTCTCATTTTGTGCCCATGATTTGAGTGTCATCTTCACACAATGTTTTAAATGCCTCTGTTGTTAAATGGAACCGACTCCATTCTTTCGTGCAATTCGTTGACAACATCCTCGACAGTTCCTTCAAGCAGAAAAGACTTATTTTATGATAGAGTTGTGCCTGGAATACCTGGTACTGCTCGTGCATTGAAACACCAGATCCTGCTCCCTCATTAGCCGTCGCCTCGGAAGGAAAACATGTAAAATTGTCAGTATTGTGCTTCAAATGTGGTTCACTGAGAAGAGTTCTGTAATTATCAAGTGAAAACAATAATCAGAATTAAATGTAGTAGACTTGGCAATTTAGGCTAAGCGAGGCTACTCTGGGCTACTCAGAGATGCCCCAGAAAAGATGTGCTTGTGGTTGGAAAGCAATTTTCACTATTTCCTTGCAGAGATTATGTGAATTAATAATGTAGAACTTTATTACTGGTTGATGACACAGTTACAGTTAATCTTGGTTAGCCTATATGGTTTGCTAAGTGGGTGCTGTTCCCAGCATTGTCCTTTCTATACACTCCTCTGTCCATTCTGCCATCCATGCATACATGCATTCATGAATAAGGGTATGGCTGGATGAAAATCTTAAATAATACAAAACGGCTTCATAGGAAAAGTGGGAACAAAAGCCCCAAACAACTTAAGTTTTTACCCCAAACAAAAATTGTTAAAAAAAATAAAAAAAAAATGCAGACATAAATATATTCTCCCAGCTTCATCTCACTTTGTGTGTCAGAGGTAGACTGAGAGGAGAGCGTCCATTGCAGCATCATAAGCAAACAATAAAACTGAAAGATTCCCTTAAAAGAGCTACCAGGAAGGCTGTATATCAGCCTGAAATAGCCTTGGTGTGATGACCGATTTAAACAGCCATAGGCAGTTTCAGACTCCAGAATAACAAAGATAAGAGCTGGTCAGGAGGCTGCATCTGCAGCTAGAACAGAGTGTCATATCCACAGAGGATCCATTTGCATCTGAGAGGAGAGTTTCTTTTTATAATAACAGGCAATTTGTAAAAGAGGATATTTTGAAATAATATTCATATAAAGGCTATTTATTAAAAGAATGCTCTTTCAAAATTGCTTTGTCACTTACCAAAGAAGTAACTGCAATCATAATATGCCTGCAGGTGAAGTAACTAAGAGCACATGTAATTACTGCAATAAATGGTGTAAAAGTGGGGTCAGAGGCTTGCCAAGAGGCTTGGTGCTTCTGCACACAATGAGTGCTGTGGGTGTGGAGAGATAAAGTATAAATTGTCTCACATTGGCTGTTAGTGCCTCTGTTCATTCTCCCATTTCCAAGATGATATTCCCCAAAGTGTCTCTAAGGCACTGTCCAGTTTTGGGCCTAACATGCAAGGCTTGATTACCAAGTGGACAGCTCCTGCCCTGCTCTGACTGTCCCTCTGTGCCCCTCTCTGCTAGGAACATGGTGGGTTTCACTTGACACCCAGACCACGCAGCAGCTGAGCCTCAGATGAATGTTAGTCTTTGCCGCCTCCCGGGGGTGGGGGGTGGGGGGCTTCCCAGTCCCTACTGCAGGGGCTGTGTGAGAGGAGAAAGGTTACATTCAGTTTACATCATAAAGGCTAGATGCACACACAGAGGCCTTAAGATGCAGAGTCTGCCTCTCTCTGACTTCGTTTGTGTCTTTGTGTCACTCTAACACACAGTGACACACTCGCTTATACATCATTCACTTGCTGTTCCTCTCACAAAGTCTGAGCTTTCACTCTGTTTGGTGTGCGATAAATTATAACCCATTGTAATGAAGAATTCAGGCTGTGAGAGCGCATGCAGTGCAGCCATGTCACTGTGGTCGTGATGCACAATGTTTGAACTTGATGTAACGTCAGCAACAACTGGTAACATATAGTAAGTCCATTCATCAACTTTTCACCAATCATTACTGTTTAGATTGGATTACATATGTTATATAAAGAACTTCTCTTCCAGAGGTTGGTCACATCAGATTAAATGCAATTTTGCATAATCTGTCATTTGTAAAACAGGCCTGACACTCATCTTTGTTTAATTCTTAAAGCAGCATGAGAGGATTTTCACATCTTTAAAGCCAAATCATATGTGATTCATTTACGGATACACTGGATCTGCAAAATACGCCAAACCGCATGTATACAGAGGATTTAGTTGAACCTAACAGAGATATGACCAATACATAAGATGGGGGGTTGATGTACATTCAGCCAATAATAGCTCACCTTTGTGGGAGTGTTCGGGCCGTGATAGTTACTTTAAAGTTAAGGTCCTTCATCGCCAAACATTGAAGATATACCATTATATACTATATTATGATGATAGTATTATAAAGCTTTTGTACAGTGACATCAATGGCTGGAGGCCTTATGTTTTCAGGTTGAACGTCCGTACTTATGTACCTTTTAGAGGTCAAAGGTCAAGGTCACTGTGACGCCAGTCCTATTTTTGAGAACGTGATATCTTAGGAACGCCTTGAGGGGCTTTCTTCAAATTTGGCACCAATGTTCATTTTGACTCAAGGAAGCATTGATTAGAGTTTGATGGTCAAATGTCAAAGGTCAAGGTCACTGGCCTCAACAGGGGACTTCACCGGTTGGTGGAAGCATACAACTGTGAGGCTGTAATTCTAGCTTCTTCAGATGTGTTCAGAGAGATGTCACCTTGGATTACTGGTGTACAGCCTTACATGCCATCGATACGAAGGGGCTGCACTTGGCATATAAACTGCAGACTATACATCATTCTTGATACATTTCACCATAAGATGGATTTCTCTACTTGAGGTCACAACTGTCGCCTTTTCCCTTCAGCCAGAGAAAGTGGCTGCTGTCTTCAGCTGCTGAAGCTGCCTCTGCGGCCTGATAAAAGCTCATGTTCTAATCCTTTACTTTCCCCAGCCCACTTCTGTAACCTATTAAAACTCACAATCCATATAAAATTGGCATTCAGCAGATTAGTTTATGGAAACATGGCATAACAAGCCACTCAGAAGGCTGCACTGTTCTGCATAGCAGTAATAGTCAAATCCGTTGTAAGTAACCCGTGGAATTAGTGGACTTGGAAAGGGTTTTACATGCATGGCAAGTTTTGTGGTTTTGCGTGTGATGAACGTCATCACATAAGACAGTCTTCAACAAGATTCCCTCAGATTGCTAAAGTTGTAATGTCTAGTGATCAAAAATTCCTTTCCAGACTGTGTATGTATGTTTTAATCGATTTCAAAAATCTAGCTTTGATCTCAAATTCACAAAATATCACCAAATATCAGCAAATCATAGGTAAGGCTTGTTCATTTATGTAACACATTTCATAACAAGTAAACTCAATGTGCGTTACGTGAATTTGAGTGTGTAAAGACTCACCCACCCAAAGAAAGTATGTAGCAATTTGGTTTAATATTACCACTTATTTATCTTGATTTATAAGTATTACTACTGTAACAAAAAGAAGCAGAAAGTTCATGGCTCAGTAGAAAGTTAATGTCTCCTCTGTTCGTTTATTGTATTGTTATTGTTATTCTGCAGTCATATGGACTGTAGCGTGCAGTGTGTAATAGTGCTCCCTCATCTAGGACTTGCAACCCCACTAACTGCATCTGCACATACACAAACTTGAGTTGATTTACAACAGAGTCGTACTGTATGTGGGCTGAATTTTTGCAAGCAAAGTGGGCTTTGTATTTTATGTATTTATGTGTGTGTGTGTGTGTGTGTGTGTGTGTGTGTGTGTGTGTGTGTGTGTGTGTGTGTGTGTGTGTGTGTGTGTGCGTTCCTATATCTCACCTGCACACAGAAACAAACTCTCCATTCCCTGCCTTTTTATTTCTCTCAGTGCACCCCTTCTCTTTGTCACCTCCTCTCTATTCCTAGCTCACTCTCTGGCCATTGTACAACAAAGCTCCAGTCGCTGCACGCTCAGCAAAAGAATACCTTAAGATTTTCTTCTTTGCTCCCAAATTCATTTTGATTGATTGCTCACTCACTTTCCTCTATGTTCAATGAATAAGAAAAAGATCTGCTAGCCTCTCTTCTTATAGTGAAGTAAGATGCTGTCCCCTATACACAGACGCAACTGCAATGCAGATAATGATATATTAATGACCAATGTAGGTATTTATGTCTGCCTTCCATACACAGTGGCACTTTTGTTATCTGGGCAATGATATGAACATGAATTGTGATGAAATAGCAAATTGAAAATGACAGGCTTTCATTCAGTAGTTTATGTAGAGCCATTTGGATTAAACAACTGTATAGACAGCAGCTTTTATTTGGTAGTGCCTTCAGCCAATAAATACTTAACAGTGTGATATACATTTCTAACACAAAGAACTGTGTAGCTGCCACTGCAATGCCTGAAAGATTGTCATGCATCTTTCACAGGAATACAGCAGTGTGCTGATCTGTGCTCTTTGCAGTGAGAGTCAATTCACACCAGCATGTCTCATGTCTTTACAATTAACAATGGATGCACACCTGTATCTAATTTTACTTTGCAGTGGGCTGCCACATTATGAATTCAGTACATAACTGTTCGAAGCAGTGATGTTCGCAGAAAGCTTTTAACATGTTTTAGCTTTTCTATTATGTGTGTGAAAAACAATCAAAGTGTGACTTTGCCATGTGTAGACAACAGCAAGAAGACTTTCACACTCCAACCGTTAGTTTACCACTAGGATCAGGATCTGCTCTCTCAACCTGCCACCTACCCTAAATAGAAAGACAATGTAATACAAAGAGTAAATACACAGAGCAGGGCAGTAAAACAGGTCAAGTGGCTGCAAGGGTATCATGGGTGTTTGGTAAGGTATGGTGAGATGGTTGCTAAAAATTCTTTAGCATGGTTTTTAGGCTGTTTCCGCTTTGTTTTTAGGTGGATGCTGTGGTATTATGTGTAGTTGCTAGAATGTACTGTTGGAGAGTTTTGTCATTCACCTCTCAAAGGGTCCTGACCAAGCGTCCGTATGTGACACAGTAACTGCAATGCAAAGGTTTTGTTTATGAGTTATCATTGAATAATGTTTGTGGAGTCTGCAGATAATGGTATTTGCATTCCATTTTAAAGCCCCTCAGACACTGCCCCCATGCTCATTAAGTGGCCACTCGCATGACGTATGGTGCTACATAATATGAAGTGCTGAGGGGAGGTGAAGGAGGACATGATAAATGAATATTGACTGCGCTGTAGGGCTGTGTCCAAAATCACTGCCTATTTACTACTTATTGCATTTAATCTTGGTGATCTCCATCAGTGGCTGCATGTATTAACAAACCAGTGTATCACAAGTGATGGATGTAAAAATTATAGTTGTGCAAGACTACACCTGTCAGCAATGATGCAAAATGACTGAAAGTGTCCATTTTAGAGCAAACTACTGAGAGTTTGGAGACTGAGAGAGTGAACAAAGGAGTGATTTCAGGCCCAATATTTGAATGTTAAAGCACTTTGGCAAGATACAGACAGACTGTGTTTAATGTTTCTCATTGTACTCCTCCAGTGGCCAAATGCAGTCATGACGCAAGGCAGATATTGCTGAATTCTCCAAATTTAATTATGCCAGCATGATAGAAGGAGCATCTTGCACAGATCTGTACCAAAAATTAATCACTTGTTCCTTCCTGTCCATGAAATTTCATTGAAACCCTTTGCAAGTTTTTGAGATATTCTGCTAATAAAAATGGACAATGTCACTTCAGCAGAAAGAATAATGATATAAAAAGCCAAGTTATAATGGAGGATGTTTACATGATAATTGAAAATATCATTTCAGCCAGTCAGTTGTAATAAGGCAATTTATTATAAACCTTTGGGGCCATAGCTGCAATGTCCAGTTTTCAGTTTAATTGGCTGGTTTACAGCTAAAAGACCTGCTTAGACAATAACAGACACATTGAAGTACAGACAGGCTTTGGAAAGTTCACAATACATGTATGGGCACTGTGTGCAGTCCCTTGTACGTCTTCCTGAGGTCCTCACTAATACAACAACAAAAACTCCCACTGGATCAATAAAACCAGAAAATACAGTATGAGCCAAGCATAAAGATCAGAAAACCAATGAAAAATCTTTACCCATGAAATAACAAACAACCGTAACCTGTAAGAGAAGGAGAAACAAGATTATCAAAAACATGGCACCATAAAAATACCAGTAACATCTATGATATATTACACCATTTGTGTTGAAGTGAAATTGTATTTTTGACCTGTTGTGATCAGAAGATTCAGTTCAATAGCATATTTGGAGGAGCTATAAGGAGTCTGAGTCAGTTAGTTATTATTATGACTGAGTTGTATTGAGGTGACTGAGGTGATAAAGGTGATAAAGGTATACATCAGGTATAAATGAGCATATTTAATTCAGTTTTTATTTAAATGAAAAACATTTTCAAAGCCTGGCAAAAGGTCAAATGACTTTGATATAAAATGTGTTCATGACATCACTTGTTCTTGTCTTTTCTTTAAACTGCCAGTAGCTGATTCATGAAGATGAGATGACAGCGCAGCTTTTCACAGTGATGACTGACCTACTGATTTCTAACATCTGTAGTCTGAGGATATCACACATAATCATTAATGAAGGGAATTATTAATGTATGAAGTATCACTGAGTAGTAACTTGCTAGAAAATTAGATATTAGAAGGACGTTAAAATGATAAGAACTGTGGCAGTTTTCCACCAAACTGAAAATGAAGCCAAGGTTGGGGATAAAGTGGATATACAGAAAAAGTCACAGAAAATTCCCCACAGAAAATCCATATAGAACAAAACAAATAAACATTTCTTAACTGGCACACATTTTGCAAGGCCTGAATGTATGTATGTATGTAAGTATATAGAGGCTGGTTTGCAAAGCTTGATAATTGGATTGCAGTCCCCCATTAACTATCATCATTCTCACAATTTTAAGGCTCGCTTGAAGAGGTGAAGTCGCTGGACTCAGCACAAATGTCCACCACAATTTGCGGTCAGTAAAATCCGTCATGCATTTCTGCTGGTGCTTTCTTTAGTGCTGATATAATGAGCAAGAAGGCTAGATTGACGCACGCCAATAACAAACACAGGGCCTCCTCTATGGCCAACTATCCTGCTGATGCTTTTTCAGGCTCATCATCAAAATCAGGCTCCAGAGTGAAGAGGGAAAACACCTCAGCCAAGCAAAAACTGCATCACCCTCTGCGGTGAAGGCTCACTGCCTTTTCAGGTTTTTAATTTTGAAGGCCGTAGCTCGACCATGAAAAGGAGGCAGACTGCTCAAGCCGCTCCTCTTGCACTCATATCTTTTGCATCAATCCCAAGCACAACATTTAGGACTTGTGGTAGTTCAAATTCAAGACACTGTTGCCCTTTATCTCTTTTTGTGGGGCTTTCACTGCATTGTAAGCATCGCTGCTCTTCTCCCTTTTCCAGGAGACGTGCTGAGGCTAGTAAGCTCAGCTAAACAAGCAAATGGAATCTATTTTTGCCTGCGCCATGTGCAGCCAACAATATGCAACCTACTGTCACATGCAGTGTCTTTTCAGCGAAGAGTGCACATGGTCTGCCAAGACACCAAGAAAAAAAAAAAAGTGGAAAATCATGTTTAATCAAGGTGTGAGTCTGGAGGACAAAATGCTGTGTGAGTAAAGCTGTGCATGCAGAGGCCCTCCTTAAACCACTGAGCTCTGAGCCTTTTGTAGATATACCTCACCTCCTTTCACATTTGTGCCTCTCATTTTTTCACAATAGATGTCAGCATAATAAATACATTTTAAAAAAGGAATAAGTGCGCAGTTCTTTTTCCATTTCTGTTCTGGCCTTCTGCTAGATCTTTATCTGATGGTTCTGTCTGCTGTACGGTGTAGATGTAGATTCTTCTCTGCATCCGTCGGTGCGTTTTCCTTCATATTTGCCACTCTCTCTCCTTTCCTTGCACCATCTAAGCCAGGCTTATTTTAGGTGTTTGTCATTTTTAGCCTAATGAAATCAACCAAACATCACAACTGCAGGCCATGCCTTTCAGAGGATGCTCGCATTATGAGTAATTAATCTGAAAGTGCTATGATTAATCCTGCTACTTTACCCCCTGGGGCAAGACTGGATGTCTGTGAAAAATCTTCTCTCTCAAATCCTCCTGAGAACAAACAGTGCACATTTAGGTTTCTTAAGTCTTTAAAACGCTGTACACGTCTTCTCATATCATGTCATTTGCAAGTTTTGCAGGCCCCTTGACTTGTAATTTTTCTACAAAGAAATTTAAACACTTTCTGTTCATGGTGTATAAACTATATATTATTCTATTTATGCAACAATAATTTGATTATGTAAATGCGTAGGGATCTGCCTATAAGTGGAAAAATAGGTTTAAAATAGCCTGTAGGAATATATTATAATGCAAATCAATGGACTGGAACCGGAGAAGTAGCAGATGTAGGACAGTCATTCCATCTTCACACTACAAAGAGAAGTCAGTAGGATTGATTAGAATGAAGCTCATCATCAAATATATCATCAAATACGTACAGTATATGATGTATGTCTTACGAGGTGTGTTTAGGCCTGTGTTAATAGGCAGAGCTGTGTGGGATGCACAACTTATTAAATAACCAAGGACAACACAAGGTTACAAACACGGAGACCCCCCTCCCCTCTGTTGTCCAGATAGCATGGCTTTCATCATGTTGAGCAACCCTCAAGCACGTAAATTGATTAATGCAAGCCTTTCACTCTAGACAGCTCTCACCAAGATATCATCGCTGCCTCGAATGATGCTCACATGCAGGAGAGCCTGACAGTTCAAGTCACTGGCTGTAAATCATCGCTCTCCAACGTCTCGTACCCAGTCCTCACAGATACTGCCAGTTTCATTTAGACACGATAGAATTTTGAAATATTAGTTATGTCTGCTTTTTTGCGAGAATGACTGAAGCTTTGACTTTGTTTCGGGCATCATCAGAGGATTATTGTCGGTGCTTGCCATCGCATTGCCGCACCAAATAATCATCACTGTAAATGTGTCTACATGTTACAGCCAAGCAGTGCTCTGCATCATTGCAATTGTCTGTTTGATGGAGCTGGCGTGCACTTCCTAAGATTTACTGAAAAACACATAGAAGAGGATACACATAAAGGATTTAAATCTCCCTGTGACTCAGATTGAAAGACAGATGTGGGGAAAAATATATCCGCAGCCTGTTTCTATTTATTTATGTTCATAATACGAACAGATGAACGCCTGTGATGTTAGGGCACTTGCCATTCCAGAGTGCTATGCACTCACCCCTCCTCTGTTCTTTTTGTTCAATCAGCCTCGCTCCCCCACACGCCCCACCCCCCTCCCCTGCTTGAGTAATGGCCTGCGTCGACTTCTTGTCACTGTGAGAGGTGGTGCTGCATGGCTTGCCTCTGTCCTCCTGTTTCCATGCGTGTCCTTTCAACCGACTAGGCAATCCCAGCTGATATCTCTATCGACCGTGATTTAGCTGATATCGCTGCAGTCCCCCTTCCTCTCCCTTCACTTCTCCCTTGCAATCTCTCCCTCCTCTCCCTCTGTTTCTCCTGCTTGTCTCCATCTCCCCTACCTCCAACCCCTCCCTGCTTTGTCTCCCCGTTCCTGATAATGTGTTCCTCCTCTCAAGTGTCAATATATTCCAATTCATCTTAGCATCGCATTTCCCCACCCCACCCCAAAAAAACTCCCCCCGAGCAGCTCTGAAACTGTCAGAATACCTCTGAACTCAGATCAGTCATAGCTAGGAATAAGTTCTGCATGGTTAAGCAGCATGAGAGCAGAGAGCTACTGAGCCCTCTAACAGAGGGGTGACTTGTATACAGATATGAGGTGAACACATCAGGCAGAGGGGACTGGAGAAAATTGATTTTGAGTGTAAAAACAGCAAAGCTGTGGCAATGCAATGCTGGGCAGCGAGGGGCTTGAGATTTAGCATTGAGCCATATGGTATTATATCATGTTGACAGGTATTTGTGTGTCTATCACTCACACACTATTGGGTCTTTATGATAGGAGCACGTCCATACCAATACCCTTGTGTTGATTCTGTAACAGCTCTGACAGCTCACCTAAATCAGGCTCCTCCTCTGCAGTATGATTCCTGCGTGTTACTGCCAGGACCTGCGAGCCAGTGCGCCGTGAATCTGTAGCATGTATTTATTCACACAACCCATTTTCTTGCCTCACTATTTCCCTGTGTGTTTGCGCCGTGGCTGCCTGTTTTCTCTTTCGCTGTCTCTTCCTGTCTCTCCCTCCCTCCTGCTATTGCCCCCCCCACCCCACCCCCCACCCAACACCACCTTCCCCACCCCCCTTCTCCCTCCTCACTCATTTGCTCACAGACTCTCTTTCTCAGACGCACACACGCGCACACAAACACACACAGAGGCACATGCTGTGCCTAGCTGGATCAGAGCCTCTGACTACAGTATGCCTTCAGAAGGGCTCCTTTATTTCGTATTAATTAGACCACAACTCCAAGCCAAGGTTATTTTTGCCGGGGTCTCAGACTGTCCTGGAATTTCACCCATGCGGGATTCATTATGATACGACGGTGCTTTTTAATTAGCATAATTTTTGCTGCAGCAGTCCAAGGCAACATCTCAGTCTCTGCCACCCGAGCCATCTCTTCTGAGGAGGATCACCTGCCCCCCTCCAGAGACAGACACGCGCAGCTGTCACGCTAGCCGTCCTCAGTCGGAGGCAGCGCAGCAGATCTGGACGAGGCAACGGGAGAGGATAAAGGAAAGAGGAGCAGCAGTGAGAGGAGAATGCAGCAGTAGTCTTTACTGCATGAGACTGAGCAGGTGGAGCACGAGAGAGGAGGATCATACATTCATTTGAAATAGAAACACTTGCGCTACGGCTGCATTCTCGTGGATCTCCGCCTCACCAGAGGTTACCGTTCGCTGGATTCTCTGCGTCTGTGAGAGAGTGAATGAGGAGCTACTGAGAAATTATTTATATATTTTCTGGATTTTCTCCTTTACCGTGCTGCTGCAGATACTGCTCCCTCTCTCCCCCCCCCTCCCCTCTCTCTCTCTCTCTCTCCCCTCCCTATGTCTGTTCTCTTCCCTTTCCCTGGCTAAAGGGGAACAAAAGCGCTGGTTCCTGCATCACCCTCCATCGCTGCATCTTCACTTGCACGTAATTTTATCTCCTTGTCTCTTTTTGCCCAATGAAATGATCCAGTTTCCCACGGAAGCGTGTTGTGTTTTCTGCTGTGGTGGAGGGGCACTCTTCTTAGTGGGCAGGCTCAGCTGCCCTCAAGCTCTACCTGTGGGCGATGGAGACTCTTATCAGAATTCTTGTCACATGAAGCTCCGTCCTGCCACTTTTAATGCCTGAATATCATGGTTCAGCAACATGCCAGCTTGAAACCACGGCTGGATTCATCTCCATTCTTTATTTGGATGTGTGGCTTTTCTGCATTTTGGATACACTCTGTTCACTTTCTGAAGAATGTGCTCTGGGATGGTTTTCAGTGAGGTTTTAGCGCTGGCTTTTCTGTGCAGTAGACATCTTGTCATGACAAAACCAAAAATAGATAAGTTGGTTGTTCTTCAATTTCTCCAGCAAGGACATTAATTGGATTTTGACTGCTTTCTCGAAATCCATCCTTGGTTATTTTTCTCACAGATTCAAAGGATATTTTCCATCGTCGACTAACTCCCTAACCAAACTAAGGAATTATGGGCCCAGATCGTCACTGAGATGCTCTGTGGTCTCCAAGTTGAACTGTCAGATGCCAAACCGTGGCCAAGTTGTCTGCACTGGGCCCATGTGGATCTAATATACATGGGTAGACTCTTTGCAGCCACCCCTGTGCTTGGACAGAGGAGCAGCTGGTCACGCTTTAGCATAGGCATGGGCCTAAGTTATTGCTCCAGACTAGCCTTCTGGTTCGCCCTGCTTACTGTGCTCCCCATCCAGACTGGAACAGCACGTGTGTCTTCCAGTCTCAGTACCACGCACCATGTCCACCATTTTCACAATAAGCATGGCACCGTTCCTATTGCCATCAACAGGATGCCTTTTCTTACCAGAGGGGGCCATGGTAAGACATTTCCCTCCAACATTCTCAACTTGCTGTTTGTTGCCTCACCAATGCATCATTTTGCTCTGATTGGGATATCAAAGGTCAGGAATAATAGGACGTAAGCATGCTTTAGCTATCTGACATATTTATCTTGATAGATTTGGTATGTTAGCTGCCAAAAGGCTTTAGTTGTTCTCTTACATTGTTATCATTGGTGGCTCCCTCCTGATGAACAGTGGGGTAATGGATCCTTTTCTAACTATGGATTTGCTGCAGCCTCTATGCACCATTAAACCCCTTTTATCTACCCATCAGTATCAGTAGTCGTTGCCCTTTCCCCATGTTGCTTTTCAAGATGCTACAGCACCAGAGCTGTGGTTGTTGTGTTGCAAATACATATCAATGGCACCATGAATCATCTTTGCAAATCTCTTTATCTTTTTTCTGTGAGGTTCTTGTTTGTTTAAGCAGCGTAATGCACTCCCTGTAATGGAGCCGGTTTTGTGTCAAAGGTGATTTCTACAGCAGGCTGTAATTAGTGGCGCGTCACAACACACGTAAAGCGATTATATGTGCATAAACAATCTCTTTGGTTTTCCTTGGGGCCTTGGAATCTAAAGCAATCATCACAGGATTTATGGCAACAATTTCTCCAACTTCATACAAAAATCTGTCTTGATAATCTGTTCTGTGCAATTTCAGGAATAGAGAATAACATGTTCAACTTGAGGATTGTGAAGTATTGACCTATCCTCAATAATCTACATCAAGCTGGCTACGCTACTTAAATTGGCTCCTTCAAAGCGCTGACACCAGAGCCGTGCCCCCTTTTATATTGCACTTTGAAATTTCTGTCCTAAGACTCATTTTTATGTCCTATAAAAGGAGGCCCGATGGATTTGTAGTGTCTTTTTCACTGCAGCAGTTTTGTCAGTTGCAAAGGGGCTAAAAATGTGATGAATTACATCTGCGCTATTATAGCCATATCATTCTGGACCAGGCTTTTACAGACACGGTACAGCCTGTGATCAAACCAGCCTATAAAAAAAAAAAAACACTTCAAAGAACTCACTGATAAATTTTCAATTACCTCTATTGTAGATTTTGTACTGGAGGTTGTCCTGAAGTGTGTGCTTCAGAGCAAGAAATTCATTTTACTGCAACATAAATAATGAAGACAGTACTTACGATTTTACAAGTCATGTCCACAATGCCATAATGCACTGTGTGGAATGCATATGCAGATATTGGTTAACACTGATTGGCATAATGGTCACCAGAGTCCTGTGTTATGTAACCAGTGTCACAGAAGCATAAACCATTTAAAAAATAAATTCAACTTTGAATTTAATAACTGTTACACATTTTTCTCAAAATGATCTCAAATAGACTAAAATTTTTGGACACTTGTTCTAATATAACAGAGACATGTGTGTGTATGTCAAGGCTAGCCAAAGACTTCTGGAGGCCCCTGGGCTATGGCTATTTATAGGCCACCTACCTTACTGCAATGCCTCACACGCCTCATCCTAAACACAGGTTATTACTTATACCATATTGTTACACTACACAGCTTACAGTATGTGGAATGCACACTGACGTACAGCTGTGAAAGAATGCCACTCCTTTAGAGCTACAGTGATTAGTCCGTTAGTTGCTTAGTCCATCGCCAGAAAATAATTTTCATTATTGAGTAATGAAGTTATTTTAAACAAAAATGCAAAATATTCTCTGCTTTCAGCCTCTTGGATGTGAAGATTGGCTGATTTTTTTCTGTTTCATACCACTGGAAACATTATCTCTTTGGGTTTTGGACTATTAGTCAAACAAAATAAGCAATTTGAAGACATCACCTTGGATTCTGGGAAAATGATGTGGACATTTCTCACTATTTTCTGACATTTTATGTACTGAACAATGAATCGTTTAGAAAGTAATTGACAGAGTAATCAGTAATTAAAACAAGTCATTGTTGTAGCCCTAATTTGTTTTCTTTTTTGCAATAAATTACAATAAAAATGCATTTGTCCAATAATTACCAATTCACCTATGTTCTCATGCTACAGTAGCAACATACATCAAGATAGTTCCTTCAGAATTCTTCATTGATGTCTGCTTTTGCTCAACTGAGCCTCAGATGAGGCCTTCAACAGTTTAACTCCATATCATACCTCCTACATCAGCACTGAGGTTACCCTGGTCACAAAATCGTGCAGCTTTTCAGTTAATGTTGGTGTATGTATTTTTGGCATTGTATCTAGGTTGTTAAAAATAAGAAATTATGTTTCCACGTGCCAAACAAAACACCCTGCATGAGTGCACCAGACATTATTAAGAATGTTAACACATTGACTGAAGGATTTCTCATATCAGGGGAAGCCAAATCCCAACTTGAGACATATTATGTAACTAACGTGCTTACTGTCTTGCTCAGTTCATATTACGACCCTGCAGTGCCACGATAACTCAGACGGTATTTTGTTTTTGCAAACCTTCCTCAGCTAGCTGTCGACATGCTTCTTAAATACAATGTTGTTTCAGTGTTGGTTACATGCAGCGCTATGTTGAACTAACCCCTTAACCACCACACTCTAGGAGAGCCAGCCAACATAGTGACCCTGGGTACCAAAGACCTCATATGCTCTCAACTGGAATGCAAAAAAGATTGCACTGTAGCTGACCCCTCATCGGGCTCCCAACACACTCGCATGTTCAACACACTCAGTGAAATTCTGCTGCACTTCATTCTCCAGGGCCCCCATGTTGTTGTAAGAACTGTCTGGCTGTGGCAAGGCAAAGAGCAGTTAATGCTTCCAGAGAGATGTCTCAAGTGGAGGAAATGGCTTTGTGAGCTTCTTTAAAAGATGATATCTTTGAGCACTATTCAATATTCAAAGACTGAATTGGAAAGAAAGCATGTTATCCTGCGATCAATTTGTAAAAAAAAAAAAAAAAGGTTTGTCTATGGTCTCGCTGCAGCAGGATGTAACACAACATTTGTTTCTTGCCACAAGAGCTGCGGGGAGGGAAAGCAAAGGGACAGGAGCATCAAAAGGTCCATCAGAGAGGGCTCCATTTCCTGCAGGTCACATATTAGATTATGCTGCAGGATGATGATGGCAGGCCTGAATACACACACTTACACAGATAAACATAGATATACACACACTCACAAGCAATAGAAACGGAAGTTAACAGAAATTCTCTCCCACGGCAGTCATGTTCAAGTCGCTGCTATAGTAAATTTTAGTGCTGATATTATATCATCATCATCATCTTCGCTGCTGTTCTATAAATGAATACATGCGTGTTAATCGCACTTGTCATTTTGCGTTTTTGCCAAGACACTGAGGTTGAAACAAGTGGACAAGGCAAACAACAGCATATAAGAGTGTAGATCAGAGAGCAAGGTAACCGCTGCTCTGCTCTGGATCTGCAGCAAAGCAGAACAAACAGGAGAAGGAAAATGTGCAATGAAGAGAAGAAAGGGTTTGTTGTAATAGATAAAAGACAAACTGAGACACCAAAGAAATGCAAGGGCTGCATCCTTAGCAGAAGAGGTTGTAGAAGCACTCAGATCAGCAAGTAAAAGTACCGACGCTGCTTTGTAGAACTACTCCATTACAAGTTAAAATCCTATTTAATTCAACAAGTATTACCAGCAAAAAGTATGCTGAATATCAGACGTAGAGGTACTTGCTGTACAGAAAAATCTCCCCTGTGACTGATACATTAGAAATATTCAACAAGGTCATAGGGAACAAGGAAGACATCAATACTCACTTTAAGTATAGCATGTGCAGTGGAATTCTGAAGGTAATGTTTTTTTGTGCTTCTGAACACTTTAATTAGCACATGAAGTAGCATGGCCTTCGGTATGGTTGCGGATGTATATGGGGGGGTGTTTTGTGCACCTGCCCATATGCGACATTTCTAACAGGCATGAAGCAATCATCATATGCAGCAGAAAGTGACAGTAAGGGAGGTTTATTGCAGGAAGAATCCATGGACACCAGCACGATGAGGGCGTTCATGGCGGTCTATTTAGGAGTACAGGCATGTTGCAGAGAGCTCTACCATTATATTGTATTGTAAACCTCCGTTTCCATGTCAGACATCTTGACATTAAGATTTTGGCAAAGAAAATGTTATGAAAATGTATTTGTGAAAATGTAATGCTGCAGTAGGAGCATTTTTAGTGTAAAATTGCACTCATCTCGCTAAATCAAGTCATGAAATGGGGCTGAAGCAGAGAACTTTCAACTATAACTTTACACTGTTGATCAAAGTTTTGGTGTTAGGTCCTGTTACATGCTGAAAATCTTACCTTCTCTGAGTTGAGACGAGCCAAGAATGGAATATATAACTGGCTTGTAAAGGGTACAGCAGCTGTTCTCCATCACAGAAGAAGTTGGGCTCACCCGCTATGATTGTACCTCCTGCAAAATGATTTCTTGGAAATGCCATTGTGGAGACAGAATTTAGGTCTGAGGATTGTGCAGTAAAATAATTTCACAGTATTTAAGACTGTTGTCCTCAATTTTCTCAAGAAAATAATCTCTTGTTATAATTTGGTTTTGTCAGGGTGTTCCCCATAAGCAATATAGAGGTGTCTATTACTACTGTGCATAGTATCGCATGTATACATTTTGGCCTCTCAGAAACACAGGACTCTCACTCATTACAGACCCCTGTTCTCATTGATATTATTGATGTAAATCTTCAGTAAAGATTTCAGGTGGCGACACCCGTGGTTACCGTTTTAGCAGCAGGTGCAGTTTAAGACGACAGCAAACACTCCTTGAGCTTTTACTTTGTGAGAAATACAACAGAAGAACATCTGGTGTATCTGTTTACAGCCCTGTTAAACAAACTCACGTTGCTTTGTTTGTGGCTGATTGCTTCACAATAAAAGCCACCCTGTGTTTTGCCAGTTGCTTTCAATATGAAGCGGGCCATGTTATGCTAGTAGCGGATAATGTAGCCCCGAGCTGCTAGCCTCGAGCAGAGATGACGAGCGGGCTACAGAGGTCTGTTCAACTCACTTCCTTCTGACTCCACACCCCCAGATTTCTTTTCCTTTTTTTTTCCACACTTGTAGTCTTTAGCCCCAGCTGACGCAATTATCAGACTTTGCGCAGCTCCCTCGGAAGCCACAAAAGTCTTTATACATCTCTTATCACATGTGCAGTAGTACTCCCCAAGACTTGTAAACAGACTTTGATGTGTAAATCGGTGGAGTTCCCCTTTAAAACTGCTCTGATGTAGCATTAAGAGGGTGAACAGTAAACAATGAGGCTGATATCAATGATAAATTCACACTGGATTACATGCTGCATCATCTCCTGTGAATTCCTTGTGAGTGCAAAGGCACTTTGAATCTGACACAGGAATGGCGGACTCCACCTCTGACAAAAAAAACTACTACATATTGGGCTAATCACTGAATGCAGACACACTGAATGGTTATTGCAGAGAAAAATGCAGACCATAAAGAGCGTAAAAAGTGGCCCTCTATTTGATGAAAATCTTAAGGGTTATGACTTTAAATGCAAGATATTGTCCAATTTCCAATTCTTTTGTGCTAATGTAATTACAGAACATCATTTCGAGCTTAACATAGACAATTGACACAACCTTACAAATACAACAGCAATAATGTCAGAATTGCATAAAAACTGAGAGCCATGAATCTGAAAAGCTATAAAAATGAAGGCAGGAACAAGTATAATGCTCAAGAAAACCTTGGGCGCTGAATTCTTGTCATAAAAGCCATTCTGGTGCATTCAGGGGAAATGTCTTTGTGACTTTTGCAATAGGAAGAAGCATTAATACAGTTCTTCAGAATTGCATTTGAGTCTAAACAGTTTTACCATGACCCGAGTCATCTGAAAGTTGAGTGTGAGAAAACCTTAACATTACCAGAGAAGAAGGGGGTCATTTGAGGCACTCTGAGCTGCAGACATTCAATTTGAGAACTGACAGTCTGGATACATCTTGCTGATGGGAGCAGAAACAGCAATTCAACCATAATGCAGCTGAAGTGTGCATGTGCCAGCTGCATGTGCGGTTATTTAATATACAAGAGATTTTCAGTGCGGCTTTCAATTGATCACATTCAATTGATTTGATTGATTTGATTCCTAAATTCTGTGCTCACCGTACTGTGCCGCTTTCTAACCAGAACGCCATATTTTAACTTGAAGACCATATGTCCTCTCTGTAAGACTTTGGCCTGCGCTATTCATTATCATCATTTCACTGAGCTGTATTTAATAGACCATGGAAGGAGTGTGCCTCAGACGCCATAAGTCAGACGACAAATTCAAACTTAATATGTCTCCATAACTCTCCATTTCTGCAGAGCTGCTCACAGTTTAGAGATCTATATGAGTTTATATTCTTAATCGATCAGCTTGGTTTTTCCAGTAACGTACCCTTTTTTCCCTTCACAAACAGTGTCTGCAGCACTCTCTATACTGTGCTGCACTCATGCAATTTTGCCCTCCTGAAGGCTGGCAGGTCATTCAGAAATATTTATTGACTGAAAAAAAAATGTCCATATACTGTACAGTCACAGGTGCACTTAAGTATAAAATACATGTACTCTGCCAGCGGAGTTCATTATCACCAGAAATGTTTTACATCGCTATAAGAGTATGAGTAATTTACTGTGTGTTCCACTGCTTTGTGTTCATAGTGTTACAGCCGATACTAGTTGCCATTTATATGATTCATGATGATTTTTCAGCCTCTCAAAAGTCATGATTAGTAATATTATGAGAGCTAATACTCACTCAGGCCACAGGAATTCTCTACGACAGCAAGCTCAGGGGGTGCGTTAAAACCTTTCCACGTCTGAAGTGTTATGTGTGATGCAAATGATTAGCAGCGTCTCAGTGTATTTTGCAAGTCCTATGAGCATGTTGCCTCGTCTCTTGCGTATTCAGCTGGCTGAGAGCAAAAATGAAAAGGACAGGATGTTTGAGTGGGTTGGATGCATCTTGGCACAAACAAACAATCCATACTGTAACATTTGTTGTGCAGAGGTCCATTAAGACGTGACAGCCAATCTCGGTTTCTTTGTGAGCTTCACTGACACCATTACAGATGCCTGTGAAAAGCAAAGCAATCTGCAATATCGCTGTATGATTCTGCTGACCTCTGTATTAAACCAACAAGAAGGCTTTTATATGCTTACAATTAAATTTTTACAGTGAATATACTAAATCCTATATCATCTATATGCATTAATAATACAGCATGTACTCGGGGTATTATAATGCCTGTTTACAGTCCAATTAATCATCAAGGTTCCCAACTAATAATGATGTGATATACAGCAACACATTTTGCGCGTGCAAATCTCCAAGGGAGCCTTATAATGCGAGCACAGATGCATTGGCCATGGCCATGAGAGAAGAGCAGAGTGCTCCCATGAGATAGTCGACAGAGAGAGAGAGGAGGGCTGCTTGGAGCAGAGAACTGTGATGTTTATAGTAATAATCTTAACGAGACTGATTTACTGCTTGCTTTATTTGATGCAGGCCTGCCACAGAGAGAAAAGAAGAGATAGGAGGAGACAGAACAGGGAGGCAGAAAGATGTAATGAAATGCTTTAATGTTTTGAGTAATGCAGGAGTTAATGCTGTCATTAGATGCTTTCGTGTTTTCCTGCAGGTGAATTAGTGTTATATATTTCATGATGCACATTGCACGGGTTCATGTCACCCTTTTTCCACCCTTTGACTGTCTCTGTGCTGTTCCCACAGCACTGGAACACTACAGTTCCCATGTTCATTAGCTGCTTGTAGTGGGGGAAAACCTTTTTTTTTTTACATTAGAAGAAGTAATTTATAATATAATATATTAGTAATGAGTTCTCAACAGCAGTACAAACAAACAAACACACGAAACATTCATGGATTAGCATGTAAAATGTCCAAAAGCACACATAGCCTCAATCTGAATTTATTATCTGAGTTATTGGGATACAAACTTCAATATATCTGACGTGGCACTTACTAATGCAGACATTTCTGAATACTAAACAAATATGGATGCCTCACATCAGCCAGATATGGTGTTATAATATAACACCATATCACCATATTGTCAATGCAGAGAATGTGAAACCTCACATGAACATCCATGTAATCCCACGACCTTGTTGCTGACAGTAACACTTGCAAGTTAGTCGCATAGGAGTCTTTCCTACCTCAAGCACCCATGCTGTGTGTTTGTGGCATTATGACATGTGAAATGATATTACACAAGAAAATGATTCTTTTAAATGAAGCGTCTTGTTGTCTAATGTCTAAAAACTACATATGTTTATGTGTGATGTTTTCACACATGGATCAACTTTCACATTTAACACGCACGGAATTTCACATTTTTTTTGTAAGCTGTTTGTCAGCAGTTTATTTATGGTAAAAACATCCAGTTTCTCTAATAGTGACATCTTTACTCGCTATATTGCCGGATGTAATGTGTGTAATGATCTACCAAGACCAATTTTTAGGCATCCAAAATTGGGTACTAAAAGTTCATGAGGTTTGAGTCTCCTGAGTATCCTTTTAAATTGGTGTTCAAGGCTATATTGCCCAGTGAAATTTGAAACAAGACCTGGTGTGAAATTGGGTCTCAGAATATGGTGATTGACCACATCATGGCTTGTGTGCTTGTTTGTTTCATTTCACGAGAACAAACAAAGCTAGAAATCATGAAGGGTCTAATGAAATGTCATATTGTAGCCTTTCACCTCGCAGCATTCATGTGATTTTTTGTTGAGATTGTTTGCAATGTGTGTATTTCGGATGTCCTTATAACACACATTACCTACGAAAGTAGAAGCATTTGATGCAGGGCTGCTTTATTAACCTTTATTTGATTGCGCACGGGTTCATGATGTGTCCACCCCCCATATTATGTTGAGTAGTAGTAAGTAAGTAGTAACACGAGGAAGCCAGGTGCAGATAACATTCACTGAAATGACGAAACCAATAAAACCCCTCATCGAGCCTCCTTGATGTAACTAATGTCACAGACTCACATTTGACTGCAAATCCCAGACATTAATTAAGATTACCTCAGTAAGAAATAATTTGGTTTGAAGCAAACACTTGTGAGAGAACCTGCCCTTTTAATTAAATCCAAAGTCAGTACAAGGTGCTCTTAAGCATTTAATGTTAAGAAATCCAACCGGCAGTTAGTTTCTGTCAATAAGAAGAGCTTCGTGGTGAGTGCCCATTAAACCAAGCAGAAGAGTACTCATGTCTTTGCACATGGTTGAAATTGAGGCTGCAATTTTGTCTCAAGTGTTTCTCTGTGCTTCACTTAAGGTGAGGAGAAAAAAATCTCAGGTTTAAAAACATCACGTAGATTTCAGGTGTTATAGCAAGGCCTGAAAAACAAGGGATTGTGGTGTGCTATTACAGGTAATTGTTTCTGCTGTACCCTGTATCATAATGACCATGCATCTTTCATGGCGTAATGTTTTCATGTGAGGACAGCAGGTTCTGTCTGTTTTGCCGTCAGCGCCTGTAATCCCAACTCCCCCGAAAGAATATTCAGCCCCTTAGATCTCACTCAACTTGAATTTGCACAGACAATGAAAGATGGATTATATCTCTGATGTTTCTGTCCTCACACAAACCAAAGAATTCAGCTAATTTATATTTAATCACCATTCTGAGGTGTCTAACGGGTTAGAAATAAATCATATCAAATCACATGGAGGTGTCAGATTTACAAGCTGATCAGCAAATGATCATAACCCTTTGGCACAAGACTGCATGCTTTTTCTCAGGTATCTCAGCAATTCCAGCATGACTTGTAAATGACTAATTAACACCTATATGCCTCATTCATCTCATGGAGATGGAAATGTTGAGTGCATGATAAAAATTTAAGCAGACACCATTGCTACATACTGTGTGAGAAGGTGGATTAATTTTAATCCGTTTTTAAAACAGCCACTTCACATTAATCGCTTACTTATTCATATCTTACATTAAAGTGAAATGGACAGTTAAAAAGTAGAATACTACTCACATGCTGAGCTGCAGATCTATATGCCTCATCCTGGAGGTTCTGTTTGGCTAAATTCTGTGAACTCACTGCAGGTTAAAGCTCTGCCCTCATTTTCAATGGCCATAGCTGTATTGTAGTATTTGGAAGAGTGAAAATAAAAGACTTTAACGCTCAACTGCTGCCATTAATTCACATCTGGGAATGTAAAGCTTCATCATAATTTGCAAATTAGGCTACTTAACTGTGATTTAAGAGGAACGCAGACCTCTTTGACAAATCTTTCCTCCTTCCTTCCCGGTTTGAGCTTCTCTCTGCCTACTGCATTATTTTGAAAAATGAAAGACAGCATGTGTGTGTGCACAGCGGTGGGGCGGAGGGGGCTGGACTGGCTGTGGGTTGGTGAGAGGAATCTCATCTTCATACTGGGGATGGCACTTTAAATACTAAAAATAACAAAAAACATTGGAATAGTTGTCCTTGAAGGCAGCTACATCTCAAACTGAACAGCAGCTGCACAGACTAAACCAGATTTCATCAGATAAACAAAGCAATCCTGCTAATATTGTTAATTCTACCTATTTCCAGCTCAGAAAAGTTGCTCATTCATGTCTCTGACTGCTGTTTCTTGTTCTGTCTCTTTTCCCAGCTGGGACCACATATATTTTTGGGAAAGGGGGGGCCCTCATCACATTCACCTGGGCCCCCAACGAGCGGCCGAGCACCCGAGCCGACCGGTTAGCCGTGGGCTTCAGCTCTCAGCAGAAGGATGCCATCTTGGTGCGAGTGGAGAGCACCCATGGGCTCGGAGACTATCTTCAGCTGCACATAGTAAGGATGGGAGGCAGAGTTTAAGGCTTTAAACGCAAATGTTACAAATCACTGGAAGATTGGCGGGGTATCACACTGCTGGGATGCATTAAAAATAGCATTTAAAGCAGATTAAAATACATTATTCATACGTTCTAAGGCAGTTCTATGAATATTTGTGTTCATTCCCTTTCTGGTTTCCAAATCCAAAAACCTGGAAACTTACAATTCCAAATTTTAAGTACATAGGTATTAAATCCAAGAGTGGTTATGCAGAGAGACTGTCAGATGTGTTTTGCCATATATTTTATTTCTTTCAGAGTTATCAATAAGACAGGTGGGACAAATTTGAGAGCTCATTCTCTGCAGAATAAGGTTCAAATTACCCTCAATAACACTTACGGTTCATACTGTGCGAAGTAATCTATTACTCTGTTTATAAATGCAGTGTCAAAAACACAAAAAACACCCCCAAAATCCTTAGATCTCATGCAAACCAGGACAATGGGCAGCTAACTGGAACAGTGGAAGTTAGTCCACTCTGTCTGCAAACACAAGATAACAAACAGCGATATTAATGCCTGAGGAAATCAGTGAGCGACACTGCAGAGTAATATTTCCCAGTGTTTGGAGGAAAACAGCTGGTGACTAACAAACATTTTTAAGCTGATGGAAAAAAAGAGCACCAAATAAACAAACATACATTTCTTCAGTTGATATTTAGATGGCAATTTGTGCGAGTACAGCTGAGTGTCATGAAAGCATTTCACAGAGAAAAGACTACAGTGGTGACAAAGTATTGGACAAAGTTGATTTCTCCAAAATGAGGAAAATGTCACCCTTCCTCTCCTTAGATATGATGATGAAGGTGCAAGTTATTAGCACATAAAGGCTTGCTGGGAGATTCTGAGGCTGCCATCCTGATAAAGTGACATGAAAAGGAAATAAATATAGATAAACCTCCTATGGTCTAACTTTGTAACTTACACCATTATTCTTGGCACAAAAACATAATGCAGAGTTTGTCACAGCTTGTATGATTCTCTCATTAATGGTATCTAAATACTGAGATAAAATAAGAATGAATATATTATGACCACCAAAAGGGAAAACAATAGAGCACAGGTCAGACGACGGAGACATGTTTTCTGGAAATAAACACGCGTGTCTGTTGGTGGAACCAAGTGACTCCTCAGCAGCTGCTGGCATCTGTGTTTTTTCTGGAGGGAAATCAGCCTGTTTAGCAAGTAGCCATAGGACAGATGTGCCATGATGAAGACCAGAGGGGAGATCTGTCAGACGTCTGTGTGCGGTGTCATAATTAAAATTGCACATGTTGTCAAAGCAGACAACGAAAATCAGGAGTTGGACCCTGATTGGCAGACACTTTGTTATGGTTTCATCAGGCCTGGTCTAGAATTTGCGTCATATAATGTTCAGAATGATTTCCAATCTGCAAAGAAATGTTTTTTTCTTTAAAAACAAAATGATGTCTTGAATTTAATTTTCCGCAAACATACTAAGAGCATTTAAGGTATTACATACCTGTAGCTGGTCTTGGCATGATTCAAATTGTTGTTCGAATGAGGTAAACTTAGTGAATCAAAGGGGACCATGCTCACAGCACTCACATTTACAGTGTCTTCCAGTCCAATCCAGTAGTAATATTCAGTCCATTGTGTTCACTATTCCAAGCTGGCGGTTAATGATAGTTAACTGTGGCCCTCAAAAGAGAGAAGCTGAGGTAGTAAAATAATACTGACACTACCCAGAACCCGTTTTAAAGTGCATTGTGTAACATTTAACATGAAATGTTTGTATTTGTGCCCATTTTGAGAGTTTGATTGGCTTATTTTTCAGTTTCTAGATGAGCCTGGTGCAAAAATCCTCTGCTGGATGTTTTTTGACTGTCTCATTTAAATTGTATTTCCAGTTTTAAAAGTGTGAAACTGACCTTGCCAGCCATGGACTGCTAGTAAATGCAAACACTGCTGCCTGTGTGCAACGCCAGCCGATAAAAATTTTTCCAGCATCTGCCAAGTCCTTGCACCCTGACAGATTGCTTACTTTGACACGTTATTATTGCTCAGTGGAGGGGGATAAAAAACAGTTCAGAGGGTGTTGAGCTTGTCTGTTCTGTGTTTCTTGTAATTCTATTTATGTATATTATCAATTCCACATTTTATCAAATGAAACATGTCTGTTTCCTTCCCCTGCTTGCCCAATGAAGAAGAGGAAGACTGCGTAAACTAGGTGAAGACAAAGAGAAGCTGGTCAAAATAACACTGGCCACAGGGGAGAGTTGAAAATAGTAAAGGAAACAAATGATATGTGAGTTTTTTAGTGCTGCAGGGATTTGGGGGTTTTCAGCTGAGGTGCCTTAGAAGAGAATTTGTGTCTTTAAAAACTTCCTCAGAAATCAATCTTGCTATTCAAAGCTACAATATGATAAATATATAGAAATATAATCACAGCAGAGCATCTTGAAATGGTGTAAATCGTGCAATGAAAGGGTCAAAATTCCTCCTTAAGAATCAACCTGTAAGAAGTCATGAATGATGTATGAACAGAGCACTTTCATTGCATGTGAAATACTCTTGATTAACAGATATTAGAGACCGCTAGATTCCAACTGACTGAAAAATAAGAAAAGATTGAGTTTTTACAGCTGCAGATGCAGCATCTGACCGTCAGTGTTTAAAATGCTTCATTAAAACAGCATTTCAATCACCAACAACTCCAGACAACAAAGTAAACATACTTACTCGCACAGAAGATTGCTGCATTAAAATGGCCACATGCTTAACTTAAACTGTAACTTTGAGGATGGCGTCAAAAACCAATTACTCAAACCATCTCCATATTCACCAGAGAGTACATTAGAGTAGCTTGTGCTACTTTCAAAGGGTCATGTTTTTAATGAGTGTCTGAAAGATGAAACAAAAACAGAGGATCCACTGTGCAAAACGATGATAATTAGAAATGTTTAACAAGAGAGAAGCTTCAAGGAGAAGGGATGATGACGTTATACAGCAACCTGCTGAGGTTTTGGTGGACCTGATCCCATAAGTTGATTTCTTATGCATTTTAATGTGCAAGTGCATCAATCGAGCAACGGCTGCAGCAATTTGGCTCTCAGAATTAAATTCTGAAAAGGAAAAGCTTTCTTAATAAATATTCTGCCTCATTCTCTGTAGGAATGGAAACGCTTCACACAAAACTCATGAATGTGCATATTTCGGAAGGGCACTTTCAAAGGCAGAGTTCAACCTGCCTTCTTGCTGTGCTTCATTTCAATTTTATGATAGTCAGGCACAAATCTGATGCTGTGTGCTGTGGTTGCTAAATATTATAACTAAAGAAGAGTGTTCTTTTGGAGTTTTTCTCACCGCTGCAACACATCTTACAGTCATAACTGAATATTTTCAGATTGAAATCACTTTAGAGAAAATAGGTGCCTTTGATCATTCAGAAAACGTGCAACAGTTCAAAGGAATTAGGAAACAGCTCCCATTAAGCATGAAGCAGTTTGAAGTTTTTGGGGTTGGTTTTTTTTTTGTTATTTGATGATCCGTCATTTTCATCCAGCAATCTCATTTACAAAGAAAAGGGTTGTTGAAAGGAATTGGATTTAAAAAATAGCAAAACAATTGCTTTTATTTACTAGGTTCATTTTATGTTAGCCAAACACATCTATCACTAATCACTTTATCATTCCCTGTTGGAATAAGAGAGAGAAATCTCTCAATTCCCAACACAGTAAACGCAAACTCTCACCTGCCTGCGAGGAGCAGGTGCCAGTAAAGAGTCTCCTAAATGTATCTGAGACAGAGAAAGACATCTGGCTGGTAACAAATAGACAGATGTGCTTGTCTTCTTAAAACCATCATGACATGTCCAATCAATGCTCAGGTGACATTGGTGTCCCATCACTGAAGATGCTGAAGTCCTTTTTTCTTTTTCATCTCATCAGTGAGAAATCTTTATCATAACATATCTTTTGTAACAATCTGTCCTTTTCCTCTGATACGAATGATCGGAGACTGCAGCTGAGATCGCAACGCTCCAGTGCAAACCAGCAATACTCCCAGGAAATGCCTTCTCCATCAGAGCTGATGTCAAAACAGCTTGGTGGGAAACTTTTCATGAGGACATGCCCGACCAGGCTTATAGCAGAACACATGAGCATTTAGTAGCCGCTTGCAAAAAGAAAAGTGAACTGGAAAGGCCAAAGTTTTGTTTACTGAAACCGGGTGCAGTAGTGTTGCTTTGTGAGCTGTCAAAAGGTGCTTCAGGGATGTTTTGTAATCGTGCACTAAGAGTGAGTTAGCAAAAATAAAAGCAGCTCTTTTGTTGAAGCCATATGAAGCCCTCGGCAGAATGCTCTGGCCCTGGAGATGTTAATTGTTGTCCAGAGAGCAACAGAGGGCTGAGATTTGACCCGAGGCCATACTACCCTGTTTGTTGCCTAATGAGTACTCATCGGTTTGCTTCATGGGAAGAGTGATTAAACCATGGACAACCAAATAGCTCTGTGTGTACAGAATATCAGTAAACAAGAGAGATTTCTTACAGACAGTATAAGGAATACAAATTATGCACACTGAAAAGGTGATAATTTGGTTTCTCAACTCATGTTTGTATGTAACATTTGTCACAAAGATAATCCCTCTTCTTGATGTGTAGATTTGATCAGGCAACTGTCATAAATCAGTTTATGATTCAACAAAGATAACAGGGCTGTGTTTGCAGTCAGCTCCTGTAGAAAACAAGCTGAAAGCTTAAAACCGGACTATTAATGGTAGGTTCAAGGTCTCTGATTTAACACTTTCTGTACTTAACACCAACTGTGTCAGCATGAATAATTATTAAAATTCAAATGGTTTCTAGAAGGATTTTACATATGATTAGACAGAAAGTGCAAAGCTCTGAGACAGGTTTTACGTTACACAATAGCAGCCGCCATCAAGGCAAGAAAAGAAGTATTTCTGTCGACATATTTGAAATTCTGGTCTTTGAGTCAGTTATGCAGTACTGGAGGTATGAGAGAAAGGGAACCATCAGTTA
Organism: Chaetodon trifascialis; assembly: GCF_039877785.1. Classification (NCBI taxonomy): domain Eukaryota; kingdom Metazoa; phylum Chordata; class Actinopteri; order Chaetodontiformes; family Chaetodontidae; genus Chaetodon; species Chaetodon trifascialis. The sequence goes on along the minus strand of NC_092071.1, from coordinate 13,615,985 downwards.
TATTAAATGGCACATGCCAAGGAATAAGCTGTGGAAGTCAGTTCTGACAGTAAAGCCAGAGAAACCAAATGCAATGCAAGACCCACTGTGGAAGATATTTACACCTTGTGTATAAGTCCAGTAAATACTGTGCACTCCATGCACTGTGCAGGACCAGCAGTCTGCAGCATTTCATTTCAATAAAACACCACCCAGCCAATTTCACTGTTTACTTGCCCTCTCTGGTTGAAGGTGTGATAAAGTGCGGCCAGCTACTAGAGGTTGTTTGAATAAAAACTTGCAGAGCCTTGAGAGACAAATGAAGCTGCACAGCCTGAAAGTCACATATTATTAATATTATGCAATGTAATGAGGTTTTACCAATGTGCACAACATGCATGTGAGAATTTTATATTTGTGTTTTCTTCACAGTTACAAAGGGTATTGCAATAACAGTTTGTAGAAAGTCAGCAGAATTAAAGGGTACTCTGTACTCTGATAATGTCTCTTCTAACCATATTAACACTTTGACCTTGTGTAGCATTTAGAAAGAGTGCAAGGCAGCGCGGAGACCCCACACAGTTTGTTTTCAATGTTTCTTATTAGTGTCACCCAAAGGCCGGCTTGAGACGCAGATTTGATCTTTGAGGAAGGTTTGCAGGAGCAGGCAGCAGCTGACAGGGAGAGAAGTTGGTCAACCAAACAAGAAGCAGCAGGCTTCTGTCAAAAGTGATCGACATCAGGAAACCTGAGCTGGCTGCTGAGGGAGAATGGTGTTGGACCCTAAAGAAAAAAATGAACATATTGTCTATGTCACTAAGGTTATGCTGTTTAAACAAGACTTCTGGAGTAGACAGAATCTCTGTTTCACTGTACTGTACAACTTTTGTTTAATGTGTCGCATTCATTCTTTTTCTCCTGCAGGATCAAGGGAAAATCGGTGTCATCTTCAATGTGGGGACAGATGACATCACCATTGACGAGCCTGCTGTCATAGTAAATGACGGCAAGTACCATGTTGTACGCTTCACACGCAGCGGTGGCAATGCCACTCTCCAGGTGGACAACCATCCAGTCATTGAGCGTTATCCACCAGGTAAGACTGCTTGCATGAACCTTGTGGTTATATAATAAGTAGATAGATGGCATGGAGCATCTGAATCAGTGAGAGAGGACTGCATGTCTGCCTATCAAACGTAAATTTTGGAATGCGCAGTTGTGAAATGTACTGTTTGCAAAAAAACTGATTGGCAATTTGCCCAGTGGCGTATTTTAATTCTGCTTTCCCGTCTAGTTATTTCATCGCTCTGCAAGCTATGTATTAAGTTGCCACGTGCGTACAACTGGACATGCCATATTGGCTGCACAGTATAATAATCTGAAATTGATACATTTGCCTCAGGATGCATCGCTAAGTATATCTAGCAATGAAAGGGCTTTCATCAGCCGCTGTCGTTTTTGCAGCCAGTTTGGCAGACAGGTGGGGAAGGATGTGGCAGATGAGAAAAAGATGTTAATTTACAGCAAATTAAAGCAGCATTTTTTTCCTAATCTTTCCTCTATAATTAGATTTTCACGACGCATATTAAAGATGTGCATATGTGGCAGGATTTTCTAGATATACCATACAAGCCTAATATAATATTTATCTATTTGTTGTTGATCTAACCAAGAAACAGTGTTGAATAACCAGGGTGAGGATGTTGCTATTAATTCAGCTGATATATTCTTGTTGCCTAAATTTACATTCATCTCTCTGCCAGTGAGCAGTAAGGGACATTATGGAAAGGTGACCTTTCCATAATGTCTGTTTTACATAAACAGATTGATGGATTTGACTAAATTCATACTGTATTCTGCCACTTAAAGGGCTCAGCTCTATGGTGACCAAGTCCTACATGTTTTTTCAAATTCATTATATGGTTGGTGTCGAGGTAACTGTTAGATGTTGTCACATCGAATACTGTAGACCTAAACATACACAATAATGAATTACCCCACCAGGGGATAGAAGTGTTACCTTATCTTGATGTATATGTTAGGGCATCATGTCCTCAGTAACATATAAAATCAGATTTTATTCTGGCTTTCAAATACATTCATGGCATTCTCGATCTGCAGAGGCAAACAAACAAAATGAGGAATCTGTAAATGCACAACAAGAGGATACATCTCAGTGAAAAACAGTGATTTTCACCACCCAAAACCAACTTGTGCACACCCATATTTGATATGGACCCAAAAAAAAAAAAAACATTCATAATGTGGTCATGACCAGATGTGCTTTAACCTGTTCTGAACCAATCAACCAATTAACCTTATTAAGAACAGGTGCAACAGCCGGCATAGCGGGAGGAAACCAAGTCCCCTCTCTACCTCCAGCTGGTGCTCAAAACACACACACACACACACACACACACACACACACACACACACACACGCCACAGTTGCACATAAATTAAAATCGTGTAATGGTGACGGCCATGTGTGTTGTGTGTACACTCAGCTCCCACTCAGTAATCAGTGGTTTTTGAAACATTTCTAATGGTAAATTACTAAAGCACATAATAGCAGCAATCACAAAAAAAGGTGCTTTTGCTGTAAAGGGAGTGTACATCACACAGGTGACAATTAAGAGTATAAGGAAACATAATTGATCTTTTTTGGCTTTAAATGGAGATCGAACAATGTAAGTGAGGCATGATATACAGTGCCTCCAATACAAGGGCTCTGCCCACAGCTCTCCAAAGGTTCAATGAATGTGCAGCTTCACTTATCTTAAAACCTGCCGTAAATTGAAGCTTACAGTAAAAACACAGTCTAGGAAAGCTTCACTTAAACTGTCACGCACTGTCATGTACTGTGCCTCCTCTTCCATGTTGTGCTATAATCCTAATCCTTTTTATCCATTCATTACTATCCCATGTCCAACAACACCGCTGACTTGAACTGTTTGTTGCTTTGTTCAGTTTTATCTATTTATTGACATTTTTATTCATTATTAATGTGTGGGGTAAACATGCTTTCATATGCAGTAACTTGCTCTACAAACTCTACAAAGAACAAGGTACTCTACAAGTCAGAACGGCGTGGCTGATGATTGATAGAAACCTTTCAGTGCTAGATAAGTACAAGAATGAATGAAAAGTATTTATGGCACTAACATTAACTGGCCTACTGTGGCAATTCGTACTCTTGAAGTTTGTGTCATGCAGTACATTTCCTGTTGTAGTTTCCATTTTATTAATTACTCTTCTGTGTTTGCATGTGTTAAATAGAGAGCCGAAGTCCTGCCCTGCTTGAGAGCAGCGCGTGTCCTAGTAGCCCCGATTGCACGAAACTAAGAAGGGCTTTATCCACTACTGGACTTGTTAATAAAGTTTGAAAGTCTCATATGATGGCATAAGAATTCAACAATTACAACTTGTGCAACGTGCTGTATTATCTCCTGGGAGCTGCAGTATGGCGTACAGTGTATTATAAAGATGCACAGTGGGCTGAGACTTTGGCCCTCTATGACTGATATCTGTTTCTGCTCTAACCACAGAATGCGTATCGCTGTTTAAATGCGACAACTGATTGTCTTTGTTGAAGTGGCTGATTTTTAATGCTTTTTCTGTTTACCTGAATTAACCTCTTTTTTTATACAGTACATAAAATTATTTTACTTTTTACAGTAGTTGGTATTTACTTAAGATTATGCTTTGCTTAAAAAATTAGCTAAATAACACTAACTAGTGTAGCACATTATAAATAGCCTAAACATGACTCTAATTAGCATTAACACTGTTTCTTATACTAACTAGACAAGACTAAGTAAAGCACAAGTTTCTTTTAACTCACAGCTGGGTTAAAATTGATAACTTGTTAAACCTGTTAGCCATTATAACACTGTTTCTAACCATGTGATCTTTCAGCTTGCAGACTTTAACCTTTAATCTGTCTCTCCAAATTCTTTGAAGGACACTATGATAATGAACGACTGGCTATTGCTAGACAAAGAATCCCATACAGACTTGGTCGGGTAGTTGACGAGTGGCTACTCGATAAAGGTAAAAATTAATTGATTAATTAATTAATTAACTACTAAATAATCTTTGCCCATGAGAGGTGCAGTGCCAGAAGACAAGGGTGACAAGGATCCAGTTACCCAGATGTATACCTCCATTTTAATTGGAATTTCTATTGGCTATGAATTTGGATGACCACAAAATAGCTTCAAATGAAATTCAAAATAGGTGTCAAAGCTAAGGGGTATAGCATGCGTGCCACGTATTCTTTGTCATCCTTTCACCTTGTGGACAAGCTGCACCTTAACAACGATTTTAAACCAATTAACTAAAAACACATAACCCCTGTCTAACCCTCTACCGTCCCCTTTAACCAATGTGTGTAATTAGATATTGTGTGTAATTATTTTACATAAAAACATTAAAATGCTGTGTAACGTTTCCATTAACACCAGTGAAACTGACGTAAGTTGACCAGGTCTCACTCCTCCTAAACTGAACATTTTAAAATATAACTCCTGGATGTGATCATACCAAATATCTTCTTTTCCCTGTCTTGTTCCCTTCAACCTTGTATTGCTTTACCTTGTACTACAACGACCATGTCAGACTCTCAAGCATGAAGATTCCTTTGCTGCGACAAAACAGCCCTGACAGGCTCACTGTTTGCAGCCATTAACTTTGCTAATAAGTATTCTCTTGAGATGGGCTCATTACCGCAGTCCTCCTCCTCTGATATATCTCGGCTTATCAGTGAAGCTGCTGACAATGGTGCTGTTAGATATCAGTGCCCCTTTCAGGAGGTGAAACAATTGGACTAGGGGCAACCCAGACCAGAGCATGTTTCAATGGCCTAATGGCTGATGAAGTCAGTGGAGGGAGGGATGTTAAGCTGTTGTCATTTAGCTTTACACAGTCTGAAGTATAGTAAGACATTTTAATAATTTGCCCATCTTTGTAAAAAAAAAAAAAAAGAGGCTAAGTGATATGCATCTTTGCACCATCTGTTCTGGAGTTAAGAGATAAATAAACCCATTTTTCCCTGCAGACAGTTTCCTAACTCAGTGATGATTCAAAATGACTATCTCTGTCCAACCAAAATGCTTAAATAGGCACCTAAATACAGACATTAAGCCTCCTCTGATGGTTGTAACCATGCATGTGTAAAGTCTAAATTATAAACTTGCTGCTAACTAACCCTCCCCTGTTAAAGTTAACATCTAAATCAAGCTTTAAATAAGTGACTAATTACTATTGTTCCCTAAAACCCACCTGGTTCAAATCATGTCCCTGTGCAAGCTCTCCCATGTGACTTCTATATGTCTGCTCCACCATTCTCTCCCTTTTTCCACCTCTCTCTTTCTCTATGTCTCTGCCTGACTTTAGGGAGACAGTTGACCATCTTTAACAGCCAGGCAGCCATTAAAATTGGCGGCTATGACAAGGGTCGGCCCTTCCAGGGTCAGATTTCAGGCCTCTACTACAACGGTCTCCAGGTGCTGAAACTTGCAGCAGAAAATGATCCGAGCGTGCAGGTGGAGGGAAATCTTCGTCTGGTCGGGGACTCACTGTCCGTGTTGACCACCGACACCACCTCCGCCACCCCGCTGGCGGTGTCCGATATGTCCACCACAATCATGGAAACCACCACCACTATGGCCACCACCACCACCCGCAGGCAGCGCTCACCCAGCTTGAGGGAGAGCATCTCAAAGGTCAGAAGGGAGTATGAAGGAAAAGTAGAAGAGAGCTGGATTCTAGTTTATCAGCAGTCTGTGGCGAATTGGTTTATAACTTAGATGAGGTTGTTGTCAACACTTTTCCAGGAGGTAAAACTGATCAAAGTGTCTGAGTATTGTTTTTTATTAAATTATGCAGTTGCTGATGCTCTTCTGGATATACTGAAAGTGGCTCATTGTGTCAATCCAAATATTAGTAATTATGAATGAAATAAATGATAGTGTTAAGAACCTAAGAAGAAGAAGTTAACATACATAACCATTTTTATTATGTGTTAGTAGGCTATTCCAATCTTTTTTCTACATTTACTGCTAATATGCTAACATATGAGCTAATGATAGTTTGCGAGTGTTCTCAAGTTGTTGGCTACAAGTTGTTTGATATTCTCTGTACAGGTGTAAAGTGATGCACCTTGATCCTTCATGCTTATTTTCTCCCAATGTCACTATATACATTCTTCTAAACTATCTATTCTAAACTATCTAAACTATTCTGTTCATGGTGGTTTAATATGTACAGCTGTAATACTAGATCCTACTGTGCCAACCTGTGTAAAGAGAAGAGCACAATTACATAACCAAGGACGATCAGAGAATACATCTGAATCCTTGGATTCTCTCTGCACTTGCTGTGCCCATGGCACTTAACTTTGGAAAGCTGTTCCTTCACGCAATTTGAAAGCTTTTCATTGAAAATGAAATAACAGAAAAAAATTGGCTTCTTTTTCTGATTTTAAAATTTATTCCGATTTGAAGAGCTGAGTCTCAGAGGAAGGTGAACTCTGATGTGAAATGTGCAGGGGTGGAGTTGAACGTGACCCCTCTGAAGAAGGAGAGTTGTTATGTTTTTTTTTTGTTTTTTTTTTATAATCAAGACAAAAGTTGCCCTTAAGCCTGAAATAAAGACACACCACCGTCTGTATATATTTCTAACTACACCCATCATACCTGAGACTCAAGAGATTCTAACATGAAATAATTAAAATCAAATTTCCCTTATTTTCAAATGCTTCATGTATATATGAAATATCATATGCATTATAATTATAATATCATATGCATGTCATGTTACGACACGTTTAGTCCCACATATCTGGTTCTGAATTCTTCGTATAATTCAGGATAAGATAAGATACTCGTGCTTCAGTCTATTTTTGAAGGAGTGCAGCTATGCAAAAAAGAATCTTTATTGAATATATTTGCAGAACAGATTTTCACACACTGAGCAGTCACAATACTGCATCCAGACTGGTGAATATTACCGACCACCATTTCATATGAGTTGATTTTAGTCCAAAATGCTGCAAACCGGCCAAATTGGAAGGATTTCAGCTGTTGTACTCGGAGTTCTGAGGTTTCAAACAAAAATCCCCAAGCCTCTCCTAATAAAAATACAGAGTGCATTCTTCATTACATTTTTCTTGTCCAGTTTCCCTGAAATTACCTTTGCTGTATCTTCAGTTTATCCAAGTAACCCATTAGCAAACCATCTATTCCCTTCTCTTCTCAGGTATTCTCAGTCCATTGTGCACCGTAAAATCCAATTTAAATATACAGAAGCCCTGAAGTGTAAATTTGCAATAGCATAATAATGTAAAGAAAATGTAAAAAAAGCAAATTGTATACAACCCCAAGTTCAAAAAGGTTGGGATGCTTATTCTGAATTTGATATTTATTCACATTTTACACAATGTCCCAACTTTTTTGGAATCGGTTTATAGAGTTAGCTGAAAACATGGACCACATTTATCCTACTGAGCATTTACTCTGCATCAGAAGGGCTCTTGCATTGTTCATAAACATATGAAGTGCTGCCACGGGGGTGAAGGATGGAAAGCTGCTGCATATGGACACATTTTGGATTTGTAGTCTTACTAGCGTGGCTCCGAGCAAAAACAATAAAGTGGTACAGTGCTGAATATTGCATTCTTTCCTCAAACAGGACCGTCAGCCAGCAAACACAATCAGAAAACAAAGTGAGCACAAATGGAGACGATGGGAACGTGCTGACCGTGTGTTTGATAAAAGCAACTCTCTGTTTTCCTTTCAGCCGCAGAACTCTGATGATATTTTGGTGGCATCAGCTGAGTGTCCAAGTGATGATGAGGATCTGGAAGAGTGCGAGCCAGGAACAGGTGGGTCAGCCTCGACAAAAAAGGGTGGGAGTGCAGCTCTCATCCAGCTCTGAACAATGTTGCTCTTACCCAAGACTGTAGACAAAACGCACTGACTTCAGACAGCCGTCATTAGAGTCACATTTTCCACTCTCCCTTCCCAGTTTCATGTTTCTGCAGCTATCACACGCTCATTTATTCAGGGGCTCCGTCAAATAGCTGTCCTCATTTGGATACTCAACTAGCACCAATTCACCCAGTATGTTAGCTTTTAAGTCATGTCTGTAACTCGCTAAATTGGATGGAAGAAAATCCTTATGAAGTGCACTGCAGTCATTAAGGGCAGACGACAGTAGACAGGAGATCAGGCTTGTGACAGAAACAAGCTGTGGAATTTAAGAAGAAGTCTGCCCTTATTATGGCTGCCTCAATTATTAATTTGACCTTATCAGAATTGTTTGTTGTTGCCTGGCCCTGCAAAGTGTGACTCAAATAATGATGAAACAGAAGCTAGCAGCCATAAATAACCAAACTCGTTGAAGCATTCCCCTGCAACCAGAAGACATTCTGACCTCGGAGTCAAATCAAAGGAAAATGTCAATGCACGCTGTGATCGCTCATACAGGAGAATATATCGTTTATATGCAGCTGAATATATTGAGCAATCTTTGTCCAGAGAGTGATTGAATAGATCCAGCCACGATATTCCACATGTGATTCCTACACACAATAACCTGTCTGTGATTTCTCTTGCCACCCCTCAACCCCTCCCTCCAGATGTGCATACAGCAGCATGGCAGTTTTAATTTACTGTTCTTTGTTTGTCATGTGCTCTCTTTGTTATATGCTCTTCATTCAGCTGCCGCCTTTCATGGGTCATCTTGTATGTTTGTGTCTACATGTGAGCTCTTTAACGTTCTTGTATTGTATTTTCATAATATTCTGAACATTCTTAATCTGCACGCCCACACATTGGCTCCATATACCGATCAAGAACTCTATATATCATTCAAGAACGTCACGGTGGTTTTAGTTTGTTTTTGCCAAATGTTGATAAATAACCTTGTATTGTAGATCAGGATAATATGTGTGATAGCTATAAATGATATCCCCGATAAGCCAGCTAATGTTAGTCTGATTCCTCAGTAATATTTGACATAATGAGCAGCCTCTATTTTAATGAGCGCCACTTTTCAGCCAGAATTTTAATTTTAATGCTGTTCTAATTTAGGATCCCCTACCTTTTCTGTTTCCTTTCTAGGAGGTGAATTAGTGTTGCCTATTATAACAGTGGATTCCCTTGAGCCCCCATCCATCGCCACCCGCTACCCCGTCATCCCTCCTCCCCCCACCCTCCTATCCCCACTTGAAACCACCAAAGAGTCCCTGATACTCCCTCCTCACCCTTCCTGCCCCCCGGACCAGGAGGACTGTGGTGACCCTGTGGAGGTCTCGGCCTTCGGCTCTGGGGAGATGACGGAATCAGATGACGAGGACTTTTACAATAATAACTCCCCCATGGTCACTGACAGGACAGTCCTTCCTCCACCTCCCACCGCTGGTGAGGGTGGAGTCCAGAAACCCCGCCCCTTACCTCCTTATGTTCCCACCACCAACCCTGACCAGCTCCACATCCCCGCAGGCAAAATGAACACCCGCGACCAGGTGCTTCTGCCCCCTGCTCCTCCATCCTCCCGAAACACACCAGGACTAACTTACCCCCCCAATTTTCCCCATGTGCCCACAGCCAACCCCACAGCCTCTGATGAAAAGAGCCAACCCGGTGCCGTGGAGGTGATCAGGGAGTCCAGTAGCACCACTGGGATGGTGGTTGGTATTGTGGCTGCTGCTGCTCTCTGCATTCTTATCCTCCTCTATGCCATGTACAAGTACCGCAACCGGGACGAGGGCTCCTACCAGACAGACCAGAGCCACAATTTTGCCAACAATTCCACTGTGGAGGGCAACGGAGCAGTGGTCAAAGACAAAAGCACAGCAACGGCCTCTGTGGCCAAGGCAATCACAAAGGGCAAAAAGAACAAAGACAAAGAATATTACGTCTGAGTTCGGAGAAGGCGAGTGTGAACTGAGACAAGAGGATGAGAGAGGAAGCTTTCGTTTTGCTCCCCTGTTTTGTCAGGTCGACCATCAGAGAGATTTCGCAGGCCACAAAAAACAACTGCACAAAGCAATTGTATCTTGCTTTTAACAGTTTCGTTTCTCTCAAAAGTCAAGGTTGCCCAGCTCGTGTTTGTGATAAAATCCTCATCTATGGCTCAAGATCTGACTCATCCTCTGTGTCACTGCGTGCACTCGGTCCACGTACACCAATTCTTTGCTCATTTTTTTAAGTTTTTAACAAGCTATGAAGAGGCATATCCACTTTGGCTTTGTATATAGCATGGTACAGTGAAGAAAATGCTGAGAACATCCGGACAGATTTGCCTAAATGTTTTCTTTGTACTTCTTTGTAATGCTCTATCTCAAGTCTCAATGGCCCCATTATGACATACATATGAGGCAGAACCAGGCAAGTTATTGAATTTTTATGGTAGATGAGCAGAGAGCAGCGCAGTAATTCTGAGTATGCTGGAGAAGAAAGCCTTTATTCGGATGAGACACCATCTCTGCAGCCTCCATGTTATGTTATGTGGTTTTAGTTATTCTGCCTCTGTCCACAAGAGATGGTATTATGTTGCTGGTGCAGTATCATAAATGAAGCATGATATTTAGCAAAAATACAGCATTTTAAAGGGATTATTAAATCACTCAACACACTCTGGCCAGTGAACCTTATAGTATGATTGATCAGAAACATTATGTCAGCCATGCCATTCCAAGTAGGGATAATTGTGAATGAGTCAGTCTACACCAGTGAAGGTATTTCTCTGTAAACATTGCTTGTGTGTACATATAGAGGTTAGCAGATTGAAAAAGTGCTGTGTACGCAGGGGAATAGGTACGAAAAAGAAGAAACAACTGAGACGCGCTGCCCCTTCGACGCCGTTTTCACGACCACATCAAAACCCGCTGGAGCCCGAACTTCACAGGAATTTTGGGAGAACACAGAATCACATCTCGAGGAAGCTTGTCTTCTCAGAAAGAGGGAACCAACCCGGCTCACCAGAGGCTGGCTCTCTCTTGATCTTTTCCTTACTCTAAACTGTCATGGGATAATTCAAAAGCACACAGAAAATGTAAACATATCTTTGAGACATAGATATTCCTTGTAAAGCAGCCAAACATGTATTGTTTCTTTTCTATCAGTTACTAAAAGACTATTCTATGAGATGAATAATTGAAGGTTTGTGAATTGTATTGATATTTCTCTGATATTTCGATGTATCTTGTTACCACTCCTCTTAACACATTACATTTTAGATTGCCTTTTACTTTAATCCAGACAAAAAGCACACTCCTCTGATAGCTGCAGACATGTTTTTGCATTATTTACGGTTCAGATTATGCAGAGAAAACACAAGGACGGAACAAACAAATGTTTTGTTGCATTGTGCATTTTATATGTGCTGAATCTGTTACTCAATGGATCTGATAATATAAAGCCATTTTCTGTGTTATGTCTACATTTACTTATTCATGCTCTGTGATTTCTTGTTCTTTTTTTATGAAAGTGCCATTCAACATGAGCTGCTCAGCACTCAGAAAATATTCCATTCCTCACTCATTGCTATTGTATAGTGTTCATGTGAAATGGATCTTAATATGTGTACAGAACGTGGATAAAGATGAAAATACACTTGATTATATACTTTGTACACACCTGTGTTGTGTGTTGATTTTTGTAGATTTGCAAAAAAATGCTCTTTATCAGCCTTTTATTATTGAATGTACATTATAGACACGTAGACACACACACACTGAAAATAATGCAGTTTCTAAGTCAGGGGAATTCACAGCGAGCTGACATGAATCAGGATTTCAGGTAACAATTATGATATAAATCAGTATATTATGTTAACACAAGTGACCCTCTATAGCCACAGATTTACAAATATCAATCTATGGCGATGGGCTCAAGGTGATGTATTCATACAAAGGTCACACTTTGCTAACAAGGCAAGTTAACATATTTAACATGAAGAAACAGCGTTTCACACAAATTGCAGGTCATGATGTGTTTTTAAAAATGTGTCTTACACTTGAGTTTCATCATCATCTACTCTCTCTCTCTCTCTCTCTCTCTCTCTCTCTCTCTCTCTCTCTCTCTCTCTCTCTTGCTCACTTTCTCTTTCGGGTGCTGCATAGTTGTATGGTATGTTAGTAATGCCTGGATGTTCATTATTTATGCTAAAATTAAATGTTTAAGTGTCTTTTTTGCACCTTACACTACACTGGTGTCTAGTTCAGGTCTCCATTCAAAAATGGATTTCAGTGAGGCCTGACTTGACTTGAACCCGTGAAGCTGCAATGAGAACGAAACATTAAACCGGTTGGCCTGCTCTTCGTGATCCACGCCACAGTGTGACAGGTTTTAGTGTAGCTCGGGGCCTTTGTTGAAAGTGACATCACTGCACAAATGATCTTGTATTGTTATGATGTAATCACATTGTACTCTGGTAAGTGAAGGAGTCAGTGTTTTGGAAGCTTGACCCATATCAGGGGACCAGTGGTGGAATATAATTAAGTACTGTACTCAATTTGTGGTACTTGTACTGTAGCAGAGTATTTCAATTTTATGTAACTTTAAACTTCTACAGCTTTAGTAACTACCTAATTTTCAGATTAGAATTTTTCATACCCTTCCCGTCCATTAAAAAAAAAACCACGTATCTCCAAATTTCATGAAACTGAAACTGAAGGATGACGTGTTCCTTTATGAGCTGAGAAAATTCACCTGCTTCTTAAGATAAATAATAATAAAAGGGATTAGCAGGAAAATGCATCGTCACAAAGCTTTTAACAGAGCTGTTTTTCTGAGCTCATGAAAAGTTGACCTTTTCAAGATACTTTGTTCTCACAGAACAGCGACTCTAGATCAAACGAACATATGATCATCTTATACAATACGATGCATTGCTGTAGGTTAAACTACAGAGCTGTATATAAAGTAGTTAAAATAAGCTCAACCTTAAACATCTACAGCATTGAAGTGCAACATAGACATTAATGCAGCAGTAATATTAATCCAAAAATCATCATATATACCAGCCATTTTACTGCAGAATGAGTACTTTTTAGTTTTGATACTTTAAGTACATTTTGCTGATAATACTTGCATTCTTTCACTTAAGGATCTGAAAACTTCCTCCACCACTTCAGGCGACTAAAAGTCAGGGATATCTTGACCTCTGTTGCACCAGTTCTGGCCTTTCTTTCTTTTTCATCTGTCCCTTCCACATGCTGCTCACTGCCTTTGTAGTGCTAGATAGATAGATAGATAGATAGATAGATAGATAGATAGATAGATAGATAGATAGATAGATAGATAGATAGATAGATAGATAGATAGATAGATAGATAGATAGATAGATAGATAGATAGCAGTAACATGTTTGATGTTGTTTGACTACCCCCTGCTGAGAAGGCAAGGAACTGTAAGATGGAGGGAAGGTTAACCCAGAGGTCTGCATCCCTGAAAACCAGAATGACGTCATGTATAGGCTGTAGCTTCCCTCACTAAATCAGCTCTCAGCTGTTCTACTTGAGCAGATGAGGTTTATCACAAAAGGCAAGAATTTAGAGAGGATGTATTTCAAGCCAGCGGGGTCAGGCATACCGTTAGCTTGTTTGTGCTGCGACCGATGGGGAATAAACCTGAAGTGATATGTTGTGTCAGTGAGGTCTGGTGTAGGTGAGGCTTGATCTGTTCTGACGCTGGGTATTAAGAAGGGTGGCTAAAGGATATGACAGGCAAATACTGAGCATTGCTGAGGTGTCACAAGCCTAATTCAACAAAACAGCTATGACAGGAGAAGCGCAGATGACAACTGCTTTGCCATTTCCACTCTGGCTCTGGTCCTCTAACACTGGAGTCAGGTTTTCTTCATACTGTAAATATTTGCCTTGTAGTTTAGCTTCATTTCTGAGCTCATGTATTGTTAAAATATGTTGTTGGGTCTACCCTAAAATGTGTGTGTACATTTGTCAGTTCTGTCAGAGCCTCTACAGTTTGCTTTAAGTTTAAATAAATTAATATTTCAGTGACCACCTCCAAAAATCGTGAAGCCTCTAGGCTTACATTAGGTTTACTTTTGGGTTTTTTTCTCTATCAAATTAATTGAAACAGCTTCTTTTCAGTGTGTTTAATGGTGTCTCCTTGGATCCATACTTTTGACCTCTACCCCTGGCCTGTTTAGGCCAAGGAGAGCACTGTCAAGTTCTTACAATCGTGATGTTAGTTCAGTATGTACAGCACTTTCTTTCATTGTCCGTATGTCTCTGTAGAATCCAGTGCTTCACACAAATGTAAGAGAAATGGTAGGACATCCATGGACGACAGGCAGAAGGCTGGAGGGCTTGAACAGAAATGGGACTCTTTGTTTGTCTCTGGTCTGCAGTTGCCAAAGCTCAGTGAGGAAATTTGGATTTGCTTAATATGGTAAGTGTTGTACATTCCTTTGACAAATATGTAAAATATCAGACTTTATAATCCTTGCTTCCTGTGTGTAAAAGTATCAAAGCCCAAAGATGATGAGGACAGGGGAACGGGACATCTCACTGCTATTTTTAACAGTGATGTATTCGTTTTTTCAGAATCCCTAAACCTTGCATGAAACAGAACAGCAGCAAATAAAATCATTGACTGCATGGATGCAACGGAACCATTAAAAGGCAACAAAACAAAATAAGCAGAGACGGAGGAACACATCAGAGAAAAGTATCTACGAGGCTTTGCTATTTTTCTTTGAGTCAGACTTAAGCCGTCTTTGGAGTTTGTTGGAAGTCAATAATCTTCACTTACACTGTAGACACAATTTTGATACATATCAGTTTTTTTCTTTTTTTGTTTTCTTGTCAAGAAAACCATTGGTCATTGTTGCTGAATGTCAGCTCACATAGGTTATGTTCACACATACAGTGCTTTCATAAAACAAGCTTTAACAAGCTTACATGCAATTCTAAGGTATTCATGCATAGAATTTCTGTCTTTTTATCCGTTTGATGTAGTCTCTGGTGTTATTTATCACAAATATGATTGTGTTTTTCAAAGATAATGAAATGAAAGAAAAATAAACCCTCCCCATGACGTCAGTACATATGGCCAATCAGCGCCATGGGAACTCTCTCTCTCTCTTTCTCTCGCTTGATCGCCCTCTGTGCGTGTATGCGTGCGTCCGTGCGTGTGTGTCAACTAGTTGTTAGCTAGCGCTAGCAATGCAGTTAGCTAGCTTGTTGAAACATTTTAAGATAGGCACCGTTAATGCCAAGAAACAGCCGCCGTTCATCATGAGAGAGGACCTCTGTTCCCGCTGCATGTCTGTGTACCTTTAATGCCAAAGAGGATGAGGGACTTTCAGAGAACAATGATAAGTTAGCCAACGCCAACAAAAAGTGAAGCTACAGTTTTTGGACACTGGCGATTGCCTTGCTTGCTAGCATCCAGAGAGGGAAAGCTCTGAGATTTTGCAAGGACTGGATGCGGAAGAAGGATATGAGGCAAGCTGGACAGCTAATGCTAATTGTAAGCTATGCTGGTATCCCAAATGTGGAAAACATTTCACTGTGAGCACAATTATCAAATCTGTCGAGCTAACCTAAGCTAACATTAGCCGATGACGGACAACTTACATTCACATAGCGATTAGCGGTTAAGCTAAGTTGTTGTTACAGGCTGGCGTTACATTTACCCAGTTAACGATAGGGACATTATCCAGGTTCAAATGCTGATATATGCGGCCTAGCATTAGCCGGTACTAGCGTCAAGCAATCTAATGATGTTTACAGCTAACGTTTGTCAGCTCGTTTGTAGTAGTGTACTGCTGCTATCGATTATGTTTTCATATTCACCGAGGTGATTGAAGGTGGTGGTGATTGAACAGGTCGAATTTTACCGATCAGAAATGTATAGAGATATTCGGAAGCTAGGCTAAATTATCTGTTAGCTTGCTAGTGGCAATCAGAAAACTTAATCTAGCTGGTACAGCATTGGCCTGGACATGAAAACGGAGAGTTTTAAGCTCTGTCATCCTGTCTGAAATCGAAAAAATATATCAGCTTCGTTATGTAGCTTCCTTGTTGCTTTGGTTTGGTTAGGAGACATTTGCTGACAAACGTTACACTAATTTTAATCGTTGTACTGCGTGCCAGTGTCACCTTAAGTCATTTACACCTTTGTTTTTAATGAGCTGTTATAAGTATGCTACTACTGCACCGTAGTAGCTGATGAAATTATTATTACTGTAATCTAATGTGGTCCCCTTCAGCTTGTGATCTTTTGCTCAATTTAATTGTCATCCACTGGAAATCAAGAGGAAACTATGTAGTTTCATGATCATCATGTGGAATTTAAGGAAGTAAAGTAAAACAAACTAGAAATGTATTTTAAGGTGCTTCACAAGTGATTGGTGCATGTGGACAGCTGACAGAGTTCTATCACAACACCTGTGCTTATTTTGTGATTTTCAGTGTAAATCCATGAATAGACATTTGCCTAGCATTAATTTCCCCCCCACTGAATGTAATGTTTAAATGTAGCTTCGTTTAAGGAAACAAACCAGTTTTGATCTTTCTTACAGATGAATGTTTTTTCATACATTCAGTGGGTTACCAATGTGCCAAAAAGTCACTCTCCTGATTACACGACAAGGATTAGGCTAGAGTGTGGCAACGGCGGTGCAGGGAGAGAGCACATACTGGCACAAGAATATGCAAGGACTCTTGACCTCAACTGAAGTGTGTATATCCAAGACACAGAAGTATTGTCCTTGATGAAACAGTCTTGGTTAACCTGCCATCCCCAATGGAAGTGCCATCATAGACACAAGATACTGTGGCTCGAACTGCTGCACAGTTTCTTGAGCTACAGTCTTGGACGAAGCATTTCAGCTTTTGGTTGAGCCTGAAGGTGGAGATGGGTTCCCAGGCTCTTCAGATACTGCGGCAGGGTGTGTGGGCTTCACTCACAGGAGGCTGGTATGTGGACCCCCATCAGAGCACGTTTTCCAACTGCTTCCACCTCTACCTTTGGATATTCCTTCTGGCCTTCCCCTTTCTGCTATACATGGTAAGCACATTTTCGTGGCAGGTTGACTGCCACTACATCCAGACAAATGAAGGAACTACTAAATTCAGGCAAATGTTATCTAGCCAAATGTCTTCTGTTTGCCAGACACGACAGCTGCACAAGATATTTACACAGTGCATGGTTGACACATTAGGAGAAACCACAGCATTTCTTCATAATTAGTTGTCTGACAATGCAGACTGTGTGAGAGACTACAAAATGAAAGACCTGGTCCAATACTGCAGCTTTCACGAAATGAGGTGGTATTTAAAGGGAAACTGTTAACAGTCTTGATATAATGTGCATGCGAAACAGTGGTAAGCGAGGTAGGTTATATTTGGACCAGGAAGTCTGCACGATCCATTCACAACTGGCAGTGTGGGTAATAACTTCCATGTTTACCTCCTAGTTCAGATCCACATGAGTGTGTTAAACAATATAGGGAAACTATTGACTTTTTGCATTGTGTTGCATATTTGCTGCTGTCTTGTGGCTAATTTGTTTGAAAAAAAAAAAAAAAACCTAACCTAAAACAACCATTTAAATGGTGTTGGTGCCATGGTAATGTTTGAGTGCATTGAACACATCATTTCTACTGTCTTTGGTAAGAAATTCTCTTGTAGTACAGCTGTCTACATGCTTCCTCTTTGAGACAAACAGTGGGAATTTGCTTTCATTAGAATAAGTACAGACTCCGTTTGATGTCTTTTTTTCTTTTTTTAATCATTTTGCCAGCCAGCCAATATCAAATAATTCCTGATACTCATTCTTTGTTGTGGATTGCATTGTCTCATTTTCATATTTAGTCTCAGTTGCTGTCATTGTCTTATCACTCCCTCTCAGGCTCTTCCTGCTAGCTTGGTGGTAGCAGGCGTGTACTCTGCTGTGGTGGCCGTCTTTTTC
Source organism: Chaetodon trifascialis (assembly GCF_039877785.1). Lineage (NCBI taxonomy): Eukaryota > Metazoa > Chordata > Actinopteri > Chaetodontiformes > Chaetodontidae > Chaetodon > Chaetodon trifascialis. The sequence goes on along the minus strand of NC_092071.1, from coordinate 13,598,056 downwards.
ACAGCCATTAAGGTGGTGAACTACCGGCTTCATGCTATGTTCGACCTCGGGGAGATTGTCGAGAAGAAGCAGGCCTCACTCACGGCTGAAGGGGCAAAGACGGATGAAGGAGATGAAGGGTCAGGTGCCCATGATGGGAATCAGCGCAGGTAAGAAGGTGTTTTCTGACAGATTCTGGAGAAAGGTTAAAAATTGCAATGCTGTGAAATGCTGAAACTATTACTTTTTAATTTTCTCTATGTGTAACTTCCTCACAGGGATAGTCATGTTGGTGTAGAAATGACTGTGTTTCGGAAGGTCAACTCAACACCCCCAGTGCGCTGTAGCTCTCAGCATTCGCTGTTTGGATTGAACCAGGTGTCGGTGAGGATTGCCATATTTTCGAGTAGCATGCCTTCATTGTTAATAAGTACATATACAGTATATATTTATTGATATAGGTTGACCCTGTGTGTTGAATTATTTTTAAATTATCCTTATTCTTCAGGAGTTCTTGCCCCAGCTGGAGGACACAGGGGCCACTAAGGGTGTGTATCTGTATTCTCTGTTTTTGTTCTGCATACCAGCATTGACAGGTTCATTTTAAACGATGGTGTATATGATGTTATATAATGTTAGCCTGTGTTTAATATGCACTGTTTTGCACTGCTTTTTTAGTGACATCTTTCCCTTTACCTCAGATATCAAAGAGCTAATGCGAGAACAAGGAAGCAATAATGTGATTGTTACGTCAGCTCACCGTGAGATCCTACGCCAGAGTTCCCAGGACACCATTAGTAAGTCTGCTACTATTCCATGACCAGAAATGAGCACAATACACACTGAACACCTAATCCTGCCTATATGGAAACAGCTCAGGCTCATGAGAAGCAGAATTCAAAACCTCTGCGTTAAAGTGCATTTCAGTCTGATTTTGCTCTTCCTTTCTGCACAGGGGCTCCCAGTGTGGTCCAGTCCTGCATTGCTGCTGCTCTGGGAGGGGATTTCCCTGGTCTTATGGGAATATCTGGAGTGTCAGCCGGATTTGGGGAACCTGGAGACTGCTTGTCTATCCCCCCCTCGCCATCCAGTCAAGAGGATGGAGGCGACAAAGAGCAGTTGCCGGAAGTGGAGGAGTTGCCAGAACAACTGTCTCAACACAGTCCCGAGGACAATGGGTTGGGGGCTTATTCTCCCCTTGGTCCCTCTGCTGAATCCGGGAGCCTGGGGGATACACCCCTTAGCCCCCTTATAAAGAGCAGCTTGAGTGAAGAGCTGAGTGAAAATCTCTTGGGTTTGGGCCTTGACCCTGTGGCGTTTGCACCTGGGACTGAGCACCCAGGCAGCCGCAGTGGGGTAGCACTAGCTGCCGGATCCACGGACAGCTGTTTCAGTGCAGGTGGAGCCACCACGGACCGTGAGACACTAAGCACTGTCAGCAGTTACCGCAGTGAAAAAACTGACTCCACTCAGCTGGAAAGTCCTTCATTCAGCCAGCCACGGCCTGCAGATGGACAGGCTTCTGCCTCAGCACCAGCGATGGGCTCTAACGTCCCTGGGCCCTCAGACGATCCAGCAGGTCAGGATGGCAGCGACACTGACAACCTGTCAGACAGCGTGCTGTTGCGCTCCCCTTCCAAAGAATTCTCCCTCAGCCAGGGGCTAGACAGGACACTTGTTGAAGGAGAGGATTTGCCCCCTGTACTCTGTGATATTGCACAGCCCCCTCCTCTCCAGAACTCTTCCCCTTCAAGCAGTGGCCACTCAGAGGCTTGTGATATAGACAGAAATGTCCAAGTTCCTCCTCTACCCCCACCTCGGCAGGCCAATTCAGTGCCCTCAGGGCTGGCCCTGGGTCTAGTGTGCTCTGAGCCTGCTTTGCCCATATCCTCTACCCCCTTTTTACTGCCTGACCAGCATGCTCTGCAAGCCCAGCAGGTCGTGCGCCCTAAAGACTTAAAGCTGCTGCGGGCCAGTGGCAGTAGTGTGGGGCACAGGCCAGGCCGAAGGAAAGCTCCACGACGACGAGCTGGAGCAGGAAGCAGTAGTTTTGACTGTGGCTCTTACAGGCGTCATCACAATCATAGGCAACATAGAGATTACATCCCAGTGCGCAACCGACTGGGCGCCAAGGCTTACAGTGAAAGTTTGTTTGAGGATTCCAGCGACGAGGACGATGGCAGCGACATGAGCGCTGGTTCTAGTCTGGGCTCTCAGCGCCGATACAGCTCAGACGATGATGACGATGACGATGACTCGAGTTCCTCTACCTCCTGCTACTCCCCGGACCTCGCTAACACTGGCATTACATCCCCACTCCCCCCTGCTGCTCAACTGCCCACTCCAAGGGAAGGGGATTTACCTGAAACTGCTGGCCCCTCACATTCTCGTGCTGCTCAGCGCTCTTCTAGCACAGCAAGTGCAAAAACCCATGCAAGAGTGCTAAGTATGGATGGGGCAGGTGGAGGCCAGAGCAACACAGCACCTCTGCCATCTACTCTGCTCACAATGCCCTCCACCTCCACCCCTGCACCTCGAACTCTGACCATCTCTAAGTCTGATCTGGAAGCCCGCACTATCCACACTGATGGCTTCACTGGAAGTCATCATCATCGGCTGGATTCTCTCGGAGGTTCTTGGACTGGCAACCAGATGGGCTGGAGGGCAGAAGAGCTGGTTGAAGAGGGAGCTGTAGGAGGAGGTGAGTTGGTGTAGCCTTTAGAATTGGTGTCCAGAATGTGTGTTCTTCCAGCTAATTAAGAAAAGTAAATCGTCCCAAATATCAATAGGACTGTAAATCATTTATGACCATAATAGAGTTTTATCTGGTATTTTAGTTCGTCTCCAACAAGTTAATACAAAAAAAGTCCCATACTTTGCAGCAGTAAAGTATTATGGGTAGCCAAAAAGGGTTGACCGTAGCCACTTGAGCTCATAGTGAAGCACTTCCGAACCATGTAGAATATCATCATTGTTGCAGACAAAATGTGGTTAAATTTGCTGAAGGTGTAAACAGTAATCATGTATGAAAGTTGCAGTCTAGCAGACCTTGACTCTGAACAGATTTAGTTGTAAAGAGTGTGATTAGCATCATGATCCTTTTTAAGGCTAATCTGAGTCATGAATATGAAAGTAAACATTTCATTGACTGACCTTAAATCAGTGCCAGCTTCAATATTTGTGACTCATCCTCGTAGTTTACAAACCACGAAAGAAATGGGAAGCAGATTTTAAGATGAGAAAACAGAGCTGCCTAGCCACTTCAATATTTTTCAGATATTATAATGTGTTGTCAACAGAGACATTTCCTGTGACATCAGGATGTGCACCCTTTGCAGTAGTTGCTTTTTTTTAGTCTGTAGTGGAAGAGACAGCTGCAGTGGCCTGGAGATTTTGGTCATTGCCAGTCAATTTAATGCAAGATGCCAGCAGGACCAAACATCTTTTTGTTACAAACAGCCCTGTTGTTATTGGCCAGAAGCTGCATTAATGCCTCACTGTGTAAACAGGGAAGTTGAAATGGTGACAGCCTTCAGAGGTGTGTTGTCTTTGGCAGATCTAAGGTGTTGCATTGCTGAACACTGGTACTGGGCAGCAAGCTTTGCTTTGTTGAAACAGAGAATCACTGGTGTTTCTCTACTGTCTTGGCCCCATTGCAGCACAGGTCACTGTGTCATTGCAACACACGAGTCATTGTACCCCTATAAAGTTATCCAAAGAAAGCATCTCGAAGGTAGTTGTGTTCCACAACCTTTTGTGAGCAGTGCCTGTCCAATTGTCTTAGCATGTGCTTCAAGAGTTTGAGGTGTTGCTGCTCAAGTAAGCAATAACTCCAAAACCTGTCAGCTTGTTTACAAGACAGAAAACATCACAATTTGTTGATTACTGCATTCATTGTCATAGGAACAGCTATCTTTGCTTTTCTTAAGTGTGGAATAATGAGTTCACAGCTTTGATAACCAATGCCTGACCACCAAACCTGGTTATGGAACATTTGTCTGTGGTGGAAAAAATGGACTTTATGCCTCTATTGTTGTTGTTGTGGTTGGTGTAGTAACACTGGTAATAATAATACCAAGCTTAAAATATCTTGGCTTTCGGAAGTGATTTTCTGACAGTTAAAAAAATAATTGGAAAAAGCTGCAAAATAAATGGAAAATAAAATAAATGACAACCACAGAAACAACAAAGCCCCTTGCAATATGTTGCTATGGCAACACACAAATTATGGCACACAGTGTAAAGTTAACAGAGGGATCTCACATTAACTGTATATTAGACCAGAATGATCCCCCATCAACCACAACAGCAAACACTAGAGTGGGGCTGGATGCGGTATTGATTCTCAAATCCAGAATCGATTTTTTTTTAGTTTGATTCTTGATGATTCATTTACAACAGATAAATACTCGTGTTGCATAAAGTGCTTCTCAGAATTTATCCTGAGAACTTACATTTCTTCCACATTCAGCAAGTGAGCAGCACTGTTGTTTCCTTAAATCAAAATAAGACGGTGAGTGAATGTGTGTCCAAAATTATTAAAAGTGACAGTACCCCAGATGTATTTAGCAGATTAAGTAACACTCAAGACGTGATTCTCAAATTTCAGGCCAGAATCAAAATACACTTGACATACAAGTATGAATTAATGAAGTGTTTAGTTAATCAATCTTGAATGAAATCAATAGAAATCATTAGACACATCAATGATTCTCTAACAAAAACTGGGCTATTCTTAAACTGTGTGAACAAAAGTGCATATATTCATGTCAGTGTTTCATGCAGTGTATTTCAGAGGAAATGAATACACTTCAAAGAAAAATATTGTGCTGCCACTAAGCAGTTTCCTGTGAATTCAAATCTTTTGTTAAGGTGCTTTTGCCACTAATTATTTAGGGTAATCATTCATTTGGCTTATTCTTTTGCACCACAGTTGGCCATCAGCACTGAGGTGTGATTAAGCTATATTCTTAATCTGAACATGGAAACAGAGAATTCATAGTTAAGCTTTATTCAGATCAGGATGCTTTGTTTGCATAACTGTTTCCTATATGCACACGTTACAATGGCAAAAAAAAATAAAAATAAAAAAATCCAGTGTTAGATATTGGTGTCCGTTTTTGATGCAGATGGTGCCTTGTACCGTGTATATTGACACTGTAATATAACCCATTGATGTAACTGATAACCCTTCTCCAGCCATGGCTCCAGAGGATGGGGGCAAACACGACTCAGTCAGCAGTGTTAAGAGGACCCAGGCCATCCGCAGGAGACACAATGCTGGGAGCAACCCTACACCGCCCCCGTCCACCATGGGATCCCCTCCCAGGTTAGCCGACTAAGTAGAGTAGATGCCTTGTCTCAGCTTTATTTGCCCCAACCTCTACCAAGTCTGCAGTAGTCAGAGTTGTCAACAGTTATAGAGTATTAAAGCTGTAAGAAATAGGAATTGTGCTTAAAAATGCCTCTGTGTTATAGGCAAAATATTTCTGGGGCTTTCTCATAAAATTATTATTCTCCGCAGGTCTTGGCGAAATGAATAATGAAACATTAATTAATTGAAACTATCACTCAGGGAACTTGCCAGCCTCAGCATCTGGACAGATGGAGTTTAGGCTTCACGCTGCTAAAGTGGCATTTTAAAGCCAGTGTTAGACAATGTTATTCTACGCGTTCTCTGTGTTTTTGTTCCCGTAGCCTTCAGGACCTCCAGCGGGCTCGAACATCCTCTCACTCGCGGACCCGCACCCTTCCCTCAGCCTTACAGTTTGCTTCCTCACTCCTACTGCCCCGCAGCGGCATCCATGAGGCCTCCACCTTCGACGACACATCAGAGGGGGCGGTGCACTATTTCTATGATGAGAGTGGTGAGTGTAGTTCAACGTTTTAGGAAATGGGCTCAGTTGTCCAAAGAGCAGTGTAGAAACTGAAGTGTAAAGCGACAAGTTGAGGCTTCATGGAGAGTTGTGTGCCAAACTATTTCTTGTCTGGGCGCAACCACTTCCTGGAAACTTGCTGTCACCATTAGGTTGCCAGGCAGCCAGTGGAGACTCCTTTGGACAGAGCCAGGCTAAGACTTCACCCCTGTGTCCAGTCTTAATGCTAAGCTAGGCTAACCATCTCAGCTTTTCTCAGACAGACCTGAGATGGGCATCGATCTTTTCAAATTGAAGCCCACTTCAAATTAAAATTCTCCTTGTCTCTTCCTCCTACGTTTGCAGGTTGCTCTGAAAATGTGGGCAAACCAAACGCACAAATGTATCATCTATTTGTTCTACGATTATTCACATGGAAAGTATCAGTCTCACTTTTCTTTTTGTTGTCTAACAGGAGTGAAGAGGTCCTACACATTTGGACCTGCTGGAGGCGGTTATGAGGATCCAGTTCAGTAAGTTATTAAGTTTTTATCACCAGATTTTCTTTTTTTCAAGACCATGAGATTTAATTAGCTGTTAGAAAGCCATGACGAGAAACTACAATTAATGCCATAAAATGTCACGCTTGCAGGGAGAGGGAGAGACAGTCCCAGTCCTCAAGCTTCACCTCCACTGAGGTCCAGGAAGGGGCACCAGTCCTGTCCATGCTCCAGCCCAGACCTGTGGTTTTACAGGGCATGCAGGTGCGCAGGGTGCCTCTGGAAATGCCTGAGGTTAGCAGTCTTTGATGTTTGATATTGCAGATAATTCCAGGAAGAAAGTCATGAAAATAAGCCCGGACTCTGTCTGCCTCAGAGGAAGCTATCACAGATTGGCCTTGTTGTTTCTCTTTCTGAATTTATCAACCGCCTCTCTCCTCGTCTGTAGTTCGATCTGGATCACGAGTCTCTACAAGAGTCCCAGGAAAACACTCTGATGATTGAAGAGAAAGCCAAACCCAAACAGTACTATCGCTTTTGGGTGCTGCCCGGGAAGTGGCTGAGGGTTCGATATGATCGATTGGCTCTTCTGGCCCTGTTGGACAGGTAAATCAAACTGTTGGAGTAGAGGAGAGATAATACTCTGTTTGGCTTCTTGTTCCTCCAGAACAAAGCAAAGCATTCTGTACTCTGTGGTCCCTAATATTGACTAATATTTAATGAATAATGCATGTCAGTGCATTTGAGCCATGGTGGGAAATGAACTTTTTAAAATGTGAACATCTACCAGCCACTTACAGATACTGTAAATGTTCAGATTCGCCAGCCAGCCAGCCAGCCAGCCAGCCAGCCAGCCAGCCACTCAATAATAAATCAATATTTTCTGTCTGAAGAGCCACTTTGATGTTTTACCAGCATTTCACTTGTTGGCTTGTGCTAGTTTTCCCACCCTGAGTTGAGCCAAGTAAAGTGAAACTGTGCTCTCTTGGCAACAAAATCCAGACTATATGTGCACATGTGCAACAGTCACATCGCAGGTGTATTAAAAAAAATGTTACATGTCCAGCTGGTATCATTTCATATAAATTATCTTCATAATAATGTGTTCAGTTATCACAAAGTTTGCCCAAATACCGATTTTTCTGCTTTTCGTTGACAGAAACCGTCGTGTGGGAGAGAACGTGTTCGCTGTGGTGCTGGCCAGTCTGGTGGCCTTCTTGGGGTTCCTGCTGCTGCTTCAGGGCTTTTTCAGGGACATCTGGGTCTTCCAGTTCTGCCTGGTCATTGCTAGCTGCCAGTACTCTTTACTGAAGGTACCTTACCTCTGGATTTCAGTAGCAAAACTCATCTCAGCTCTATGATTTTACTGCTCTTACTGCACATATTAATCACCCTTCCTGCACAACCAAAACATACAGCCTCTTTGTATGGAATATACAGTATGATATGAGCGTTTTGTAATGCAAAATGTATGTGAAACCTATGAAAATTTAATCTCCTGCCTCTTTGTTTTAGAGTGTACAGCCAGATGCAGCTTCTCCCATGCATGTGAGTACCGGTTTTACCTTTTATATGCTAAAATGTTCTCAAAGCTGATGCTAAAGCTATGCATATCATCTTGTTATTGTTGTGTAATTGTGGCCGGTCTTTTTGTCTGTTGTTCAACAGGGCCATAACTGGATCATAGTGTACAGTCGGCCGGTCTACTTCTGCTTGTGCTGTGTGATGATCTGGATCTTTGACCTGTCTGGGCGCTCTGGCAACCTGCAACCCTTCTCCCTCTATGGTGTCACCTTCTTCTCTGCACACTTCCTGCTCTGTGTCAGGGATATGCTCATTGGTCAGTTCTTAAGGTGTCCAGGTCACCACAACACTTCAGCAATGTCTGCATTTGATGTTGGAGTTGAAGTTGAATTTCCTTTTCCGTCCCACAGTGTTTGCCTTGTGTTTCCCGGTCATTTTCCTGTTTGGGTTGCTACCTCAGGTCAACACGTTTGTGATGTGTCTGCTGGAGCAGATTGACATGCACGTTTTTGGTGGGACTGGTAAGAACATGTCTACACAAACGGGATGATGATCTAACACTCTGTCAAGAAATTGGAAAAGTATTACTTTAGAAAGTGCATATGATCATTTGCATTTAGGTTCATCCTGATCTCTCTTGTTCCCTTGTTCCTTAGCCACTACCAGCCCTCTCTCGTCTCTGTTCAGCCTCATGCGCAGCATCTTGGTGGCTGCTCTGCTGTATGGATTTTGCCTGGGTGCGATCAATGTAAGTAGAACAGAGACACTCCTCATGAAAGTGTTCGAGATGAGAAGTGTATTTCTGATCAGAATCGATGTGGACAGTCCTTAATTGACAATATGTTGTTTTTTTTGTTTTGTTTGTGAACATTAGGCACCGTGGGGGGATGCCCATGTGCCAGTACTTTTCTCTGTGTTTTGTGGCCTGCTCCTGGCCTTATCCTACCACCTCAGTCGCCAAAGCAGCGATCCCACCATCCTGTGGTCAGTATTCTGTGTTTTACATTGCCGATAATGGTCTTGCTTTTGCCTTTACATCCATGACAGATTAACACACATGAAGAAACCTCAAGCCCAACATGAAATGCAGTATATTATTTTAAATACACTGCGTAGTGCCACGTTTATTTATTATTTAGAGCCAGACCTGTTTTTGTTATGTGTAATTATTTGGTTGAACAAATATTTTAATCAGCAGAGCCAATAAATCTGTTTTCTTCCACTTCATATGTTTAACTGCAGTAATTATTTGATGGGTGCAGCCAAAACACGAGTGACCTGCACACAGAAGTGTACCTGAACGCACCGTGTGTTGACATTTATGGTACACAGCAACTTTTTGTTTCTCCACTTACATCAGGTCACTGGTCCGGTCGAAGTTATTCCCAGAGTTGGAGAACCGAACACCAGAAGAGCCCCCTGTGGAGATCAAGGACCCTCTTCCAGAGAAGCTGCGTAACTCTGTGGTAAGGATCACGGCTCTCTTACCTGCGCAGACTGCAGTTATTTGATTTCACTGTGTCCGTAAATGTAACTCGCTGTCTCTTTGTAGAAAGAGATTCTTCATTCAGACCTCGTCATGTGTCCCCTCATGGCTGTGATTACCTTCGCCATCAGTGCCAGCACAGTTTTCATCGCCCTTCAAGTTAGTTGGAACAGGGTTTATGATCCTTCTGTTACAACACGTTTCTCAGAGAATTTTTGGGAGATTTTTCATGCTAATTTCCCTTCTTTTTTCCTGATCCACAGCCTGCTCTTAGCTTTGTCTTGTACATCCTGGCCGGAGTTGTAGGCTTCATTACACACTATCTCCTGCCTCAGCTCCGGAAGCAGCTGCCATGGTTCTGCCTGGCTCACCCCGTGCTCCGCTCCAGAGAGTACAGCCAGTTTGAGGTCCGAGGTGAGTGTGTGATTGCTCTTTTATCTTCATTCGCATGCAGAGAAACATGTGTGCCAAGGTATCTCTGAAATTATAACAAGAAAACCACCAATGCAGAAAAGCTGCATGGGGTTAATGAAAAACGGGAATATCTCTGAACAGAGTGCAACAGCAACAAACTAATTATTTTACACCGTTACACAGCTTCGTATTTCAAGTATCACAGGTAGTCTCCATAAATCAACGCTTCTACCCAGGTAGCTGTATTAAAACGAAAAGAACTACAGCAAAGCTTTATTTTATTGTCAAGCCGTTTTTGTCTAAATTAACATGATGGTGCGTCCTCCTGCTGTACATCTGCCCTCCAGATATCATGTCTCTTCTTGAGCAGTTCCATCTCCAGTGTTTGATAACAGCTAGGCATGTCAGAGGTACCCGTCCTGGCAAAAGATGTTTATCTTTTTCAGTTAGAATCATTTTCTGCCGTATTTCTATCACAGCCGTGAAGAGCTTTAGGGGCCACATGAGGGTACAAGCTGGTTTGGATAGTGGATCTCCACCACAAGTGTGTAAAATTGTTTTGCTCTCCCTTTGCCCCAGATGCTGCTCAGTTGATGTGGTTTGAGAAGCTGTATGCGTGGCTTCAGTGCGTGGAGAAATATTTCATCTATCCGGCTGTGGTGCTTAACTCCCTCACGACTGAAGCTCGAACTGTGGGCCAGAACCACAAAGAGCTGGACATCTAGTAAGGCTTTCCTCATTCTGTCTCCAAACTGTTTCACATCCATATATTCTACTGCTCTCCATCTCTGTCCCCGGGGATGTGTGCTGTTGGCCGTGTGTGTTGGAACCATTGGACATAAAATTAATAGGCATGCTCTACCAGCCCCAGGTGTATTACTTACTGCAGGCTGTGGCTTGGAAGCACGAGATACATGAAATTTACTCTCTCAGTCATTTCCCTTGTTTTTGTAGACCAGCCAGTCCTTACGGTAGTCTATGTAAATGTGAAGTTGTTCAGTTAAGCTGTAGTACACGCAGGCAGCCGCTTATATTTGGGTTTGGAGGTGTCATGTCATCCTTCGTGTGTCAGTGATTTCCTCTCTGTCTCCTTCCCGTCCAGCAGCCGAGCTCTCTTCATCTCAGTAGCAGGCATGAAGTTGCTGCGGTCGTCCTTCTGTGCCCCGTCGCAGCAGTACGTCACGCTGTGCTTCACCACGCTCTTCTTCCACTTCGACTATCCACACTTCTCAGAGACCTTCCTAATCGACTACTACTTCATGTCCATCCTCTTCAGCAAGGTTAGGACGCACACCCTGTCATCTCAGGATTTTGATCAGGAATAATATCAAATAATAAAATTTTATTGTACTTGAGTAGCAGTTTATTGTGCAGCTGAATGTTACAGAGTAACTTAACACGAGGTTGAAAAGCTGAATTTGCCCTCTGGTTGATGCTGGGTGTGATCAGATGTTTGCTCTGTTGCAACTGTAACTACTTCCAACAGCGATGTCACGCGCTCATGAAGTACACCTGAGCAGTTAATCAGGTGGTTTTAAGTTACTGTTTAATCTGTCGAATCAAAGGTGTCAGTGCAGTCATGTGAATGCAGGTGATGTGTGTTTTTAATGCATTTGCCTTCTTCAGATGTGGGACCTGCTGTACAAACTGCGCTTTGTGCTGACCTACATCGCCCCCTGGCAGATCACTTGGGGCTCAGCCTTCCACGCCTTCGCCCAGCCCTTTGCCGTGCCCCGTATCCTTCAGTGCGTTATCGTAGAGATGTGACTGTTATTGTGTTATGCATTTCCAGAATAAGCTACCAGGGCTCTGCATGTTATGAGTGACCTTCCATCATTTCTGTTTTTTCTTCATGACATATCCTTAACTCCTGTTCCTGCAGACTCTGCTGTTCTTTTTGTCCAGGCCATCTTTTCTGCCATCTTCTCCACACCTCTCAATCCTGTCCTTGGCAGTGCTGTGTTTGTCACTTCGTACACCAGACCTGTAAAATTCTGGGAGCGAGACTACAAGTATGTGCTTGGGGGAAAAAAACGTTACACATCTGTACACAGTCCAAATCGGATGTATTTCCATTCAGTTCTCATGCGAGTTTATCATGTTTGCAGCACCAAGCGAGTCGATCATTCCAACACCAGGCTTGCCACTCAGTTAGACCGCAACCCAGGTACGCCACAACAGTCCCTCACCATCTAATTATCTCTCTGACTCGTCTTATTTTTGCTCTGTTGCTATGGTGATGGTCTTTTCTTACAGGTGCCGACGACAACAATCTGAACTCGATCTTCTACGAGCACCTGACGCGCTCGCTGCAGCACAGCCTGTGTGGAGACCTGCTGCTCGGCCGCTGGGGCAACTACACCACAGGCGACTGCTTCATCCTCGCCTCGGACTACCTCAACGCCCTGGTGCACATCATCGAGATCGGCAACGGCCTGGTCACCTTCCAGCTGAGGGGTCTAGAGTTCAGAGGTCAGCAGCATGGCGGTGATGGCTGCCGGTGTTTGTAGCTTGTAGAATGAGCTCAGTTCTAGTTGCTGCTGGTTTGATCGTATCACTTGTGTGTCTGTCAAGTGGTTTCATGGATTCATTTTTATTTATAGAGATCAAGCTGTTATAGCTCAGTCACATCTATTCTTGTAGAAAGTTGCAGCTCACATCCGCATTTTTTGAATGGCTCTGCTCATCTGTTCCCGTATTTATTTATTTTGATGTGATGTTACTTTTTGTGGCAGCTCTTATAGTATATTTTTATTCTTCTGAATAAAACATCAGTTTCATTGTTTCAGGTTTATATTAAGGGAACGCATGTTTTTCCTCTTTCTGCTATTTATCCATATAAATTGCTATGGTGAGAGTTCTGGAGATACTGGCTGTGGAGATTCGTCTTAATAGCATTGTGTCTTTCCAGAATTCATGAACTAACCAACCACATGGACGAGAGGGTCATGGTCATGACAGTGCGGGATGTAAACATTAATGGCATCCTCCTCAGCTGAGCTGTAACGTTAGCTAGCAGTATCGGTTAGCTCATGTCAGACCAGGGTTAGGAGACAAACTTGCTAGTAAAGCAGGCCTGTATGATCTAAATTTAAAAAGTCTATTTTATCCTAAAATTAGGTAATTTCATTCACCCAGAGAGAATGTTTATCCCTCTCATCTTTTTAATTAGTCCAATGAAATTCTGTTTTTTATTCATGTTAAATGTAAATTTACTTTACAAGGAAAGGTCTTTGTTTGTGCCTCTCTGATCTCCGGCTTCACATCTGTCCAGGTACCTACTGTCAGCAGAGGGAGGTGGAGGCCATCACCGAGGGGGTGGAGGAGGACGAGGGCTGCTGCTGCTGCGAACCTGGTCACCTCCCCCACATGTTGTCATTCAACGCTGCCTTCGGACAGCGCTGGCTGGCCTGGGAGGTGGCCGCCACCAAGTACGTGTTAGAGGGCTACAGCATCAGCGACAACAACGCAGCCTCCATGTTGCAAGTATTTGACCTCCGTAAGATCCTCATCACATACTACGTCAAGGTAAGCCAAAGATGTTCCTGTGTTTGTGCACTTGGTCTGCAGGTGTCTGTTTGCACGTCCTCTTGCAATATTAAGTGTATTGAAGTGATCTTGATGTTGAATAATTTGGTTGACGCCAACAGAGCATCATCTACTATGTGAGTCGATCCTCTAAGCTGGAAGAGTGGCTGACCAATGAGACGATTCAGGAGGCTCTGCGGCCTTGTCTCGGGCCCAACTACGTAGACAGTGACCCCACCTTCAACCTGAACATCGATGAGGACTACGACCACAGGGCCTCCGGCATTACCCCTTCCTCTTTCTGCATGGTCTACCTGGACTGGATTCAGTATTGCAACAGCAGGCGTCAGACGGTTAGACCAACCACAACATTAACACTAAAAATGAGTCTTAGTTATGTAAAAAAAAATAGAAAAACACCTTTAATAACAATTCTTAATTTCCATTTTTAACATTGAGAGATCTGAACCAGTATCCAAAACTTCCTCCTGGTCCAACCTGTGTTTGTCTGTAGAATCAAAAGCGCAACATTTCATCTTAACTTCTGTATTGTGTTGCAGCCGGTGACTTGTGAAAGAGACTCTCCACTTGTCAACCTCTGTTTTGGGCTGTGCATTCTGGGGAGAAGAGCTCTGGGCACAGCCTCTCACAGCATGTCTGCGAGGTAAGACCACCGGGCCGTGCCACCGCGTCTCTCAGTGCGGCTGCTACCGCCTGTCTCTACCCATATATGTCCCAGCAACATGCAAGACTGATTCTTGTTTTCCTGTTTGACAGCTTGGAGCCGTTTCTCTATGGCCTCCATGCACTCTTCAAGGGAGACTTTCGCATCACGTCTCCCAGGGATGAATGGGTGTTTGCAGATATGGACCTGCTGAATCGAGTCGTGGCACCGGGAGTGCGGATGTCCCTCAAATTGCATCAGGTAGCATTTCTCAGAGAAGAAGAAAACAGGCCCCGAGGTTAGAATAATGACATGTTTTTGTTGTTTTTTTAACTGAAACTGCCATCTGCGTTTCCGTCCAGGACCACTTCACATCTCCAGATGAGTACGAGGATCCAATGGTGCTGTATGACGCCATCACTGCCAACGAGGAGAAGATGTTGATATCTCACGAGGGTGACCCCGTGTGGCGCAGTGCTATTCTAGCAAACATGCCTTCGCTGCTGGCGTTGCGCCACATCATGGACGACGGCAGCGACGAGTACAAGATCATCATGCTTAACAAGAGGTTCCTCAGCTTCAGAGTCATCAAGGTTACTGCTCTTCCTGTTTATCACCTGCTGTTATCGCTTGTCGCTTGGCTTGTTTAATTTGTTGATTTGGTTGATGGAATTGATGCCCACACCCAGATATGCTGCTTATCTGAAGCCTTTCCACCTTTGTGCTGCCCCCTGCAGGTGAACAGAGAGTGTGTGCGTGGGCTGTGGGCAGGGCAGCAGCAGGAGCTGGTTTTCCTGCGCAATCGCAACCCAGAGCGCGGCAGCATTCAAAACGCCAAACAGGCCCTGAGGAATATGATTAATTCCTCATGCGACCAGCCCATTGGCTACCCCATCTATGTGTCCCCCCTCACCACCTCGTACGCCGGGGGGCACATCCAGCTCAGGTCTGTGTGGGGAGGTCCCGTCAGCCCACACAACATCTACACCTGGCTCATCAGCAGCTGGGACAGGTGCGTGACCTAAATTTCATGTGTCCAATGCACACACAGACACACAAGCAGTCTGAGCGTCTTCACCCTTATTTTATGTCTCTGCAGGTTACAGAAGGGCTGTGGCGCCGGCTGTAACAGCGGAGGGAACATTGAGGACTCGGACTGTGGAGGCGGCTCCACCTCAATCTCCACCAACCCAGCCGTTCACACCACCCAGAGTACGCCAGCCTCCAGCCTCCCCCAGCCACACATCACCACTGTCCAACCCTCCATGGGTAAGAAGCGAAACTGCTTCCCTCTGCCTGCAGTCCTTCCTGCCAAGGCTGAGGGTCGAGGGCGCCTGACGCTGAGATGTTTTCTTGATCAAGTAAAAATGACTAGATCAAATGTCTTTTCTTGCATTTCAGGCACAGACAACCCCGTTGGTCCAACCCAGAACTGGCCTCACCACCCCCAGCCTCTCCCATTAGCTCTACTCAGCCAATCAGAGGGCAGGATGGAGGCAGGACTGCTCACATCCCTGCAGCGTACATCCTCCATCCAGGGGCTCCTGGGCCAGCAGCTGTCCAGCTCCCAGCTCTCCTTCAGCGGCTCTGTTGCGCCACCTCCTCTGCCAGGACCAGAGCGCTTCTGCCCGGCGAGCCTCCTGGAGAACTCGGGGCACAGAGCGGGCCAGCGGGCTGGCCTCAGCCAGGGCGGAGGACCACACTATGAGAGCCACTTCGGCAAGTGGAGTTTTTCAGGCAGGAAGGGCTTTAACGGACCAGCTGCAGTGGAGGGGGAAGGAGGAACAGTACAGACCATACGCACACAGGTGAGGAGGCTGATGCTCTGTTTGCTGGTCACTCATACCTAAGAGTTATGTCCAACATGGCCAGTGCACAACTATGAGGACAACTGTATCTCCATACTGTCTTCAATCCAAGTTCAGCTGATCTGTTGGTCTGTAAATTTCAGCTCCGTCCCAAACCTGAGCTCCTTTGATCAAGAAACAAATATAGTCTGGCTCATTTATTCAGAGCCCATTCTGTTATGTCAAAACTCTGCTTTTGGGCAACAAAGAGAATCCAACTTCACAGCAAAAAGAGGCGTCTCTGTGATGTAGCACTGCAAAGATCAGTCAATCTATAGAACATCTTTAGAATCTGTTGATCATTTTGAGTCTCTCTCCTTTTTGCATAAGAAAAAATTGCCTTCATTTTCTGGCTCCACTTCTCAAATTTGAATATTTAGAGTGTAAAATGGGCTCCGATGGGCATTTTATGCCGTTGGCTGACATTTTTAGATCCAGTAATCGAGAAAGTAATGGTCAGATTAATCAGTAATGAAAATAATCATTAGTCGCAGCCCCTGCTACCTTTGCTATGTTTTATTAGCACAATTTTGAATATGTTTAAATATGAACAAGGGCTGAACATTAACATTATGAATGTGTGAGCTGTGAGTGAATAATTACGCTCTCGCTGTAGAGGAATACAAACAGGAAGTGGGCCACAACTTAACGATGTTTTGTTAAATTATGATCAGAATTGCTCAGTGGATAACCAAGCCCTCGCTGTACCTGCGTGAACTACACTTCGCTTGATTTGCCTTTGTTTGGACCCTGATATCGCTGCTCGTTCCAGTGTGCTGTTGTTGTTTGAAGCAACATTAAGGAGCTTTTCTTTGACTGTTCAGTCTGCAGAGACGTGCTGGTGATGCATAAATACACAAATCAACCAGGGTGTTTTCAGAGGTCTGACATGTTTTTCAAAGGCGGTGCAGATTTTCTGGGATGAAACATTTAAAAATACATAATCCCGTCTCATCTTTTACAGCCTGCTCCTCCTGCGCCCCTACAAGAGGCCAGTCTGACACAAGATCCTCTGGGAGCCACCCAGGCAATGGATCCAACCCTGCTGACGGCAGGGGACCCCCCCACCCCCCGAGAGGAAACCACAGAGCTGCCTTTACTTGAGCACCTGCGCTGAGTCTGCACTGGGAGACCCCGAGTGACATTCTCTGCAGTGAAAGCACACCGCAGTCGACTCTGGACCGGGCCCAGCCCGCCCAGGTCAGACTCATTCCAGCCTTCGGGACTCATTCCATCAACCTCCGTTCAACTAATTCAGTGCAACTGCGATTTCCTCTGATGGCCCACTGCAGCACTGGATGGATTTGGTCACACACACATCACCCCTCTCCTTCTCAGCCAAAGGAGTTCAACATCTGATAGCATGTGGAGCTAAAATCACAAAATGATTTCCGCCAACCTGCGTATTCCAAAGTCCGCTTTCATCACGACTCGCAAGGCCTGATGATATACTCGTTCTTCTCTTTTTTTCTGACAAAGGCACTCGGTGTCTCTATGGACAACCATTTGGTTGGAACAGTAGTGACAGGCCAGAAAGGCCAGTGCAATTATAAGGGATATTTTGCTTGAGGATTGATTATTTTTCTATACTGGAGAATAGAGCATCGCCTCGGACTTTCTCTCACTTGACATCTGCAGCAGCAGTGTTTTTGTTTTGTTTTTACATAACCAATTAAAAGAAAAAAAAGATCTTACAGTAAGTTGCTGTATGCGAAGGTGAAGGATATGTGGAAACCATGATAAGCCTTGTTTTGTTTTTCCCCACTTGACCACGCTCACTGGACCCACAGTCATGTGTCAAACAATATTTAATAGTACATATTGGCCAGTTTCAGGCCTCCACGTCTTCTTCTTCTTCTTCTTCTTCTTCCCTGCACATTTTACATATTCAACAAGAAAAAAACAACACATCCCCACCAAAATTGTCATCTTTGTCCTCTGGCCTGTTTCCTGCAGAGGTGCCTGACAACATCAACACTCAACAGTTCTGTCTTGGAGCAAGTTTCAGGGAAAAAAAACAAAACAAAAGTCCCTTCCATCCCAGCCAACATGTGGTGCTTTTACCGCTAGTTTACAGTCTATTTAGGCCTGGACACCAGTCCTGAATCTGACTTAGCAACACGGAGCTGTAGGATGACTTTGGACAGAGCTGGTGCCCATGGATCAGGATCAATCTGTGAAAATTGTGTTGATCACAAACCTTCAAACTGGGAGTGTCAGAAACTTCAAGGTGTTTTTTTTTGTTGTCGTTGTTGTTTTTACTTTACTTGAAGAAGCGCGAGTTCCTCAGTGTTTAAGGGCCGCTGAGTTTGTTTTCTTTGGATGGCCGATCAATGACGCCCTCTCTGATCAGATCCACTCAGCTCATGACTCTCAATAGCAGGGACCCAGGCTGCTTCGTGTTGGGGGGGGCTCTGTTTTCTTCGCCTGCAGTATGGCGCCTCCCGTTACTATACTACTGCTTCTCTATCTCCTGCTACTACTAATATACCCACTACTACTGCTGTTCCTACAACAGTTAAATCCAGCGTTTTAGTTGGAAATAAAGTTGAATAAATACTGAAAGCAAAGGTGGAATATTTATTTGATTAATATTGTCTTACAGATATCTTTTTACGGGACTTGTCAACATGGTGTGCTGATGTATTGAATTGGAAATCGGCCTTCTGTCAACTGTACCACCACCGCCGCCGCCCCCCCACCACCCCCACCCCTCCCTCAATTTGTTTCATTTGTATCATCTCACCAATGGCTGTCTTTTTTTCTTTTTTTTTTTGTTAGGTGTGTAACATAACTGGAAGTATTCCTGAGAAGTCACTTTAAGTTGGTTTCTTTCCCACTCTTGCACTCTTTTTGTTCCACCACTGTGAAACTCATGCAACACGAAAAAAAAAGGAAGCTGGCATTTTGGACAAATTCGGCCCCAAACGTTTCCCCCTTCCCTGCCCGCTCGTCCGCGGCGGTTGAATGACTCTGAAGTAACCTAATCGTCCTAGCAGAAGACTGCCTGGTGTGCTAATTTTCTCACCGAATTATCTCTCCGGAGCAGCGTTCCCCTGTAGGAAACTTGAAAGCAGGCCAGCGTTCTCAGGGTCTAAAACGGGAAAGAAATTGACTTCTTCTGCGGGAAGACTTTTTGGCCAAAGGGAGAAACTGAAAGGGGGATTTAAAAAAAAAAAAAAAGTCTCAGAGTTATGAGGCAGGTCGAGTAGTGGGATCACACTGACAGGACACAAGATGCCCCCCTCGCAGTGTTTCCCTCTCTGTGGGTTAAAACGTGTTCCGCACTCTGCATGCTGTCTAAGCCACGTGTTTGTTTCATCACTTTTCCCCCCCCTGCTTTCAGCTCCTGACAGCATGTGAACAAGGGACACACCTTACAAACCTTTCTCGTTGTCGCAGTCTCCTTTTTCAAATAATCTCTTCAGCGGCTCCCAGATGCTCGTCCGTCTCGGCCGCGGAGAAGCTACGACCGGCGAGAAGCGCGTCAGTATCCCTCAAAACGCGTCAGTAACTCCCTCGACTCAGGAAAAACAGAGACTTTCTGATCAGTGCTGTTTTCTGTTTTTCTTTTCTTCCTCATTCATCTTGTCCAAAGCAACAGGGAGCGTTTTGTTTTCATTGCTGGGAGTTGAGGAAAGCACAAGTTCACGGACAGACCTGGGCGTCAATAAAAAGGGATTTCCTAATCTCTGAAATTATGTACAGCATGTTTGGTATATAAATATATATTTAAAATATAAATCTATTTTATTATTATTGGATTTTGGGTTCTTTTGCATTTAGGACACTATGTTGAGGTTTAGGGGAGGGACTCTTGTGTTTACCCATCAGAGGGGAGAGCTGAGTGGAGAGGAACTCTTCACGTTGAAATGTGCAGTTTGGGAAGAATCAATTAGTACTTCTTTTGCACAAAATGTATCATACACCATCCCACTTTGTTTATCATTTTCTTTTTTTTTTTTTAGTTACTTTGGGAGAGGGGTCTTTTATTTAAGAACTTTTAAGTCGATGTTCAATGTTCTGTACAGTTTTTTATGTGATTTTTTTTTTTTTTTTTCTCCTATTTAAATTAAAGGTTTTTGTGTCTTTGTTTGCAAATCAGCTGCTGTGAGTGTTTTCATTTTCCCTTTTTTTACTCTGCTGGCTTTTTCCGAGGGAGTCTGGAGAATTTGGCTTCATTTCTGTTCATTTTGAAACCTTAAAAATGATTTTTTTTTTTTTTTTTTTTTTTTTTTTTTTTTTAAATTTAAACATCCAGCAGAATTGCTGCAGTTCCTTGTTCTCTTCAGTCAAACAATCCAGTCGTAATATGCTGTGGATCAGCTAACTTGCAGTCTCATAAGTAATTAACCCTTTTAACCTTTCAGTCAGTGTGCAGTAATTATGCTGCAAATGTAACAGTTGATATAAACGATTGGCCGTATTTGTTCAATGTTTTCCTCTGCTGGCAGAGGGAAGTTTTTCCTCCCACAGAGAGCTGACCCGACGACCTCCTGCCGTCTTTCTTCTGGACACTGAGCTCTTTCTCTGCAGCACAGTCTGCTGGTCTGCCGGACTGCCGCTTCAGCTCGCCGGCCTCGATCTCATTCCTGATCCGACAATGCTTTGTAACACTAAGCCGAATGATGAATAAGATGAATTCAAAGTTAAGGGTGAGGTTCAAGGGCTGACAGACTTCTGATGAAGGCAGGATACTAAAAGTAAAGATGGCGGCTTGTTTCTTTGTGTCATCATGCAGGTTTAATGGCCTCCTGACTGAGGGAATTGGAGAAAAGCTTGAAAGTATATCCTACAACTACACTCGAGAATAAAATACCACACTGATTGGAAACTTTGCATTTATTTGGAAACATGATGCAGCAGTTTGCAGGGAGCACAGGCTGTAAAAATCTACATGAAGCAAAGAGTCTTGGAAGTCTTTTTGCGGGTGGGATTGAGAACTGTGGATGCTGAGAACTCAAACGAACGAGCGCTTCATCAGAGACGGAGTGTACCGTATCTCATTGTAACGCTCCTCCTCCTCCTCTTTGCCCTCCCTCCACCTCCCGTCCTGTCCCGTGCGGTGGAGCCACAGCACGAGCGCCAGCAGAGCCAGCAGCACCAAGCACATGGACAAAGTCAGCAGCACACCCTGCAGCACGCCTGAGGAGGTGTCCGGGGCTGCAGAGAGAGGCCAAATGGTCGTTAAAATCAGTTTAAGCATCTGCAGCCAGAAGAAGCAGAGAGGATTATGGGTGAAAAAACAGGTGCTCACTGCCGTAGATGGACAGGTTGACGTAGCAGTTCTCTGTTCCCAGGACGTTGGTGGCAGAGCAGCGATACAAGCCAGACGTCTGAGAGGACACGTTGATAATCTGGACGGAGCCTGACAGATCCCCTGAGAGAGGAGAGAGACCCCAGTGATGTCAGAGTGATGTCATCAGGGTTGTCTTGGGCTGGGCTTGAGTCTTGTTTGTTATTTAAAAGCCTGCATTTCAAACTGGAGATACGGGGTTTGTAATATTTGGGCATTTAAGAGGCAGAGAGTCAAATGAAAGATGCTGCCCACTGCCCAGTTGCATTATGGGATGTATAATGTATGTATGCAGCTTTTCCATTTTTTTTTTTTTTTTTAAATTCATACTAGACACTCAAGTCAGGATATCTTGGCTACAGCTGGTTTGGTTTTCACCATTCTTTTTGAAATAAGTCTCGTGAGTCCCCAAACTTGATGGAAGTCTAATACAAAATCACTGCATTGCCCCTTTAACAGAACACTGTCGCTTTAAAATATACTGTATGTTTTATCGTCCTTAGTGAAAAGTCAACAAGTGGGTAAATACTCTGTGTGTGTGTGTGTGTGTGTGTGTGTGTGTGTGTGTGTGTGTGTGTGTGTGTGTGTGTGTGTGTGTGTGTGTGTGTGTGTGTGTGTGTCACTGACCTTCCATGTTGATGGGAAGTGTGATTTCCTCTGGATTCAGTTTATCCCAGCGGATCTCTGGAGTGGGGACACCCTCTGCCACTGAGCAGGACAGCGTGACACTTCCTCCCATTTCAATATCTCCATCCCACTGGCACTCAGGCAGCGAAGGAGGCGCTACAAAAACAAAAAATCAGAGTCATTTCTAAAAGGACATAAAATAACGGAAGTCTTAGACAAAGATTGAAGATATGTATATGTGTTTCACTGTGAGGCGAACCTGCACATCAGACTCAAACTGACATTACACTATACCTCATTGTTTTTCCATTAAAAGTATTTCATGTCTACAAAACTAGTTATATTTCTCTACAAATAGTAATGTATGTGAGAGGATACAGACGATTTTAGGAAAACAAAGATACCAAATATATTTGCTAAATGCTAAACGTCGATATTCTCACAATGGGAACGTTAAAGTGCTGATACTTAGCAGGTATAATGTTTACCATTTTCCTCATCTTAGTGTAGCATGCTAGCATGCTAAACTTTGCTAATTAGCACTGGAGTACAGCTGAGGTTGATGGGATTTCTGTTTATTTTCGCAGGTATTTAAACCAAAGCATTGGGGGGAAAAAATAAGGCATCATCAATCATTACAATTCATCCTCAGGGCACCGTTGACTAAAATTAGCATTCAAGTCAAAAAGGACTCTTACATAATTTGTGAAGCAGTAAAACGTCCTTAAAAATAGCTGCTTGAGCAGAACCAAATTTGTGAACCAAATTTTATGGAAATCCACCCAAAGGCTGCCTTTCAGTCAAAAACACAAACATAATCAAATTCATGGGGATGCTAGAGGGAAAGTCTGAGGATCATCATTCATTCATTCATTCATTCATTCATTCATTCATTCATTCATCATCAAGTCATTGCACTACATCCTCTGTGGACCATGAATGTCTCTGTGAAATTTTGTGGCAATCCATCAAATAGTCATTGAAGTGCTTCAGTCTGGACTATGATTAAAGGCAGTCTGCTGTGGATAAACGCCACCTGGTTGTTTCAACCTGTCTGGCTCTTCTGTTTGTACTGCAACAAAACGCACAACAGCGAAGGCAGATATGGTTGAGTATATTCCAAATATGAGTATCAGACAGAAGAAACACAGAGATGCATCCCTAATTCAAACGTCTGGCTTACACTAGTAGAAATGGAGAATATGCGACACACTCACCCAGAACACTGAGCTCCAGTTCTCCTATGCCGGGATCTGCTGTCTCTGGCGGGTTGTTGACCATGCAGCGGTAAATACCAGCATCTGATACACGAGTGTCATTCAGGACAATGTCTGCGCTCCAGGGAATACCTGCAGTCGATTTACATGGAATAATTATCCTCTCTTTAAACTCTGAATTCATCATTTGAAAAATGTTGTTTGAGAAACAAACTCTTAAAAAAAAAAAATCATAATTCAGATAAAAAAGGTTTCCACTGGTCTCACCTGTAAAACCCACCCTGCCAATGAGGGCTGGGTCTTCGATCACCTGTCCGTGGTCGTACACAATCACCTGGAAGTGAGTCAGTAAGTCGTTTCAGACAGGCTTAATATAGAAGGCGTTCTTTACTGTGATTGTAGGTTTAATATGGATGTTTAATGTGGGTTTGCGTCAGGTTTCTCTATGGAAACTTGTCACTACCTTCACCAACACATGCAATGAATTAGAGGCCAGAGAAATGACTAAAAGGCAAAACAACTCTCAGAGCAACTTTCTCAGCCACCACTGAAGCCTGTCAGAGGTGTCTGAGTGCGTTTGTGCCGGGAGTCAGACCTGTATTGGGGTCTCTGGACTGGAGAAGGGAGCCAGAGTCCAGATGACGTTGAGTCTGGAGAGTGGGCTGGAGGTGAAGAAGGAGCAGGGCAGGACCACGAAATCCCCCTGAACCACCTTCAGGCTGGATTCCCTCATGGTTACCCGGAGTGCAGCTGTGTCGATTGAGATGGTAGAGAAGGGCAAACAGAAATGAGGCCAGTCGTATCTGTCTGCCTTTCAGTTCAGGAGTGATTTCTTCAATTTCCTCATGTTTTATTCTGCTTTTAACTTGTCTAGTTTCCCTGTTGACGTGCAGACTGCATCGCTCCTCCCTCTCCTCCCTCATTACTGAAATAATGAACTCCCCCCTCTCTCTCTCCCATCCCCAGGCCTTTTGTGTGTGTGTGTGTTGGGGGGGGGGGGATTCAGCGTGCATATTAGTTGTTAATTACACTTGACAGCTTTGAGGGTGAGCCAAAGCGGTCAGAGACTGAGTGAAACAACAGCTCACTTCACTGAGATGCGTCCATGAAAACATTCTGTCAATTCACGACATTGTTTCCATGTAGATCACCAGTTTTCTAAAGTGTCGGCCTTTGCGGAGTCCTTCAAATCCAGACACTCAACACAACAAACAGGCATTATTGGATGTAACTGCAATATTTAAAATGGGTCGTTTTTCAGGGGCACTTTCTGATTAAGCAAGAAAGAAATAATTACACGGATTAGATCTTTAGCTCGTCACTCTTCTATATGATTAAAGCCATTTTGTGTATTAAATCTTACATTTCTGGCTGGAAAAAAGTATTTGACTAAGTTTTAAATTGTTAATAATATTTTCTTTCAGTCTGCTGCCAAAAAATATCTGTAACCTCACAGTCAAACTAATACTCAAGAGCTTCAGAGCTGCATGTCAGTCTAGTTTTGACACTATTCTCAGTGCTGTGGGTCCACACGACACCTTCAGGACTATAGATTCAAAGCCATGCTGCAGCAGTGCATTCGACATGGCCAGTATTCCTCCTCTTGTCTAACTGTATTTGTACCAAAGCTTAAGACATCAGACAGGTTCACTCACCGTTCTCCAGAGCGGTGAAACTCACACACAGGGTCCAGAGCATCCATCTTCCAGAAGAGCCCATCGCTGAGAGGAAGCACAGAGAGAGGGAGCCCTCTCTCCCCCTGTGTGCAAGCTGCAGGCCAAAAAAACTAGGCATGCATGATTAATCTATTGAGCGATGCAACCAACCCCACCCTCCTTCACGCTCGCTCTCATTGGTAATTTACTCTCACCTCTCTGTGTCTGTGTGCACAAAACAATAAACTAAAGTGACTGCAGGTGGATTTTTGTCATGTCTATTAACTGTTCATGTCCAAACTTTTACTATGTATGTCACGAAAGTTTCTCCGGAGCGGAAGCTTTAATAGGCCAGCTTGTAGTCTAATTAGTGTAACATAAATTACTGCAGCTGCTCCATAGAAAACATCACCTGTTTGACATAAGACAACGCAGTGCTGCAGGGTAACATACAGTACGTGATGCACAGCAGACAGCTTTTGTTGCCATGGATGCAGAGATCCATCCTGCAGGTTTTCCCTCTGCACCACATGGCTGTAGTGATGACTTCCTGTCAGCTAACAGCAGCTAACAGTCACCACCATGCCTTCGGTACCTGCTGCCCTTATCTCAAGAGGAAAGGGGCCTTTTCTGTGTGGGGTTTGCGTGTTCACCTGGAGGATCTTCTATAAAATGAACCCCCCCTCTAAAAATCATGTATGGAGGTCACCACCTGACCAATGGTGAAGAAAAAGAAACTGGGTCCCCGGGCGCCGGTCGGATGGCAGCCCACCACTCCTAGTCTGCCGCGGAGGAAGGACTACCAGGATGGGTCAAAAGTGGAGAAATTTCACCAAGCATGGCGTGTGTGTGTGTGTGTGTGTATATATACTATGTGGAGAGACAATAAAGGATGTCGTCTTCTTTTTCTTCTTCTTCTTAACATGTTCACTTTAAGGGTAAAAAAATGTCATCATTGCTGGGATGATCAGTGAGCTAATCCACAAGTGAACCAACAGTAAACGAATCTACAACGTTTTTCTATAATCATTTGTCCAGTTGTTTATCAGGCAAAATTCTCTGATTCCAGCTCATCAAATGTGAGGATTTGTGCCTTTATCTGTTTTATGTCTGGAAATTATTCAGGTTTTGGAGCGCTGATTTGGAAAAAAAGCAAACCTCACCTTTGGGGATTTAAATGGGCATTTTTCATATTTCTAAACAACAACTCAATTCATACAAAAACTTGACAGATGAATCAATAATGAACTGAGTTACCATTTTCTTGTTCATGTACTTGAGGGTTTTGTTCAGATGTGTGCAAGCATTTTATCCTGTGTTTTGTAGATAATCATCATCTATCATCTCTCTTTCCTTTATCTTCCATTTGTAGCTTGTTTCACTGAACAAATCGAGCTTCCACTTGTTATAGTTTCAACTAATTTAATGTTTCTACTCCAGATGTTAAAGGATAACTGCTGAGATAAAACCAGCTTCAGACTGAAAGTCATGGCTACAATCTGCCTTTCTGAGTAAGTGTGAATATAGAAAACATACAGGACAGATGAAGCCTTTCACTCAGAGCTGCTTTGCTTTTCAAATGACTTACTACATGAAATGTGTTTAAAGCGCGGTGTAGAAGTTCTAAAAATCTGAAAAAGAAAAAATTCCTCCAGCTTCCTCTCTTTCAGAACTGGTTTTCTCCTCATCTGCGTACAGTGATTCACGGATTCAAGGCAAAGACCCAAAGTTGTCACTGGTGTGAGGAAATGTTCAAAGATTAGCTTTTGACACTTGCAGCAAGTCGTGTGGTGATAAGGACATCATCCAGTTATGACCCATGGGCTAAACAACATGCCGTCATCTGCGCTTTTTGATGGATTTACATAAAATGTGTTAGTTATTCATGACTCACGTAAGTCGATGTGCCTGCCAAGTTCTCCGGCGATCATCCAAAGATGTTCCAGTTCAGATGTGCGAATGTCTGAACTGGAACAAATATGTTCCAGTTAGACATTCACACTCATATGATGGGGCACAGTTAGGCTATGGGGGCCGTAATTCAAGCCAGTCTACATATCTATCAGATTAAATCAGTGGTGGAGAGTTACTAAGTACAATTTTGAATAATTGAGTATTTCCAATTTATGCTACTTTAACTTCACTGCAAGAAAGAAATGCTCTTTTAACTGCACTACATTTATCCAACGCGGAAATAAAGTATCTTTATAAAATAGGGATTCAAGTTGGACTGGATCAAAAAAAAAAAGCTCAGAAAAAGGTTCTTGAGGTGAGATCAGAAAAGCAACAGTTGACCTTTTCGAGTTTTCAAACTTAACCTTTTATTATGTCGCCTCGGTGAGGTCGGCCTCTTCCTGTTACCGATACAAGCTGGTCGACTTCTCCACCTGCAGTCTGGACTCCTGTAAATGTTACTATGGCTTGGATTTTACTGTTCATGTGAAAAAGAACTGAAGTGATTAGGCAGCACTTTCATGTGCCAGTTTTGCTGATCAAATCCAAAACAAGAGAACGTTCATGAATAAGGAGGCAGTCTGCGCTTGCTTTCAGGTGCTGTGGAGTTTTTATTGTGTGTGTTGGCCCACGTGAATCAGCAGCCAACCCAGATATAAAAGGAAATATGCAAATGAGGAAGCTGACTGCAGGCTGAGATCTTTACTTTTTCCATGTGGTATGCAGCAATAATAATAATAAAAAAAAAAAACAAAGCTAATGAGTAGCTTCTTTGTTCTTCGTTTCCAAAATGTTTCAAATTATTTACGGTCACATTTTAAGTGCTGTTTTTATTCCAAACTGCTTTAATTTGGGCCCGTACAATAGGTCTAATTATAGAAACCCAAACCAAAGAGCTTATGGCACGAGGTCGACTTATCCCAATTTATTCAAACAACAAACATCCAGCACCAGCTTTGTGCGTTCCAGCTGTGAAACACAGAATATTTCAACAGTAAATGTTTTACTCTGAGATTAGAAAATAAACTGAAGGGAAAGAATTGGCAGAACTGGTCAGTACTTCCTTTAAGAGCGTTTCTTATCATTCAGGACTGTACAGATAGTGAATTGTACAGTGAGGCCTCATCAGAGCTCACCACCATATATATATATACAGCACTGTGTTGATCCCACAGTGAAGAATATACACGTCAACACACTGAAAACACACAAAATATTTTAACGTGTGTGTGTGTGTTTGTGGCCACTGAACAGGTTTGTGTGTGTAAGTGTGTGTGTGTGTGAGTGTGTGTCAAAGTTAGCTTACACTATATCCTCTTGCTGAAAGCTGACAAAATTCATAACCCTTAACTCAAAGGAAGCTGCACTTCCTGCTGTCTTTATCACAGTCACATAAAAGCACAGACGAAAGCAGGTAGAAACACGCACGCGCACACACACACATACATACATACATACACATACACACACACGCACGCACACGCACGCACGCACACACAGAGTGTGGGGATAAATATGCTCGCTGGTTGGACATGTAACACTTCCCTTTGTAAAACATTATCAATGTTTTAGTGACAGATGGCCAGTGTCTATTCTAGGATAAATCAAACCTAATTCTGGTCTCTCACGAGATGGGGTCTTTAATAAATAGAAGAAGTGTGAGAGAGAGCGAGAGGAGAGAAAGAGACAGACGGGAGAGACAGCGAGACAGACAGGTAAGCGGAGTGAGTTCTGCCTCTTCGCCTTCAGGGTAACTGGGAGTGACCTGGTGGCAGACCGGCCGCTCACAGGAGGATCCAGACCGGTTTAGACCAATCAGATCTCTTCGGTGAGAGGTCTCCGCCTGTTGCTGCAGTTTACCGACAGTACAGTCCAATCACAACAGCATGGTGACAGGTTTCTCCAGTAACTTGCGGAACTCGGCGAGCCACTGTGCGCCGACCGCCCCGTCCACCACCCTGTGGTCGCAGCTCAGCGTCACCGACATCATGCTGGCTACGTCAAACCTGTGAAAACCAGAAGCACACACACTACTTCAGATTTTAATTTTTTTTTTTTTTTTAATGCAGTCTGTCCGGCTTGTGTTGTAGCTCACTGACCCTTTCTCATTATCAGCAGGTATCAACCGTTTCTCTGAGCCGCCGATGGCGAGGATACAGGACTGAGGAGGGTTGATTATCGCTGAGAAGTTCTTCACACCAAACATCCCCAAATTAGAGATTGTGAATGTGCCTCCCTAGTAGAAAAGAAAACAGACACTGAAGTGGACCATTTCACTTTGCTGGCTCACTAGAGAACACGAAGAACTAACTATCCTGCACCCGCAGGATCAGATCATGTGCCGTACCTGGAACTCATGTGGTTGCAGTTTGCCGTCTCTCGCTTTGGCAGCCAGAGCCCCGACGTCGGAGCTGATGGTCGCCAGTCCTTTGGTGTGTGCGTTAAAAACTATGGGCGTGATGAGGCCACTGGCTGTGCTCACTGCTACGCTCACGTCCACCACATGATTCCTGGAAAAGTTGAAATAAGTCAATACTAATGCCAGCATAGAAATGTGGTCAATGCGACTTGTTGCAAAATGAGGAAAGATGTCTGTGCTTTGAGTGCCCTCTACTGGCACAACAGTGCAGCTACACTAGATGACAACATTTCCAATGTGTTTGTACATTCAGTCACTTGATGCATCCATTTATCTGGATGCTACCGTGGATGTGAGTGACAGAAATTTAGATTTCAGATGCAAAGAGTTTTGATGGCAGGGAAAATGTGAAGAGGCAAACAACAAACAAGACAAATCAACTATTTATCAGCATTACTTTTGAGCTTTAATTAAAAATGAGCAGACGGTGACTGATGAAGAAGACGGACTCATCTGGAAGTGAAGGTTGCACATTCACGTGTGTGTGGATACGGCTGATTATGTGTGTTTACTCACTGGCGGATGACCGTGTCCAACCAGGAGGAGTTGCACTCGGGAACCTTGAGGCAGGCCAGAGCGCTGGCTTTGATGATGAAGTCATTCACACTGAGCTTGATATTCTGGGCTTTCACTTCCTGCAGAGAGGAGGCCAGGTTGTTTCAAAAAAATGACACAGGAAATAAAGTTTCTGTCTTTCACCCCGTCACGCGTCAATTTGTGAAGAAAAACTCACAGCGTTAAGTTCTTGCCGAAGCTGAAGCACTTGGTCCATGTTGACATCTACAGACAGATAATAGTGAGGGATGGTTTGCTTGGACTGCATCAACCTCTGAGCGATCACCTGCAGGACAGACACATATACATATTCTGTATGCGCTTCAGCTTTGATCCATAATTCATCACAGACAGGAACCGGGTGTGTTTGTCGAGTTTGGTGTTGATAAATGTGGGCAAAATGTGGAAGCACGGGTGAGAGATAAGAGAAGCACACTGTGAAGACCCCTCAGGAGGTCTGTCTTGTAGCGTTTAATACATCAGAACCACACCCTGCAACGAAGGAGCGTGTCATGAATTACACCCGGCTGCTATCAGAGGAGTTTGAGTGGGAGAGGAAGTCATCACGTCACGAAAAAAAAACAAAAAAAAAACATGTGTTTGTTTGCTCTCACCTTGCGGATGTTGCTGATAGGGATGTCTGTGAAGGTCCCGGCTGGTGCAGGTGCAGGAGCAGCTGGAGCTGCGGCTGGAGCGGGAGCAGCAGCCACGGCCTGCCAACAGAAATGATTTGATTTAAAATGACATTATAAACCAAATCTTGAGGCGCATACAGTACGACAGCAACAGCGTGAGCTTCACTTACAGGTGCAGCCTTCGGTGGAACAAAGGTGTCAATATCTTTCTTGGTGATGCGTCCATCCGGACCAGAGCCTGAACGGAGAACAACACAATGTACACTACACTTTCACCATTGCTTTGTTTAGCTCCATATTTTGTGTATGTATACACAAAATTATCAGACTGCGATTGCTTGTGTCCTGGTCACTTACCGCTGACCTGTGCCAGGTCAATTCCTTTCTCAGCAGCGAGTTTCTTGGCGAGCGGGCTGGCAAACACACGACCCTTCCTGGGTGCTGCAGGGGCGGCGGCTGCAGGAGCAGGACTGGGTGCTGCAGCAGCCGGAGCAGCAGCCTAGAACATAAACACAAACGCTTACAAATCCAGTTATACCTGTACAAGCTGCTGTAAAACTGAAAGTCAGTATGTATTAGGGAGCATTTGGAAAGCTTCATGTGGGTCTCACCGGTGCTGGAGGTGGAGCTGGAGGTGGGGTGGAAACCTCTGCCACCCCAGTCTCTACATAATCCTTGAAAGCAGCGATGTCACTTTCATTCTCTACAATGATGCAGAGCGGCGTTCCCAGGGGAACATCCCGAGTACCCTCTGGTACCATGATTTTGGCCAAATATCCCTCCTCCTGCACCTCAAAGCCTTCACACAAACACATGAAAGAACATGGTGAGCAAGGCGAGCTTTACCTGTCATACTGTAGGACACAAAACAGAATTCAGCAGATGTTCAACAGCACTGGAATACTGAGTGAATGACCGAGGTGTCAGACTCAGTTTGGGCTTACCGATGGTCGCCTTGTCAGTCTCTATCTCAGCCAGCAGATCTCCTTCACTCAGCTTCTCTCCGACCTTCTTCTCCCAGCGCTGCACTGTTCCCATCGTCATGGTGGGAGACAGGGCAGGAAGTGTGATCTGTAACGAACACACACACAAAAATGAGCGACAGATGCCAAGGGAGCTCTCCAGCTTCCAGTCTGAGCACTTGGAACAGGAAACTAGTGACCAACACAGTCAAGGCTACAGGATAATTGAAAGAACGACCCTAAAGGGCCCGAATGACGCAACTGCGTCATCTCCGGTTCGACTCTGGCCGGGGACGTTTGTCAGAGCAGCCCCTGCCAAATGAAACCCTCCCTCTAGCTACTGTGTCTCTGTTTGATTAACTGTTATCGTGTCAATGTCAGCATGACTTCAAATGGTAACAATTTGTTTTTATTCTCAGCAACAACGGCCAGCTGGACAGCTGGATGTGAGGTGAACATGGAAGCAAGAAAAAAGGTACTTTCAAACAGAAACAAGCACAAAATAATTAGAAATATTTCCACTGTTTGCAAACAAAGATTTGCTGTTCATATCACTGACTCAGCATTATAACCACTGCTACTGCTACTGTTACTACAAGGTAATACAAACACTATTTCGTCATGACAGCATCATAAATAATGGGAATGTCTGCTTGAAGCTCATGTTTTGCATCAATATGAAGCACCATATGAAACAAGGAGCTAAAGCTAAATTCTGTGTCAAGTTTTTAGAGTCACTTATTAAATTTAAAGCCACTATGTGCAGAATTTATGAACTGTCACCACATAACTTCATTCTGCTGCTCTGCTCTAATACACAGGAGGCACACAATGATCCCCTCACATACAGATCATCATACTGAACAACACTGATAAACCTCAAGCTGTGGCTCCAGGTCACTGTGACCGTAAACATCCTTTACACAACTCGACTGAGCGGCAACACGACACCTGACTGCACTTTGTTGATGTGAGACAACGCCTACCTTCATGTGTGTGGGGTAAGAGCTGCCCGGGGCTGCAGGAGGAGCAGCAGCAGGAGGAGGAGGAGGAGGAGGAGGAGGAGCGGAGGCAGCTGGAGAGGGACCGGCACCAGCTGCTTTGATTGAGTCCAGCGTCACGTCCTTAAAGGCTGGGATGAGGTCAGGGCTGTAGGCGAACAGATACACGCAGACGTTAGACATAATTCACACAAAGCACATCCACATTCAGACTAAAGGACAAGAAACTGTGTGACATGTTAAAAACTACTTTGTTTCTGTAACCAAAGCTCAAAAAGTAAGAAAGGAGTATGAAATTCAGTTTCTAGCAGCCAATGGAAATGACACTTTGTGCAGAAATACCAGCTGTTATGCTGACGCTAAATTAATGAAAACCATTAGAGCGTGTGATCGACCATCTAGCTCATATTCATCACTGTGAAAGAAACAGTGAACAGTGAACCGTGAACAGTTACAATCCCATGGCTTCAGGTTTAGGAGAATGCTTTTGCAAACCAATCTGAATCAGACACCCGTTTTACTCTGTAAAACACATTTCTTAACATTTCATTTCTTTAAAGTCTGTATTTTACATTGTCACAGGACAGACCTCTCAACCGTGATGCAGATTACTGCTCCAATGCTGACATCTCTGGTGCCTTCAGGAACCAGGATTTTTGCCAGATAGCACTCCTCCAGCATCTCAAAACCAACAGTGGCCTTGTCGGTCTCCACCTGCAAAGACAGAAACATTTGAAAGGCATATAGTGATGACTTCTACAATACAATGGAACACAGTTCCACCACAGTTCCACTGCTCCTCACCTCAGCTATAAGGTCACCCTCATTAATTTTGTCTCCCTCCTTCTTCTCCCAACGAGCGATGGTTCCTGTCTGCATGGTGGGTGACAACGCGGGGAGCTCCACCTGATGAACACAAAACAAATTCCAGGAGGTCAAGGGTCAACTGGTGATGACAAAGTGCCATATTTAACCTGGAGGCTGACCAAATATGTATATATAAATATATGAAAAAAAAGTAAATAAAAATTCGTTGTTGTCACTTTACATTATCCTCACTGGGGCTTCATGACAGGCCATTGCAAATACTGGCAACTGTCAGGTGTTGTAACTGTAGTTGCTACATCATCATTACCTCATTCTCTTCCCCAATAAATGACCCACATAGACCTGTATTTCAACAGACCTGTCAGGTTTTAGAGTAGCACTCAAGGTTATGTAACTTCTGATAGGAGATATACAGAAGTGGTACCAGGAGAGATAAATAGGAGATAAGTTCCCAAACAAATGTACTTTTTGGTGATTTCAATTGCGGGACAATAGTGTTAAAATGATTATGGGTTAATTGGGTTTTGGAAAGGACCCACAGGGCTAAACAAGTCACTCCTGGAAATAACATCTGAGGCGTGACGTAACTAGGAAAAATTGAAACAAGAAAATCTAATTTTTCCAGATGTAGAACACTGAAATTTCTACCGGAACATCAAAATCTGAGCATCATTTCTGCTGCTGACAGCAGTGGAGTTTGAGTTTACATGCATGCCGGTGTGACTGACATTGTAAATCAGATCTGGATTTGGATCCAGTTTAGTGAAAAAGTCTAATGCATCCAGGTGTTTGGGGGTGAGGTCTTTTTGCCTTTCTGTTTGGTCTGGGCGGTGATGCACATCTCTCGGGTACAACACAGCAAGAAGACAGCTCCGCGGCTCCAAACACGATGAATAACGTAACGTAACGTTCGTGTGACAGCCTGGGAGATGGGGACACACTGTACTCATAACTGAATACCTCAGATTCATGTAGCAACTAAAATGCCAATGAACCAACTTCCAGCGACGTCACCTAATGACATAGAATTAATGTGCTGATGCTCTGGTTTACAGCAACGAAACACCGAATTCACTTTTCATGCAATAGCTGGATTTAATGTGTGTCAGGAGTGTTAGAATCTGATGGCTACACAACGGCCAGCTAGCTAGCTAGCTAGCTAATGCTCGCTAGGGAGGTCATGCTAGCAGTAACGTCGGTGCTATAGCAACCTCACATCGGGTCGGACAACGTTACCTTCTGGTGCGGCGGCAGGCTGTAGAATCGCGTGCTCTGACAGCTGCCTGTCAGCTGGGGACACCGCAGCAGAGTCCCTCTGTGGCTGAGGCCGGACCCCAAAGACATGGAGCGGTATCCCGCCCCGCAGTGAAGCCGCCGCAGACAGCCGGTTCCGGGCACGGAGCGGGTGCCGAGCGCAGCAGGCCCGGCCGGGAGGGCACGGGGACAGGGGAGCCCAGCGGACGGCCTGAGCCGCAGGATCAGACGAAGCATTTCGCAGCGGTTGAAACACTACACAGAGATGATGAATAATGTATTTGTCTTACACCGGCATCGGAAATACGCTGGCACCGAACGTCTCTGTGCCTGGAGAACTGGCCCGTACTTACTCCTCACTTTCTAATGACCTCCTCCAGTCCAAAACACAACGATTTACGGCTCTCCTGATTGTCCTGCCGTCGCTCCGAAAGAGATGTCGTAAACAATGGCTGTTCAAATTCCAATCATTGAATACTAAATAAAGACCACCATCGTGAATAAAACCAAAACACCTACTCATGGTTTATGAAATAAAAAAGAGTAAGTAAATTCAAAGCCTGATGGTTCGAAAAAGAAACTCTATTCAAGAGCTGTGAATATTTTACTGCAATTATATAAGCGACCACATGGTGGCAATAAATTATACGACAATGCAATAGCTTGTACAGTGCCTTTATCTGCCTGGTCTCAACTACAGTCTATGCGGCCAATTAATTAAGTCTTTAACTCCCAGTTTTACAATTCGGTTTCACGTTATTGTAATGTGCTTCGGCAATGACACTGCCTGCAGGCTGAAGTGCGCTGTAAAGAGCTTTTTTCCTTTAGGATGGGGAAGTCAAGTGCCGAATAGTTAATGAGCGCGCAACGTTGTTCATCCAATCACAGCGAAGAAACGTTCATGGCGTAAAACTAGTTAATAAATCATTAGAGTCTGAAAGAAAATTTATTGTGAAAATAATTTGCATCCGCCTGTGCGTCTGTACACATATCAAACACACACACTAATAATACAGTTACAGGAAGTCAGTGCAGAGCAGCTAAAACTAGGGTTACGTTTACACGGAAACGATCTGAACAGAAAACGAAAAAGTGGCGTTACGATCTCACTTCTTATTCCGTGTTGAGACGAGCGTTTGGTTTGTTTGGTATTTTGTTTGTTTGTTTGTTTGTTTGTTTGTTGGGGGGGGGGGGGGTCTGCATGCATACGGTGACGCAAAAGTGTGTGGATTCAGAGAATGTAAGGGATGCTCTCTGGCAGATTGAAGCAGACCCGACAATGCAACGCAAAAAAGTGAAAATTCCCTCCAGAGTGGAAATCTTAAAAACGCTCCACCGTTGCGTTCCTTGCGAAAGGGTAAAAACGCAAGTCTGTTTCGATCTGCCAGAGCCCGTCCCTTCTGGTTCATAGTCGAGCTGCAGACTTTTAAATAAGCTTACTGGTTTTTCTTCTGGAGATTAGTACCCAGGGCCAACCCGAGATCCAACCCGACACACACACACACACACACACACACACACACACACACACACACACACACACACACACACATACTAATGATAACAATATTAATAATAGTAACAACAACCCTGGCCGGGATCCGATCCAGGATAGAACACTGGTTACACTCACTAATAACAATGATGATAATATCAACAACCGGGCAGGATCAGTACCCGGGATCTGACCCGGAACACACACACTAATGATAATAACAATGATAATAACAGCTGGGTCGAGTCAGCTTGGGTTAAAGGCATAAATTAGTTTTTCAGCGTCTGACCTGGGATCCGACCCGGTAACCACATGGGTTCGACCCAGGACCGTTTAGGGTCGGTCAGGGCCGGGATCTGACCCGGGACACATACACTAATTATAATAATAATGACAATAGCAGCTGGATCAAGTTCCGACCGTTCCGGGTCGGTCCGGTAAAGGCCCGGGTCGGTCCCGGGTAATTTCCGGGTCGGTCCCAGTAAAGTCCCGAGTAGGTCGTAATGTCCAGGGAAATTTCCGGGTCGGTCCCGATAAAGTCCCGGGTCAGTCCCGAGATGTGGTAATGATAAAAATAACAACCCGGGCCAGGATCTGATCCAGACACTCACACACACACACACACACACACACACACACACACACACACACACACACACACACTAATAATAATAACAATAATAATAATAATAATAATAATTATTATTATTATTATTATTATTATTATTATTATTATTGAATAATAATAATAATAATAGTAATTATTATTATTATTATTATTATTATTATTACTATTTAAAACAAATAGTGATTTGTCCGTAGAAAAATGAGTTGTATTCTCAAGACTTTGCACTCACAGCTTTTAGACTCATACTCATATAAAAACACTCGTAACCCGAACCCAATTTCACAGACTCACGTATATGACAGCGGAATTTTTTCTTGTAAAACAACTTTTACGACACACAAATTGTTAACTTTACAAATACGAAAATTTAATTATGGACACGTCTTTTTGACAGCGATCTTACACCATATGATAGAGGATATTTTATGAATATTGATGATCCACATTCCATAACAGCTGATGGCGGTAATGCACCAACTCGTTCTTTGCCAACCGCCAATAAACTTCGAAGAAGAAGAAGAAGCCGAAGAAGAAGAAGAAGAAGCAGCAGCAGCAGCAGCAGTAGTCCAGCAAGCCACGCATAATAAAGAAGCAGTGAAACTGTCAGTCGTTAATGAATAAGTAAATACAGTGTTTATTATTATTATTATGTGCCCTACGTGGTGCAGGAACTGTAGTAAAGCGACAGACCAGGAGCAGTCATTGGTGACTTTGGAGGTCAGAATTCAATGAAACTGTCTGTTTAATACTAGATAGCTAGCCAGTTAATGCTAGCCATGTATGGGACGTCAAAATGAACCGCTTAGCGTTATCTATCTATCTATCTATCTATCTATCTATCTATCTATCTATCTATCTATCTATCTATCTATCTATCTATCTATCTATCTATGACTGTGTCTGTGTGTCTGTCAGTCATTTGGAAAGCGTAGTGTTAGCGTTAGATAGCTAATGGTATTGTGAGGCTCAAGCCTCGCATACAGTGCTATGATAGTTGTCTGTGATGGCATTCTTTGAAATCCGCATCCTACTTTGTCAGGAGCTGTTGCCAGATCAGTACAGCCACACTGTGTGCAGCTTTGAGACGATAGGAGACGTCAACTTCAAGGCAGCCATAAAACTGAAGCTGTCCAGTGAGGAAGAGGCAACGAGATGGCTGGAAGACTTCCAGAGAT
Organism: Chaetodon trifascialis; assembly: GCF_039877785.1. Classification (NCBI taxonomy): domain Eukaryota; kingdom Metazoa; phylum Chordata; class Actinopteri; order Chaetodontiformes; family Chaetodontidae; genus Chaetodon; species Chaetodon trifascialis. Next base: position 13,560,559 of record NC_092071.1, on the reverse strand, counting down.
CCTCAGGCTACACATGGCGAAAGTCTAAAACGTACCCTAATGCAGGGCGCTACAACAAGTATCGAGTAAGTATTATCTGCTGAACTGTCCATCCATCCATCTACCGTACACCATGTGACTTTCAGTTTCATCTCTGATAAGGATGTCAGCAGGAAAGCAGTTATTTTATTATGTAAAGAATGAACTCTTAAAGGCATGGTAGCTGTAAAGATCTCAGAGCGTGTATTCATGTCTTTATGCTTTCATCATTTAGCATGCCTGACTAACTTTTGCTCTTCCATGTCAAAGGTGGACTACAGGTGCAGGACAATAAAAAAGAACACTTCTTGCCCAGCTACTCTGTTCCTGATCCTGAAAAGGCAGCCAGAATGTGGAGAACGGAAGTCGAGGTTAGTAGTATTTTAAAAAGACAAAACAGGTTCTAAAGGTTAAATCTTTAGTAGAGACAGGTTGATACAACCAAGAGAGACTTAATGTAACAATAGTAGTATTTATAGTCAAATTTATTGGCGCCCATTGAGCCCTCCTTAGTTTGCTTTTTTGCTTTAGGTTTTTGAAAGACCACAAAATGACGGCACCCTCCAAACTCTCAGGATACTGAGTATTGCTCTTCTTAGGGGCTCTTTACATCAGCATGTAGAGAAAAACAAAGCTTGACAGGCCAGTACCTCGTCACAGTTACTAAGATATGCTTGAACAGCTGCTGTTCTGAGGAGGAGTCAGTTAGGTCACCTAATGCTGCGTCAAGCTTTCCATCTTCTAACTTCTCATGCATTTCATATTTATTTAGTATTTCTATGTCAGTCAGAAACACCCAACAGCTGCCTCACAGATTAAAATTGTGATTTTTAAAAAAGTCCGTGTCGGCATGTGTCATCAGTTGTCACTGATATGATTTCAAAGTCAATAATATGGTTAAACAAATGTCTCAGTGACATCTGCCTTACTATCTTAGCCGTTATAGTTTGCATAATTTACTCTTATGCATTTCAGATCTGGAGATCCTCACATGAAGGAGGGACTCGTCCTCCATGTGAACTTACGCAATGAGCACAACCATCACGTTTCATGTGCCGCAGCCATGAGGAGGAGAGATGTTTCGAGGGAAACCGTTGAAAAGCTGAAAAAGCTATTTGAAAGTGGCCACTCTCCTTCATCAGCACTCAGCATACTAAAGTATGATTTACAAGAGGAGGAACGGGACAACTATGTGTATGCCGCTGCAGATCGTTCGGTCTGTCCAGATTTGCATTTTTGTTACAGGTTAGTGACCAATCAAGTCACAAAACTTGTCTTACTTTTGTTTAATTTGCTATTGAATAGCAATTCCAGCACTGTCATAGAGCAAGTCAGACAAACCAGTGAATTAAAACAAACTCTTACAATATCCAAACGTGTACTGCAATCGTGAAGATCAGTTGAAATGTTCAGATTTTACCCGCTGAAAGATTCTTATGCTTTATTGCAGACTGTACTACAAACTGTTCAGAAGAGCATACAGCGCAGCACCAGGGGAAGAAATGTTCAAAGACCTTCAACAGACCCTTGATGATTACAACAAGGAGCAAGGAGATGTCTGTGCCAGGGTGTGCAAAACCGCTGACAATCAGCTGGTGATTGCCATATGCACTCCAATGATGAGGAGGGTCCATGCCAGGCTAAAAGAGAGCAGTGAGATGGTGTTTGTGGACTCCACAGGGAATTTTAACCGACACAAACGCCGCCTCTTCCTCCTCCTCACGCATTCCTCGGCAGGTGGTTTGCCTTTGGGTGTGTTTATCACCACATCTGAAACCTTGGCGACCGTTTCAGCTGCCGTGCAGCTGCTACAGACTGTATTTCCACCAGACAGGTTCTTTGGCCACCCGGAGGGACCTCTTGTTGCCATGACTGATGACTGCACTGCTCTCAGGCAGGCGCTGCATGAAGCGTTCCCCAAAGTCACACTAGTCCTTTGTGTGTTCCACCTCCTTCAGGCCATGTGGAGGTGGCTGTGGAGCAGTTCGAATGGAGTCCCCGAGCAGCACAGGGCCCACCTCCTGAAGTCCTTCAGAGGGTTGGTGTATGCCTCCACGCCAGCAGCTCTCATGGAAGGCTACACCAGACTGATGGAGGACCACGTTGCCTCTCAGCACCCAAAGTTTGTGCGATACCTTCAGGAGGTCTTCAAGCGGCGAGAGGAGTGGGCCATCTGCCTGCAGGCACAGCCGCCCACCGGCGGGAACCGTACCAGCAACTATGTGGAAAGTGCCATGAGGGTGGTGAAAGAGAAGGTCCTCCACCGACTCAAGGCCTACAACGTGACACAGTTGGTGGACTTTGTGATCACAAGGATGGAGGCACACTACATCCGCCGCCTCACAGACGTTTCCAGCAGTCGACTGCAAACTTCTCTTAAGAGGGTGTTGAAGACAGAGGACATTGGGACAGACTCCATTGTGCAGGTACACGATAACAGGCCTTTAACTTGAATGGATTTGACATTCATGTATAGCCCGTTTACACCTGATATGAACATGAGTCTTGGGTGATTTGATCACATGTCAGTTGACACCTGGCATCACAACGCATCTCTACATGTGTCTCGGATGACCACTTGTGATAAGATTTTTTTACACAAACAAATTGCTTTTTTAAGTTTTTGTTAAGTTCGAATCAGGGGACTTTGCTCACGGGCAATGAGGAAGTAGCCTATATTGGTTACCGTTTACTGTATTTGTATAATTTCACATTTATTGACTTGCCTTGCTCCAGGGAGACCAAGACAACTACACTGTGGCAAGCTCATCAAATGCTGCGGTGTCCCACCATGTCAACATGGCCATCGGCTGCTGCACGTGCCCAGCGGGGATTATGGGTGGACACTGTAAGCATCAGAGTGCGGTAGCCATGATATTTGGACAGAATGTCAGCGGCCTTCATGGCTTGTCACCAGACACGAGGGAGCTGTACTATCAAATTGCTACTGGTGAGTGTCTTTATCTGTCCCTCCCAGTGTCCTATCAAGTTCAAGTTCATTTATATGTACTGTAATATGTAGTCGTGAAACTCTTGACTCCCAGCGCCTTCTGTTGCTCCATAACATGCAAACATATGCGTATACATAATAAAACAAGACATGAACGTAAATAAAATGTGCATTTTCCCCTCTAACAGGAAAGGACACTCCAGACGACTGGCTTCAGACATTGGTGCTGGACAAACCGTCTCTGTCTGAGAGAGCTGCAGGAGTTTGTAGTGGTGAAACGTACTGCTCTCCTGTCTCAGGTAAGCCAGTGAGTGCACAGACCGCAGCACATTCATGGTCACACTCTTTCCTACGTTCTCTGTGTTGCTGTCACTGTTATGAATATCGTGAAGCATCAGTCTGTTAGGAGCTTCGGGTTTGGTGGACAGGCCCCAGTACATGCCACAATGGATTAACAGTACTCAGAGGCACACAGCTGTAATCCCAAAGGGCTGACTCATTGACTGTTTTAAATCTTTCTCTGTAGACACTGATGCTCAAAGCTTGCACAAGCCGAATGAGTCCTCACCGATCCAGTCACATCCAAGCACCTCAGTGGAGACAGATTCCAGTAAGACAAATAAATGACCCACTCAAACATAATATGTAAAACATTTAGTTTGACATGTAGGGTGCATTATTAATACAACTCTTAAATATTTCTTTTCGCAGGTGAACTGCCCCTCAAGGAAAGGCTGAACAGCATGTTCATGGACATCACCAAGAAACTGGACAACCCTGACTTCACCCATTCCATCGCTTCATTTATGAAGACATATGAAAACATCAAAACAGACAGCGCCATGGTGTCAGCTCTTTCCTCATTTGGAAGGTCTCTCAAAACAAAAGCCAGAGGCTGCAAAAGACTGAGGGGCGACCCACTAACTTCCGCACAAATCGGACAGCCGACGGATGTGCCGAGGAGGAAAGCTTTTTTGGGTGGAAGAAGGGTGTCGAGCAGGGGGCGACCCCCAAAGGCGCTGAGAAAGGAGCATGCCTATGGAAGAACTGGAGGAAGGCCAAGTACTCCACCTCCTGTTGTGCACTGTGTGGAGGAGAGCATGTGTCTCTAACAAGCCCCCAACTTCCCAAGAGGTCAGACACTTACCTCAGCGCACCTCATCCAACCTGTACACGGAGGCAGTGCCGCTCACTGTCGGTGCTTTTTGTACTCATGACTGTCAGCCCACAGTTACTGTAAATCGACACAGCTCCTCGCTGTTCACACTTGTCTGTAAAACCCTGCTGTCAGACCCTGTTCCTCCTGTCAGAAATGAGTCAGGACACGTCCGAAACTCAGTGGCTGATGTAGTAGATTGTTGTAGGACATGCATTCTTTCAGGATTTGCTTTATAACATGAAACATTTGTGTTTTTTACACAGCTGAACATACTGTGTTGAGATCTCAACACCAACAAACCCACAAAGTGGGCAGCGATGTCATCACTGTTGGCGTTTTTTTGTCTGACAAATAATCAGAATAATGCTGGCAGACCATTTGGGATTGGACAAATGTGCATTACAGCATAAGTGTATTTTTGGCGTGATGGAAATTATCAGTACATTGACACGTTTGATTCCACTGAATCACTTCCTGTGAGACACACGCTGTCTTCACTCAGAGGCTATTTTTACAGAGCAGTACAGAGGACTGCTTGGTCACATGGTGCAGCGACAAACACCTGAAGCTCAGTGTCAGAGCAGTGGCAGTATGAGCACAGTGCCTTTTCACATGTGATACACATGACAGTATTTTTGCTTATGATCTTTAAAAACGCAGTCACCAAAGAACAGAACCCAACGATCTTAGGTTCAGTGGTCAGTTTATTGGACATCTCTGCATAGCCTGAAGCTTGGAGAGACATTAGACCTTGTTTGCCACATAATTTAGGCATGATGTCACCACATATCAATGGATCTTTGTCGTTCGTTGATATCGTTCAGTCCTGAAATGCATGTGACAAAAACTATCCATTGTCAGCTGTTTGTCCTCCTGATGTCCCCCACTGTCTCCCAACCACAATAAAAAACTGGAACAATGGCATCTTTTTGAAAACAATTTATTTCAAAATATGTGTCTTTCTAATGTTCAACAAAGGCCATTTTTCTTCTTTTAAACAGAGTAACCATATTTTGTGAAACTCAAAAACAGTACATACAGTACAGGCAGTTATGGCATTCAGTAGACTGCTGCATGTTTCTGTTGGCTTGTTAGTGAAGGCGTTCCCATTCCTCCCAAAATGGAAAGATGGAAGCAGAGTGAAGGGAAATGTATGTGTGGGCCAGTGTCAGTCTGTGTGTCACAAAGACCTCAGGGGTCCTGACACTGACAGCTGAGCATTTTACTGCATCAAGTGGAACAGCTCTAACCACTGTTTTTCTGGCATCTACATGTCAAAGGTCCATCCTGGTCTCTCTCTCTCTCTCTTCCATACACACACACACACTCACACACACCATAAATAGTGGGATGGTCCACAGTTCCAGGACAAAAATCTCTGATGTCAAATTCGAATCCACAGCATTTTTTTTTTTTTAAACACGAGCAGAGGCATTGTCACTTCACAAGAGCCTCTCTCTTTAAACCAGTCAGAGACGTAAACATCAAAAACTTAAGGATATGGTGAAAATATTTTACACACATGTACAAAACAATTTCATGACGTAAACAAAGTAACAGTGCTCTTCATCTGCATCTCTACATCTAAGTTTTCCAGCATCATTTCTATTCGCTGACAGCAGTTCAGTCTGCACACGTGCTGGTGTGCTGCAGACTGACGTTTAAACCCACGTCTGGATTTTTGTCCTGTTGAGTGAAACTGAACTGTGATACATTCAGCTGTTTTTGATTTGTTGGTCTTCAGATGACCACCACCCTCCTTTTTTACTGTTACATGTATTTAATACAAAACAAAGTCATAGCAATACACGCTGGTATGTGGTCAGTGTGTTTGTCAGCATGTCTGACTTTTTCTATCTTTGAAACATTTGTATCACAGAAGTGGCATTTTCTCTCCTAACCCAGATATTTTCTTCTTTCTAGCTATGGTAGATAATACTGTATATTAACTTCACACTCACATTTAAGATGAAACACAGGTACATGAAATGTACCTGGGCTAAAGAATGGGCAATACATATTTCTAACATGTAATCTGGTAGTATTTGTTTTAAATACTACAGTACTGCATGAGAAAGGACGTGTACACCGAACACTAAAATGAATTAAATTCTGATTAGCACAAACCAGAAGGAAACTACACGTTAAACTACAGTACTGTGGTTTTAGAAACAGTTCATTCAAAGTAATGTTTGACTACTTCAGAGTCCAGTTGTGATAGTACAGTTACAGCCTGGCGGTAATAAGCACATGATGGAAACCTTTCTTTTGGAAGGCACCAAGCTTCACGATGTTCTCCACGTTGGTTACGGATTAACACCATCAGTATGTTTTAGTACCACCTGATCAACCCAAATCTCTTGCTGACGAGTCTTACAGTATTTCACCAATAGTTTGAATCTCGGAAAGTGTCCACAGCTGTCTCGATGAGCCTCTGGGAGCAAACAAGTTTCGCACCTCCTCAGCTTGAACTTACAACGGCCTGAGACAGAAAAAGTCACGTGTTGCTCGCCACTGAGATAAAGAAACTAGAATAAAGAGGGATACAGAATCAACGTGTTGTTACCTTTCCTCACCACGGTCCTCCTCCACCCAGGCCACTATTTTGCCTTCCCAGCCTGGAATGATCGCACCATCCAGAAATACCTGCACACAGACAAAAGGACATATTATCCTCATGTATGACAGCTCTGCTCTTGTCTACACTCATGTGTCACATGTATGCTGGGATGCATTTTTGCATCATTGGCCTTTCCCAGCCTTCTCTTACCTCTTCTTTCACAGTGCCAAACTCAGGGTCCAGGGCCTTGAAGTGGTACCTGTAGTTTCCCTCTCGATCCACTGCCGCCTTAACATCCTTGAGCGTCACCTCGCCGAGCCTGTGCAGTGTGTACAAAGAGACTCCCTCGTATTTTTTGTTTATTATTTTATAAATGCATGTGTTAAGATGATAAGCATCACTGCTAGCTGGCAACTAATGGAGTCGGTGTGCAAGATTACTGAATAAAATGGATTAACATTTAAAAATGAAACACTAACCTCTTCTGTATATTGATCATGTGAGGTGTCGGCGATTTTCCAGTAAAATAAAGGATTTTAGTGGAGGCAGAAGAACCACTGTGGGACTGAAAAGCCTCTGCAAGGACCAGAGGCATAGTTAATGAAAGCATAAACGTGTGTGTACGCTGCATATGTGTTTGTGGGGTTGACGTTGGAACAACTTACTTGTGCAAGGCCAGGTGTCAGAGTCTGTGTGTTGACCTTTGCGTCTTGGAGATTTCCCCCTTCCCTGCAGTATTTGGATGAATATCATGATTTTAAATGTTTACATTTAAGATTTCATGGTATAAATTAATGTATTCTCTTTCATTAGTGGGCACTCAATCAATTATACAGTTGAATCTGATTTTAATGTGGCCACTGGCTGATAACAAGTTTACAACTCAATCTCTGTCATAGCTTTAAAACTGTTTTCATTTACACATTAGCCTCAAACATCAGTTCGCCACATGGCTTTTTGGGTGATAACCCACAAAAGTTCATGTTCAGTTTGGGGGGGAAAAAAAGAGAAAGATGTGGGCTGTCTTTGTACCCTGTGCGTGTGCAGAACATGCAGCCTGTCAATGAGTGATACTATGCCCTGCTCCAGGGTGTCCAGTGTATGGTGCTGCGGGTCGTGGTCTCTGAAGTTGTTCCTCAAACTTCTCAGTGCATCTCTGAGCAGCTGAACCTCCTCTGCCTGCCAACAGTGAACAAACACAAAAAAACCCCGTCATGGACAAAAGGCTCATTTTTACTGAGAAAGTAACCTGAAAGTCAGGATGGGACTCTATTGTTTCATGTGCTCATATTACAATATGAGGCCTAAATAGCACAAGAGAATATAAAGCAAGGGAATGTGAGAGTGTAGCTGTGTGATGCTTTGTTAGTGCTGTAACATGTAGAACAATATAAATAGGCCCACTGGCTGAAGAGCCTAATCAACAGAAACAACACTTACATCTGACATAGAGGGAGCTGGACTTCCAGAGTAAGAATAGCCATTATTTTCTGTGCCGGTGGGAATCTGAAAAAAGAAACGAAAAAAGAAAAAGGCGTCAGCTGTGGAACACATATCTGAATGTGCGGCTGTGGCTGAATATGAAACCTAAAACTCAACCGCAGAAAGAGTCAGGAAAGAAACGGTCCTACCTGCATGCTGTCTTTAAAGGTAAATCAAAGAATCACTTACAAAATCCCTCTGTACACCTACAAGGCTATCCATAACCTCACCCCTCCTTACCTCTCCGACCTCCTGTACGTTGTCACTTCATCCCGTGCCCTCAGATCTTCCTCCTCCCTCCATCTCACTGAACCCGCTGCCCGTCTTAGCTCACTGCCACCTGACCTCCGTAACTCTGCCACCCTGCCCATCTTCAAATCCAAACTCAAAACTCATCTATTCAGACTTGCCTACTCTCTATAAACTGCTTCACACGGTCCCCCGTCCCTATTGATTGTATCTTGTATTTTATATCATTGTTTGTATATTTTCTGTACAGCGACCTTGGGTGTCCTGAAAGGCGCTTTCAAATAAAATGTATTATTATTATTATTATTATTAACTGTCTTTGCAATTCACTCTGCCAAACAAACAGCGAGACATCAAAATACACACTGATGTAAAACAAATATATGTAGTCCACACCTCAGATTATTAAAGCGAATGACTAGTTTATTGGACAAATGAAGGAAGAGTGCATTTCATCAGTGCAAGTTTAGCATTAATTTGCAGGGAAAAGATAAAGCTGAAAAAAAAAACCCAGAAATACCTGTTTTTTTTGGCTTTCTTCCAGCTTGTGTTTGAGCTGCTGCAGCAGTCTGTCCTTCTGGCCGATCTCCTTCTGCGCCCAAACAACCGCAGACAAAACACACGGTTCATTATTTAGCACAAACTCAGTAAACAGATGCTGTGTAACATGAAGTTAGGACAATTAAACTCAATTAGAGCGACGCATTGACAGAGAGCGATCCGAGTGCCTCACCTTGCATTCACCCCACAGCCTGGTACATTCCTCCAGCTTCCACTGCAGCTCTGCCTGTAACACATTTCCATAGAGGAGGGGGATTTGCAATACACCACACACCACAATATACAGTACACCATGAAAGCCGAACTGTTTTGCATCCACTTTAATAATCCTACGTTCTGGTTGTTGAGTTCATCCTTCGTCATGCTGGCTCTGAGAAGCTCTTGCTTCATCTGCAGTATTGATGCCTCCTGAGTGCACAGCCTCTGCTGCTGCGCGTCCTGCACATTTACAAACCAACAGAAAGTCAGTCCTTCAGCCAGCAACCTTTCTACAACATCGATTCCAAAAGAAGTTGGGACAATGTATACAACCTAAATTTTGACATAAACTCAATTGAAAACAGTGCAAAGACAATACGTTTAATGTTTTGCCTCACCAGCTTCACTGATTTTTGTGATTTTTCAAACAAATTCAGACGGGAGCAACAAAAGGCTGGGAAAGTTGTGGATGATTGCATTTTCCTTAAATGACTGCATTTGCTTTTATTTACATTTTATACAGCGTCCCCACTTTTTTGGAATTGGGGTTGTACAACAGCACATCTAGACTTACATTCAGTGGAGTAACAGTAAGAGTAACTGCAGATCTGGCTTGTCTCACCTTGACTCCCTGCAGGTTTCTCATCTCCTGCTTACAGCGCAGCAGTTCTCTCTAAAGCAAACACCAAAGAACACACTCTGAATTAAATACTAATCACAGCGTGCATTCCTCAACTTTAATCTCTCAGGGGTAAGACAAAAGTGTGAAGAAAAGACCATATTGACAGTTTAAAATTTACCTTCAGCTCCTGAGCCTCCTCCATACTCTGATCCAAACGACTGCGAATGACGACCTGCAAAGAGAAAGAAAAAAGGGACGTGTGTGAGAACCACGATGGACTGAGTAAGAGGGGAAACTGATACCCGTGTCACCATCTGACATGCACATGAGCATGCACACACGCACGCACACACACACACACACACACACACACACAAACCCAGAGTCAAGAAAAAGAAATGTGATCTGCGCTTAACACAAAGAGCTTGTGAAACAGAGTGAGGAAGAGTGTGATACAGCTCAGGACAAAGCTGAAAATCAAAGGAGAGACTATTGCTACCAGTTGCTGCTCAGCGCTGCCTTGGTCCAAACTCAAAGACGCATCCTGCTCATCCTCAGGCAGCGAACCATGCAGCAGCAGGGCCTTAAAAACAATAAGGGTACAACATGTGACACCGGTTTGCACTTTGGACCGGTGGTAGGTGCATGTGGTGTGGGTGTGTGCGTGATGTATAATGAGCACAGTATCCCACAACCCTCTGCACACACGCTACAACCAACCGGTAGGAAAATACAGAATATACACTCAGCACTTATACTTCAATAAGGAAATCAACAAAAAGACATTCTGATTGGAAAAACTAACACTTGAAAACATGACAGCGTCACCAGAATCAAACCGAAACCTCATTATGCATGTACCTGTAAAGCAGACACCATTTTTCGAGTGTCCTGCATCTCCTTCTCCAACGTTTCACTGAAAGAATCCTCCCAAGCCGTCTCCACTGCAACATGAGATGACTCGGCTACGAGCACACCGACGTACACACACATAAAACAAACACACGTCAAACTATAAATCCTGAGGTTTTCTCATGAAAAGGCATACTGGTTTGTTGGCGGCCCTGAACTCACCACTGATCTCCTGTTGTTGGCGGTCCTCCTGCTGTCTGTCTGTGTGGCTGCTGGGTGGAGCTCTTGGAGATGACAGCGGACTGACATAGCTGAGGCTCGAGGAGGACAAAATGCTGATTAATCAGTTTGTTCCAGAGAAGCACAGGGGCGTGTGCAAGTGAGCATTTTATGTACCGCTACAGACTACTTTCACCTGGCTGGGTGACATTTTAAGTTTAATTTAAGTCAATAACAGGGTAAAACTGTCCCTCTAAAGACATGTCTGCAGTCTCATTAGTGACGACAAACAAAGATATTCACTAAATTCACTGACTGACTCTGACAGCTCTTTCAAACTAAGGCTCCTTTTGTTGAAACTCTGACTCGTATGTGGACAGAGAGGAGAGGAAAGGGGACAGACAGATAACAGCAGCACATGAGAATGACGCATATTTCCTCAAATCTTAACTTGCCAAGAGAAGCCCTTAATCCTCGCATGCCTTTGCAAATCGAAGCACGATGCGTACTGACGCTATATGTCATTTAAAGTCTCTTTGCATGGTAGCACCGTAAACTCACACACACTTGCACAGGAATCCACACCCACACACACGCCGAGACTGCCTCACAACGTCTGGTCTTACCATTTAATCTGCGTCCCCCCCATAGTGGGCTACAGGTGGTTTAAGCTGTGCATAATACTTCCAAGGAGCCTAAGGTCCACCCTGCATGTGGGTCTGTTGCTTCAGCATCTCCACAAACTCATGACAGAGTGTGATCCTCCTCGCTCTGACACACCCTGCCTTTCGCCCTGCAGCTTGCTAAAATAGCAACCAACGCAGCCGACTGCTGAACTCTCTCACTTTATGAAGCCGGGTCACATTTTATATTAAGGTACACATGTTCACCATGAGCTAGTTATCCATTAGCATGAACATTAGTAGCATATAGGCTGGTTATAAGTTATTATTAAGCACTTATTAATGCCTGATTCTGGGGATTAAGGTTATTTAGGGTTATTAATGTCATAATTCATGTACAACAACTTCCTTACTTGCTATCAATAAGCAGTAATTAGGAGGTTATTAAAGGAAAACTCTTAATCAATGGCCTAGTAGTTGTAGAAGATGGTCATGCAGGATCCAGGCTAATAAGCAACTAATTAATGATGATTATTTGTACCTTCATGTAAAGTGGCTTCTATGTGATCCCTCCAAACAAAACCACACCATCATTCTACAAATAATTAATGCGTGCACTTTTAGAATTATAAACAGACAAACACATACACGTCTCATCTCAAAACACACACAAACAGCGATGGTAAAAAAGAACACCGCAGAGCATAACGTCAAACCAGACATGTGATTTGAGAGGATAAAATGGTCTATTTCTTTTTTCTGTCACCTGCCTGTGTTTTGCCCAGATGCCTATAAACTGCCACACACACGCACAGCAGAGCGAAGTGTGTCTTCGTACTAAAAGCAAAGTCATATGCCTGGTCAGGCAGTGAGACACACACACAAAAGAACCACAGAATGTAACCTACCGTGTCCAAAGATGACAGATAACAGAGAACTTGAAAAGAAGTAACTGAGGGCAAGCAGTCGAGTATATGCAACAAAGTGGAGTTTGTGTTCTCCCAATAAGACTTGCACAATCATGTAAAAATACATTCAGCAAAAATAGATCTTTTTGTTACTAAATGTACAAATGGCAAGTTTAATTATATAATTACACCACTTGTCCTTAGGCCACTAAACTGCAGCAACCTCCTACATGACTTCAGGCCAGCAAAACCAACATGCTTTTCAGTAGGGTATAGTTTTCTTCAGCCTATTATCACAGCCCTGTACTATGTCCAACACCAAAACCCCACAGCATGAATAAACATCTGAATTAGAAAAGGAGCACCATCTTTGTCCTTTCTAAGGTTACTAACATGTTGCAGGTTTCATGTATATCTCCTTCCCTCTGGAGATATGATGTCCACCTCAGTCAAATCTACCTATTATATTACATTTAGATTGCACACAGAGGGACACAGAACAGTGAGTGCATTTGCTACTAATAAACTGTTAAATTCAATGATTCACTACATGTCTATTTAATTATTACGAGTAACTGGAGCTCATGTAAAGGCAGATTACCTGCTTGGCTGAGGATTGTCCTGCTCATCCGGAGATCCTCTTTCATACTGCTCAACCAGTGCTCGAACACACACACTCTTTTCCACATCCAACCCCCAGCCGCTGAAAGGCAACAAATGCGGTAGAGGTTATTTATTCATAGATAAGAACTGTCACACAGTTTTGATAGCAAACATACAGAGATGAGTCCTGTTTCAGCAGTTGTGAAGATGGCAGTTCTGTGTTTGTCCACCAGAGGACAGCAAAGACTACACATGTCTCAAACAAATGACTGCTGTTGGGTATTACAGGAAGATACTGACATGGGTTTGCATCGATGTTTATAGTACCTGTGAATACGTGTGGCACGTGCAGGCTGTGAGGCATCAAGTCGTGCTGATGCCAGTGCAGCAGCAGCACCTTGTGCTAGTGCAACAGTGGAGAGAGGGTTGTGGCTGGCAGAGCCTCTCGTCAAACTCCTCCCAATTCCCGACGCAGCCCTCTGATTGGCTGAGGGTTTGAAGTGGGCAGCCAGTGCCAGAATTATCCTCATTACGGATTTCAGATTACCATCGACAATGTCTGCAGAATGAAAGGGAACATATGTGCATCCATAGTGACGCAAGTGGACAGTATTGGCAACAGAGACTAATAAATGGGATGTCAAAATAGCAGCTTTCTAACAGCAAGCATGACACCAAAACATTGTCACACACGTTGTCGTGATCGTTTCCCTGACAGGTGAGACATTGGTCATGCAAAAAAAAAAAAAATGTGCATGTTACAATGTAAACATGTAATTTTCATGTGCTTAAAGCTTTGGGGTCAATTAAACCGTCTGACTACTATTTAGGGTCAGCAACCAGAAAACACCTGCTCTTTAAATGATAGCTGCAAAACACAGACTCCTCTGTGATTTACCTCTTGCAGATATATGTGGCATGCGTATGTGCCTGGAGGAAATGAACTGCAGGACTTGCTCCACATTCTTCCTGCTCTCCTCTTTGTTTTGTGGAGCAACATACACTCCCTCCAGCACTTCCCCTGCTGCCAATTTGAATGAGGTTTGGGAGGGAGGGAGAGAGAGAGAGAGAGAGAGAGAGAGAGAGAGAGAGAGAGAGAGAGAGAAGAATTTACAACTTATGAACTAATACCACAGCACTGCATGTACTGGTAATAGTAATGGTAGCAACCAGAAGAAGTTCATGGTTCTCTTCAAGATGTGTGCATACATGAGGACATTTTTATGTATACATTATATTTTCATTTTTTAAAGGAAATGTTAATTCACACAAATTTCACATCTTCAGATTTTTTGTCAACACTTGAAAATTAAGCTACAAGGTCGTCTTTCTTTTTTCATTAGAGAAGTAACTTTGAAGCATCTCAGGTAGGCCTCACTGAAAGCTGAAACATTATTACTAAGAACTGAAATGAGGACTTATTTGTCAGCCAGCTGTTGACTAAATACAAAATGTTTTACCTATGTATGCACCCGTACATTAACTAATAATTTATTTTCAAAAGTTTGATGTCCTCACACTAAGTTTTCTTTTTTCCATCCATCCATCCATTTTCTCCCACTTCATTTCTTTTTTTCATTATTATTAATCTTCGTCCAGTATTACTGCACCATGTGAGGCATTTGTGTGTGTAACTGTGCATGTGTCTATTTACCAACTATCTCTATAAGTTGTGTGAGCACCACTCCATCCTGTAGATCATGCCTGAGGTCTGTGATAGGCTGCAGGCCTGGCTTCCTCTTCAGCTGAGAGTTCACCCAGGAAACGTATGCCGCCAGCTGCTGCTGCAGTCCATCAATCAGATACACACAAATCCAACAAACCACAGACGAACACATGCACAAACACACAGCTTAGAGTGGGGGCCAAATAAGGCTGAGACCATGGCATAACAAATGAGTCCCTTTGTTTATTGTGTTGGGACAGGAGAGAGGGGGCAGGGCCAGTCTATTGTCCCACTCCTTATTACATTTTACTTTATTGTGAAGGCCAATCATATTATTCAGTGGAGAGTTACATGGTTCACGTTCTCCCCCTGTGCCTCGCACGCTGACTCCACCTTTAACGGTACCGTTCAGTCACGTGACAGCCCGTCGTCCGGGATACCTTACAAAGAACTCACCCCGTTTTGAACACAACAGAGAACATTTCCCTGAACATTTCACTTAACGCTATCCTTAGTGGAGATTGCTTATGGTCTTTAAAAAGTCACACTACAGCTACGGGTAATCTATTTGGTAATAGCCATTGCTGGCTGGCGATAACCACCGGTTTAAAGGTAGAATTCATGTTTTTTTGTTTTTTGTTTTTTTTTTTTACTTCTAATTACATATTAACGTCAACATTACCTTCATTGGACAAACTGCAGAAATTCGTCTTTTCTACTGGTCTATTGTTAGCTAAAATAACATGCGTCCGCTTGCTGAATTATAACATTAGCTAACCAAACTTCACACACATGAACATTAGTAACGCTAGGTAAACGTTACCTCATTGAAGCCCCCATGAAGAACCTCATCCAGCAAACTTCCTCTAGAAAGTGAGGCGATCATCTTCTGACGCGAAAACCCATTTAAGCTAGGTTAGCTAGCTGCTATCTCCATTGCCTCACACGACTCGTCTCAAAAAACGGACAAACCCCCGTTACCAACAGCTGTACTCCAGCAGACGTCAACAAATCGAGACAATTGCCGGACCGGCGGAAGAGGCTACCGTTACTCTAGCCGTCAAACCATGGTCAAGTCGCAAAAGCACATAGACTGATACGATACTTGACTTCCGGTTGTAGATTTCAGAATAAGACTGCATTTGACGAACGTTTCCGGAATTCGTAACGGACTTCAGATTATCGTCTCGACCTAAAACAAATGGTGTCACACAATGGGGTTTAAAATTTTATCTTGAGAATGGGGCACAAATGCACAAGTGTTGTGTCCACAAAATCAGTTTCAATTTAAACTGACCTCTTGATCCTCAATATAAACACCATTAATGCCTTTTTACATGTGGAGGTGTGGCTCATAGTTTTTCACACAATATTAGATATGTCATATTCCTAGACTTAATCTCAATCCTTTTTCTATAGCTCACAATATTATGATCATCAAGAGTTCCTGATTTCCATTGATATTGTTAAAATGACAGATTTACTTTGCAGGTCAAGTATTAAATATTTTTTATTCCCAGCTGTTACAGTGCTCCCTTTGTCTCCATTTACTGTCAACTAAATATACTGTCTGATTGGACAATGAAAAATATGAGAAAAAAAACAAACAACTAAATATAACATAACATAGACAGCATAAATATCAACAAAAACAGTCATTTTCAATTGCAGACAATGACAACTTACAGTTGCTGAAAAACATACCATGTGCATTCTTTACATTAACACTCAGCCTATCTAACCAGTTTCCAGGTCCAGGTGTAATTGACGTTTGATTGCTCCTGCATATTATAAATATCCAGTCTAATAGTCTAAATTCAGTAGTCCTATTCTTAATTTCTACATTTGTTACTACATAATGTGTCATTACAATAGGTTGCCCACAAAATCCTTGCTCTCTTCAACATAACAAGCACCCAAGGGACAGGAACACAAACCATGCATGGGGCCGATACAAACTTCAGCATCCAGCTATGTCTCACAGTAGGCACAGGACTGGGAGAGAGCAGTACTATGTGTGACACATAATGGGTGTCATTCTATTCTGTTTATCTGGCTGAGCATGGGGGGGTTTGTAGGACTGGAAATGCTTGGGTTGCTGAGATCACTGAGATCCAGGAGGTGACCTGTGGAAACAATGCAAGATGGAGTAATGCAACATGTAATGAAAGTATGGCTGAGAAGCTTCATGTCTGACAGAAGGGTAGAGAACAGTCAATTCACAGGAAATTAATCAGCAACAATCTTGCCTAACTGATTAATCATTTAAGTCATTTTAACAGCATTTGTCACGACTGAAACGCTTCAACAGCTATTTGAAGGATTCAAAGAAATGTTTGTACAGACACTCAAGATCCTCGGATTGCTTGATTTTCCCAATGATGCCACCAACAGGTCAATGTCTGACTTTATCCAGTACTTTGGTTTTTAATAAAATACACATGAAACTAATGGCATTCCCAACAGCCTCAGCTGTAATTAGCAAATGTTAGCATACCAACAGGCTAAACTCAGATGGTGAAACATGCTTAACATGACTTGCTAAATGTGGAAACATTTTAACGTTGCTATTGTGAACGTTAACCTGTCAATGAAAGTGTAAGCACAGCCTTACAGGTCAGTAAGGCAAGGTGGTACCACAGCTGCTACCACGGCAATAGCCTTTTTGTCCTATTCCCAAATAAATGAAAAAAAGTGCAAAGGAAAGTGTAAAATTCTTTATTCACCAATTCGCAAAGTGACCTGATCCAGGACACTGAGGTGAGGGAGGTAGGTGTTGCTGGGTCCAGGAGGAGAGAAACACATTTTTCCATCATCCAAAAGCACACTCTGGCCAAAATCACACAGCTGAAAGAAATTGAAAAAGAGCAAAAAATGTTTGAATTTTTATTTTTGAATACTGACAGGTATGAGTAGTATGATGATGTACATATGTGAATGTGTATGCATATGTTTGTGTGTTTGTGCACCTGCTTCTTCAGTAGTTTCTGTGTCAGTTTTAGAAGTGTGGTGTTCTGCACTCCTCTCAGGTCACTGAGCAGCAAAGTGGCCTTAGCCAAAGTCACGCTGGACCCTGGTGGCATACATGACCGTCGTGACAGCAGCCTCACAGCTTCCTTCTCAAGTGCACACACAAACAGCACACCGAGAGCAATTATTACTTTAATTCATTGACAGCTGACATGAAAACACTCTTGTTTATAGAGCACTTGCTATTGCTAAAAGTAAAATTTGTCCATGAAGAATGTACACAGCAGCAACAGACAATCCTTCTGTGGAACTCGACTGTCTTTTCAAATACAAGATTTGAAAAGAAAAACATACAGTGAAATTGTTGTATGTTTGAAGTTCAAAGCTCAAACTGCAATTTCACAATGAGAAAACACTCAGTACAGGACAGAAGCAGTCAGGAGACTGAGCAGCTGTGATTGTATAGTGGTTAGTACTCTGCGTTGTGGCTGCAGCAACCCCAGTTCGAATCTGGGTCACGGCAATACAAAAAAGCTGTACTTTTGCATCCTGCAGCCTCCAACACACATTAACTCCAAATTCAACTTATGCCATTATTGGTGAGCTGTCCTTTTACATCCTCCAGCCTCTGCCTCAGTTCACATCAAATGAACAAATTGAAACTGGATGCTTTAACAATTTTCCTGTGGAAGGCTCCATATTTTCACATTTGACCAGTGATCTCCACACTGGTCTACAAAGAACAAGCTGTTGGCTGTTTGCATGCCATGCTGTGCCAACACAGCTGTTCCCACATGTGGCTGCATATAGGGCTAGTGGCGCAATGGATAACGCGTCTGACTACGGATCAGAAGATTCTAGGTTCGACTCCTGGCTAGCTCGATGTAACCTTTAGCTTGTCACTCACTTGTTTCAGATAATGGTCTTCACACTGGTTGTGTTGATAATGTCAATGTGCACTGACAACAGGAAAGTGCCAAAGGATGGGGAAAATACGTTTCAAAACAAACTGAAAGCCATCTGCCCCTGTCAGTTGAAGTCACAGCCATCTAAATCTTTCTCCTGAATTAACTGTTAGTTACAAATTATCTTTCTCTTGAAAGTCAAATTTGTCTATGAAATAGCATACACAGAACAATATCTGTTGAACTTTACTGCCTTGCACTTCCAACACGTCCGGGTCACAGCAGTACAAAGCAAGCAGTCCTTTTACATCCTCCAGCCTCTGCCTCAGTTTACATCATTGGAAACTGGATGCTTTAACAATTTTCCTGTGGAAAGCCTCATATTTTCACATTTGACCAGTCATCTCCACACCAGTCCACAAAGAACAAGCCCTTGACTGTTTGCATGCCATGTTGTGGCAACACAGCTATTCCCACATGTTGGCCGCAGCAACCCCGGTTCGAATCCGGGTCACGGCAGTACAAAAAAGCTGTACTTTTGCATCCTACAGCCTCCAACACACATTAACTCCAAATTCAGCTTATGCCATTATTGGTGAGCTGTCTTTTTACATCCTCTAGCCTCTGCCTCAAGTTACATCATTTGAAACTGGATGCTTTAACAATTTTCCTGTGGAAGGCTCCATATTTTCACATTTGACCAGTGATCTCCACACTGGCCCACAAAAAACAAGCCGTTGGCTGTTTGCATGCCATGCTGTGCCAACACAGCTGTTCCCACATGTGGCTGCATATAGGGCTAGTGGCGCAATGGATAACGCGTCTGACTACGGATCAGAAGATTCTAGGTTCGACTCCTGGCTAGCTCGATGTAACCTTTAGCTCATAGGTCATTTGTTTCAGATAATGGTCTTCACACTGGTTGTGTTGACAATGTCAATGTGCACTGACAACAGGGAAGTGCCAAATGATGGGTAAAATGAACTGAAAGCCATCTGCCCCTGTCAGTTGAACTCACAGCCATCCAAAGGTTTCTCTTGAATTAACTGTTAGTTAAAATTATCTTTCTCTTGAAAATCAAATTTGTCTATGAATTAACATACACAGAACAATATCTGTTGAACTTAACTGTCTTGCACTTCCAACATGTCCAGGTCACGGCAGTACAAAGCAAGCAGTCCTTTTACATCCTCCGGCCTCTGCCTCATTTGACCAGTCATCTCCATACCGGTCAACAAAGGACAAGCCCTTGACTGTTTGCATGCCATGCTGTGCCAACACAGCTGTTCCCACATGTGGCTGCATATAGGGCTAGTGGCGCAATGGATAACGCATCTGACTACGGATCAGAAGATTCTAGGTTCGACTCCTGGCTAGCTCGATGTAACCTTCAGCTCATAGGTCATTTGTTTCAGAAACTGGTCTTCACACTGGTTGTGTTGACAATGTACATTGACAATGGGAAAGTGCCAAATGATGAGAAAATTGCATTTCAACATCAACTAAAAGCCATCTCACCCAGTCAGTGAAACTCAACTGTCTTTTCTAACACAACATTTTGGAAAAACATACAAGTAAAATAGTTGTATGTTTGACGTTCAAAGCTCAAACTGCAACTTCACAATGAGGAGACAGTCACTACAAGACAGAAGCACTCGAAAAGCTAAGCAGCCGTGATCGTATAGTGGTTAGTACTCTGCGTTGTGGCCGCAGCAACCCCGGTTCGAATCCGGGTCACGGCAGTACAAAAAAGCTGTACTTTTGTATCCTACAGCCTCCAACACACATTAACTCCAAATTCAGCTTATGCCATTATTGGTGAGCTATCTTTTTACATCCTCTAGCCTCTGCCTCAAGTTACATCATTTGAAACTGGATGCTTTAACAATTTTCCTGTGGAAGGCTCCATATTTTCACATTTGACCAGTGATCTCCACACTGGTCCACAAAAAACAAGCCGTTGGCTGTTTGCATGCCATGCTGTGCCAACACAGCTGTTCCCACATGTGGCTGCATATAGGGCTAGTGGCGCAATGGATAACGCGTCTGACTACGGATCAGAAGATTCTAGGTTCGACTCCTGGCTAGCTCGATGTAACCTTTAGCTCATAGGTCATTTGTTTCAGAAACTGGTCTTCACACTGGTTATGTTGACAATGGGAAAGTGCCAAATGATGAGGAAATTGCATTTCAACATCAACTAAAAGCCATCTCACCCAGTCAGTGAAACTCGACTGTCTTTTCTAACACAACATTTTGGAAAAACATACAAGTAAAATAGTTGTATGTTTGACGTTCAAAGCTCAAACTGCAACTTCACAATGAGGAGACAGTCACTACAAGACAGAAGCACTCAGGAAGCAAAGCAGCCGTGATCGTATAGTGGTTAGTACTCTGCGTTGTGGCCGCAGCAACCCCGGTTCGAATCCGGGTCACGGCAGTACAAAAAAGCTGTACTTTTGCATCCTACAGCCTCCAACACACATTAACTCCAAATTCAGCTTATGCCATTATTGGTGAGCTGTCTTTTTACATCCTCTAGCCTCTGCCTCAGTTTACATCATTTGAAACTGGATGCTTTAACAATTTTCCTGTGGAAGGCTCCATATTTTCACATTTGACCAGTGATCTCCACACTGGTCCACAAAAAACAAGCCGTTGGCTGTTTGCATGCCATGCTGTGCCAACACAGCTGTTCCCACATGTGGCTGCATATAGGGCTAGTGGCGCAATGGATAACGCGTCTGACTACGGATCAGAAGATTCTAGGTTTGACTCCTGGCTAGCTCGATGTAACCTTTAGCTTGTCACTCACTTGTTTCAGATAATGGTCTTCACACTGGTTGTGTTGATAATGTCAATGTGCACTGACAACAGTTAAGTGCCAAATGATGGGGAAAATACGTTTCAAAACAAACTGAAAGCCATCTGCCCCTGTCAGTTGAAGTCACAGCCATCTAAATCTTTCTCCTGAATTAACTGTTAGTTACAAATTATCTTTCTCTTGAAAGTCAAATTTGTCTATGAATTAGCATACACAGAACAATATCTGTTGAACTTTACTGCCTTGCACTTCCAACACGTCCGGGTCACAGCAGTACAAAGCAAGCAGTCCTTTTACATCCTCCAGCCTCTGCCTCAGTTTACATCATTGGAAACTGGATGCTTTAACAATTTTCCTGTGGAAAGCCTCATATTTTCACATTTGACCAGTCATCTCCACACCGGTCCACAAAGAACAAGCCGTTGGCTGTTTGCATGCAATTGTTGGTTTCTTTGTAGATAAAAGAGCTTGGTCTGTACCAGCTCTATATGGAAAGTGTCCTGAGACAACTTCTGTTGTGATTTGGCGCTATACAAATAAAATTGAATTGAATTGAAATTGAATTGAATGCCATGCTGGGTCAACACAGCTGTTCCCACATGCAGCTGCACATAGGGCTAGTGGCGCAATGGATAACGCGTCTGACTACGGATCAGAAGATTCTAGGTTCAACTCCTGGCTAGCTCGATGTAACCTTTAGTGTTTCACACTGGTGGTGTTGATAATGTCAATGTGCACTGACAACAGGAAAGTGCCAAATGATGGGGAAATTGCATATCAACATCAACTCAAAGCCATCTGACCGAGTCAATTAAAGTCACAGCCATCATCAAGTGTTGCTTGAATTTACTGTTATTTGCAAATTATCTGTCTCTGAAAAGTCACAAGAACGTACACAGCAGCGACAGAAAAACCTTCTGTGAAACCTGATTGTCTTTTCTAACACAACATTTTGGAAAAACATACAAGTAAAATAGTTGTATGTGTGACGTTCAAAGCTCAAAATGTGATTTCACAATGAGGAGACAGTCACTACAAGACAGAAACACTCAGGAAGCAAAGCAGCCGTGATCGTATAGTGGTTAGTACTCTGCGTTGTGGCCGCAGCAACCCCGGTTCGAATCCGGGTCACGGCAATACAAAAAAGCTGTACTTTTGCATCCTACAGCCTCCAACACACATTAACTCCAAATTCAACTTATGCCATTATTAGTGAGCTGTCCTTTTACATCCTCCAGCCTCTGCCTCAGTTTACATCATTTGAAACTGGTGATGAGGAAATCGCATATCAACATGAACTCAACATGAGCTCAAAGCCATCTGACCCAGTCATTGAAGTCACAGCCATCATCAAGTGTCTCTTGAATTTACTGTTATTTGCGAGTTATCTTTCTCTGAAAAGTCAAATTTGTCTATGAAGAACATACACAACAACAATATTTGTTGAACTTAACTGTCTTGCACTTCCAACATGTCCGGGTCACGGCAGTACAAAGCAAGCAGTCCTTTTACATCCTCCAGCCTCTGCCTCATTTGACCAGTCATCTCCACACCAGTCCACAAAGAACAAGCCCTTGACTGTTTGCATGCCATGTTGTGGCAACACAGCTGTTCCCACGTGTTGGCCGCAGCAACCCCGGTTCGAATCCGGGTCACAGCAGTACAAAAAAGCTGTACTTTTGCATCCTACAGCCTCCAACACACATTAACTCCAAATTCAGCTTATGCCATTATTGGTGAGCTGTCTTTTTACATCCTCTAGCCTCTGCCTCAAGTTACATCATTTGAAACTGGATGCTTTAACAATTTTCCTGTGGAAGGCTCCATATTTTCACATTTGACCAGTGATCTCCACACTGGCCCACAAAAAACAAGCCGTTGGCTGTTTGCATGCCATGCTGTCGCAACACAGCTGTTCCCACATACAGCTGCACATAGGGCTAGTGGCGCAATGGATAACGCGTCTGACTACGGATCAGAAGATTCTAGGTTCAACTCCTGGCTAGCTCGATGTAACCTTCAGCTCATAGGTCATTTGTTTCAGAAACTGGTCTTCACACTGGTTGTGTTGACAATGTACATTGACAATGGGAAAGTGCCAAATGATGAGGAAATTGCATTTCAACATCAACTAAAAGCCATCTCACCCAGTCAGTGAAACTCAACTGTCTTTTCTAACACAACATTTTGGAAAAACATACAAGTAAAATAGTTGTATGTTTGACGTTCAAAGCTCAAACTGCAACTTCACAATGAGGAGACAGTCACTACAAGACAGAAGCACTCGAAAAGCTAAGCAGCCGTGATCGTATAGTGGTTAGTACTCTGCGTTGTGGCCGCAGCAACCCCGGTTCGAATCCGGGTCACGGCAGTACAAAAAAGCTGTACTTTTGTATCCTACAGCCTCCAACACACATTAACTCCAAATTCAGCTTATGCCATTATT
Source organism: Chaetodon trifascialis (assembly GCF_039877785.1). NCBI lineage: Eukaryota > Metazoa > Chordata > Actinopteri > Chaetodontiformes > Chaetodontidae > Chaetodon > Chaetodon trifascialis. The sequence goes on along the minus strand of NC_092071.1, from coordinate 13,536,744 downwards.
GGTGAGCTATCTTTTTACATCCTCTAGCCTCTGCCTCAAGTTACATCATTTGAAACTGGATGCTTTAACAATTTTCCTGTGGAAGGCTCCATATTTTCACATTTGACCAGTGATCTCCACACTGGTCCACAAAAAACAAGCCGTTGGCTGTTTGCATGCCATGCTGTGCCAACACAGCTGTTCCCACATGTGGCTGCATATAGGGCTAGTGGCGCAATGGATAACGCGTCTGACTACGGATCAGAAGATTCTAGGTTCGACTCCTGGCTAGCTCGATGTAACCTTTAGCTCATAGGTCATTTGTTTCAGAAACTGGTCTTCACACTGGTTATGTTGACAATGGGAAAGTGCCAAATGATGAGGAAATTGCATTTCAACATCAACTAAAAGCCATCTCACCCAGTCAGTGAAACTCGACTGTCTTTTCTAACACAACATTTTGGAAAAACATACAAGTAAAATAGTTGTATGTTTGACGTTCAAAGCTCAAACTGCAACTTCACAATGAGGAGACAGTCACTACAAGACAGAAGCACTCAGGAAGCAAAGCAGCCGTGATCGTATAGTGGTTAGTACTCTGCGTTGTGGCCGCAGCAACCCCGGTTCGAATCCGGGTCACGGCAGTACAAAAAAGCTGTACTTTTGCATCCTACAGCCTCCAACACACATTAACTCCAAATTCAGCTTATGCCATTATTGGTGAGCTGTCTTTTTACATCCTCTAGCCTCTGCCTCAGTTTACATCATTTGAAACTGGATGCTTTAACAATTTTCCTGTGGAAGGCTCCATATTTTCACATTTGACCAGTGATCTCCACACTGGTCCACAAAAAACAAGCCGTTGGCTGTTTGCATGCCATGCTGTGCCAACACAGCTGTTCCCACATGTGGCTGCATATAGGGCTAGTGGCGCAATGGATAACGCGTCTGACTACGGATCAGAAGATTCTAGGTTTGACTCCTGGCTAGCTCGATGTAACCTTTAGCTTGTCACTCACTTGTTTCAGATAATGGTCTTCACACTGGTTGTGTTGATAATGTCAATGTGCACTGACAACAGTTAAGTGCCAAATGATGGGGAAAATACGTTTCAAAACAAACTGAAAGCCATCTGCCCCTGTCAGTTGAAGTCACAGCCATCTAAATCTTTCTCCTGAATTAACTGTTAGTTACAAATTATCTTTCTCTTGAAAGTCAAATTTGTCTATGAATTAGCATACACAGAACAATATCTGTTGAACTTTACTGCCTTGCACTTCCAACACGTCCGGGTCACAGCAGTACAAAGCAAGCAGTCCTTTTACATCCTCCAGCCTCTGCCTCAGTTTACATCATTGGAAACTGGATGCTTTAACAATTTTCCTGTGGAAAGCCTCATATTTTCACATTTGACCAGTCATCTCCACACCGGTCCACAAAGAACAAGCCGTTGGCTGTTTGCATGCAATTGTTGGTTTCTTTGTAGATAAAAGAGCTTGGTCTGTACCAGCTCTATATGGAAAGTGTCCTGAGACAACTTCTGTTGTGATTTGGCGCTATACAAATAAAATTGAATTGAATTGAAATTGAATTGAATGCCATGCTGGGTCAACACAGCTGTTCCCACATGCAGCTGCACATAGGGCTAGTGGCGCAATGGATAACGCGTCTGACTACGGATCAGAAGATTCTAGGTTCAACTCCTGGCTAGCTCGATGTAACCTTTAGTGTTTCACACTGGTGGTGTTGATAATGTCAATGTGCACTGACAACAGGAAAGTGCCAAATGATGGGGAAATTGCATATCAACATCAACTCAAAGCCATCTGACCGAGTCAATTAAAGTCACAGCCATCATCAAGTGTTGCTTGAATTTACTGTTATTTGCAAATTATCTGTCTCTGAAAAGTCACAAGAACGTACACAGCAGCGACAGAAAAACCTTCTGTGAAACCTGATTGTCTTTTCTAACACAACATTTTGGAAAAACATACAAGTAAAATAGTTGTATGTGTGACGTTCAAAGCTCAAAATGTGATTTCACAATGAGGAGACAGTCACTACAAGACAGAAACACTCAGGAAGCAAAGCAGCCGTGATCGTATAGTGGTTAGTACTCTGCGTTGTGGCCGCAGCAACCCCGGTTCGAATCCGGGTCACGGCAATACAAAAAAGCTGTACTTTTGCATCCTACAGCCTCCAACACACATTAACTCCAAATTCAACTTATGCCATTATTAGTGAGCTGTCCTTTTACATCCTCCAGCCTCTGCCTCAGTTTACATCATTTGAAACTGGTGATGAGGAAATCGCATATCAACATGAACTCAACATGAGCTCAAAGCCATCTGACCCAGTCATTGAAGTCACAGCCATCATCAAGTGTCTCTTGAATTTACTGTTATTTGCGAGTTATCTTTCTCTGAAAAGTCAAATTTGTCTATGAAGAACATACACAACAACAATATTTGTTGAACTTAACTGTCTTGCACTTCCAACATGTCCGGGTCACGGCAGTACAAAGCAAGCAGTCCTTTTACATCCTCCAGCCTCTGCCTCATTTGACCAGTCATCTCCACACCAGTCCACAAAGAACAAGCCCTTGACTGTTTGCATGCCATGTTGTGGCAACACAGCTGTTCCCACGTGTTGGCCGCAGCAACCCCGGTTCGAATCCGGGTCACAGCAGTACAAAAAAGCTGTACTTTTGCATCCTACAGCCTCCAACACACATTAACTCCAAATTCAGCTTATGCCATTATTGGTGAGCTGTCTTTTTACATCCTCTAGCCTCTGCCTCAAGTTACATCATTTGAAACTGGATGCTTTAACAATTTTCCTGTGGAAGGCTCCATATTTTCACATTTGACCAGTGATCTCCACACTGGCCCACAAAAAACAAGCCGTTGGCTGTTTGCATGCCATGCTGTCGCAACACAGCTGTTCCCACATACAGCTGCACATAGGGCTAGTGGCGCAATGGATAACGCGTCTGACTACGGATCAGAAGATTCTAGGTTCAACTCCTGGCTAGCTCGATGTAACCTTTAGCTCATAGGTCATTTGTTTCAGATAATGGTCTTCACACTGGTTGTGTTGACAATGTCAATGTGCACTGACAACAGGGAAGTGCCAAATGATGGGTAAAATGAACTGAAAGCCATCTGCCCCTGTCAGTTGAACTCACAGCCATCCAAAGGTTTCTCTTGAATTAACTGTTAGTTACAAATTATCTTTCTCTTGAAAGTCAAATTTGTCTATGAATTAACATACACAGAACAATATCTGTTGAACTTAACTGTCTTGCACTTCCAACATGTCCAGGTCACGGCAGTACAAAGCAAGCAGTCCTTTTACATCCTCCGGCCTCTGCCTCATTTGACCAGTCATCTCCATACCGGTCAACAAAGGACAAGCCCTTGACTGTTTGCATGCCATGCTGTGCCAACACAGCTGTTCCCACATGTGGCTGCATATAGGGCTAGTGGCGCAATGGATAACGCGTCTGACTACGGATCAGAAGATTCTAGGTTCGACTCCTGGCTAGCTCGATATAACCTTTAGCTCATAGGTCATTTGTTTCAGAAACTGGTCTTCACACTGGTTGTATTGACTATGGGAAAGTGCCAAATGATGAGGAAATTGCATTTCAACATCAACTAAAAGCCATCTCACCCAGTCAGTGAAACTCGACTGTCTTTTCTAACACAACATTTTGGAAAAACATACAAGTAAAATAGTTGTATGTTTGACGTTCAAAGCTCAAACTGCAACTTCACAATGAGGAGACAGTCACTACAAGACAGAAGCACTCGAAAAGCTAAGCAGCCGTGATCGTATAGTGGTTAGTATTCTGCGTTGTGGCCGCAGCAACCCCGGTTCGAATCCGGGTCACGGCAGTACAAAAAAGCTGTACTTTTGTATCCTACAGCCTCCAACACACATGAACTCCAAATTCAGCTTATGCCATTATTGGTGAGCTGTCTTTTTACATCCTCTAGCCTCTGCCTCAAGTTACATCATTTGAAACTGGATGCTTTAACAATTTTCCTGTGGAAGGCTCCATATTTTCACATTTGACCAGTGATCTCCACACTGGTTCACAAAAAACAAGCCGTTGGCTGTTTGCATGCCATGCTGTGCCAACACAGCTGTTCCCACATGTGGCTGCATATAGGGCTAGTGGCGCAATGGATAACGCGTCTGACTACGGATCAGAAGATTCTAGGTTCGACTCCTGGCTAGCTCGATGTAACCTTTAGCTCATAGGTCATTTGTTTCAGAAACTGGTCTTCACACTGGTTATGTTGACAATGGGAAAGTGCCAAATGATGAGGAAATTACATTTCAACATCAACTAAAAGCCATCTCACCCAGTCAGTGAAACTCGACTGTCTTTTCTAACACAACATTTTGGAAAAACATACAAGTAAAATAGTTGTATGTTTGAAGTTCAAAGCTCAAACTGCAACTTCACAATGAGGAGACAGTCACTACAAGACAGAAGCACTCGGGAAGCAAAGCAGCCGTGATCGTATAGTGGTTAGTACTCTGCGTTGTGGCCGCAGCAACCCCGGTTCGAATCCGGGCCACGGCAGTACAAAAAAGCTGTACTTTTGCATCCTACAGCCTCCAACACACATTAACTCCAAATTCAACTTATGCCATTATTAGTGAGCTGTCTTTTTACATCCTCTGGCCTCTGCCTCAAGTTACATCATTTGAAACTGGATGCTTTAACAATTTTCCTGTGGAAGGCTCCATATTTTCACATTTGACCAGTGATCTCCACACTGGTCCACAAAAAACAAGCCGTTGGCTGTTTGCATGCCATGCTGTGCCAACACAGCTGTTCCCACATGTGGCTGCATATAGGGCTAGTGGCGCAATGGATAACGCGTCTGACTACGGATCAGAAGATTCTAGGTTCGACTCCTGGCTAGCTCGATGTAACCTTTAGCTTGTCACTCACTTGTTTCAGATACTGGTCCTCACACTGGTTGTGTTGACAATGTCAATGTGCACTGACAACAGGGAAGTGCCAAATGATGGGTAAAATGAACTGAAAGCCATCTGCCCCTGTCAGTTGAAGTCACAGCCATCCAAAGGTTTCTCTTGAATTAACTGTTAGTTACAAATTATCTTTCTCTTGAAAGTCAAATTTGTCTATGAATTAACATACACAGAACAATATCTGTTGAACTTAACTGCCTTGCACTTCCAACAACAGACAACAGGAAAGTGCCAAATGATGGGGAAATCGCATTTCAACATGAATTGAAAGCCATCTGACTCAGTAAGTTGAAGGCACAGCCATCATCAAGTGTCTCTTGAATTTACTGTTATTTGCAAATGATCTTTCTCTGAAAAGTCAAATTTGTCCATGAAGAACGTGCACAGCAGCGATAGATAAAGCTTCTGTGGAACTTGACTGTCTTACCACATACAGGTAAAATACACATTCTATGCTATCATAATGAGGTAATAGTCAGTACTACAAAGAAGTAATTTGTAGCGGCCATTATCATAAAAGTCTGTTTGTGCATGTGCATGCGTGTGTGAGTGAGTGTGTGTGTGTGTGTTGGTACCTGCAGCATATCCATGCTGTCATCAGTTTTGCCTCTCTTTGCTTCCAATTCTGCACCTTCGACCATCAAAAGGGCTTGAATATCATGGTCTCCCCATCGTGTACATTCATCAAGACCCTCCTGTAAAACTTGCGCTGCCTCCTCATTTATGTTTTTACCTTAAAAATACAAGCCCCCCCCCCCCCACACACACACACACACACACACACACAGATACACGCGCACAAACAAAGATGTAATCACTAACTTTTGTAACCAGTGCTGAAAATATTTAATTTCCCAGCTTTAAAACTCAAAACGTCTGGCACTCTGGACATAATATACCAAGCCTTATAATGTGAAACAATCTAAAGTGACAAGGTCAAGTAGTCCCTTATTTTTCAAGTGTACACCCAGTAGTATATTGTGTAGGAGAGAAGATTACTACTTGTGCGGACATTTGTGATTCTTGTGATATTAGTTAAACTGTTTTAGCCAACAACATACCACTCAGAAAAAGAGAAACAGCTGCACCATTCATGAACTGACCTGGGACAAAGGTAGCTGTGCCAGTAATATGAGCAACCAGGCCACGGACCAGAGCCAGACGGCAACGCAGCCACAGATAAACTCCAATTCTCTCACTGGCCTCAACGGCTCTGGGACAGTCTCCATACAGGAGATTTGACACACGGCAACCTTTTGTTCCCTGTGGACAGGAAGTAACACATGCATACACACACACACCACGTACAATCAGTCACCATTTTCCTGACATAGAGTGGTTACATGCATAGTTTCTGCGTTTTTTTTTTTTTTTTTTGCACAACTGGTAACACATTATTCAGAACTGGGTTCACTTTTTCAAAACTCTTCACACGATCAGCACAACAGAGGTCAGTGTGGACTAAACTATGGATCACTTTTCATTGCTTTCACACAGAAATCACTTCTTCACCATATCTTTCAAAATTGATAAACTGTTTTCTCACTCAAACTCAAACACAAAAACTGGACTGTGTATTTACACTCCACTTTGTATATCTATATACTATTGTAAAATAACATAGAAGTAATGTAAATTAGACTGCAGTTTATAATATCATACGTACAGCTTTGTATTGCATTACTGGAATTATTTTAGTTTCATTTTGTGCACAGAATCACTCCATGCATACATGGCACAAAAAAAAAACATATTGAAGCATACTGCAGTGCTTCTGTACAATAAGGTAGCACACTTCATGTAATAAAGAAGTGCCCTTCTTTCTTGGTTTATGCTAAATACATAAACGCATCAAAGACAATAGTGATACTGTTAGGAGACAATGTCAGTGTTCAACGCAACACACAGAGATGATATATGTGATATATGCTTGATTTTTGTTGAAAAATCAACTTATGTGATCCTGTAGCTGATTTAAATAAACATGCTACCCATTCATTTCCAGTCCTGGCATATGGGAGCTCCGAAGAAGGTTTCTGAGTGCCAGGAACGGATCCTCTCATGGTTACAGGAGACGTCTGCAGCAGCATCAAGGAGGACACTGCTATGTCAGAACTGAAGGACAATGTTAAAATGGTTAACATATTGAGGATGTACAAATATAAGCATGTAAACACAAGCATGTACACATGGATACGGCCACAGTACCTAAGTGCAGCTTGTCCTTGCTGTAGGTAAAGGTTGGCCTTCAGTAGATTGGACTCCATTACCAGTTCTAGATTCTCCATTTCGCTGCAGGACTGGGATGAGAGCTGCTGCGCATTGGAGTGAAACAAGGAGGATGCTCCTTGTAGCAAAAGGAACTACAACAGAGGAGATGACAGGCATAGGCATAGGCATAGGCATAGGCATAGGCATAGGCATAGGCATAGGCATAGGCAAAGGATGCTCCATATTGACTGAAAGCTGCCAAGAATGCTGTTATACCAGTTCAATGTAGAAATTACACTAAGTGGCAAATCCCTGAAGTAAAGATCGACTGAAAAATCCCAAAGAATTATTACCTTTATCCTTTCCGGAGTGAGCTTCTCCTTCTCTGTATCAAAGGACAACACTTTTGGCTGTTCTGTGTTCAGACAGGAGCCCTCAGTGTGCAGTTGGTCCTGTTCATGCTCTTTTGAGTTCACTGAAGAAGTTGTGCTGGCACAAGCTTCCCCTCCAAGAGAATCTGGAAGGCATTCCCATTTAGTGCATAAAGAGCTGTTTGATCCACATTCTTTTAGAGTGAAATCAAATATGTTGTATTTAAAGTGAACGTGAACAGCACAGAGTGATTAAAATGATGGGTTAGTCTTACAGGTCAGTGCATATGCAGATGCATCCTCATAATACAGTGACAGACTTTAATTTAGCCCTATGAGACAAAAGATGGCTACTCAATCATCAAGCTGAAATGTAAAATGACCTTTAACTCTTTGCCACACCACCACTACATAGCCAACCCTGAAGACAAATTACACAAAGATCTCTTGGATGTTGATATCTGGAGAAACTGGGAACATAAAAGCCAGTTAGTTCTCCTATCCCGATGTTCTTGCACAAATGAAACTTATTTGATTCAATACATTCCAAAGAGGGATGTCACATGATCCAAACAATAAACCAAGAATGAGAAACAGACAGTAGAAAATGCTCTCGCTTACAGACCTGGCACAGGAAGGCCATGCACGGTGTTACTGAGAGCCAGGATCAGTTGAATACGAGCAAGGTTGAATCGGAGGCACAATGTGGAGCCATACAACGTGCAGACCTCTGGAGCGAAGTCACAGTTCACGAGTCCTTCCAAAGCCTAATCACAAGCATCACATACACAGATATTACACTCACAGAGAACCAATTTAGTAAACTAGTTTAGTAAGAATCTCTTTGGAAAAAAAATGTACTGTATTAATGTGTTAAACTTTAAAGCTTAAACAGCAGGCAAGAGACAAAAAGTCAATATAGCATAGATTTGCCTACAGATGAAAAGGCGCATACGTATTTGTGCATGTATATTTGTGTCACTGCATTCATTTTAGTGTATCTGACTGATTTGGAATGATGTTTTTGAACATGACTGGAAGGCTTAATGGAAGGTGGTCATTTGGGGAGATGAGGTGATTTTGATGTTAAAAGTGGATTAAATGAAAATTGCCCCTTCACAATACAAACTGTGGCAGTATGCTTATTCCTTTATAGAATCATTTATGTGACTGATCTTATTCAGAAACCTAAAGAAATCCTACACAGAAAGTACCTCAACATTGTCCAGAAGAGACTTGTTGCTGTAGAACATCTTCACAGGCTGCACAATAAACACATTTTACACACAAACACACACACATTTATATATATAATCAAACAACATAACAATGCTTTAAATACTGTGGAAAGGCAGCACAAGAACTGTCACAGGGGTTCTGTAGAGCAGCAACAGGGGAAGGACCACATGCAAATTAACCAGGATATGACACAGGTGAGTGATTGGGTGCTAAAGGTCAGGCCACAGCCGGGCTGATGAGGCAAAGTAGGAACAGGTGAGTAGATGGACCTGGAGGGATAGGGGTTATTGCAGGGCAGATAAGAGAAGGCGGAAACATCTGAGGGCATTTGGTAGATGAGAGGAGAATGACATTGATAGTATGATACTAAGAAATTGCATGGGAATGGGGAAAGAGAGAGGTAACTGAAGGGAGAGACAGAGGAAGAATGAGCCAAAAACAGGACTGAGGCAGACATTGTGACAAGGACAAACATTTCACAAAGCTAACATGACAGTGTTCTAGATGCAGCATTTAGTCTGTCTCCCACTTATGTTTCAATTAGATCTGAAATCACAGGTACAGAGATCTCCCCAAGATAGTGGCAGGCAAACGACCCATGTGTTCACATGTACTTGGAAAGATTCAGATTTATAGTATAATACAAAACACTTGGTCAAAAATGTAACTAAAAATGTAAAATACAGTTTTTAACATTACCAATTTACACAGGCCAAAAGAGAAAAAGGCAAAGAGGGAATATCTGTGAGTGTTCATACTTGGAGACTGTCTCTGGCAATGTAGTGTCTATAGGGCAGGAGGACCCCCGTTCCTTGCATGAGCTGAACCGATTCCTTTACAGCTTCAGTGAAGAGACACAGTTCAGTCAGGGCACGTATCTGCAGAAAACACCAATAACAACACAATAAAAACTCCACCTGAACCATGACAGAAAAGACATTTACATAGAAGACAACACAAATGCTGACCTTCAGTATTTTGCCCTCAACAGTGCGTTGCAAATCTCTGCACACAGTCCCCACAAAATGTAGGTAAAGGGCTAGTATGGGCAGTACCTGAAATTACAAACACAATTTCTAAGCATATTGTGTATCTTGAGTACTACAGCCCAAATTGAGGACAGTCAGTGTTTACGCGAATACCGTGATGCTGTAGCCTGTGGTGAAAAGCCAGTGGCAGATGAAGTTAAGACTGGTGACAGTAGTGCCGAGGTGAAGCCTGTGGGCTTCAGAGAACAGGTCAAGTCCAGGGAACAGTTCATCTCCAATGCTGTGACAGGCATACTGGAGGTCGGCCTGGGGCTGAGCCAAGGAGCAATACAGCACACACTAGGGAAGTAGGTCACACATACAGTGAGTATACAGTCTACCGTATACTCATGACAGTATACAGCCATGATACAGTCATAAGAGAAAAACCTCTCACATCATCATTTTTTCAACAGAGCATTCAGGAATAAAAGTAACAACCGTGTTTATGAGGACAGTGATTGGAAAGGGAGTGTTCACCTTAAAGAGGTGAGCAGATAGGAGACAGCACTTGGTCCGCTGGCTGATATCAGAAGTGAAGATATGCCTGTAAATCAAAACACATCCCACAGGAGCAGGTAGGTTTTAAAGGTATATGTTTGCAACACACACAGAAAAACCTGAAAAATCAATTATAAACCTCACTGAAACGTACTGTGCAATCTTTGCAGCGAGCACAGCAGCCTGCAGACATCCCCAAATGCCAGACCGTTTCAAGGTTTCCTGCAGGGAGCCACCCCCAAAGGAAACGCCATCCCATTTCTCTACAGTGCCCGAGTTCTGTAAGGCACAATCTACAGCTTTACTCCAGTATGTGTGTGCTGCCCTGGAGACAAAAAACACAGGCACGGATGAAATTACAATAAAAATATTAGGAAAATCACGAAAAGCTCAAAATAGGGACTTTTCTTGCACAATTGCATTTAAATGTGTAACAGATTCTAACCGTGTGTTTCCATTGTAGAACTGTAGGTTTCCCATTTCATGCAGTGCCAAAACTCTGAGGGAGTCATGACCATTGGCTTGGAGATACTCTGAAGAAGAGTTGGATGGACATGGGAAGGAAAGGAAGACCTTTATGATCTTTAGAAGTACTCCATTACTAGTAAAAATCCTGAATTCAAAATGTTACTTAAGTAAAAGCACATAAACATTTTGAGCAAAATGTACAGTTTTTTTTTATTATAGAATATTATACTATTTTGTTTTTATTACTAACAAATACATGTTAAGGGTTTTTTTTTTTCAACATTGGAGGCATCAATGTGGCTTTAAATATTTTGTGCTCTTACTAATGGAGGTGGAATATGCAGCAGTGACAGTCGGCATGTGGTCAGCGCTGATAGGGAGGCTGTAAAGAGCACTTGGAGTACTGTAATCTTCCTCTGTCAGGTCAACAGGTTGGATGTTTGGATTGGACCTAACTATGGGACTGAAATCAACCAGGCTTGCAGAATGGCTGAGACATCTGCTCTGACAGTGCTGCAACGGTGCTGCAAAGCCTGGAGAGAGAAGCAAGCAGTAAAAACAGTGAGAGATTCATTTGTGTGAGTATTTGTGTGTGTGTGTGTGTGTGTGTGTGTGTGTGTGTGTGTGTGTGTGTGTGTGTGTGTGTGTGTTCACTCAATCGTCACTGAACTCACATGGCTGTGTGTATGCCAGAAGTAGCAGTAGTAATGAGCGACTATGATGGAAAACCTGAAGACAAAATGGTCTTCTCTCAAGAGCTTCACGGTAATAGCTCAGTGTGTCTTCCACATCCAGAGGAACACACACAAGTGACATGGAGTGCTGCATCTCTGCACCTTAGACACAGAGACATGAAAACATAACACATGACAACGCAACCTGTCCAAACTGTCAGCGTTCTACTTTCTGTATAACATTTTGGTAATTTTGCACAATTCATATCATAGTATCTCACTGTTCTACCATTGTCATGCTATTTTTTAATATTTGGATCATTTGTTGGGCAGCCATAATCATTTACTACTGCCTACAAACACTTTGTTACTTTGTTTGTGTGACTGAAATATTTTGCATGATGTGAAATGAGGTTGGCTGCTCAAACCTTTAAGATCAACGACATCTGGAGGAGTGGAGTTTCGGACTGCTGCTTTTTTGCCAATGGGTGGCTGCTGTGCAGAGTGAGGGGTCCACCCACTGAGAAGATGGGAGCCTGCATAGCTCTTGTATGTCACCTGAAAAGAAAGCACCACATATATACACACACAGTACAACACACAGCACTTAAGTGTAAGAAAAAGAGATAATGCTTGAAAATAACTTTTATCTTGCAAAGTTATCAAATACTTGAGCATGTTTCTGTACGTAGTGCTGTAAGAGCTACCTCCTTGCCAGTGGCCTTCTGTGTCTTGATGTGGTGTGCTTGTGGGACTGCAGGTCCTCCAAAAGAACTGATCCTTTCAAGCAGCCTTCTCTGAGCATGGACTAGCAGAGGAGTTACAATCAAGGCGTAACGTTCCCTGGGATAGACATACAGATGCAGGCACACACACATACATACATACACACACACATGCACACATGCATGCTCTAAGTGACTCTTCGATCCAGATTTACAAACTGGTTAATGAGCAAAATACAGACAAAAACAACAACAACAAACAAATCCATTTAACATTCTTCTTAGTCTTCAAAGTCAAAAGTTCTACTGAAAGTCAATTCAATGACAAGAACCTGCCCCTAATCGTAATTAATCTCTGTTTCCCTTGAATGTTCCTAGTTAAATCTGTTGGTATAATTAAATCCCAGCTGTACTTGTAGCTTTATGATTGCAATACAGATACGCTGTGTTATTCACCGTGTGTATGAGTTGAAAAGTAAGGCAAAGTGGGCCAGGGTTTCCCACTTCCCACTGTCATGGAGGCGCTCCAGAGTGTGCAACACCAACGTGCGGACCCAACGCAGATCCACTTGGGTGCTGTCATCCAGTGGGGCTGTGAAATGGTGGGTGGACTCTAGTTCCTCCTCAGGCAAGTCGTCAAACAAACTCCACAGCTAATGATAAGGATGAAGATGAAAGTCACAAACAGGACTGTGTCACATTCCCTTTATAGCTGTGAATGTGTTTTTCCTCAGATGATAAGATGCAGACTGTAGTGAATGTAGCAATCATGGGCAGCCTATAGAGATAACTATGTCTGAGTTTTTAAACAAGCAGCTCTGTGTGTGTATGTAGCTGTATGTGACACATACCCCTAGTTTGTTCAGCATGTCCATGATGAGGTCAGTGGCCAGCACCAGTAGTGGGGTGAAGGTGGTGTGCAGCTGGTCTGCTGTGATGGGGGAGGGAGGTTCAAGGTGAGCAGCTCTCTGGACTAGGACAGTGATTCTGCAACTTTGGTCCCACACAGTCTGACACACACACTGCAGAATGGTCCAGTGGCTGCCACGATGGGCCAACACCTGGAAAGTATGGAAAATAGATGCACTAAATACAATACAGTGTGCACAAGTTCTGAAAGTAAACTCAATGGCACATATAGAACAGATTGCACAGCCTGTGACTGAACAGCAGAATAAACACACTGTGACAAGGATTGTGGTTTTCATATAAAACACAAAGTTAATAAAGTTTGATTTACACTACATCGTCACGTGTAATGTATGTGTCCATGTATGTGTGCATGGTACCATGGCCCTTCTGAGATGTAAAGCAGCTTTGTCAAGTGAGTCCAGCAGCAAGGAAGCAGTCTGTCTGTGCATATCAAGCAGCTGTTCTACAGTTTGAGAGGAGTCGTCGTCCTCCTCACAACTCTCCTCTGTGACAGAGTCATCAACTCTGACCGCTGGAAGAAAAGGTTGAAACAAGTGATGAAACATAAACCAGGTGATTTTTCTTCTAATTTCAGATTCAGAGTGTGCCATTTCCCTCACCATCTTTTTTGCTGCTGTCTTTGTGTGAAGCCACATAGTCCCTAAGATCAGAGTGAGGGGAGTCTTTCTCTGAGGCAATCTCATATTTAGGAGACTGCTGCTGCAGCAAGCTCCTCTGCACCAGGACACCAGAATAGGCCAAAGAGAAACACAAGGGACTTAACTGGCTGTACCTGAAACAAAGCACATGCAGTACATAATATTATAGGCATGCATACCTGCACGCATTAATGAAGTAGCTTGTGTCTTGTAAGAGAACCTTGGCTGTAGGGCTCCTCCATGCAGCTGGTCCAGGCACTGGTAAAGCATTGCTAAATGGGCTTGAGCAACACTGTAGTTGAGGTGAGACTTCCACACTCTCTCCTCGCAGCACATGCTCCTCAGCTGAAGCTGCTTCTTTTGGCGTTGCACCACAGACGACATCATGGTTACCAGGTTCTCCACAGCCTGCATCTCCCTACACACACATAAAGAGACGTCTCATGTACATGTGGTTAAGTGTAAATGTAATTACACACAAAACCACACAAAGACCGACATCCCCAACACACAGATATACACTCTCTCTCACACACACACACACACACACACACACACACACACGTTACCTGTTAGTTTGCTCTCTCTGAAGCATCCTGCGCGTCATTTTCTGCTTTAGCTTCTTTCTTTTATCATCATCAGAAGGCGTGTTCTTGTTCTGCTACAAAAAAACAGAACAAGGTATTTATTCCACATTAAGACAAAGCAACAAACAGTGACACTATTTTTGCTGCAATTGAATTATCATTCAATAGTGTATTCCAGAGAACTAATAAACAGCATCTCTCAGAGCAGTTTTACGTAAGCACACACACAAATAGAGCATATCAAAGTATAGCACAGTTGTTTGGGATACTGTATGTCATTGCACGTCTAAATGCACATGTCGGGTATTAGTGCGCATATTTGTATTTTCACCTGAGGTGGTTCACTTCCTTTCGGATTCTGAGCAATGCTTCTGCTTTTACTCTCACCCCGTCCCTCCAAACATTTTGTGGAAAGTCCCATCATCCCATCACGCCTGAGAAAGAGAGAACCATTTACATAAAACAGCTACTGTTTATAACAGAGTGCATAATGATCCTTAAGTAAGTAGACTTGTCATGACTTGTTTGAGTATGAAAGGACACACTGATTGTTAAATCAAAGCTAAAATCTTTAATTTTAGCATTTTTTTAAATCAGTAAAGAGACATATAATAAAAGCACCTGGACAGGAATCCAAATATGCTTTGCCCCCACTTTAACACAAGGTCTGTGTGGCCTTCTTCCATGGTTCTCTGGAGAAGCAGTGCTGCAAACTCAATAAAATATGCCTTGCGTCTGAGCTTCATCACTATCAAGAACACACACACACAAAAAAAACACAGATGTGAATGAAGAAGACCCATTATCCATTAAAGACGCATGTGTGAGTGTGTGCCACTTACCATCTTGATACGCATCCTTTAATTTGCTGTTAGAGATCAGATCGTACAATATGGTGGGGTTCTCACAGTCTGTCAGTGGGGATGAAACATATACATAAAGTCATATACACTGTGGAGCTTAGGAAAAAAAATAAGGTGTTTATTATCAAACAGTAGACAATAGATTATAAAATATCACGTAAATGCTACAGTACATATTCATCAATAATACAATAATGTATTTCATTTGTTTCTGTCAACTTTCATTGGTGTGTATTACTGTTGAAGTAAAAGTTGTTGTGTCATATTTTCAACAAACATGGCTTAATCTGTAGAAAGAGTAAACTTCTTGCTATACACATCATGTTGCTTTCAACATTCTTCCATTTTTTTTAACCTATGAGACTTGAGTGTGTGTTTGTGTCTGTGTTGTGAGACCTGCTTCAGATTGAGTGATTCTTTTCTTGTTCTTCCAGTGCAGTGCCTTCAGCTGCAGGCTTATGTTCATGTCACCCTTGATATATGTCCTAGACTACACACACACACACACATGCACAGATACACCACGAAACACAAGAGCAGGGGAGCAAAATATTCTTTAGCTTGTGTTACTAAAAATATATAGAAAATATTTGAGAATCAAATATTTCATGATATAACATAATTCTCAAAGTGAGGATATATCATGAAATTAATTCATACTTTTTCTCTGTTCCTTACGCCCACAGCTTCATTGACGAGTCTGCTGATCTGCAGCTGAGCATCAAAGACTTCTTGAAGCAGCCTGCGACCACAGTCCATCACTACAGAAGCCATCTGATGCTCCCTGAGCACACGTAATGCCTTGTCAGGGACAAAGAGGAATTGGTTAGGATATCTGGGAACTGTAGGTCTGTAGTTGATTGCATTTGTCCATCCACCCATTGTCTATACCCGACTATCCCTTTTCAGGGTTGCGGGGGGGCTGGAGCTTATCCCAGCTGTCAACAGGCGAGAGGCGATGATTGCATTTGTTAAATATTAAATATGTGAAAAGGTGAATAAAAGATATATATATTGTACATACATAAAGTGAAATTTATAAAACATGGTAGGAGAAAGACGGAGGAGAGAGTGCAGAAACTGCTATCATATGCACAAACAGTATAAACTGAACATATACACATGCAGACACACCTTGGACAGGTAGTAGGTGATGCAGGCTATCATGTGCATAATTGACTCTGAGGTGTTTCCACTCCATTTCTGTTTGAGAAGACCTGAATTGTCCTCTAAAACTATCAAGCATTTTTTTAACACCTGAACACCAGAACACAGACAAATGCATAAAGAAATGTGGTTATGACTTATTTACAGTATGTTTTATGTTATGTGTGAATATTAAGACTTGAATGGATGAGGCTTTGCATACCTGTACCACAGGGTCACAAGTGATCTGATGGAAGATTAGAGGTGCCAAGAGGCCATAACAGCTCACGACAGCTTGCACGGCAGCGCTACCATCATTCAACCACATCGCCAGGTCCATGGCCACCAACATTCGCTCACACTCCACCAGTCTGGCTTCCTGCACACACACACATGCACATATAATTTACTTACATTCATGTAATTTAAACAAACTGTTTGGCTTTTCTTCTTATATGTTACATTTGGAAAATACATTCTTACTGTACACCTCTCTATCCAGATCATTTTTACCTGTTCCCAGATAAATGGTCCATTGTCACTGAATGAGTCACAGTAGAATGATCCCTGCTGAATGTTTATCTCTGTCTCAATGAAGATGGAAGTGAGGAACAACTGACAAAGGTGAGGAGAGGAGTGTTGGAGGGTCTGGACAGACAGTCTTCAGCGTTTTGAACGGGGATAGAGTAAAATGAGATTAGCAAACACAAAGAAATACAAACTCCTTCACTTGAACTGTGTGAATGTGTGTCCCTCCTCACCCTGTAGTAGCGAGTCTATCCTGTGTGCTGAGGGACCCGGGGTGAGGATTTGTATAGTGGCTCCACAGTTCTCTGCAGGCTCTCTTTGCTATGGCATACTGCTCTGTTTGAAATGCCACCTGAGGAGGAAAAAAAAGCTGCAACCATAATCCTGCTTTATGCCATGCTCTGTTGGCATTAGTATGAAGGCGTCCATCAGTTTGGTATGGGCCAAAACTCCAACAGTGAACAACAGCTGAGTCAGTGTTAGTCCTTGTGATGCCAATGGGATCTTACCCAAAACCAGAATAAGGTGATGTGAACATAATGTTCCAGCACCAGGACAACGTGTGGTGAGGTGACAAACTAGTACCACATGTCTGCTTGGTACTAGCTTCACTTGTGTGTAGTGTACCTGTGCCAAGTGAGCCCATGTGGAGAGCAGTGGTACTGGCATGGATGCCAGCAGTGATGATGTTGTCCCTCCTATGGTGTTGCCCAGTAGTTTGCCTTGGCTGTCGTAGGCTGCTACAGCAAACACATATTTCTGGTTGGGCTCCAGCCCCTCCACACTCAGCACACACTCACCAGATACTGCTGGTACCTAGTAAAATTATGAGCAAACAAGGTCAATGCCTAATTACAAAAATGTGTCAGACCAGACTTGACATTCTTCTGCAAAAGTGATAAACTTTACCATATTTCCAGTTCCTGGAAGGCTGCAGTCTCCAAGGCGGACTTTGCGGTTAATGCCCTCGGCTATGCGACCGCAGAGCTGGTACCAGCACACCTGAAAATAAACAATAGTAGAAAGACAAAGGTCAAAAGTGGAGAAGTTGTGTGGGACTATTTGCCTCCTAGTAGATTAGTAAACGACATAATTAAAAACCAATCTCACTTGTCCCTCCAAGTCATAAGGTGCTGGAGCAAAGGTTAAGGAGTGGTCAGTGCGTGAGAGTAGGATGGGAGCAGGTGGAGGGTTTTCTCCTTCCTCCCTCATCCGTCTGTGTTTCTTTTCAGCTGGAGTCTTACGGGCGGAGGAGAGATAAAGTCTTCTTTCCTCTACCTCTGCTTTCTCTATCAAGGTGGAGGCCTCCTGGAAACAGCACATGGACAAATCTCTATTCACAGACATATGCAGTACATGTAGACATTTGCAAATAAACATACACATTACATGTGGAAATGCTGTTTGTAGATCAGTAGGGGGTGGAAGATACATCAAGGTTTTTACATTAAAAGCATAGTGACTGTCTCAGGAAGTGTGTATGTGCAACCTCTAGCAGACTCTTGGTTTGGTTGTTGCTGTTATTTGGCTCCATGCTGTTGTACACCATCAAGGCTTTCTGCATCAGGAAAAGAGCTTTGGACACCTTGTTCTTCTTGATCCGATCCAGCAGTTCAGACTCTGAGACTGGACACAACCGACAAGGTCTCATAGCAAGCCACCACATTTAGACTTAGTATTTGTGTCTGCAAGTAGGCACGATTCATTGGCTGACAATATTGATAAATCAACATTCTTTCAAAACATTTACACTAACTAACCATGATTTAATGTCAGGGATTTCAACTTCTTGTTTGTAATTCAGCAAGTACAGGATCAGGAAAGCCACCATTTGTATCAATGTAAAACTGAGTACAAATCAATGTTGGCAAAAGGCTAATTAATTCTAAAAAAAATCACCAATGAGCAAATTTGTCAGTGTGCCAGTGAGTCTGACCTGCATTTAGCTGCAGTAGCTTGATGGAAGCCCTGTGGTGGATGATGTCTAGTTCTAGATGAAGGTCTGTAGCCAGCAGGGAAACATGTGTGGACTGAGTGCATTGAGAGCCTTTAATATCTGATTCTGCCTTAGTTTCCGCTTCTCCTTTTTCCTTCTTACTCAATTCATCTTCCTCATTTCCCTCTTCAGGTGATGTCAGAGAAGATAGGGAGGAAGTCGATTGAGGGAGGGGACTAAATTTCTATCAAAATAAGAGGAAAACAAGTTTCATTAATGCTCACTGAAGGGAACACCAAGAATGGCGTAGAATGAGAAATGTCAGACTAACTTTGTACAAAACTCATGTACAAAACTGTTGGACGTGTTACCTGCTTACCTGCATGAAGGCAGAGTCAGTGATTGCTGAGCAATCTTGGGGCAGCAGTGTAGCTACACCCTTCACCAGAGCTTCAAGACCCTTCTCCACCACCTCACACACCTTCTGAAGCAGCATTGTACTTGAACTCTGTGAGCACAATAAACACACACGTCGCAATGCATCTATGTTTGCAATATTTAAAAAAAAAAAACTTGAGAGAGACTGCACATTGGCACTAGGTGTGTTTGTTTGTTCATCACATGTAAACACTTCAAAATATACAGAACAATCATTTGATGCATTATCAATCATTCACATACCTCATGAAGAGAAGAGGTACTTTGCTTCACAATATCACTTTCTGCTTCATGAGCTGCTAGACATAAGACATGAGAATAATGCCATCGTCACAGCTATGGTTTGGAAAACATGACGTGTGTATGCTTGTGATTGTGGTGGGTGTTTACCCAATATCAAACCTCAGAGTGTTATTCTAGCAAACAGCACAAGATCAAGTACAAAAGATACACCATTTCCTGTCCTAAAGACAGAAACAAGGTACGTGGTAAAATTCCTCACCTGGATGCTGCGTTTGATGATTGCCTTCAGCTGCTCTCTCGAGCATTATGGCCAATGTGTGGATCATCTCTGCTGTCATTATGCAGTCAACAGATGCCAGATCACAGGCAAATGCCACCTCACACAGCATAGACAGACACCACAGCCACTGCCAACGTGCACAAATGATGCCACATACACATGCACATAAATAAGTAGGATGTCTACATTACACATACTATGCAATTTTTAAGTCAATATAAATTCATGCATGTATTTCATCTTGCTCAAATTAATGTTATGGTTCACAATGTCCTAAACTCACTGTGGAGTATAAAAGCAGCAGTTTTATATTTGACAATAATGTCATTATTAAAAAGTCAACAGTTTCAGTCATGCTTACCTTTTTAAATACATACCTTGTCATAACTACGTACTTTCTCAAGGTTGTGTGTAGTGTGTGTACAGTCTAGGCTTTGCAGGTAATCCCTCTGCATGACCACCTTCACGTGACCCCATAGAAATAACACAACATCCAAAACCAGGTCCCCATCTGGCTGGAACGCCTACACAAACACACACATACAGTATATACACACTAAACTCCTCCTCTGAACTCCACCTCTAACTCTAAACTAATCGTAACCCTTGGCAGATCAACCCCAACACACACACACACAACATGGGAACTTACAGGAGCGGAGCCACAAACAGACTTGTGCAGTGTGTCTACCAGGCCAATGAAGTCATCACTCATCGAGACTGAAGACTTGTGTCTGTCTGTTGGAAACATCAAACAACATGACCACATTACACTTCGAAGACACTGAAATCAGGGTGAGACACTTTGTAGTCAATTAACTCAGGCTCAGTGTTGAGCACTTTATTAATACTGAATCAATGGTTACATTTGACAGCAGTTTGGGAATAATAAGCATGAAATAATAACCATTGGTCCTCATAATTTGTTCATAAGGCAACCACATTGCATCAAGGAAAAGAAGCCAGAATCTGTCCATATGTGGCCCAATTTAACTATTGCTACCATCAATCATGTTGTCCTCTCTAGTTCGACTCCTCTGGGAAGACAGCAGACTGTTGAAACTGTCCAATAAAGCAAGCTCCAGCTCTGCCTTCCTGAATGATTGACCTTCCACACCCTGACACATGGAGACACAAAAAGACACTTGACATCATACAGCACACATTGAAATGAATAATGAGAGCTGCGGCAGATGCTTGCATGATACTCACGGACAAAACCTGAAGCATCTCTCTGGAAAGTTCAGTGAATGCATCAAGCTGCTTGTACTGAAACAACAGCTTAATGAACCTCACTGCAGACGGGATGGGTACTTTGTTTTCTCCTGGCAACACATCGCATTACTTCACACTGGTTTCCAAACCACTGTACAAAACAAATACCTTGCAAGACACGATGAAGCACTGTACATGTTGATTGTAAGGCGAGAAAAACGACAAAGTAAAACAGTGACTAACCTGCAATGGCTAAATCCATTAGAGTGGATGTTGGTGTCAGTGCGCTAAGACACTCACTCGTCGTTGTGCCTCCTTCAAACACAGGAGTACACAAGCACATTACTCAGTCCATAAAACGAGCATTCCTCACCATACCCAATCATATTGAAGTATTTGAAGCACCTGTATGCTCTCTGTGCATTTACGTTAATAATGGCAGTGTTTTTCTGTTATATGTTAGTTTGACTCACCAGATAATATACTGATGCCAGCAGACAGGAGTTCCAGGATCACCTCCTTCTGCTGTGGCTCATCAGGCATCCTCGTCTGCAGTGGGTGCCTGGTGCTGTCCCATAACGCCTCCAGGATGCCCAAGAACTGTGCTGCGCGGCTGTCAAACAGGGCCGTCAGCATGCGCTCTGTTGTTGTATGAGGCCATGGTGCCTACAGCAGATACGTACATGAAGACATACAGTTTTAGGTAATATTACAAGAATGTTACCTCACAAAATGAACTGACCACCTAAGGAAAGAGCCTGTCACTCTGTGGTTGCGTTAAGGTGCCACAGATGGGAAATAGCGATTACAATGAAAGTTGTAAGAATGAAATCAATTATACACAATCTAACAGAACAACATAAAAATCTAATGTCAAGTAATTCCACCATAATAAGTCAAGTAGACAAAAAACAGTAAAAACAGTTTATTTACCAATTTAACAGGAGTTAGCATGTTTTTGGTAGGTCTAAGATACTGAGTATCTTTTAAGTGACAGTACACTTAAGAGTTAACACTGAATTAACTGGCAATATGGCAGTGAAGTGAATGTTACGCTGGGTATGTCCCTCAGGGTGTTTTTGCATTTGATTCTGAACACGGATTTGGGTCTCCTTCTGGCCTCAAACGCCGCCCGCTTGAATATCATGGCAGCCAGCTGGGGGGAAAAAAAAAGAATTTTGATTTGATAAACCTAAGAAGAGCACACCAAAAATGTAAAGGCAAAACAAGAAACTGTTAACTTGGGCACTAAATGCCACAAAAAATGAATCCAGCTTCAGAAGGCAACAATCTGTATGTGTCTGAATTGTTACATGCGGTGGCGGCTACGTAGTGAAACTGCTGTAGTCTTAGACACTGAGAGATGTTTCCACTAACATAAACATAACGAACGTAGAACCACTGTTTGCTTATAAGGAATCAGTTGAGAAAGAAGAAATGTGGCTTCTCATGCTTATTAAGCAATGTAAATTGTACTTCAAACAGCACTTCAGCTGATTAGATATGTAGACTGGCATGACTTAATATTTGTTTGTAGTTCATGTTCTTTGCATCCTTTTGATGTTTTCTCTGCTGACTGTGTTGCTGAGAGATATGGATGATCTCTACTTTCTAATACTTTATCACAGAGACAGTATTAAGAGGACAATGAGAGGAGTGCCTGCCTTGATAGAGGCTTCTTTGTAAGCTCTCTGAGTCTCTCTGGTGGCAGGAATGTCACTTTGCTCCTCCATTTTTGCTAGCTCATTGATTTTTCCAAGGGCTCTCCTCGCAAATTCCTGAAAGCATTTTGAAGATACAGAAAAAAAAACCACACAAATGGGGACTTTCAGAAAAAAGAATGCGATGCGATGTCTGTTGACATCATAACGCGTGTTTGTAGGTGTCTGGATGCAGATGATGTGTTTCACCTCTGCCTGCACCCCAGCCTGGTTGTCATAGTAACAGTGGCAGACAGCGCAGTAGAGTGTGACAATCCATGGTAGATATTTTGCAGTCATCAGAGGGATGGAGAGCTCCAAACTGATGCTTGCCCACAGAAGGTACTCCAGTGCCTGGACAGAATCATACAGTGAATGATGACATAAAGGATCGTGACACACACAATTACTGTTTATCTACAGTAAAGATCATACTAACTTACAGCAGTACAAGTTCCATCTATCATCTATCAGTAAGTACCTGTGCACTATAGTTCATGGTCATCAGGTAGCGGCAGATAGTATAGATGTGTAATGAACCTGGAAAAGATTAGAAAGATAAACAAAAAGACACACAGTACGATCTTAGCTCTACAATATAATATCATACAGCAGAAACTTTCTCACTTTAAACAACTGATTAATCATTACTTAGCTGATGCACACTATGGGATTTTCACAAAATCTTGTTCTTGGCAAGAAGTGCCCACATATTTCTGGGAATTGCAAGGTACCATTGGGAGGTTAACCTATTGCTTTAACTATATGAAATCCCATTTGATTTTCACACAAAGTTAACTTAGCTGATATCTGGAAACTCACACCCCCTCCCCTCCCCTTTGGGCAAATATTCAAATTCTCCTCTTGTCCTGTCTCACACAAAGCAAGCAAATTTGTACTGATATACCATTATATAATTGCCAGCAGAGATGCTCATGTTGCTGAAAAGCTTGCATCATGATCCTGATGAAGTTCAGCACATGCAACAGTTTACAGAGTCCCTTCTGGCTGAGGAGGTTGTGCTTTTTCTCCTCCTCGAATATACACAGGGAACATCCCAGCATTGCACAGACCTAAACACATACAGTATATAATGTGTTAGGGCTCAGGTACAAACATCTCTAAATATCAAATTTCTTTATACAAAAAGCATAGCATGCTGTTCAATTCAGTCAAAGTCTGAACAGTGAAACATATGACACACAGAGTATACTCTGCACACAAGCTCACATAGTACAACGTACCTTCATGGCAAAGGTATCTTGGTCTGTATCAAAACCTTCAGGGAAGAAGCAGGTCATGAAGTGGTCCACATCTGTGATGTCAGTGATTTTTACAGAGCTGAACTGCAGCAGGTGGAGGCTGTAACCCTGCCAAAGAGCCAGCTGGTACAACTACAGACAAAGAGGAGAGGGAGGAAAGCACTGTGGATGTGCGTTGTGTGAAAAACACCTTGGGTAATTCCCACAGTCAATTTTCAAGGACTACAAACCAACACTGTCACCTGTCACTACCCTGATTACACTGACTGATACGAGGACTTCTGTTATTTACCTTTATCCCACAGAGAAAATCTGCAATCTGCAGAATTCGCTCCTGGAACAACTTTGTGGGCAGTCGATGTTTGTACTTTTTCCATAGTTCCAACAGGATTTTAACCCTTCAAAACGAAAATCAAATGAAAAACAGGTGAATAAAAAAATTGAATATGGTTACAATATGGCTGATTCATCATCTATGTGATATAAAAACCAGCTCTAAAGTGTACCTGTTCCATAAGCTGTGTATCTAACTACTGTATATGGCATTCTGACTATTAAAATAAATCAGCCTGCAAATTTGGCTAAGAATGGATCCCCTGTCGTATTTGCTGAGACGGAAAGGTGGAGGTGCGGATGGCATATCTCCGCGCCTGCAGTCAAAAGTGAAGCCTGTCCTGCCTGTTCGCTGGAACTTCGCAACTAATGAATGTCGTAACATAAACAAACTGCTCATTAGCAGCGAAATTCACAATGTTTTCTTCTTCTTCTGACGTTCACCTGTCGCTAGAGTAGCTAGCTAACTATTTCGAAAGCGAGCTAACAAGTTAACCTAACATTAACGTTAGTAAGCTAACGCTACAGACGCTCCGGATGTCTCACCCCTTAGCATAAGAGCTGTTGTCCTGGTTGCTCGAAGAAGCGACTCGTCTCATCAGTGTTAAAAACGAGTTGATGTCCCCTTCAAAGGCTGAAATAACGGGGTTTCTTTTATCAAGTTTCCCGTAATATGAGGCCGGCAAGTCCATTTCTGCGGCCACAACGGTAATTTTAAGTAACAACCGTACAACAACTTCTGTTAGCTATATCCAACATCAGAACCGCTCACAGGCACGTCACCATGGTAACGACGCTTACACAGACAGGAAGTAAGTATCTCACAGGTGGTTAAGCTTATTTATACACACAATGGTTGCAATTGAGGTACTAGTGAAAGTGTTTTAATTGATTCATCCTCTCATTGTAGTTTTAAATAGTAAAAGTTGCCATAAAATATTCAACCATGGAAGATAGCCACTCAAAAAGAGAGAGAAAGAGAAGAGTCACAGGTCATCATGTTTGACATTAAGAAAGAACAGGCCTGTTTAACCTGTCAGTTCTCTAGCCTGATGACCGCTTTACATGTGCTACTATCACACTATATCTTACCATTTACCATTATCATGTACTGTCAGATGTCTTCCGTATATAGGCCTAGTTGCTAGGCCTCACTTTAAAGCCAGCTTTTGCACTTTGCAGTGATGCAGTTGTTTTGTCACTAAACTAAAAATGGTTTCATGGTGGTTTAAAACACTCTGTAATATCTCAGTGCTTGCAGTTAATGCAGATTTAATGAGTGCACTTCTACACTGGAGACACAACTGGGAGGACTGAAAGAAATTTGGTTGGTACAACTTTTGCACAGTTGGAAAGCTCTTCATATTTTACATCTGAGCTCATAGCAAAATGATACAGGCTTAGAGTGTCACCTAATGCTGCCCCATACAAACTCATCAGTTCTCATTCAAGCTCACTTCCATTCTGCACACAGACCCAAAGCTTCTGGCGCTCAGAGCACAGCAGGCTAATGCTCTGGCAGCTGTTCCTCAAACAAACACACACACGATCACACATGGACACACAGAGATCCAGACGGGGGCATTTCCTGGGGAATGAGTATGGGGGCATCAGCAGTACTCTGAGCCAGTGTCACCTCATGACTGGGTGAGGGGAGAGACAGGGTTGCAGGGAGAGAGAGAGAGACAACCAGTCACAGTCAGATGAAACAATGAGGGTGATGAAGAGATAAACAGTTGACATCATTGTTCCAGAAAGATCAGCCTGCTGGCAGAGTCACTATGCAAGTGTGCAGGGGAGGTTAGAGAGGGGAGGGGGACGCAGAGGACATAAACAGAGACAGAGCCTGGGTGGCATGGGAGGGAAAAGCCTATAAATGCGGTGCAGAGAAGCACAGTAGCACCCATCTTTGACCAAGTCAAACTTCCCTCTCACCCATCGGTTTAACACCTCCTCTGGAGTCTCATCATGGATATCCCCATCCAGTATCCCTGGTACCGTCGGGCCTTCCCACATCGACTTGCTGACCTCTCCTTGGCAGAACCTCTCACTGACTGGCCACTTATCTGGCCCTTGTCCTGGTCCTTCCCCTGGATGCGCCCTTCGTTCATGCGCTGGTTCAACTGGTTTGACAACGGCCACAGTGAGGTAAAGCAAAACACACCTGCATCCTTGACCCAGATTGTCTTATGCGAAATACCCACAAGTTGACTTCTAACTGAGAAAAGTACTTCTCTGCTGGTACTACTTATCATAACATCTGTATTAGTAACTAATGTGCTGTAGTGTGTAATATTTGTTCTGTATTTCTGATTTTACATTATTAGGTCAAAAATGCTACTGAAGAATATCCACTTGAACTGATGCCAGTCACTGTCTAATTGAAAAGTCTTGCACTGAGATGACAGCTGCCTCCAGGCTGCAGGCATGAAACAAAATGTGTCAGTCCTGTTCTTAACAGCTGTACTGTCTGTGTAGATGCGCATTGAAAAGGATCGCTACGTCATTTATCTGGATGTGAAGCATTTCTCGCCTGACGAGCTGTCTGTCAGTGTCAGTGATGAGTTCATCACAATACACGCCAGGCATGAAGACAGACAGGTTAGAGGGACTGCACAGATCTATAGAAATAATCAGCTCGGTGCATTTGATGACACTTTACTGAGATGCTAATTCTGCTTTCAGGACGACCACGGCTTTGTGTCAAGAGAGTTTCTGCGGAAGTACAGGCTTCCCGCTGGCGTGTCCAGTGCTGATATCAACTCCTGTCTGTCAGTTGACGGTGTGCTTACAATCACTGCACCTCGGTCCTCTACCGGCGAGGAGCGCACTATTCCTATTTCCTGTGAGGATGGAACACCGAAACAGAAAATTTAGAGCAGAGTCTGAATCTCCCTATACTGTTTCAGTACTAACACCAAGTGCTGCCTGTTTTTAATGTTTAACCTGTTACAGTTTTGTTAGTGGTGAGGTACACATATACAGTAGGTGAGGCATACAGAAATAAATGTCTCTAAGTTCAAGTTCCTTCTAATGAACCAGTATCTAATTCCTAACTCACTGTTATTCTGTGCAAGACAACGGTGCTTTAAAACCAAAGGCTAATATGTTGCACAGTCTATTTGTCAGTGCATTTAAGTTTTGTATGGACACAGGTGGGTGAGGTGCAGGATGATGAACTCCTGAGAGTTAATTTCCCCATCACAAGCCCACAGAATCATTATTTAAACTATACCTCTGACAAAAATATTTCAACCACAGTGTATGTAAACGATACACTGTGCATATCATCTTATTTTGATAGGCATTTCCTGTCCTTCATCAGGCACAGGACCTGGTCCTGCTGTTTAGATATAAGCATTTGTTAACTAAACCCAAACTTGTTTGCACCACCTCTTACTAAAATGTAACACATGTTACTTAAAAGCTAAAAAGCCAATTTGAGAGTGGAAATATAAAGACTTCTTGTCAAAATTGTCCTCAGAAGATGACAACAGACTAAAATTGTTCAGCTTACAGTAATTGTATCTACAGTAAACAGTGCTGTCTGAGTGGGTATGACTAAGATGCCAACTGTGCTTTGTTTATTCTTTGAGAACAGTTTCTGTATGTGTGAGGAGGAGGAGGAGGAAGTTCTCTGGAGGCATACAAAGTCATTTTTAGTTTGTTCACAAAAAAAAGCCACCAAAGGACTTGGGACCAGGTGTGTTCTCGTTGAGAGGAAGAACGAGGGTGAATGAGCAGGAGGGAACGTGGTGGACGGAGGAGGAGACAGACAGCATTTATCACTGGACTCCTTTTTTGCTGGGGAGCATGGCCTCTGAGCTGCTAAGGAAAGTGTGTGTACGTGTGTGTGAATGTGTGTGAGAGTCAGTGCATATGTCCTTGTAGATGCAAGAATTACAGCTCTGTTGTTCCTTCACGTTGGTAACAACCCTCTGGCATATTAACACAGAAAACAACAAATAGAATAAATGATGAAACTCAAAATCATAGGTGTGCCGTGTGTTCTTTTTATGCCTGTAGTGTTGTTTTCAAAACAACTTTATCTCAGCAGATGAGTCAAGCTGCTTTCCTATTTGACCTTAAACAGTAACTGTCGCTTATTATACACAGAGGTTTTCATTTGTTTTTAGCAGGTCAAGGCTTCTTTCAGTATCATACTTGAGGGAAAACATAAAAGCTGCGATTTCAAGTTTTATCACCATGTCAGTTGGTGTATTTTTAGAGGAATGCCAGATGAAAAATTTCATTTTCAACGCTGAAATTTCTTTATTGTCTCTTATAAAACATGGAAATAGTTCTAACACAGCACTGTTATGTTGGGCCTACTTCCACTTGGAATTTTTGCCTGTGCCTTAGAAATCTTTCTAATTCTTTCTCAGTGTAATATTGGAGAATTAGGAGAGGAAAACCTTTTGTGGAGATACTTTGTAGTATATTGCACCAAATGCCAACTGCATTATAATTAAATCTAATTCTAAAGAGTCTGTCAGTACTTTTTTTAATATTGTTGTATAGATGATGTTTTCTATGCCCCATAAATTAAAGGATGAGCTGATATTGCTTCTTGAACACATGCATATTTCTTTTGTGACGCACAATCACCAAGAAAAAGAAGCATTTGTTGTACAAATTGCATGAATCAGAGAAAAGACAGGTACAGTTCATATGTGTCTCCTTTTAAGACACATTATTCAACTTTTAATCTTTGACAAATACTTTCAACACCTGCAAAACAGTATGAATGAAAAAGCATTAAAAATACTTCACTACATGTACATATCCAGCATGTAAAAGCATGCATTATCAACATAATGCAGTTAAAGTATCAAAACTTTAAGGACCAGTTATCCAGGAAAATGTTCCCTACCAGTGTTTTTGAGTAGTTTAATCCACGGCAATGCATCATATTCTAAAAGACGATAATGTTTGCACTGTGAGAACCACATATTTCTAAAAAGCTCAGAAAAAAACAGTTCAAACTTGTTTGTCTTGCAGTGTAATTGACGAGAGGCTTCTTCTCTTTCTTAGTAACAGTAGAAGTCCCATTTCTGGAAACAAGGGGAAAGGTGCCATTAGGAGAAAATATCATATAATGCATACCTGTGTGAACGTGTGTGTGTTCACCTACAGTCGTCTTGACTTCGGTGCTGGCTGGCATGAGAGGATGTGTCTCCTCCACTACGCTGCTGGGAAAGTGGCCAATGCGAGCCTCCTGCTGTCCATAATAGGAGTCTTGTACCTGAAAACAGATGAAATACGCAAAAGTTATTGGCAGCATCACTTCTTAAGGTCTTTTGGTTAACAGCCACGTCAAAGCAGTAGTTATCATAATCCAAATAGTTGCTTTTTCACTCACACTGCCAGCCCAGAAGAGGTTCCCTCTGTCCTTAAGCATTGCATAGACATAGACAAGTTGCCCCTGTCTGATGGGGATGAACCTACAGTCTCCAGGGTAGTAGTCCTGCACTGCACGAGCTATCAAGATTGGATCTGTGCAGGAATACAGAAGGAGGCCGAAATTGTATGTAAGTTAAACAATTTAGTCATATAGCATGATCCAACATCATTAACCACTAAGAGCAGCAGACACTCTCAGCAAAAAGAAGTTGGTGGGTGTGCTACTTACGGCTGCATTCGGAGTCAGCACAGAGTTTCTTGTCAGAGAGTTTAGGCATCTGCCTTCCAGCTTCACAGGTTTGCAGCAAAAGCCACACTGACAGAGCAAGCCAGAGTTTGCAAGGCATGTCTGTTCTGTATGTGAACGCACCTGATGATCCAATCCAAATGGGCTTTTCGTTCCCTTTTGTCTGTTTGCCGTCCTTGAGGAAGGAGGTGCAGCGATGGCAGTCCCCTTTTTCTACTCTCTCTGCACCCCCACCCCCCACCCCCCCACCTCACACATGAGCGCACACAGAGCTCCTTTCAAACTGTTCAAGCAGGTAAACAGGATGGGGAATGAGGTGGAGGAGGAGGAGGAGGAGGAAGAGGAGGGCCAGATTAGACAGACCCCTGCTTGTGTTCTGACCTTCCCCTCTCTCTCCATCCCTAACCCTGTGTCACCCCCACTCAAACAGCAGTGTTGGAGTTGATAACAACACATTCCTCGGAGTTAATCTGTGTCTTCCTTACCTTGTTCAGCCACTAGATGTCAGGGCAGTGATTATCTCACGCCCTACTGTTTCTGCTTCCCTGCTCCCTCTGTCAGTGTTTTCCTCCTTACGTTTGCTCTCTTTACCTTTTTAACTCAAGAGGTGGAGCCACAGGCTGGATTTACATACTGTATGTTTCCACTGCCAAGGAAACCAGCTCAGCCTCTCTTGTGCAAACACTCCCAAACACACACACTCACAAAACAGGAAGACTATACCTGTTTGGTATGAGTCGGCTGGCAACTGTTCAGGTAAGACAGCCTTCATTTATGTTTCTTTGTAGGTGAACATGGGTGAACACAGGTTCTACAGTTATTTCTCATAAAGGAAAAAGATGATGTTTAAGTAGAATGAGTTCACTGCTTTGATTCTCAATGATTTTGAATGGGATGACAGCATGGTTTCATGGTAGCGAGAGGTAGCAGCAACAGGTGAGCTCGCAGGTGGTGACGTCAGACTGAAAGACAGAAATGTCACAGGAGAGTGAGACTAAGAAGGTAAACTGCATTGTGACCAAAATATGTCTTATCAATTCTTATTTTGGGAGAAACAGCTTTTTTAAGTCACGTGTGGTGGTGATTATTTCCTCATGATTTGTCCAGAACTGACTCTTTTAGGAACACTCAGGACTTTGTTGTGTTTGTAGGAACAAGTGGAGCACAATGCCTTTGGAATTTAGGGAGGGGGGAACAGAACAAAGATAATAGTCAAGCTGGTATTTCGGTCAGGGTAACAAAAGGAGCTGTCAGACAAAAGGTTTCCTTAACAGCCTTGTGAGATTATATTACTAGAAAACAGCCAGTCTGACAATCACACAAGTGAACATACATGTCCTGAGTTTCACAGGCACAGTTAATAAATCTGTTTTTAGTGATTTTCTGTGTTATTGAAAGTCCTTTCCTGCCCACAGAGGTATCTGTGAAGAAGAGAAGACTTGAATGACACCGGGATTAAGATCATTGGCACCACAGTGAAGAGAGAGTTTGGCAGAGGCGTATCCTGGATTACAAAGTTGGGAATTTAAGTCATCAAACCTCTCCCGACCAGATCATCAAGCAACAGAGAAGCGTTCATGATTTCACACAAGCTCATGGCTGTCCACGTGCCATCTGTGTGAGTGTGGCTTACAAGTCCAACGACCTGGGATGATGCCTTCTGACTGACTCTTAGCAGCCTGTCAACAATGTTCACCCCCAGGAAAAACAGTCTCCCCTCCCCAAGCCTGGAGGACTCCTTCTTCCCTCTCTCCTCATCCTCCTCAGTCTCACTCTCCTTCACTCTGCCCTCATCCACATCTTCTCCCGGCAGCAGTGACAGCGGAGGAGGGATCGAGACAGATCTGATCCTAGCTGCTGAGCTGGGACAGGCTCTGCTGGAGAAGAATGAGGAGCTGGCAGCCTCTCTGGAGCAGAGCGAGAGGCAAATGGAGGTAAGGATAAAGCTGCCTAAAATGTAGTGAGCTTGGGAAAAAGGACCACTAAAACTTTGCACATTAGTTATTCTAGCCTGCGGAGCAATTGTAAAAGTGGAAAGATTTGTGAGTCTGTAACTCATAACCATCAAGTTTCAGTTTATTCCACACAGTTCTCCCATCCTAATCAACTAATGCTGATAACAGGATACAAAAAGATATAAAAACCTTGTTGAAAATAAATCTAAAAACAATATAAATATATTCCACAAGCAATAAAAAAGTAAAGGCAGTGGCATTATAACAATGTCATGAAACAATAAACAGATTTAATATTGATGTCAAATAGTCTGACAGTTTTGTCTTTGCATAGACACACAACAATTAGACATATAGGACTCCAGTTAAGTTAATAGAATTCTTGTTATTATACGTAGCAGCAGTGGTATCAGTAATGGTAGCAGCAGCAGCAGCAGAGAAAAAGCACTGGTGGAAGTCATAAAACGAATGCTGGCAGAACGCCATTTAGCTTCAGTATCAGGGTGCAAGTATTAGTCATGCTGGCTCACTGCCATAAAGTGTTGACCTACTGAGACACTTGAAAAGAACAAAGTGATCTGTCTGTTTGTCTTTCTGGCTCAGTCTGGATCTCAAGCAACAGTGTCACTGATTCCAGTCTTGTTCACTCCTGACACATTTGTTCTAATTTCCCTTCAAAATAAGAAGAATACAGCCATCAAACTATAGATGTATTTCACTATCTGCTGCTTTCATGTTGCCCTGAAGCCCCTCAATGTTGTGTTTAACGTTTCAGGCTTTGCAGCAGGAGAAGCATCGTCTTCAGAGGAAGCTGGAGATGAATGAACTGGCATCGGGGCAGCGAGAAGCAGAGCTGGCTGCGGACTTAGCTGCCTTGAGGGCTGAGCTGGAGCGACATCACAGCCAGGGACGTGACCGGCGAAGGGATGAGAGTGAACAGCTGACTCAGTTAGCCAATCATAACCAGCGGTTGGTTGAGCAGCTGGCAGAGGTTAGTTTATTTAAGGCAGCCTGAAACCTGCATCAATGAGATGCTAAACCAACAGAGAAAATGTTTATATGATGATAAAATAAACAGAGTTCATGTGTACGTCTCTGTGTGGGAATTGTCTGTGTGTGCATGGTATCACCGTCACACGGGAAAAATGCAGGCCAGCAGGTTTAGGGAGTCACTTTTGAACAATAGTCTTTCTCAACTTAACCATCTTTTGCCCATCTAGGCTGTGACCCTGGAACACTCCTTGAGGACTGAGCTTCGTTCCCTCAGAGAAGAGATGGATGAATCAGCTTTTAGCCGAAATATCAACTTCACACAGTTAGAGAACATACAAGCAGAGGTATACTTACCAGTCACTTCTTTGTGTTTTGCACAAGTACAGTGTCAAAGCTTTCAGTGTGACAGCCCTGAACATATTATGCTATCTTGAATGCTGCGGGATAGTAGGTCAGACACAAAAAAACATTACATTTCAAACATGTCCAAATAGTATAAGACCATAATACAACATGAAAGTGAGGAGAGCTGTTTTTTTGGCTTGTGGGGCAGTCAAGTTGCAAGACTTTTTAAGTTTCCGTATGCTGAGTGTGATTTTATATAGATGAAATTAAGCGCTTTCAAAGCCTAATCAATACATATTCAAGATATGCTATGCAAGACATGCCAGTATCCATATCTCAAAGCCCAAAATCCAGTTATAAATGTATTCTACTCCAACTCAAATGAATGACTTTTATTTAGATTTCCGCCAGAAACACAACCCAACAGCTAACAAAGCGTCGTGATCTAAGCACAACAGTCATCTCAGTTACCACCTGCTTTTACCTCTTTCACGACAACCAGTTATTCACACTTTGTGTTTATCTATCTTCTTCCCCTACAGAACAGAGTTTTGCTGGAGCGGCTGTCACACATGGACGCCCGCCTAAAAGCCTCAGAGGAGGACAGTGATAGACTCCGCACAGAGAGAGACAGGCTGAGAGATAGACTGTCAGAAGTGCAAACGACACTGAGAGAGAAAGAAGCTGAGGTGAGGATCACCGACTGCCTGGTGTTTAAAGATGACCCGTAGGAAGACGAATCCTCTCACTAACAGTCACTAACACGACTCGCCTGAAACTCCTGATTTGTGTGTGTGTGCCTGTCTCTCACTGTGTGTGTGTGTGTGTGTGTGTGTGTGTGTGTGTGTGTGTGTGTATGTAGATAGCGCAGGAACAGGGAGTGGTGTTTGAGCTGCGAACCATGAATCGCTCTCTACAGCAGAAAGCTCTGAACCTGGGAGAGGAGAGCGCTCTGGACAGTACACACACACCACCTCTGTCTCTGCTTAGTGAAATTCAGCAGTCACAGGTACACACACACACACAGACACACAGACACACACACACACACACACACACACACACACACACACACACACACACACACACACACACACACAGTGCTTTTGCCGGAGAATTACCTGAACCATAACCATAAGGACTTACATTTTGTCCCCATAAGGAAGAGACAACCCCAACTGTTACCCTAACTCTAACCCAAACCTAATTCTAACACTTAAAACCAAATGTGAACCCTCAAACTGGCCTTTGAATATGTGACGACTGGCCAACGTCCCTGCTCTGTTGTTTGAAAACTTGCTCTGGTCCTCACTATGCAGCAAGTACAAGTGCACACAAGTAACTGCACTGACTCACCGAGTTTACCTTTTGCGTGTGAGCCCTAATTTTGACCCTGTACTGACATCCTTCTTTTAACAGTTTGAGACTGGTGTCCAAAATGCCAAATTTGCTTTGAAAGCACAAACACCTATGAATAATTGTTGTGTACGTCGCTCTCTCTGACCAGGCGAAAGAGGCTCTTCTGGCTCACTCCACAGTCCTGCAAGCAAGAGATGAAGAGATACAAACGCTCAGAGAGGAGGTCTGTTGAACTGTACACAACCACACACACATACAAGCAAAGAAGCATTAGTGCAATCTGACCTCAAAATATTTCACTTCTAATTAATGAAAGCAGACTTCTCCTACTTTTACCACCTGCAGTTCAAGTCCCCTTCCACTCACAAATGTGTTTTGCTAATTGTTACTTCACTCGGCTGTTCACTGTGTAGAATGATGTATGTGCATGGTTTGACGCTATAGTCTGTTTTCACATTCATCTGCTGAAGGGGAAACACCCCTCTGTGCTCGCCTTCAGTCCGAGTTTATGATGTGCACATATAAGAGATTATTTTGTGACATCACTAGTAGTTTGGAGCCAGTCATGGTTCAATATACAACTTACACCAATGTGATGTGGAAAGCAGAAACTTGGCATTACAACGTCTGCCTTTCAATTTCACACACTGCAGCTGCAGTCTCAGCGAGAAGAGCTGGAGTCTTTGAGGGAAGAAATCAAGCCATTTAGAAGCAGTCCTGACATGCCGAGCTACAGGTAACTGTACACAACAATAGCATTTGTCAGTTTGATTTGAAATCATCTCATCTCATTTGATTAATGTTTCGGTAATCATCACGTCAATGTCCAGTTCCCTAGAGAGTGAACTGGCCACTGTGCGCCAGGAGAAAGAGTCACTCACTCAGCAGCTTCTCAACACCATCAAACATAAGGTGGCTCTGTCTCAAGAGCTGGAAGCCTGGCAGGTGAGCGTGTGCCTGGGTATAAAATGTTAAATCATATCCTTTGGCAACATGTTTAAAATAGTGTGTAAGCAGGATATTATTTTTCCATCTGAACCTTTCATCTTGCTGCAGGAGGACATGCGGTTGGTGATCAATCAACAGGTGCTGCAAAGGGAGGAGGAGAGACAGAGGGAAAGACAGCAAGAGAGAGACTACGCCGGAGGACTCCAAAGAAGCAAGTCTTTAAGAGTGAAGGGGGAAGGAGGGAAAGGATTCTTCTCCTTCTTCAAAGACATGTAACTGAGACATGTCAGCAGTGGACAGAATATCAGCCTTTAGCTTTGCCACTGTGAACTTACGCTGCTAGATAACGTACACTGTAAGGGGACGTCAGCAAGTGAAATGTTTTCAGACCTCATATTTGAATATGTTTGTATATATATGTACAGTATATCATTAATTTCAGTTTTTAGGACTTTATATTAAAAACTTAAAGCCACCGTGTCACTGCTGGGCATTTTTCACCAAAGCATCTTATCACCGAATCTGTGTTCACACAGATTGCAAAGACAATTTTAGACTTTGACTTTTAGTCCTGCAAGGTCCTTTGTTAATAGCAAAAATAATGATCAGCGGAGCAATGAATGCACAGTTCTGTATCTATGTATCACAACAAAAGCACTCAAAGCAGTAACTCTGATAGAAATAACATCTTTAATAAATCAAGTCAAAAAAAGACAGTCATTCCCTTCCACTTCTCTCCATGCTTATATTACATCATGTATAAATAATACATATGCAACACTTTGTATGTTAGATGGGACTGGGAATGCCCAGAAGCAGCGTGAGTAGTGCAGGTTGCATACAGGTCAGTGTTTCTATCTATATACATACAGTACAGTCCTGGCTCGTTAGAGTCAGTGCAGTGCTACTCTCACATCCCTCAGCTGGAGGTGAGTGTGTATGGAGCAGCACCTTTTCTCTTACAGTCAACAGGCTGTTTGTTCATGTGTGAAGTCTGGAAAAAAAAGTGGACATAATCACTTACTCCTATGCACAGCAGATCATACTGCCATTTTGTCATGATTTCACCCATTTTACACCTCTGTTGACCACTTCGTTGTCAGACTGATCCTCTTGGCGTTAGTTTGTGTGAGCGAGTCCCCAGATTTAGGAGACAGATGCATTGATGGGCTATGCTAAATAACCCCCCCCCCCAGTAAAAACAGGAGGCTGATATGGGCATTGAGAGAAGAATAATGTGAATTTGGTCATTTGTATGACCTATCCCAAGCAGGTTTCCTGCTGCTATTGCCTACAAGTTAATTTAAAAATTCTGAATGTAAGCCAATGGCTGCCTAGAAGAAAAGAAAGTATGCAACGGCAGAACGGTCAAGTACATGAATTATAATTAATGGGTTAAAACACAAAAAACACTCCTCTTTCGCAATATACTCTATATATACATGACGTTTCTCTATGACTACCTACAGTATAAAACTTTGATTTATTTTCAGCTTTCAGTACAGCGTGCCTCTTATCCCTTCTGTTTCCATTGTCCAGAGGGTGATGTGCAGTCTGGTTTCAGGGGGACAGGAACACATCTCCAGTCTCAGCTGATGAGCCCCTCGAAATGTTCAACCATTTCTCCTTTGTGATCCTTTTGTCACACAATCAAAAAACATCACCTCAGTTCTGAGAGGTAGGTTGCGAGATGAGATGCATCGATTTAAGGAAACATTTTGGGCTTTGACAGCCGAACAATCCACGACACTCCGGTGGTTCGTAGGAAGCGTTTTAGTGAGGCTGAGAAACCTTGGAAGATCGTGTTAGTACGGAGCCTCTGAAACAGGTCTCTGGATGGATGTCCTGATGGCGAGTTGTAATTCCAGCAGGGGTCAGTGGAGGATTATCCCACGTTGACGCCAAGGCCCACCTGCAGCTTGTCCCCTCTGTGATTTACAAAGGCACCCATGATCAAGGTGGCAGGGAGCGGAGTCAGACGCTTCTCCAGCACGCCTCCGATTATGCACCGACTGTTTATCATTCCTGAATGCACACACACACACACACACACACACACACACACACACACACACACACACACACACACACACACACACACACAAAATCTCACTTGCTGTATGTTTTCTTCACAGTTTCCACTGACCAAGAAAGAAAGTTACCTCGAAACACCATGTTGGCCTCTGGGAGTTCCATCTGGTACCCAAATGAGGTTGTGGTCTCCTGCGTCCTGGTGCTGGCTTCAAACTCAACCCCAACTTGGATCTGGTGAACGAACACGCAAAAGCACATTTTCAACATGCACCTAAAGTAAATGGTGTGTTTACGCAGTATACTGGTATTTGCTGTACCTGTTTGTTGGCTCTGTGATAGTAGCTAGCATGGGCACCTCCTTTCCCAGCATTCAGCGTCGCCACCCAGTTTGGTCCTGCATGGAGAGAAAAAAGCTGAAAGGCTGCTGCTAATTCAAGAAAAAAATGGATCAGGAAAGACAGTGGCTGAATTAACTTGCATGTTTATTCACAGTTAAACTCAAAATCTCACTTGAGTACTGTCCAGCCAGAGTAAGAATTCCTCCTTCCTCTGCTCGGCCCCGATGATAGACCAGCTCCCCTCCTAACACCAGCCCAGAAGACACGCTCTGCAGGAAGTGTGCCACAAGGATGACTGCCCGAGAGAAATACACAAACACAAACACACACACACAATTATGAATTATAGCAAGCAAATATATTGATGTATTTTTATCAGGACCTGATGACTATAAATGGAGTGATGCTCAGGTGAGGCTCTTATCATTCCACCTGTCGCGTCTCACCTGACTCTCTAAGGACGTCTGGGTTGGCTACTGTCACAGCAGCGGTGAAGTCGTTCCCTCTGTACTCTGTTTCAAACTGCCACGTTACAAACTGGGACTGCTGGGTCTAAAACACCAGTGAATCAAACATTAAGACATTTGCAGCAAATGGTATTCATTTCATATCTAGTAAACGTTCGTCAATCATCTCACCTGGAGCACTGTTCTGGCTCGCACACGCTCAGTGAGATGCAGCAGAGCGTGAGCGTTCAGACTACCTGAAGAGTCCATCTCACCGATCAATGCTGGGGCATCCTAAAATGTGAGGAAGGATCAAAATGCAGCCCGTCAACTCGAAAAGGCAGCAGTGTCAACATTAATGGTACAGTAGTGGTGATACATTTTCTGTTTCATGCTTGACCTTGTCCTTGCTGTAATCATCCGACTGCAGATGCTCCACGTGGAATCGATAGTATGAAGGACTAACAGCACTGAGGTGGAGAGCGTGACTGACCTGGAAGCAAGCACATACGTCATACACACATGTACAAGATAAGGCACTATAACATTTTAAAATGTAAATTCACACTCTCACTATCTTTACATACAGTAAATTGTCTGAATGTAAACTGATGCGGGTGGAAGAGTCACCTTGAAGAAGCTGCTCAGGGTTTTATTGAGGATCATCTTGACTCCTTCAATCTGCTGAGGAAACACATCTGTGGAGAAAAGCAGAGAAACAGTCAGATAAAAAAAACCTCTTACATCATTTTGATTAATTCTCATAGAAAATAATAATAATTTCTCGGATTGAGGAATTATGTGTAACTTTTTACTGGGTCACAAAAACCATTACTTACACATCTACAGTCATAAAAATATACTTTTACACATTATTTTGGGAGAGCAAACTGCATGTAAAATTTGAGGTCAATGTAAACATACACAGTGTTCCACCAGCATATATCGGCATTGCTTTTGTCACAGCTGGCAGTCAATGTACCTTTAAGAAACAGTTGTAGCTTCAATAAAATGTTGGCTTTTATACCACACGAAAAAGGCTTTTTGCATCAACCACACAACTGCCTGCCTACTTTCCTCTATGGCGTGCACTCCACAGTTCCTCCTTTTGCGCCAGACGTACCTTTACAGCTCCTGTGGAGAGAGTGGAAGCTGCCTGGGTTGGGTAGGCGGCCATCTCTCCTCTCCCAGCGTGGTGGACTGTCCCAATGAGCAGGATGTGCGTCCCAACGAGAGGGAGTAGGGTCCGTAGAGAAAGGCCAGTTCTGATGGCCTGGACCGGAAGACAAAGCTAGAACGCTGCCCATGTGGGCGCAACACTTCCTGCCAGGCACAAAGAGACATAGGATGAGATTTATCATGATGCAATGACATATTTATTTGTCTCACCTGCAGCTTGCAACTGCACTATTTAAAAACAGATATGAAGAGAACAGAAGCAGAGCATTAAACCTGGCCTGAAATACAATTTACAGAAACCAAAACACCTTTTCCTTGACCAAATGCAATGTATCCACAATGTTCTGACTAAAAATAATATAAAAGAAATTTAAAGGTGTGTTATTGTACGAACACCTAAACTCACAGACATAAAAAAATGCAAACGAAATTAAGAACAAAAGCTTATATTTTACACTTATTTTGCTCGTTCTTTAAATTGATTTGTATTGGATTTAAAATTACAATAAGAAGAATGAGAATGATTGTGTGCATCATGCAAGGCTGGCTGTTGTTTTCATGTGCAGGTGCAGCAACTCCGTTAGCTAGCATGACCTTAGCATCGGCAGAACCAGACAGATAATGTGCGCTTGTTCATTGCTTACCTACTTCCGTTGTTGTCGAGAGAGGTTAAAATCCTGAGCGGAACTGAGGATCGCACATCAGAAAAACTGTCAGGTGAAATATGTAGGGATAAACTAGTAATACACGGAGATAATTAATGCTGGGATCAACTGATGCTGCAAATAGCTCCCTCCTCCAGATGTGATGTGCCGCCCTGTAAATGGTCCCCCTGAAACGGCAACAGGAATCCAGCGGTCTGACAAATTATGCCTTTACAGTTAAACGTAGAAATCTCAGTGGTAACATTATTATGATAACAGTTTTACATCTCATCTATCTAACTTTACTTTAACGACATTAGCTTTGCTGTTTTGGGGCGATGAGTGTAAACAGCGTAACGTTCGTTAAATTTTGTTTCTGGACGGACTACTGTATTTGTGACACAGCGTCCAACGCAAGCTGCTACAGGTGAGATAATATTGTTGAGCTCTCTTGTGCTGCAACGCCGGGGAGCAGGGGAAGGTCAACGGCTTTATTCTACATTACAGTCAATGTATTTCTTGTTTTTCCGTCGAGACGGTTTTAGACACGAGATACGGACACTACTTACTAAAATATGAAATCACTACGATCATATTAGACCGCGAAGAAGACTGAAGACTGGTCATTGTCGCTCCCACGCGCGTCTCTTCCTCTCGCATACCGACTGTAAAAGGGGGCAGATTTCGAGGCAAATCTCTGGAAACTTGACTTTTTGTGTCCCCCTCGTTGCCATTCGAACGGGACATGTCTCCTTCGCGGTCCATACTGTTGGTGGGAGAAGGGAACTTCTCATTTTCTGCCTGGGTGAGCCAGTTCTGCTCTGAAACAGAGACCAGCATCACGGCCACTTGCTTCCAGCATCAGGAGGAGGCACTGCGGCACGAAGGCGCAGCCACTAACATTCAGATCATCAAGGACTCGGGTACGAGTTTGTGAGTAATTTTCATCTTTGTACTAAGCTGTGTTCTGCTGCACTACATGTGTTGCACACTTTTTCCTGTGTGTGATCAGGTGGAGCGGTGCTTTTCGAGGTGGACTGCAGAAAGCTGGGGGAATGCGCCCCTCTCCAGGACCGAGTGTTTGACCGTGTGGTGTTTAACTTCCCTCACTGCGGCAGAAAGAGTGGCGTTAAAAAGAACAGAGAACTTCTTAAAAAGTTCTTCCTCAGGTATCACTGCATCATAGCACAGAGGCTGATCCATTCACAGCATTTTCTGTTGTTTCTGGCATCCATTAACATAATCTCAACTCAAGGTCAATTTACTAGCTTTAGGTTTTAGTGGCATCTCACTGTCTTCATCAGCAGATGGTCAGTTTGGACCTTGGAAGACTGTTTTTTTCTTTGTCAAAGTCAGTATGCTGACCGCTGTCTGTGTCTCCAGTTGTGTTGAGGTGTTGGCTGAAGACGGGGAGGTTCATGTTTCCTTGTGCAACGGGCAGGGTGGGACACCAGTGGACAACCCCAAACGAGAGTGGCACAACAGCTGGCAGGTGGCCTCAATGGCAGCAGAAGCACACCTACTCCTTACGGACGTCCGTCCTTTTGAAAGTGAGAAATACCAGAGCTACAAGTGCACTGGATACAGGTAAGGAGTAAAGGTGAGTGTTATGGTGTATAAATAGAAGCAGCCCTTTGTGTGTGTGTGTATTTGCATACTGACGCTGTGTAATAATGGTGTTACTGTTGCACAGGAGCCAGGATAAGGGCTTTCATGTGGAGAATGCTTTGCTCCATGTGTTCACTCGCAGCCTCCCTTACACCTCTGCTCAGATACTTAAAGTGGAAGAGGCTGTTGAAGGAGAGAAAGTCCAGTACAATATACCAGCCGAGCTCAGTGATTACATGTTCAGGTACAGTAACACAGACACTCTGGTGCTGTTTGAGTATTAAGCCACCAACGCAAAAAAAAAAAAAAAAAAAAAAAAAAAGAAGTTATGCAACCACAAGCTTCCTGTCTCTTTCTTTCATCAGGGGATTTCTCTGCTCAGGGTCTGTCCACCCTGTCAGGTTGGTACAAGATTTTCTTCTTGAAGGACTGGGAGAAAAGTCGTCTGTCTCCATGACGACAGAGACCTTTCCCTTCCTCCTCACGGCCAAACAGCTGCAGGCGCACTGCTGTGATGTCAACGGTACACACTGCTACTGGATCCACCTCCTTCAGAAAGACCTCAACTCTGACGCTCACACCCTTACAGACAAAGCGAAAGAGCCGTTGGCGGTTTTGGAGAGTCAGGGACGCACAGACGCACCAGATGCTCCATCAGCTACACGTGTTACTTCAAATAAAGTTGACAGGGTGAGGAGCAATGGGGCTGAGAGCTTAAGGTCTGCATGCTCCCTTGATATTGATCCTGAAGGGGAAAACTGTCTTTATGCGCTGCGTCCATCGCTGCTCCCGCAAATGGAAGGGCTTCTAAGTAAAAAAGAAGAATTGACAGTGCGGGGGAGTAATGAAAGTGTTGAGATTGAAGGACAGAAGAATGAGGGGTCTTGTGGTGGCTGTAATGGTGTTACCAGCTCATTATTGGGCATTAGTGGTGTAGTGTTCAGAAATGTGTCCATCAGCCTCTGGGCTCTGCCTTCCTTTCATGAGCTTCTCCTCAGAGGTGTTTTCCCCTCAGAATGTAAGCCCATAAAATTTCTTGGACAAAGGCTGGAAACGCTGCTCACTCCCTATGGGGTCTCCCTGGTCACAGAACAGGGAGGCCTGCGTCTGATGGCGCAACCAATGGGTTTGGTTGGAAGGGTGTTTGCAGGCACTGCGTGCGACAACATGAGCCACGTCAGTGTCACTGTGTCTCTAAATTTGGACCTCCTCGCCGTGCTCCTGTTCTCACTCCCTGACTGGCGGCTGCTGTGGTCACATGACCCACGTTTTTTAAAAGAGTTTAGTCTCCGCCCATCACCAGGGGAACCTTTCCACCCATTCTCCCTGTTCCCTGAGCACATCAGCTTTGACATCAGCTTCTGGACAGGGCCGACGTGGGAGGAGAGGAAGTTCCACGCTGTGATCAGAGAGGCCAGTTGTGGCACCGTGGAGCAAGTTAAACTCATCGACGCATTCTCACACCCTGACCTGAGCCAGACCAGTTACTGCTACAGACTTACCTACCACACACATACACACGCTTTGTCACACACACGAGCCCTCCAGTTTCATAAGCACCTGGAATCCTTACTGTCGTCTCGGCTGCAAGTCACCATCAGGTAACTTCATCAGAATCGTAGGAGGAACAGGAGACATTATAATTACAGTTGTAACCGCTTAGCAAATTCCAATCTGCAAAACTGTTGAACAGTGTTTACAGTAGTTGAGGCATTGCTTGTTGAAGTATGTATTTAAAATGTGATTGGACCTCTCAGTATCTGTGTGTTTAAATTATCATACAATAA
This sequence comes from Chaetodon trifascialis, assembly GCF_039877785.1. Lineage (NCBI taxonomy): Eukaryota > Metazoa > Chordata > Actinopteri > Chaetodontiformes > Chaetodontidae > Chaetodon > Chaetodon trifascialis. The sequence goes on along the minus strand of NC_092071.1, from coordinate 13,493,147 downwards.
ACTTGTTATTTAACACGTTTGTGGTCTACTGAGAATCATTGTAAAATAAGCATGTTTTCTATGTAAAATCAAAGTATCAAAGTGTTCAGCTGACTTGCCCTGCACTGACTAAAGACTCCAGGTTCTGATTCATTGGAAATGTATTGATTGAACACTGTGTCTTTACTGTATTTCACCCATCATAATGACCAAGTTAGTAGTTCTTTCCAACAAACTAATCAGGGGCTGCACACAGGCTCCTGTGCATTGTTCCTTGTTCATCTTAAGAGTATTTTGATTCATTCAAATTAGTCATGTACTGTGCAACAGGTAATTTGTGGGGGTAACAAATCCCTCTTCTATTGAGAGATTTTATATAAAAGACAACCAAGCCTCAGCATCTTCAAGTTTTTTCTCCTAAAATAAGGACAATATTTTTAAAACTATATTTAAAACTATATAGATGACATCAACAGCTGAGAGCAACCCCTTTTGTTACATTTTTGGCGGCTCAGAACCATTCATACAGACCAAAGTCGCTGGAAAAGTTATTAAGTTTTGCTCGAAGGCTTTGACACAGTCTGTGATGAGAGCTGTCAATAACCGGACAGCGACGAAAATGAACGAAGTTCGACTCGGGTGCAGCGTCGGGAAAATATGGCGGCCAAAGCGCTTCGGCAGCGAACCAGGCGAGGCAGCAAGCAAGATGCAAACAACGTGAACGTCCCCGCCGAAGCTCGGCCACCAAAAGAGGAGAAAAGCGGCGATGACAGTAAAGTCACAGAGACTCGACAAGAGTGAGTATGAGCCAGGAGAAAAGAGGCAAGACTCGTCCGTGTTCTGAGCTCCATCCCCGAATCTAAATGACAGCCTGAGCGGGGGAAGCTAGCTAGCTAGCTACTTTGAAACGTTAAGTTTCGGTCATAACATCACCGCAACAACGATTAATAAGTCCACCTAGCAGCCTACAGGACCGTGTGTTCGCAGCAGTTTGAACTATTAAGGCTGTGAAATTGTGTTTCCGTCCCAAAGCTAACTAGTTGCCTCGTTTATGTTTTAGCAGAGCAACGTAACGCAGTTGGGTTACCTGTTCATCTTCATTCATTCACCCTAACTGTCACACCGTCACATTTATGATAGCTCACAACCAGAGGGTCGACTCCTGCCCGGCGCACATAAAGCTTTATTTTAAAGTAGTGATTGGTGCCGTTGACACGATGCTGAGATGTTTTGAAAGAATTTTGCGACAGTTTGTGGGATGACGTGTCATAACAAAACATAACGTGAGGATCAGCGCTAAGCTGCCGCTGAGACGACTAATCTTACTAATCTGGTGGTGGGTGTGAACAGGAGGAAACACTGCAAGACACAAGGGGGAGACTATGTTAGCACTGTTACTGTAAACACTGACGAAGTGGAGTTACGGTACAGTTTAAGTACTTATAACAAGTTCACAGCTGTCCACATCTGGGAGGTAAATAATGATAGCATTGCTCCAGTGATAATGTGATGTCAAGCAGCTGTTATTGTGATTTATTTAAATTCTGTCTTCAGCAAGCTACTTATCGTCAGCACTGTTAAAAACCACAAATGACATAACTATTGATTTTGGATTCAAGGATTTAGAGGTTTAGTTGACACTTTCACTGAACAGCACACAAACAGTTTTGTGAAATACAATCTGGTATCATGATAAAATGTGCAGTGTCACCACTGTAATGCAAAGCAAATAATACAAGTTTTGTACATACTTGACAGAATGGTGGGGGGGGGGTCTAATTGGAAATGGCCTAGACCTTGACCAGTCCAATTAGGTCTGTGCTGATGTAAATCAAGACATGTCTATATACCTGTATGATAATATTATGCATGAAAACATTATGCTGTACTACCAATAAGAGTAATACAAACAGTGATTTTCACAGTAATTATGTCATCAAGAAATTGATATAACATTTAGATCTGAAAACGACAACAGACACATCGCTGAGAAAACCAGAACTGGAAGAACTGTCCAACTGTATAAAATATTATCATCTTAAATGGGCCTTTTGATTCAGTCAGTGTTCGTTCTCAGACACAGTTCAATGGTGTTTTCTCTGTAGGACAGTCTTTCAGTCCTGAGGGCTTGTCCTTATTACAAGGACAAACCCTCTGCTGTGAGCTGACATTTATTTTGTGTTCCAGCAAACACTTAATTTTTGTAATGAAGGGCATGCTAATTAACCAGCTCTGAAATGATTACCATAATTGGGATCTTAATTGGTGTTGTATTAAGAGCAGGTGCACTGGAAACATCAATCAGTTACATGTTAAACCACATTAAAAAGAAGGTTTGTTGAAAGACCATTGTGCAGGCGGGTGGGCTGTCTGCTTCAGATGACTAATTAGCCTGTTTAAGATCAAGGTCATTTTCTATTTGATATGCGCAAAGCAGACAGGATGCACCATTTAAATCCATTGAAGTTTAATCTAAGAGCCCAGCATTTTGAAGGTGTTTGATACATTTTGATGCTGCAATTGAGTTTGATAATAATGCATATATTGTTGAAGGATATGTAACAACTGTGTGTCTTTTTATTTTTTTAAATAGGTCAATAAGTCGTGGAGGGCAGGTATGGGCTCCAGAAGGTTCAACTGCATTCAAATGCCTGCTCTCTGCACGTTTCTGTGCTGCTTTGCTCAGCAATATCTCAGACTGCGATGAGACCTTCAACTACTGGGAGCCTGTGAGTGCTGTACATGCTGTCATTTATGAGCCCTCTGGTGATTTTTGAATATCTGCCATGTCAGAATAATCTCTCTCTTCTCTTTCTTTAACTGTTCATGTGTGCAATTGCTGTGGTGGCTGTTTGGACAGATGCACTACCTGCTGTACGGCACAGGGATGCAAACATGGGAATATTCTCCATTGTACGCCATCAGGTCGTACGCTTACTTATGGCTACACGCTCTTCCTGCTTGTTTGCATGCCCATGTTCTACAGACAAACAAGGTAACTGTTCCAAACGTGCTCTCATTTTAACATTTGTTGCCGTTGGTATTTTAAATGACTTTGGTGTCTTATATCTATGTCTGTTATGATTATGTTGCAGGTGTTGGTGTTCTACTTTGTACGATGTGTGTTAGCATTCTCCTGCTGTGTCTGCGAACTCTATTTCTACAAGTGAGTTGATAAACTAAGTGTTTTTCCATATTTATTAGACTGTATAGATATCTGTATGTACGTGATGTGGAAGTTAACCATGTGGTTCATTTGTGTGTTTGACACAGGGCAGTTTGTAAGAAGTTTGGTTTGCACGTGGGCCGTCTGATGTTGGCATTCCTCGTCCTGAGCACGGGAATGTTCTGCTCGTCTGCAGGTTGGCCACAGATGTTTTTCTACCTTCACACGATATATATCGTCCTATTGCACAGCCCTAGCTGCCCTTTCTGTTAGTTTTTGTCATATATACATATTAATATTTAACTCTTGTCCACCTTTCTAACTGATTCTGCTTCTTGTCTGCTGATCGATCCTCTTCTTTTGTTTTTTCTCCGCAGCATTCTTGCCTTCCTCTTTTTGCATGTACACGACACTGGTTGCCATGACGGGGTGGTTTCAGGATTCACCGCCGTTAGCCATTATGGGCGTGGCTGCCGGTGCCATTGTTGGATGGCCGTTCTCTGCTCTGATCGGGTAGGGTGATGAAACTAAAATGCCTATTTGTCCAGCAATAGGCAGACTTGTAAAAATGCATTACTCCTAATACAGCTTTGGCTTATTTCCTCTGCAGCCTTCCGATTGCCTTTGACCTGTTGGTGTTAAAGAGGCAGTGGAAAAGTTTTATTGTCTGGTCAGCTGTTGCTCTGCTTCTGCTGCTGGTGAGAAAATAAAAGAATGCACATAAAACAAATAAGGCTTTAGGCCTTACATATTACAGCTGCAGTGTTTGTGGAAGTGTTCATCATTATTGCAGGAATATAAAAGGGTATTACATTATGTGCCATATTGAAAATAACATAACATAGACAGAGTAAATACTCACTGTCTGGTTTGAAATATTTAGATTTTTTTGACGAAGTACTGGGGCCATTCACTGTCCCCTTTTGTTTGTCCTGTGTGTCTTTCTCAGGTTCCCTTAGTGGCAGTGGACTCTTTCTTTTATGGCAAACTGGTCATTGCTCCACTCAATATTCTACTGTATAATGTCTTCACACCACATGGACCTGATCTTTATGGTAACATGCAAGAGCTCACATCATTAATGTGTCATTTTGTTATCATGATCAGTTACAAAAAGCAGAATTCTCAGGGGCTCATGCTCCCTCAGGTTATCTCTGCTTTGTCTTTGTCTTATTTTACGTGTGCAGTGTGCAGTACAGAATGTTTTGGTATAGCTTTTATGCATGGACAATCTCAAACCACACCAAGAAAGCAGTAGAAGATTTTACAAGAGCTGATCAGTCAGTTAGAGCATCTGCAAGCTGAACGTCATTCTACATTTAAACACACTAATAAAATTTTTTTAAATTGTGTCTAAAGACAGTGAAGGTGTATAATGCTCAGAGCGATTACATGTTTGGGGTATTATACTGATTGTTTGGCTGATGGATCGTAAATGAAAACATTATCATTTAAAGCTGCACTTTTTTCCTTGGACTCCAGAGGGCATACCATCATCACACTAATCCTATCTTTGTGTGCCAGTAGGTTGTTTTATTCTCCACAAACTTGGCAGGAAAAGGCTTAATCCACAGTATTGTTAGAATTAGAGTGTCCACCATCATTATTCAGTGTTTTATGTGTTCTAACAAACATCACCTCTGTGGATTTTCCCTTTTAAATGACTCTTACAATAATAATACAGTTATGATCTTGTTTTTATGATTATACTTTGCATGTTTTGTGTTTTTTTCTTTCCAGGTACAGAGCCATGGCATTTCTACTTTGCAAATGGGATCCTGAACTTCAACCTGGTGTTTGCTTTGGCACTGTTTTCTCTGCCACTCACTGCTCTCATGGAGACACTGTTACACAGGTTCAATGGTGAGGACTGACTGTGTGTTTACCGGCACTAAAAAAATAATAAATGTTGTCATTTCTCACACTTTTTTGGCAATGGAAAGGTTGTTAGTCATCTGCCTTAGCAGAGCAGTATGTGTTATAATAACAAGTATTTGGCAATGACGCACTTTCAGCTCATTGTCTTGGTGCTCAGTTTTAACAGGTTATGTCGGAAAACAGATTGAATACTGATATGATGTTATCAAGTCACTATTTATATCCTGAGTCCTCGTCAGTGTTGGCACATATGTGACATCAAAAGGCTGTAGCAAAAACAGGAAATGAATGTAATACATGTTTGAAGAGTTTATTTTTTCTGTGATGTTCCAAAGCAGCTCCTCTTGTGATTTCTTGTGTGCACACATGTTTTCTGCAGTGCAGAACCTGGGCCGTCCGTACTGGCTGACTCTGTCTCCCATGTATCTGTGGATGTTGGTTTTCTTCACCAGAGCTCATAAGGAAGAGCGTTTTCTCTTTCCCATCTACCCTCTCATCTGCCTCAGTGGGGCAGTGGCCCTCTCCTCTCTACAGGTGTGTTCTGGCTTTGGTAGCAAAACCGTGGTCTGCGTTAGTTGGCTTTATTTGTATTAGGCCCCTTTTGGTTAAATGAGCTTTTACAGATTCATTTCATTTCCTCCAGAAATGCTACCACTTCCTGTTCCAGCGGTACCGACTGGAGCACTACACAGTGTCCTCCAACTGGTTGGCTCTGAGTGCAGTTGTGGTCTTCGCAGTGCTGTCACTGTCTCGCTCTGTCGCACTCTTCAGAGGTGTGTGCACCCACAGACGCTACTCCCGCAGGTGCAAGTGCCAGGTAACAAAAGCAGCAGTTCAAGATGGATGACGTGAGGTTTTCTTTCTGTCTACAGGCTACCACGCCCCTCTGGACCTGTACCCAGAGTTCCATCGCATCGCCAAGGACCCAACTCTTCACTCAGTCCCTGAAGGCAGACCTGTCAGTGTGTGTGCGGGCAAAGAGTGGTACCGCTTCCCAAGCAGCTTCCTCCTGCCGCACAAGTCAGTAGCCAGGATTCTTACGCATGTCTTCAGTGGCTAATTAAGTATGGGAAGTGTGTTTTGTCATTTCTAGGTGTGACTGTGACTGAGTTGCTGATAGTTTCTCTTCCCAATCTCCAGCTGGCAACTGCAGTTCATTCAGTCTGAGTTTAAAGGGCAGCTGCCTCAGCCGTACGCCTCTGGGCCTCTGGCCACACAGATCATCCCGGCTCATATGAACGACCAGAACCTGGAGGAGCCAACCAGATATGTGAGTCACTCAGACACGTGTGAGTTTGTTGACATTGTAGGTAATAATAGTTGCATTTTAATAAGAATTTCTGCTCTGAGCAGGTCGATTTACGGCAGTGCCACTACTTAGTAGACCTAGACACAGACGAAGAGACGCCACTTCAGCCACGCTATTCAGCCAACAAAGAGGAGTGGAGCGTCATCGCCTATAAGCCTTTCCTTCAAGCATCAAGGTATTTTCCCAGATGCATGTTTGACACAGAGAAAAAAAGCATGTCTCCCAAATCTAAAGGGCCAGAATAGAGACCCGAAAAAATAGTATCCTCTCAGCAGTCTTTTAATGGAAAATGTTTCTCCCTCAGGTCGTCTTCTCTCTTTAGAGCGTTCTACATCCCGTTCATATCGGACCATCACACCACCTACAGGCGCTACGTCATCTTAAAACCGCGGCGGCAAAAGCAGCCTCGTAAGCGGACCCACGGCTGACCTTTGAACCTCGGCCTGACCCTGATTACAAAATCCTAACGAGAAATCAATCACTTCCCCTCAAAACAGCTGGTATTTGTGTGTGTCCTTGTCTCAATGTGTGCGTGATTGTTGGGTGTGTGTGTGCATGCATGTGATTTGAAGTATTTGTCTCATGAAACATATGGCGATATCGGACCCTTTAAGGACATTGCGTCTGCTTTTGGGTGTGTGTGCGTGTCTGTTTGTGGAGAGAAAATTGTATGTATGCAGGTGTGTTTTGCAGGTATCAGCTGGACCTGTATGTCAGCATTTTATCTGTGTGTGCGTGTATTTGTGTAAATGAATGTCTTACAGTGGATGTACACTACAAGATTCCACATGTATTTCCCAGGTCAGGCCTTTATACACAAATGTAAGTGTTTTTCTTTTCCTACTTCACTTGAAAATGTGGCCTGAATATTTACCTGAGAAATCTTGCAGTGTTTGCTCGTCCACACTTGTCCACTTATTATCTTCCTGCGTGCTCTGTTGGGTGTGAGCGCTGGAGGAGAATGAAAGCGAGCGCGTGTTATTAATTTAACTTGGAATGTTAATAAAAACATCATTGACTGTGATATACAACCCTCCTGGTTTTTTTTTTTTTGTTTCTTTTTTATTGAGATGGTAAAGTCACTGCAGCGTACGCAGACAGTCAATTCTGATCTCATTTTATTTGAAGATGTAACAAACATACAAACCACTCTCGCTTACAGGAGAGATGTCAAGACATTACATATTCTGAATAAATAATAGCAATGCTATATTTTATCATTCTCTACAATATCATGCCATTGCTGTGGTCGGGCTGCAGGCACTCAAGCTCAGTTTACTGTATGAGCCACCTTTCCACTTGCTAGCATTGTTTTTCAGCTGTCTTCGATTCACTCAAAAGGAGACAGAAAGCCATTCATAAGTAAGGGAACGATCAATCAATGAAAATGAAAGTTCTGGACATCTTACAATTTAAGGCCATGTCAAAACACACTTGCAGTACGTGAAAATATCCAGCCTTCGCTCCATCAAGCATGTATTGATTTATTGTGTCTTTAATCTGAGGTAGCCTGTTTATATCAGGTAAACAAGGGTGTGATTAGAACAGTATTTTCAGGCACAGCAAACAGAAAGGTCCAAGACCTCAACAGTTGTCCTACCAAGCAAAGGCAGCATGACAAGGCCATGCAAGTAGTCTACAACACACTGTCAACACAACTTAGGATCAGTCATTACACATCTGAGACACGCCAAGCTATTAAATCATTTCATTGTGAGTTTTAAGTTGCCTTCTTTACTGGGTTTATTCCCAAAGCTGGAGGATAAACTGCCTCTGAAGGCCCTCAGATTCCCTGTGTGGACATTTGTTTGTGGTAATGTACTTGGTAATTAGTCATTTTTCCTTTTCAAGTGATATTTTTCATCTGCCGAGGGACAGCAGATTCAAATTAGCTGCTGCTGGCGTGTTTTTCTGACAGCTGCACATCACAAAACAATGACTTCAAACTTGTGTCTACACTGCAGGAGGGCCAGTGAGAAAAAAATAATATAATGTCCTCACTTGCTTTGAATTCCTTAAAAGGCTTCAGAAACATACGGTACAAACATTTACAACCATGAACGTGCAACAGTTTTTTCCACTTTCTGTCATCCCAGTCCAGAACCACACACACTGACACACACACACAGAGTAAAGTGGATCAGTAGTTTTCTCTGTTGATCCAGTCTTGCTCATTGAAGTATCTCCCTCTGCTATCTAGAGTCAGGCCGTTTCTGTAGCAATCCAGATTTGCTTGGTAGGATTTCCGGTTCCCGTAGGTCCCGAGGCTGGTTTGGTAAGTGTCCTCCTTGCCGTTGGTGATGTATGTCTGATAGAGATCGGCCTTGACCGTGTGACTTCCAGACCTCAGTTTGGGATCATAGAGGTCACTCCGACCTCTCATACTGCCATCATACGGTCCATGATCCCCATACACACTGCTGCCATAATGCTCACTCTTTGTCGTGCGACGACCTAGACTCCTGTCATAAAACTCTCTTTGCCCGGAGCTGCCCAGACTGCTGTCGTTCAAGTCCCTCTTTCCTGAGCGGCCCAAGCTGGTGTCATAGAAGGTGCCACGGCGCCCAAGGCTGAGGTCATTGAGGTCCAAGTTGAGGAAGCAGCTCTCTGTGCTGGCAAGTGTTACAAAGCCGCTCTCTGTGTCCCGACCCCCCAGGTTGTCGTAGTCACCTGTTGGTGTGTCGGGGGAAGAGCATAAAAAGGAGGTGTTTTTGGTGTGCGGGCGAGCTGAAACCAGGTCATCGTCCTTCTGGGCACGAATGACGTTGTAGACGTCAGTTGGAGTGGTGCTGGGGCCGAGGCCCTGCTCTGTCTGGCAGACTTCTGATTTCTGCTCTTTCCTCCTCCTATCTCACACACAGGGAAGCATAAATGACACCTCAAGCATTAACATAGAATGTTTACAAGGCACTGAGGATGTAACAGATTCAATAGTTTATTATCTCTTTGCTGGAGACCTCCATTGTCATCCAAAAGAGATCAGAAACACGTTAATGACCCACACCTCTGCACTCTGTGACATATTCCTTCATTATGATGAACGCGAGCGCTTTAGTTTGTTTTTAAACCATCTCCACGTGTCATCCTGCTGCCGTACTCACTAGCAAGTATCAATCCGCAGTTGGAAATAGTCCCCACCAAAAGCACTGTTTTCCCTTTTTTGAGTAACGTTTGCTAAAAACTACAGAGCCCAGCGGTCTCAGGAAATTTCACAGCTCTTTTAAAAGTTGAAACTGGACATTTGTGATTTTTGCTGATTTCAAAGATTTAGTCCTCAGCTGGAAAAATGCTCTTGGAGGTGAGTGCCACAGACTCAGTCGGGAGGTCAAGATATGAAACTGAAACGTTGTCGGTTTTGGTCTTTTCGTGGAATTTGTTAACAGCAATGAAATTGTTTGGGATCCTCACCGTCTGACGAGCAGCTTGAAGCAGCAGACTCCGATCACTGTCAGTAACAGCAGTATCAGGGGAATGGTGGGAATGATGATGTAAACCAAATTCAGAGCTAAAACAGAGACAGGGATGAAGACAGTGATTGACATTCAGTGACTGTCGTGCAGGTGTTTGGGTATGACAGCATCAGAGTGGTGAGCGGGTCGGTCAACCTGTACTTCTGTCCTGGTTGTGGTCGCTTGGGTTCCATGGCAGCACGGATGAAGGGAAGACATCTGCAATGAAAAGCATCCATGATGTTTGATCCGTCTCACTCTTCATTGACAGTGTCAAATGTGTTTGACCAATCATACTGAGCACACTTTACTTGTTTGAGTGGAGTTGGGAGAAGGGGAAGGGTCCAGTGGCTTCTCTGTGGAGAAAATGCATCACGGTCAGCAACGTATTTTCAGAGTGTAAGTATGTAGAAATACTGCGTCAGTAGTACCCGCAGTGTATTTGCAGATGAAGTTGTTCTTGGTTTCGCAATTGTCGTCGTTCCACTGGAACATGTAAGGCCCCCCAAGACCAGGAGGAGCGGATGGTTGGTGATACATCACCACACACACCTCATAGCCGCATGACGGCTCATCCCAGTGCCAGTTCCTACAGCAAACACACACACGAAGCACACACACACAAATCACTCTTTCTCAAAGTTGCTGTAATGGAAATCTTTACAAAACACACAAATTAAAATGCAGTTAAATAGTCCTGATGACACCATGAGTATCAAAGTATTGAAAGCTGTGAAATACTGCAAGCTGGCATCAAATGTTTAGTCAGGTTTCATAATCACATTCAATTATTGTTTCATCATATTAAACTTTGATTAATTGCTAGTTTTAAGCTGTTTTATGTTGGTAAAGTTATTGTACAGATGGTTGTTTTTTGACAGTATTAGAGGTAGTCCAACAATTCAACCTGGCTGACATATGTTAGTCTATGATTAGTCTATATTAGCTTAGTGCAGATATATCTGTATCCCCGTATTTGTCGGCCGATAAATAATAGGATGTTTCAGTGCAGACGTGGCAAAATGCATTAGGGGCAAGTTAGAAACAAGGGATCATTATAAAAAATGTCTGTTCACGTGGTGTGCTTTTTTGAAAACTGACAGTCAGCTAATATATCAGCAGATTTCTTACTCTCTCAAAATCAATATCGATGTAAGAATAAAAAAAAAAAATCAGCAGTAACTTTATTATAGAGACTTATCATTTGAAAATTTTGGCTTCTTAAAAAAATCTGATGTTTTTTTGGGAAAAAAATTCTCAAAGAATTTTATTATTGATTTTTTTTTGGGGGGGGGGGGGGTGCTGAAATTCAAGTACTGTATCAGCAGTGCATGTGAGGAAACACCCTCCTTCAGCACACATTCCTCATCATACAACCAGCCATTTGATATTTCACTTCATTGCTCTAAAATTCACTTTTGACTCCTTGACCCTCTGGATAGTAGCCACCCACCTAAACGTGGACTTGCTGCCGTCCAGCCAGTAGTACTGCTGGGAGCAGTCTGAGCTGCTGTCCTCGTCTCCATGGTTACGGCGGAGACCGATCCAGAAGTCTCCATCAGTCGGGCGGAGCTCTGTGATGAGCTGCTCTATGATCTTCTGCTCAGATGCCGACTCCACGCTGAGCAGCTGCCCTCCGTCACGTTTGCAGGCGAGCTCTGCCTCCACAAAGTTCAGCCTCCGCCGGAGCTCGGAGAAGTAGGCCAGCTTGTAGCACGGCCTCCCTTTTCCTGCCTTGCACACACGTTGACCTGCAACCACACACATGCTCCTGTTTAAACCAGGTGGATATCACAAGCATCAGGTAAACAGTCAATGTTAGAGCACTGACAACAACAAAGGACCTCACTATGGGAATTATGGGAGTTCTGAACCCACAATTACAGACATAGAGTTCGTTTGGTGATGTTAGTTGGTGTGTTGCCTACCTCTGGCTTCGAATATATCCGCTTCAAGAGCCAAACATCCAGCATGGAGTCAGGAAGGCAGACCATGAGGAAACCAAACAGATCCACAATTGAATCAAGAGTCCATGGCTGTGGGCTGTGTTGTGTTTTTTGTGTGCAGCTTACCTGTAATGAGGCTTGTGGCTGCAGATGGATCAAAACATAAAAGCAATAGATGACAGAGGATTGTGAGCAGGTCCATGTTTGTCAGTTGTAGTCAGTTCACCACCACCTCTCGTATTTTAGTCTTTTTCATTCCGCTGTCTGCTCATCAGTGGAGCCCAGGTGAAACCAGATCAACTCTGAGCTGTAGCTTCAGGTGGAAGAAAATGCTCTCAAAAGGCTGAAATTTCAAAGAGAAAGCTAAAGAAATGCTAAAGGGGCAAATCTCCTGTCCCGTCTGCTGGAAGAGAGTGTGTGAGACAGAAGGAGGAGCAGGGAGGGGAGGAGAAAAGACTGCGTATGTTTGGGAGGGGGCTGTAATCTGTTAAGAGCAGTCTTAATGATTGGAAGAAAAGGCTGCATCGATCGCAAGACATCTAATCTTGCAAGTGCATCTCATCGTAAACGCTGACAAGAGGCAGATTTCACTCCTTTCTTTATTACTTAAGCTTTGGTATTACCATTACAAAAGTGTTACATGAAAACGATCTCCTCTAACTCAATCATGGATCTTTCAAAATATTCCTCTCAGGTCCATCTTTAAGGAGTATTGCAGCGCTCGTCCCTTATTGTGTTTCACTGCAAAGCAACACTGACATCTCCAAGAGGAGGGACCAGGTCTATACTTTTTCTTTCCTCTGTTATTAAAGCTTAAACGTTTCTCTGCAACATTTAAAACAATTAAAATTAAGGCCATTTACAACAGGTGAGTAGGTAAAAACTTTAATGAATAGATATCACTGTGACAATTATTTTTAAAATCATACATTTAAATATGCTAATGATACATTATCTCTTTTTTTATAATGTCCTGAACAGACGTTTGAAGGAGAATAAACAGCTAAATAAGTATTTTGAATTTTTTCATTCTGTTAGTCTGAAAGAAGATGTGCAAAGTCTCAAAATTGACCAGCGCATGAAAAAGCAATGTTTGCACCTTAAAAAATTCAAAAAATCACTCAAAATTCAAGCAGCTTCATCATGAGTGTGTGTGGGTGTGGTTTGCTTTCATTGTCAGCGGCCATGACTTCACCTTTTCCACTGCCCGCTTCAAAACAGTGAAAAGGGCACAGACGAACACACAAACACAGAAAATCTGTCTTGGAAAATAACCAAAATCTTTGTGCCTTTGACAAAAAAACTGAAAAAATGGATGGATGAAAAAGGTTTTCAGGAACTTTAAACATCTACAGGTCTAAAATTAAGTTGTGAAATTGTGTAAACGAAGCATAAATATGTCAAATGAATCTACAGAAACAGCATTTCATGCACATTTCTATCATAACCACAACCCTAGGTATATTTTTTAAAACATTTAATTAAAAAAAAATTAATTAAAAGACATTGAAATTACTGGAATGACGTTAGTTCGATATTTTTATACAGAAACAGCAAGCAGCTGGTTAGCTTAGCACAAAGACTGGGAATGGGAAAGCAGGCCTACAGAGCACAAATTGTTTAGATAAGAATAAACAGAAGAAAACAAACTTTGTTGACAAGCTTAATTTAATCTCAGATTGTCAAATGATTCAGATGAATATTTGACATTAAAAGTTTAACAACAAGGGAGCTTCCCATCTATGTAATGGCGTCTATATAATTTCATATTAAAACATCAGCATCAGCAGAAGCCATGAATGCATGTGAGCATGACCCGCTTTTCTGAGCACAAATGGGGGAAAAGTGTATGTATGCAGTTCTTAATGGTAGTAATTTCTAAAATGGCCCATAAGGTTGATTTAGGGCTCGCAGAGAGACAGATCAGCCAGAGTTTAAACAGCAGGATGCTTCATCAGGAATATGCTGTGTGTGCTCGCGTTGAATAGGGAGTGAGGGTGGTGGGGTGGGGAGGGTGAGGCCGCCCTGAATATACTGTCTGCATGCATGCTGCTCCACCCAAACGCTGTTAATCAGTTTAGGTGTAACAGATTGTTTTCCGTCAAACGGCTTCTGGCTTTGTTTAAATTGAAGGCGGGATGTTGGCATTAGCAGGTAAATTCTGAAAAGACAACACAGACAGGTAACTGAGTCCTCCAGGACGATCCAATAAGGAATGGTCCTCGTTTTGAATTTCATCCTTGTTTACAGCCTCTGAGATCAAGAGAGGGTTTCATTCAATTAAGCCTCTCCCATTCGTCCCTCCTCTCACACAGTCTGTCTTCCTCCATCTCTGCCGCCTCCTCTCATCCCACTGATCTCCTCCCTCTCTCCCAATTAGTTAAAGGGAAACCAGATGAATGTTCCCATGGGAGGCCAGTACATCACTGACCTCACACACACACACACACACACACACACACACACACACACACACACACACACACACACACACACACACACACACACACACACTCACACACAGGGTGGGCGTTTCAGCATGTCAGAAAAACCTTACATCAATGTTGAACATTCACCACTGTTCTTTTATGTTTGGACACTGAACCAATGTGCATTAGCAGAGACATTCGCTAAATGTGTATTTTCACTGAGGCGATGCTTGACAGCCTAATGGTCGACAGATCATAGTTACACAGTAAAATAACATGATTTGAAGCCATAAACTAGCTCTGACCACAACAAATCATTCGTAATGCAATGGCCTTCTTTGTCTGTTGGCTGTAAAGACACAGCAATGAATGACAAACTCGGGTTCATTTCCATCTTAAAGCCAGAAAGAGAAAGAAAAGAACTTAATTACTCACCAAAAAAAGAACTTAACTTCCACTAAATTCAATTTGAATGATCTGAGCTGGCAGGCTGCCACACTGAGTGTCCGCATTGCGTAGACCTGCACAGGGAGCTGGAAAGGGGCCCTGAGTCACTGACCTGAGGGGGAGCTGGACAGCTACATCAGCAGAGCTCATCTATAAAAGAGTTCTGATGAAAGCTTTTAAGAGCTGTAGTAATTCCTTTCGTCGTTCCTTTTTTAAGATGGAAAATGTTTAATAGCTTGTGACTGTGAATGCACAAGCCTTGTGTCATGTGGCATTCTGACTTCAAATTATACGATAAATCACTTTTTTGTGAATAAAGGGTCCTAACTCCAGTGTGGCATAGAGACAAAGAGCAATGTGTAACTTACAAAATGCATAGACCTGATTTATTTTGTTTTAATTATGGATGCAAATGATTTGTTCCTGTCTCAGTGTTTTTCCAGATTTATATAATATGTGTGCTCGCCTACCAGGATTGTGGATGTGTGTCTTTGAGCAGACTGCTCTCACTGATTCACCTCCACACTGGTGACGTTATGAGCATTTTGATGGCGGCGGTTGTCATTTACGGGAGCTGATGTCTGGTTTGTTTGCTCGGTCAAGTTGTGACCTGGTCGAAGTGAAACTTTGAATCTGTCACAGTTCAGCTCCTTGTTTGTTTTGGCTGTGATGGTCCAAGAAAGAGGCAATGTGGATAAAATATTTATCACACAGTAATTTGTGAATAAATATAATAGAGTTTAAACAAAAAAGTGTTGTTTAGTTTTCTCTCTTTGAGAAAGAGTTTATGGGCACACAGATTTTGACCGATCCACAGTTTCTTACCTGACAATTGAAGATGAATTATCCCAGTGATAGAAAAATCATATAAATACTCAATATTGATACTGTCATAATGCTAAACTTGATGATTAAACCTTGAATTCTCCTCAGAAACATCGAGGCACGAGTTGAAGCTGATTTATTCTTTCTTTACGTGCTTGTTGACCACTGAAAATACTGAAAAAATGATGGTAAAGCACAGATAGGCATATCTGATAATTGAGATTGAGAATGTGTATCTTTTATATTTAGAACTCAAAGTCTGACAAAAAGGACTGAATGAGTGATTGGACGAGTTCAGTCATCCGTGCATCAATCAGAAAAGTAACATCAGCCACTGTTACACAAAATTCCTGTAAATAAACGCATTTAGCTTTCCAAGAACTGAAGTGGTGCATATTCATTCTGGTTGTCATTTCCGAGGATAGATTTGAGGAAAGGGATAACTTTGAAAAGATTAATATGGAAATCTCTGGAGGCGTCATCTGACTCCACGACACCGCCTGCCCTGCACATAGTCTTGGATCCCCAGCTGACCAATGCAACCTGTGACAGAAAAAGACGGTTACTACCACCAGGTGATACTCTTTAGTGATACACTGCTGGAAGAGAAGGCTGTTTACCTGTATTGTGCGATGCTCATAGTTCTTGAACACAGCGCCTCCAGAGTCACCTGTCCCAACAACACACACACACACGTTTACACCCAAAATAATGGGCCTCAGTTACTATAATTAACAGGAAAACTAGCAGTTCCTTAGTAGGGAGTTAACTTTTTTAGATGTAATCGAGGGAACGTACCTGTACATGCTATATGATCTCTGAAAGGAGTCCGACCACCAGTGCACAGGAAGTTATCAGTCACAACGTCCTTTACATTTTTTGTCGTTATGCCTGCCGCCTGTAGTGCGTGTTTGATGCAATCATCTCTCTGCAATGATTAAGTTGAAAGAAGAACCACAGCTCAGGGCGACTTTCAGTAAAACATGAACAAAGCACAAACACAAGGCATAACGTAGTTCAGAAATTTAAAACTCACATTACCGCCGAGCTTAGCGTGGACATCTTTTTCATCTACTGAATTCTCTTGTCTTCTGGTCAGGAAAGTGAGTTTTTCAAGATGATTCTTCAACAGGAGCTGCTCTGTATTTAAAGATCACAGAAGTAAATTGTACCAGAGGATCCGGAGATATTTTCTTAAAACTTTCACGTGACAGAAGAAAATTCAGTAACTTCTTAGCATTTCTCAGCAGCACAATAACATTTAATAAATGGTTTATAGCACACTAAAACACACTATTTGTCACTAACTATAATACATCTGTATGAAGTGTTAGTGTCGGTAATTTTCAGTGTTTGCTATCACATATTATATTTTCTATATATATATATTATATCAATTTACACAGGAAAATAAGCATTTTTTGGTATTTATGAAGACCAAGTTGTGTACTGGTGTTCCATGTTGGTAGAGTTGTCTCACCTTGTTGCTTGCAGGTGGAATCGCCGACCAGTTTTAGAGCATCGCTGGTCTCCTGGGTGCAAGGTATGCAAATGGGCCTGAATCAGACACCAAAAAACAATATAACATGGAGAGAATGATGGTCCAAGTATCCAAGTGTAACATCTTCTCAAGGACACTTCAGAATTTGTGGTAAATCTAATTGATCTGCATACAGGTTTTTGCGCGTGTGTGTGTAAATTTCCAGGCAGGACTGAGAATGTAACTAAGTATGAATGACTCACCTGGCAGCACTGGAGATCTGAACGTCTTTCTCCAGCTGGATGAGAGCCACATCATAGTCGTAGAACTCCTTCACACCCTCATTTGCTTTTGCATTAACATTGTAGTTTGGGTGTATTTTTAAAGTTTTAACTTTTTTCACTGGAAAACACAATCAAGGTTAAATAGTATTATTGTTTCTGCCATCATCATAGTCAAACTTATTTTTGATATCAGTGAATATAAGACCAGATAGTACTGGGGTCTCTGAGCATTTGTTGACTTGGTTTTCTATCGACTTCTCTGATAGAGTGTCATTTTAGATCACCGTCGTTCAGAGCCTTTATGCTTAGTACTTTGTCCCACTCTCTTCTGCATATTTATTAATGATCCTTGAATTACAGCAGGCTTTTATTAATCCCACTCTTTTATTAGATGCTGCCAAGACTAAAATTATGTGGTTTTGGTTGGAAGGGTACTTTGTTCCCCGCCACAGTCCTAGAGCAGGTCATGGTTCATGAATGCTTAGGAAACAGGCTTGATAGTACATCGTCCTTCCCTCACTGCATTGCAGTCAACAGTTAAGGCAAAAGTTAATTAGCAAAATTAACAAATTTAAGGCCTTCTGTATACAAATAGTACTTTGCTGCCAAATGCATGATTGTTCAAATTCTCTTGTTTGATTATGGGGATACAATTTAAAGACTGGCTTCCAAAGGAGCACCTAAAAAAAACGCTTGATACAATTATCATTCTGCTCTTTGCTATGAATGTCTCTTTAAAACACGTCACTTCATTTGATTTATTAGTCACTCTTCTTTGTTTTTGTCTTATGTTCTTGCTTGCCCCTTCCCCCTCCTTTCCCGCTAAAAGTGTCAGGCCATCGCTGTAAATAGGAAATTGTTCATAATGTCTTAAAATAAAAGTTGAATAAAATTGAAAAAAGTTTTGACTTTGAAACGACAAAAGCAAATAGAAAAAAACTGGATACTGTAACACTTATTTTTGTGAACCGCTAAAATGCCAGTATGTCACGTTCAGGTAACTGAACTGAAGAAAAGATGCATTAAATAAACATTTATCATTACCTTTGCCCTGTCCATCGTCAATCTCCACTGTGATGTGCTCAGGTAAAACTCCAAATGCAAAGCAGTGAGCGGCAGTCAAGACAAACTGAGGGCTCACCAGAGAGCCGAGGCACTTCTTCGACGTTCCTTCATTCTTAAGTTTTGAATGGTGAATAAATATAATAGAGTTTATTAGTTATGTCACACACAGAAGCAACAACAACATGGCAATGATGGTGGATAATAAAGAAACATTTTTTTCCTGAAATCTTAAGGTCTGACAAATATTTCTGAATATAAAAAGTAATTTTCGTCAGTGGAAATGTAGTTTACTAATTGTGGTCAAGTGAAAGGAAAGAAGGTTTTCGGCCAAATTTTCAGCCAAACTTATGAAACGTGAGAAAAAAGAGAAATGTGGAAACACTCACCTGGGTGATAATGAATGCCATCCATGGATACATTTTCCTCTTGCTGTCTCTGCTGGCTGTTTCATACCCCTTATGAAGACCACATAGACCCTTAACTTCTTCTTCATCTGCATAAAAAAACAACAAATTCATTGTTGATAATGTTCATGAATACAAATGCACGGATGCTATGGAGGTACAGATTAACATTGAGTAACGGCTCAATGGTGAAACTCAAAACTAAAAACTAAACTGACTTCAATTTTTGATATGACATATGTGGAAATGAATCATTAACATAATTATGTACATATAATTCTTCTTGACGTCTCTGTTTGGTCTCAAAATTGTTTGTTTGTGGTTTTTGATGGTCTACTCCCTACCGGCAATAGATATACAATGCCCATATAAGTATATGCCATACAAGTATATATACTGTATATACTGTAGTAGTGGTGAACTACTCTATGTACCATAGAGGCACAGATCAAGAATGGTATTTCTGCCTACTCTCACAGTAAGTACTTCAGGAAACAATGGTGTCATGCTCTGGCCTCATCTCCTTTGTGTTGAATTACAGGGTAGACATGAATGCTAATCTGATAAATAAACGGACAAATGCAAAGATGACTTACCAATTATCTCATCAAAGGTCTCTTGTAAATTTTCAATGTTCTTCATTCTGAAGTAATGGTTGCCACCGGTGCCCACTGTGAGGGGCTGCAGGTCGTCATCAAAGATTTCCGCTCCAATGGCAAAAACATAAATATCTGGAACAGGTTGGAATGTAATATGATAAATTAGGCTGTTTTTGTTGCATTAAACAAGTTCTAATGCTCAACCTGCAGGCAGCATTGTATAAGAAATAGCTGTTGATAAAAAAGTTATGTAAAACAGAAATATACTCAATTGAAAACAAGAATGGGGCGAGGTTCAACACTGTGAAACACATGATTATATAAAAGGATATAACTTCAGTAAACACAGTTTGCAAATGATTGCATTCTGTTTTTACATACATTTTACGCAGCGTCCCAATGTTTTTGGAGTCAGGGTTGCAGCATGTGTCTGCAAGGAAGAATCCTAACAACAGCAACAAGGCTGAATGCCAAACTGAAAACAAAACTCACCAAGATATTCTTCTCTCGGTTGAGTCTCTCCTTCACTCGTGTGGTTCATATATACCATGTTCTTTATTTTTGCCACTGTGGGTCCAGGTGAGCCGCCCATGTTATAAGCACCTGTAATAAGTAGCAGTAGTAATAAAACAGTTAAACAATGAATGAATCCATACTTCACACATTAAAGGAAGAGTGGGACATTTTGGTCAGTGCGCTTATTCACTTTCTTGCTGAGAGTTAGATGAGAAGACTGACATGAGTCTCGTATCAGTCTGGGAAATACAAAGGTAACCTAAAACCACCTTTAAAGCTCACAAATTAGCACATTATGTCCGGTTTGTTTATCCACCTGACCAAGAAATAGTCCAGCAAATGAGGGGATAGTGTAATAGTAGGAAGGAAGGAAGGATCTGCAGTGTCTTCACACACCATGGGTGGAGCAGCCTGTCACTGAAGGAGCTGCCCAGTGCTGCTGGAGTGTCCTGCATGGGGTGGGACATGTTCTCCATCAGGAATGATGGCTTAGCCATTATCATCCTTTCTCCTTTCTGGATGGGTAGTATTGGACAGGAAATGCAGTGTATGTCCAAAACGGCTGTGAGGTAAATGTTGTGGGGGTGTAGGTAGGGGTGGGGCGGTACCCATGGGCTGCAGACGGTGGGCATTGCTGCAGGGAGGACTGGACATGGAGAGGGGCAGATGACTGATCAGATCTGCTGAAGAACAAGTTCAGATCATTCACTCACTTTCAGTCGCCCACAGACTGGAGCTGGGTTTCGTGCAGCCAGAGATGGTTTTACACTCAGACTCCACTGATGTTGTTCTCCTCCATCTTCCTCCTGCCGCTATTTTTTTTCCTCCCTGATTCTCCTCCTCAGCTCCTTCTGCACATTCTTCAGCTCCTCTTTGTTTCCTGACTCAAAGACCCTCTTCCTTTCCTTGAGGAGAGGTTTTGTGACGGGTGTAATTTGGGGTTTGAAAAACACTGTACACCACACAGAAGTGGATGTATTCCGTTATACAGTGTTTGAGGTTGTCACTGTCTTCTGCATGAGTGTCACAAAGGACTTCCCACACAGCTGCACCAGAATTGGCTCTTCAAAGCCTCTTCAGCCTCGGTGGACCATCCTTTCCTTTCACTGTACGAGTGACAGATGGCTGCCTGTGTACGAGACATTCGTACACCAAGCTGTGCTCAGGTTGTACCAGGGGAGGGGGAGGTGATGATCGTAACCCCCCATAAAAACAACATGTTATTATTACACTTCAGTTTTGGTGTGGATTAAATAAACGAGATATAAAATGTTATTTAGTGAGTGCTCAAGGTGCTGATAGGTGGGTGGTGTTCATTTTAGACAAAGCGGGGTTTTCTGTTTCCCTCTGTTTCCAGCCTTTATACTAAGATAAGCTAACCGGCTGTATTATTTACCAAACAAAAATGCATGAGAGTGTTATTGATCCTCTCATCTAAACCTTGGCAAGAAAGCAAATAAGCATAACTTCGAAAATGTTGAAAGAGATGCAGTGTGAGTATTTTAATCCATAATTCAAGGAGATTGGCAGTATGATTGAAGTAAATCCATATGCCAAGAGGCTGACATTACCATCTGTAAAAAGGATAAGGACGTGACGATGTTCCTTAAAACCTTCCTCTCCAGCTCGTTGCTTTATGATAGCCATTCGCTCCAAGAAGGTCTTGAAGACGAGGTTTAGATCTGTTCCAGCAGTGTTTCTGTCTTTGAGTCAAAGCATACGCACACAGTAAAAAACATACATCAAGCTGTGTCTGAAAGCAACATGTCCAACAGTGTCTCTGATCTGTTTGACTCACCACCTATTTGAAATTTTTCCAACTCAGTCTTGATGGTACTTAGTTCTATTTTACTATCCAAGAAATCAAGAATGTTGACAACTTCAATTATATCAGAGGAGAAAAACATGATTTCATAGTTTGGAGTCACGGTAAAGGAGGAAATCTGTGGAGACATTAAGCAAATTTCAGTTAAATACAACTTTGTTAATGCATGCTAACTTGTGCTGTGCTGTGAAATCTTTTGTTAATGCAACACCTCCTTATCTATCAAACTGCTTATGGTTGTTATTTTGTTGAGTAATTGATTCATTTATCAGCAGAATCCCGAAGTGTGCATTGACAATAAGCCAGGGGACTCGTGCCAAGAAGCATCAATCAAGATTATGATGTGTAATTCATAATGAAATTGACTGGTAATGGGCTGTTGTGCTGGCAGCCAAATGGAAAGAGAATATGTTTGTACATGTTATTTGTACAGTGTGCCAAATGTGCTTCTAAAAGTGTGCCAAACAACATTAAAGTCTTCACATGTCAGCTCACACCAAGTATATGATACTTTATATAACTTATGATTATATGACTGAAATTCGCTACTTCCACTGGCATTAGTAATACGATGGTCAAGTTCAAAATCCTGGTGTGACTCATAAAAATTATTATAATGCTGATAGCAAGATGAATAAGTGATTAAAATGTTGCTTGTCATGCATTAAAAAGAAGAAATATGCTAACGAAAGAAATCAAAACTGTGTAACAACTGTCTGTAGCAGATGTGTGGAGACCCAGAGACTAAAATATTCAATGAATATATAATGAAATAAATAATCACTGAAGACATAACCATGAAACTGTGAAATAATCCAGTATATCTATAAAACTTTATATTAAAAAAATCCAAGTTTTTATTTCAAATCAAATCTGCCATGTTTTCTAAAGTCTGTTTTTATTTCATGACACAATTTTGCCATGTCCAGTAACGCTAACACGTCATTTTATTCTTTACACTGTAAGATCAAATGTCCAGACTGGTCACATAGGTTATCACTTGTATGTATTCCAAAATTTTGTAACAGTTCAGCAAATTTAGTGCCAGAATCTTTCAAATGCAGTCTGTACTTTCACCCCATAAGCATTCTTTAAACTGACCCACAATCAGCAAAAACAATCTTGCATCTCCAGTCCCACCACGGTGTTGCTGACTGTTTGCAAATTCAGCATATTGTAAGAGAGGCAATTCTGTGGCGACTGCCCTCGCTATTAAAAAAGGACTATAAAACCTCTATCACATACTGTAACATCATTTTGGATAAAATTGCTCTCCAGTGTTCTTGCTCCTTTTTCCTTCTTGATGAAAGAGAAAGCTGTTTGTTTCTTACCTTTGTAATAAGTTTGGTGACTGCATCCTTTGCATCATTTATGTGTTTCTCTTCGATGCTCTCAGAAATATCCACTGCGATATAGATGTTAAGTGTCCCATTTTTTGAAATCCTGATTTTTCTGCCCTCCTGTGTGTCATCTGAACAATCCACAACAAATACTGTTACTGTGCCGTACACAATATGTATGTTTTTTTCTTTATCAAATAAGGTCAATGAAAGGAAATAGGGTCTTCTGAATTTGTCACAGGGTAGGAAACTGCACATTTTCTTGTTAGATCGACAGAACTAAAATAAAATAAAATATTTTGTCATTAGATAAATTATTTCGTGATCTCTCATTTTTTCTACTTTAACAAAAGGACTGACTCACTACAAAAATATGCAGTAATAGCAAATATTATCACATAGCATTGATATTAAATAATGCTAATGATACGATTACTTCCAGGAGCTTACCGACTGGCTCTAAGGTGGTGAGGCTGTCTTTGATTGCACTGCCAAATGCCTCTGAAACCTCCAAGGGAGTGTCATAGGTGTGTCTGTCTGCAGGAAGCAAAAGCCACATAAGAAAAAGTGAGTATTCGCCCATCACCATAGAGACTATGGTTCAATTGTCATTAGACTTGGGAAGATGGGAAGCTGTTGCGGGATCACTGGAGTAGTGACTCCTACTGAGTGCTCAGTGTGCTTGCAGAGATCCCAGCTGCCTGACAAACCAGTAGTCGGTAGGATATGATCCCTCACTGGCTTCCTACCAGTCACCAAGTGGCTGCATTTTTAAAAAGGCATGTCAGTACAAAACTAGAAAGGTTTATACTACTTGGAAGCTAACTTAGGACTGTGTTATGCTCATTCCGAGGTATTTCTTGAGGTGCATGTGAATGTTGAATTGTCAGTTACAGAAATGGTTGAACACACTGTCTGACATCAGAAGGGTGTGGGGCAGCTTAACTACAAGCATCACTGCATTGCTACTCTTCACTTGGTCCGTGTGTGTTTCTTGATGCCAGTAAACGGTGGTAGGCCAGCGTACACCGCAACACAGCTGATAAAAAGCAGGTCGGATGGGTCGCGGTCAGTACGTGTCTTTTTCATGACATTAAACACCCCAGCAAGAATAAACAGGCCCAAACCAAAATTTGAATTGACTGCGGATGAGCAGTTTGAGACAGTAAATCTAAGTGCTTTGAAAAGGTAACTGGGCTTTCTTGAGGTTCCAGAAGAGGTTTCGCCTTCTTGCTCCTACTGACGTAAAGTGACTTTTAACATGTAAAGCTCTCAAATGACCAACTTGCAACTTGCCAGTTGCTTCACCAGGACATTAGTTCTGGTGGTGCAGAGCTCTGATGACACTGATTCCTGAAAGTTAACTTGACAACGTCTACCTTTGTCATTGCCTCTGAATGTTGCAGCATTTCTTCTGCAGGTGTATGTATTGAGCACTGTCTTCATTAGTCTGCCAGCAGACCTTTTCATGGAAAAACTTATACTGTCAACAGTATTTCGGTCTTACAGTAGCATGCTGGCTCTTTGCCGGTCCACTGGCCGTTCTCCTGACACACT
Organism: Chaetodon trifascialis; assembly: GCF_039877785.1. Taxonomy (NCBI): domain Eukaryota; kingdom Metazoa; phylum Chordata; class Actinopteri; order Chaetodontiformes; family Chaetodontidae; genus Chaetodon; species Chaetodon trifascialis. Next base: position 13,468,649 of record NC_092071.1, on the reverse strand, counting down.
CTTTCACTCGACCCCACCAAAAAGAGGTTGCCATTGCAGCTGTATGTCACTGTGTCATCAATTCCAAACATGTTCCCTGTTCTTGAGGCGCCAGCTGGCACACCAGGATCAGCACAATTATCTCCTGCTGTGGTGACAAAGAAGACAAAAGTCATAAAACAGTCACAAATACGGAGGTATCCCAAGTCTGACAGAGAAAGGAGAGGGAGAAAGAAGGTGGATGGCTGTTCAGGACTTACAATCACGGCTACAGATGGGAGTGGAGCCGCTCCACTTCCCGTTGGGTAAGCAAACGCGTCTGGATGAGCCTCGCATTGTGTATCCAGAGTAGCATTCATACACGGTCTCATTGTCCACAAAGTACTTCTCCTGAGGAGGGGTGACGTTCCCGTACTCCAGCACATTGGGGTCTGGGCATTCAGCGACTGCAAAGCAAAACACAAGGATCTGAGTTATGATGAAGAGCAGACAGTGCGAGGCAACGTGAGAAGCATCATCGTCACATCACTCACGCCTGCATCTCTGTGGTGCAAATCTTTTGGGTGTTGGTTTCCAGCTGCCATTAGGTTGGCACAGACGGGTCAAAGCTGGAAATGGGTAGTAACCCTCAGGACACTCGTAGATCAGCAGACTGCCTGTCTCCAGCTTCTTGGTCAATTTGTAATGACCTCCCTCTATTTGCATATTTGTCTCCGTGCAAACACACCGAACCTCACCTGCTGAAAAATAAAAGATATAATGCACTCAGACTTTAGAAAGCTCGCTCCAGAGCCACATGATTGCTTGTTCTCACAAGCTGAGTAGAATGACTGCATAATGTGTAAATTCATCTATAAAGTTCAAAGAGTGTCCCTTTCATACATCGGTCTCTATACCCTTTAAGATGTACTATTTAAGAGTTAATGTACTTGTATACATAAAATAACATACAGTTCTATGGTAACAATTGACAATACTATACATATGATGATGTTGCTTTAGTGAAAACAAAAACAAATTTTGATATTTTAAAGTTATCTATATGAACAGGGCAGGTTAGAAACATTGTACATTGTAAATTTGAAGAACTGTTTCGAGCAGCAGTATCAAGCTGGTACCTGCCGTGTGCACTGTTGTTCTTTCAGCCCTTCAGCTATTGACCAGTTACACATAATTGTTTTGAAAAATTCCGTTGTGAATTATTTTGAAAATGTGTTAAAAAGTCTGGATATTTCTATGTTTATTAGATCTACCTATGTTACTCAACTTGACTTATATAGTAAATATAAATACATAGTCATTTTGGAAAGTCAGAATTACGTAGAAAATATATATCTATATATATATCAGAATGTAAAGTGAAAGCAGCTCACCCATCGAGAGGAGACACAAAAGTGCAGTAAACCAACTCCAGTGGATAGAAAATCCCATGTTGAACCTTAAGCTGGACAACAGTATAAAAATGAGAGGATTTTGCAGGAGCTGTGCATTTATTTCCAAAAGGACAGTGATGTTCAGGAAGAGGGACTGGATGAACAAAGACCATCCTGGTACTTATTAACTTTATGACAAATAAAAGGAGATCAATAATGTGTGTCACCGAAAACATCCAAACAATTTCCCACAATGTCTTAACCTTTTCATGAGACCCTTATAGGAGAGTTTCAAATAATTCAGCTTCAATCAACTTGACTAATGTAGAAATAAGTCAGTAACTTTTAATGAACCATGCATATTTATTACTTACTGTATGACAACACCTGGTAGTATTCTTTAAAAATGAAAACTCATGAAAAAATTAAGAAAAAGGTTCCTACTCATAATACTTGACCTGTTTCCTCAAAGACTAGGAGAATTTAAATGAATTCAGTTCAATTACCTGATCATTTTGACAGTTGTCATCCAAATGACTCTGTTTTGTGTGTCCTGATCTTAAGTAGGCCATGGCTTCTCCATTTTTGATCCTGGATTTCCCGTCATGTGTACACACACGATCACATGTCCCATGAAAAAACAGTCATTGTGAAACCAACATGAAGTACAAACATTTGCTTCATCATTTCCCAAAACCTGTCGCCTCCGTTGAGTGTTGCTTATTGACATGTTGCTTCAGTTGTTGATTGAACGCCACAGTCACACCAGACTGGTTTAACTTTCGCTCTCTCTGACCCTCACAGTCCTCTGGATGACTAACCCCCCCCCCCCCATAAATATATTATAAAAAAGACAGAGCACATGTATAACGATTTTTTTTTTTCTTTTTTTTTTTTGTCTTGTGTGTTTTTGTGGTGATTTTATGTCTCTGTTTAAGGTTGTTTTGAATGTCTTTCAGTTTGTGTCTCTCTGATTGAATGACTTGAACTATTAAAAGTCAAACAGACTTTGACCCAGGCCCCCCTGAACCCTTGGACCCTTGAGCCTGTGCCCGGTAGGCCTGTTCAGTATTCCCATCCAGTTTTAGCAGTGATAAAGAATCTGATGTGTTTTTTTCAGTCCTATAGTCTATTTTAAGTCACCTGCATTTGCTCTTTAAAGCAAACCTCCCGTCACTGTTTCCAAGCAGTGCAACTAATAATTTCCCAACATTTCTGTTACAGTTAGTTTCAGGTCTGTCTCCAGCTTCTCAGGGGGTTGATGTCTCAATTGATCACAGCCACACAATATGGATTTGTCATTGTATGCATACAGAGATGTTACACAACTGCAGTTGTTTTCTTTAATAAACTTAGTGAATTACACTTATGAAATTTGGGTTTTCCATGTGATACAAAGGGGCTGGGATGGATCAGTGACAATGAAGAATATAGGCTGAGTCTGTTACATTTTGAACTGTGGAGTGCAACATGTGTCATTAAATGAATTTATCCAGTACACCCACTTTAAAGGGAAAACATTTTCCACTTTGAAAACTTCCATTTAACTACTCTCTGTCAAAAATGTACACTCTATGTATTCTAACAGGCTCATTACTCTGAAATGTCCTGAACATTTTCACCTTTCCAAGTGCATGAACCCTGAGACCACACTGCTTCTCCTCTAGTGCCACCTTTTGGACAAACCACACTACAGGTCAGGCCTTATTCAAAGTGATCAGTATTTGCTCCATCCATTTGTGGTATATCATATTATAGTCTGTCATAGCTGTCAGCAGAAGAGAGAGAGAGGGAGAAATCAAATGAACAATCAAACTGTTTCTTTATTAAAATCTAAAATTAATTCATTCATACATTTATTAATATGCCATACCAAATGTCTGTGTTATGCTCTTTAACAAAGACAAAGTATTTCAGCATGGAAGCATTTGTTTTTAATGTGTGACAGCGTCCTGTATCATAACTACATCTCTGACATTTGTAACAAACCAAACCGTGTGAAAATCGGGTAAAAATTAGAGGAGTTGTGATGATTATAGTAGCTGGACATACACTTTCCTCCGTAGAAATAAATGCACTGGGGACGCGTAGGAGACCCATCCAAGATGGCGGCCGCACTGAACGTCAGCTCCAATAGGAAGCGTCAGTCAATGAGGCGTCTACGTATGGTCCCATTTACCGATGGTTGATGCGGCCGACGGAGGAGCCTCCGCGTCCTCCGTGGGCCGCGTAGGAAGGGTCCTCCGAAGGATGCAGCCCCTGAATTGGGACACAGCCACAGACACGACCGGGGTGCGTGGATCCCCTCACGACAATTTTGCTAGCCTTAGTATTTCCTGTGTTTTAGTTTGTTTATTATTGTTAGATTTAGTGTTGATGTGTGTGTGACAAACATGTGTATTGGACATTTGTGGAAAATACGGAACAAATCGCGTCCCGTATTAGTTCAATACGGGAGGCAACATTTAATTGTCAATTAAAGGACGATTCCGTATTTTACGGGACGGGTGGCAACCCTACCTATAATTGACCTTGAACAGCCAATTATGTGGAGAGATTGCTGCCCCATACAAAATAAAACAAATATAGAACAGAAATATGTCAGCTAAGACGCGACATTAATGATCCGTTAATGTCAGGAAGCTCCCAACAAGCCATAGCTTCGATGAGCCATAGACGAACGCAGTTCAATTCACCTGATCTAATAAGCAATTGATGAAGCACTGAAAAAACACTTTAAAAACCTTCTCATGGTCAATTCTTTAAGCCGAATTACTCAGCAGAGCCTACTGATTACTTTCCCAGATCGAAAACACGCGGACCGACGCAGATTTTGGAGAAAAGCGAGATAACTTTAAATTTGTGGATTTTTGACTGTGGTTCGGCGAGCCCCGCAGCGTCCCGTTAGAGTCCTCACTTCGGGACGAAAGCGACTGCCACACTGTCAAAAACAGTTATATTTCTCCGTAGATTTTACAAAAAGATCATAAACTGTCACTGAGTTTTAGGCGTGTTATTCAAATGTGTACCTTTTCCATAATGAGTCTTACCTGGCCACAGTTTCATGCAAGCGATGTCCTCGTGCGCCTGAGATGAACGGCAGAGTCCCGCGATCTTGCTGGGCAGGTGGAGGTCTGCTATCCTGCACGTTCACATACAACCAGATTGACTGTCCGTGTACATGTGTGAAAGAAGATTCATCGACCGGTATCGAGGAACACTTTTAAGTCAAATTTCAGGTTTCTGCGTGAGCTCAGAGCGGGACACAGTGGAACTACACTGTTAAAAGGGATTTGGGCTTTTAGTCAGAAGGACTATTGCTGTCAAGCTGAGAGAACTCTGCCCATTACAACAAAGTAAGAAGAGTCCAAACAACTTCAACTTGAAAAAAGCGCGGAAACTCATTAAGAAACCTATGATAATCCATTCAGTTATCTTCAGAAAATACGTGTGGCAATAGGTGGGCATTTCAACCAACACGCATGCGCCCGCAATGTGACGTCACGCGCAGTGTTGAACTTTAAATCGAGCCGACCACCATCTTTTTACCTCGGAGCCGAGCCGTCCAGTAAGTACATTTAAAATTATTTTAGCTTAGTTAGTTCATCTGTTGGTAATGTGCATTGATCGTCTAATGTCTCTCCATCTCAAATGATCCGTCAAGATATTAAACCTGTGATGAATATTTCATGTTCGTTCTTTTTCGGAAATACTTTAGCATGTAGCGCTAGCTAGCTAGCGCCGCCAGAGTAAAACAGCAAGTTAATGTAGGGTTGAGCCTCATATTCGACTGTAACAAGTATTCGGCACTGACAGTGTACTCTTATAGGAGTGAAACAGTGCGAGACTTGTCTTTATTATTACGGAAAAATGTGTCAACTGCGGGAATATTATACCTGGATCAACCCGCTAATATACGTGACGTTGCGACTTGTACAAGAGGCTTTGCTCGCACTCAAACAACCTGGCACAGGATTGACCAGGCAGCGAAATAACAGAGCAATTTATGTTCCACAAGGAAGAGGAGTGGAAAAACACTGACTACTGTCGTAGTGCATGGATATTTTTTGTGTAGAGTTAGATGCTGTATAAACACGTAGGGATAGGTGATTGTTTTCAGGTGTGCCGTTACACTCTGTATCCATGGCAACGCGTAGCAGTGGGGGTGAACGGCCACGCAGCCCATCGGCTGCCTGCTCAGTTTGTGTTTTTTTTTTTTTTTTAAGGCCTGGAAAAGTAAGCTTTAAAATTCCAGGTCATTCCAGCGTCTTCCGCTACCCTTTAAGCTTGCAACTGGGGCTGGGAAGCTAAATAAAATGAAATAAATAAATAAAATAGGGGCATAGTTGCTCTCTTTACGTTGACTTTGGTTGGCTCCGGTGCTAGGGGAGACCCACCCAATATGGCGGCGATGCTGGATTACGCTCCAGCACGTAATGAGGCGTCTACGTATATTATGTCTATGGCTGCCACCGCTGTGCGTTGCCATGGATACAAAATGTAACGGTACACACATCACTCATGAGAAGCTCTCTTTTCTCGCTGTCTTGTCAGTGCTGTGCCATGTGGCTTCTGTTTTTACAATGTAATCACTTACCATTCAGATGAGTGACATGGCCAAGTGTGTCCACTTTATAATAAAGTCGTGTTTATTTCATGTTAGGATACATTAAAATCTGGAAACTTTAAATTGTGAACTGTGCAATTTTTCAGAGATTTGTGTCGATGCACAGTATTTTGCACATCTAAAAATACACATACACAATAAGGAAACTGAACTTAGTGTGTTTTGTGCTGATAATGGTTATATATGTCTTTCTTTCTTTCTTTCTTTCTTTCTTTCTTTCTTTCTTTCTTTCTTTCTTTCTTTTTTCTGTACAGGGTTACTTCACTTTGGGGCAACTGCCCCTCAATGAGGTGGTCCTGCAAGTGTTTCTGCTCGCCGAACCAACGCACACTAATTGCCCATTATATGTCCACCTTGTTTTCATTTTCTGACTTATTTCTATTGCTCTGTTTGGAGGAACACTAATCCATGTGATGTTATAGAGAAATTGTCAGGAGAGTGGACATTTCAGTAATGTTTGAATGTTTTCATTTTCAACATTTTGAGCAAGTTTCTCAGATACATTTTTTTGTTTGTTTTTATGAATCTTTGCAATTTGGGGGGGAGAGGAGGATGACAGCCAAGCTGTCCTCCATGACAGACAATGACTCCCACCCACTCCAACACACACTTACTGCACTGAGGAGCTCTATCAGTGATAGGATGCTACATCCAAAGTGTGTGAAGGAGCGGTATCGCAGGTCATTCCTTCCTGCAGCTGTCAGACTACACAACAAGAACTGCTGAAAGTAATTTTTTGATAATTTATCTGTAAATCATCTGTAAATTACCCGTGCAATAATCTGGGCAAAAACTGGTGCAATAATCTGTGCAATTCATCCTGTACCTAACAGTCCGCAAATACAATTTATAATTTGATAATGCTTATATTTATATAATGCTTATTTTTATTACACTCTTTTGTATATACTTGCTGTTTTTTACCTAATTCTATCTTTTACTAGTGCTGCTGTACATTGGAATTTCCCCTTGTGGGACAAATAAAGGTATATTGAATTGAATTGAATTGAATTTACTGCAGCAACTCTGAACATTCACTCAGAAAGGACTCTGTTGAACTCGGAGAGTTATTATTTTTCCCCAAAGGATGGGTGCTCTTCTTTTTATGTATTATTATTTTTATTTTTATTATTATTATTTATGTGTGGCACAGTGTAATTTCAGTTTGTGAGCAAAAGTGTGTTAGAGGGTGTAAGGGCTATTTCTTTAATATGTCCCAAGGAAGGTCTTTTTTGATGTCTTGACATCCATTGACACTTATTTTGAAGCAAGGCTGGTTGAAGTTGGACTTGTGGGGGTTAAATAAAGGTCCTTATTGAATTGTCTGTTCAGCTATTTTTTCTTGGGTTAATATTTAGTTTGTCTCATTCTCATGGAGATTCTTTGTAGATATTATTTTGCTTAAAATTTTGAAATCTAGCAATTTCTGTAAACTCAAGTAACTTGGCAATAAAGCATGAGAAAAAATAATAATGTTGCCCTAACTTGATAAAATAAGTTCAACCAACATCTTTTTTAGTTCTCTTAAGTAATATTTTCCAGTCCACATTACTTGAAACAGAAAGTTGAGTCAACAAATCGCAAGTTGTATCAATTATGTATTCCACGTTGAGCCAACTTGATCCACAGTTGGAGGAACTTGATCAAATAAATTCAACCAACATCTCTTAAAGTTATCTCAAATAACATTTTTAAGTTCAACTTACTTGATAAAGGAAGTTGAGTCAACATGACTTGACATAGTTAAGTCGGGTCACCTAATCTTTTTTTTTTTTTTTTTTTTTTTTTTACAGCGCACGCTTCTCCGCATTTATCCCATCCTCGGTCTGTCGATCCTCCGCGGCAGACCAGGAGCGGTGGGCTGCCAGCTTCCAGCTGCCAGCCGACGCCGGCGCCCGGGGACCAGTTCTCCTTCGGTGCTTCAGTTCTCCTTCCTTTGGTGATCTTCTTGCATGTTTTTAGTGGGAGTTATTTAAGAAGGAAACCTTAGGTTCATGCAAACTCCACACAGAAAGGCCCCCTTTTTTCCTCGAGCAGCAGGCACCGAAGGCGTGGTGGAGGACACGCCACCAGCGCCCACAGCGAGATTCCGGGGGCCTTCTAGCTGTGAGGCGACAAGTGTGACCACTTGTGCAACCGTGCTACCCTACAAATAAGTGTCTGACATTATTATGGAAAGAATCCATACAGAGATACTTCTTTGTTGATGAGTAAGATCTGTTTTGCTTAAGCAGAAACAGCTGTTGTAGCGCTGTTGCCAAAGCCACCAGACTCCATTCAAAAAAACATTCATTTTAGCATTTTTAAAAATACTTCTTCAAATGCATTAAAAACAAAATAAAACTCGACAAAAACCTTCTTGGATCACATTTTTAATGTTTCGGCAACTATTACTAACTCTGGATTGGTTGAAATAAACTTTCAATTCACGGAATGGGGAGAGGAGCGAGAGAGCTGGCTGACGTCAGAGAAGCAGCGGGGGAAACAGCACATTGAGTCGGAATGTTTAATATTTTTACACTTAGACTGACACTACTACATAGACATAAACATGTCGGACTTGGTTCTTGGTATAAATAAATAAATAAATAAATAAATAAATAAATAAATAAATAATAGTAACATACAGCACAATGGAAACTCTGATTGTGTGGCTCCAGTCCATCATGAAGTTCTTTCAGCAGGCACCAAAACAATGCTGCTCCCCCCCCACAATCCAGTATTCATTTACATATATATATTAATTGACAGCCCTACTCCTGATTTTGATGATCCCCTAGTTTTTTGTCTGGCGCCATAAGATGATTTGTAATAACTTTTATCAGCCCTTTTTATTTAGTGCCATCATCCGGTCAAAAACTTGATATATGGTGCATGTCCATATATCTCAGAAAAATATCCCCATCAGCTTTGACTTATGTTAAGTGCTAAGTAGCAAGTGTTGGCACACTAACATGTTGACCATTATGCATACTATTAACATCACACTTGCTAAACATTAGCTCATTAGCATTGCCACTGTGAACATGTTAGCATGCACACGTTAGCATTTAGCTAGTGCTACTGTGCCCAAGTACAGCCTCAAAAATTTGTTAGAAGGGCTGTACACTCATGTTAGAATATAAACTGTATAATGTGTAATATACTTCAGTTATCAACAACAATGCAGCTACCAATGTTTTACGGCCTTTTCGAGTCTTAGCCTCATTAAATTATTGCTGTTATTTATTTTTATTGTTAGATAGCTCTTTTTAGGATGCCAGGTTGTTTCAAGGCTGAAATCTTACGTATGATTAATGAATTTATTAATTCATCAAAACCAAACCACCACCTGGTTGTCACTGCAGCGCCATTTTGCCAGCCTCCTCCTTTCTAGTCACACCAGTTTGTGTTGTTATTGACTCGAGTACCGCACACATCAATACAGTATGTTCCAGCGGAGTGCTTACCTGTGTGGGGAAGTCGGATGAGGCGTGGAGATATGAAAAGAGGAATGGTAACTGTAGATTTATGGGTGGCTGTGCACTGTTCTCAAATATTTTCTATACTTTTAGTCAGGTCTTCCTGTTATTCGCCTGAATTCAAAGGAATTAAAGCTGAAGAAGTTACAAAATAGAAGAACTGGGTGGCGATGTCATTTGATAGATATGAAATTCTTAAGTACTTCAGTATTTTGAGGTTATGCGTCTTTACAGGGGCTTTATTAGCACTTAAAAATCTCCTTAATCTCACAGGTACATCTCATTTTTTGGCTGCAGACCAAGCTTTGATGCCTCATTACGGTAAAGCTTTAAGGGAGAGGCGATTTCCTCAGGATACAGTTGCTTATCTTCTCCTGAGTGTTTGGAGTTTACATATGCTGCATGCTTTTCACAGGCTGTGTGGATGCACAGGATTTCGCGGAGCCGTTTTACAGCCCTTTGTTTTCTGTTCGCAGTCTGTGAACATAAGAGGGTGTTGGCTAGGTACACACTACAGAGACAAGGTGATTAAAAATGTCTATACCCTATTTTTAGGATGTGTGCATGTACGGTAAAATATCATTTCCGATCAGTCAAATCTAATTGTTCCGCTCACAGTTCAGAGGCTAGCGGCATGGCATTCTTTCGTCTTTACCACCCAGGCCATATGATGTGAATTAGCCATTAAGCAAATGTTAGCAATGCTAGTATGCTAAACTAAGATGGAGAACATGGTAAACATTACACATGCTGAACATCAGGATGTTAACTTTGTCATAGTAAGCATCTTATCATGCTAATGTTAGCATTTAGCTCACAGCCTAAAATACCACCTCACAGAGCTGCGAGCACGCCTGTGGACTCTCAGTTGTGTTTCTGTTTCTGTTGGCCCTGTAGATACTGCTTGCTTGTCCGGCTCTTTTTACTTTTTTTACTTCTACTGTTTGTTTTACTTCCCTTCACACATTGAAACAGTTTATGTTTCAAAGTTTCATTTGGTTCTTATCAGGAAGTGATAATCTGTGTGCTTACCTGTGTGCAAATGCACAAATGTCAGCTTAACATTTGCCCGCCATGCTTCCCGTGAAATTATTTTCTCCGCATTTATCCCATCCTCGGTCTGTCGATCCTCCGCGGCAGACCAGGAGCGGTGGGCTGCCAGCTGCCAGTCGACACCGACGCCGGCGCCCGGTAGGGTTGCCACCTTTCAGAAATGAAAATAAGGGACACCCACCACAGCTCCTCGGGACCATGACCACCACGTTTTATTTTGTGCCACTGTTTGTAGTAAAGGGGTGATCAAGAAAGCAATTAGTCATACTTAAAGCTTGAAATACTTTATTACCAGTGAACACATTCTTTATTGCGCAACATTGTTGCATATAAAGTGCTGTTAATTAGGCTACATAAAGCTGCAATTACATGCATTCCTATTTAACATACAATGAAGAAAATATATAACAAAGTGCCATATGCACACAATTGAGTTATTGCACAATCAATTAGCCTAGTTAATGAGATAGATCAGATGTCATCCAAACAGTTAAACCACACTAATAAAAGATTTTATGTAATGATCACTGAACACTGTATTCCTCAAAAATATAATCATTTTGACATACATTACACAGAAAGCTCTACAAACATTTTTAGTCTAGGAAACGATCTGAGCAGCAGCAAAGGGCAGTTTTCCCTGGTTAAACTCCAACAGACGCTTGAAGTTGAGGAAGATTCCCTGAGCTGTTTCAGGCCTCAGATAGATGCAAATTTAGATTAAACCACTCAGTCAACGCTGATACTCATTATGAAAACATCAAGTGAAAGATTCTCCACGGCGTTAGGCTTCATGTTACCCTGGCATATTCCGCCCGGGTCCGATGGACGTCTGAAACATCAGGCTGAAGGAGATGGGAGGTGTGAGGTCATTTCCTGTGGCGGGCAACTTGACCTTGTATTTCCCGAAGAGATCAGTCAGCTCCTGCTGCTGCTGGGTGTAGTTGTCCAACTGAAGGTTGTATCAGAGGGAAAATGAGAGCAGTGAATTATTTAAAACTCCAAAACAGCTTTTGCTCATAATGACTCAAAAAGAAGCATTTTAATCTTATTTTGCTCACACCGACCTGAGTGATGACCTCCTCCATCTCAGCCCATTATTTTTCAACGATCATGACACCAGATGAGATTTTAGGCTGAGCAGAGAGTCCCTGGCGGTGCAGCTGGAGCCTCTCCACCAGGAAAGGCGACACAGATGGGATGCCACAATAGACACCTTGGTCTGTCTCTTCTAGCTGGCGAGTGGGACATCCTCCAGTTGTGGTGGCAAGGGTGTTGCTTGCTCGCTCCACTGTTCGCCGCATCATCCATTGAGTCACTGAGGAGGTGGTGGCCATTCGCCACAGGGTCATCTACCTCCCCAAGACCACAGAAGACCTGGCGGCAGTAACTCAGGGGTTTGCAGAGCTGGCAAGACACAGAGCTTTTTGAAAAGCTGCTGGAGCAATCGATGGCTGCCATGTGAGGATCAAGCCTCCAAGCGGTCCTGATGGTCATTGTTATCGGAACAGGAAACTGTTTGCTTCAGTAATCTTGCAGCACCACCAGGGACTCCTGCTCAGCCTCAACTGTATACATGTTCTCTATAAATCTGCAAATCTCTGTAAATAGTCATTTCTGCTGATCTTTTGTAAATAGTTGGACATTTTAAGAATGCCCACTTGTAAATAGAAATATTCATATTGTATCTTTGTAAATATCTGTAAATCCATCCATCCATTTTCTATGCCGCTTATCCCTATCTCGGCTGTCAGCGGGCAAGAGGCAGGGTACACCCTGGACTGGTCGCCAGCCGATCGCAGGGCACATACATACACCATTCACACTCACACTCACACCTAGGGGCAATTTTAGAGTCAGCAATTAACCTAATGAGCAAGTTTTTGGTCTGTGGGAGGAAGCCGGAGTGCCCGGAGAGAAGCTACGCATGCATGGGAAGGACATGAAAACTTCACACAGAAAGGCCCGACCCAGGAATCGAACCTGCAACCTTCTTGCTGTGAGGCACATGCACTACCTGCTGCTCCACCGTGCAGCCCTATATCTGTAAATATCACAGAAAAAATAAAATAATTGTGTTGTCACTGAAAAGTAGTTCAAAAGTTTATTTATACTGTAAATAAGAAATGGAATAGATAATGTAACGAGGTTATAAGATTTTAATTTAGAACACAATATTTTTAATTAACAATTTAAATCTAACACAGAACGTAATCAAACAGAAAAAAAATGTAAAAAAAACCATCAGCACCTGTCAATCATTTTTTGTCAATCCCATTTTCTGCAGGATTGTTCTAAACATGAGTGAAGCATGACAAAAGGTAAACACACAAAATATTAAACATTCCGACTCAATGTGCTGTTTCCCCCGCTGCTTCTCTGACGTCAGCCAGCTCTCTCGCTCCTCTCACCGTTCCGTGAATTGAAAGTTTATTTCAACCAATCCAGAGGTAGTAATTGTTGCCGAAACATTAAAAAGGTGATCCAAGAAGGTTTTTGTCGAGTTTTATATTGTTTTTGATGCATTTGAAGAAGTATTTTTAAAAATGCTAAAATTAATGTTTTTTTGAATGGAGTCTGGTGGCTTTGGCGACAGCGCTACAACAGCTGTTTCTGCTTAAGCAAAACAGATCTTACTCATCAACAAAGAAGTATCTCTGTATGGATTCTTTCCATAATAATGTCAGACACTTATTTGTAGGGTAGCACGGTTGCACAAGTGGTCACACTTGTCGCCTCACAGCTAGAAGGCCCCCGGAATCTCGCTGTGGGCGCTGGTGGCGTGTCCTCCACCACGCCTTCGGTGCCTGCTGCTCGAGGAAAAAAGGGGGCGTTTCTATGTGGAGTTTGCATGAACCTAAGGTTTCCTCCTTAAATAACTCCCACTAAAAACATGCAAGAAGATCACCAAAGGAAGGAGAATCGAAGCACCGAAGGAGAACTGGTCCCCGGGCGCCGGCGTCGGCTGGCGGCTGGAAGCTGGCAGCCCACCGCTCCTGGTCTGCCGCGGAGGATCGACAGACCGAGGATGGGATAAATGCGGAGAAAATAATTTCACGGGAAGCATGCACTGTAAAAAAAAAAAAAAAAAAAAGATTAGGTGACCCGACTTAACTATGTCAAGTCATCTTGTTGCTTTGACTGAGTTAATTTGAGTCAACTTCTAGTGTCAAGTTTTTTACACTTCAAAACATGAGTTCATGCAACATACAGTCTGTTGACTCAACTTCCTGTATCAAGTAAGTTGAACTTAAAAACATTATTTGAGATAACTTTAAGAGATGTTGGTTGAATTTATTTTATCAAGTTCCTACAACTGTGAATCAAGTTGGCTCAACGTGGAATACATAATTGATACAACTTGCGATTTGTTGACTCAACTTTCTGTATCAAGTAATGTGGACTGGAAAACATTACTTAAGAGAACTAAAAAAGATGTTGGTTGAACTTATTTTATCAAGTTAGGGCAACATTATTATTTTTTCTCATGCTTTATTGCCAAGTTACTTGAGTTTACAGAAATTGCTAGATTTCAAAATTTTAAGCAAAATAATATCTACAAAGAATCTCCATGAGAATGAGACAAACTAAATATTAACACAAGAAAAAATAGCTGAACAGCCAATTCAATAAGGACCTTTATTTAACCCCCAACAAGTCCAACTTCAAGCAGCCTTGCTTCAAAATAAGTGTCAATGGATGTCGAGACATCAAAAAAGACCTTCCTTGGGACATATTAAAAAATAGCCCTTACACCCTCTAACACACTTTTGCTCACAAACTGAAATTACACTGTCCCACACATAAATAATAATAATAATATAATACATAAAAAGAAGAGCCTTCCTTTGGGGAAAAACAATAACTCTCCGAGTTCAACAGAGTCCTTTCTGAGTGAATGTTCAGAGTTGCTGCAGTAAATTGCAAAGATTCGTAAAAACAAACAAAAAAAATGTATCTGAGAAACTTGCTCAAAATGTTGAAAATGAAAACATTCAAACATTACTGAAATGTCCACTCTCTTGACAATTTCTCTATAACATCACATGGATTAGTGTTCCTCCAAACAGAGCAATAGAAATAAGTCAGAAAATGAAAACAAGGTGGACATATAATGGACAATTAGTGTGCATGGTTCGGCGAGGAGAAACACTTGCAGGACCACCTCATTGAGGGGCAGTTGCCCCAAACAGCACAGCCTACACTGAAGTGAAGTAACCCTGTACAGAAAAAAGAAAGAAAGAAAGAAAGAAAGAAAGAAAGAAAGAAAGAAAGAAAGAAAGAAAAACATATATAACCATTATCAGCACAAAACACAATAAGTTCAGTTTCCTTATTGTGTATGTGTATTTTTAGATGTGCAAAATACTGTGCATCGCCACAAATCTCTGAAAAATTGCACAGTTCACAATTTAAAGCTTCCAGATTTTAATGTATCCTAACATGAAATAAACACGACTTTATTATAAAGTGCACACACTTGGCCATGTCACTCATCTGAATGGTAAGTGATTACATTGTAAAAACAAAAGCCACATGGCACAGCACTGACAAGACAGCGAGAAAAAAGAGCTTCTCATGAGTGATGTGTGTACCGTTACATTTTGTATCCATGGCAACGTACAGCGGTGGCAGCCATAGACATAATATACGTAGACGCCTCATTACGTGCTGGAGCGTAATCCAGCATCTCCGCCATATTGGGTGGGTCTCCGTTAGCACCAGAGCCAACCAAAGTCAACGTAAAGAGAGCAACTATGCCCCTATTTTATTTATTTATTTCATTTTATTTAGCTTCCCAGCCCCAGTTACAAGCTCAAAAGGGTAGCGTAAGACGCTGGAATGACCTGGAATTTTAAAGCTTACTTTTCCAGGCCTTAAAAAACAAACAAACAAACAAACAAACAAACAAACAAAAAAAAAAAAAAAAAAAAAAAAACTGAGCAGGTATGTATGTATGTATGTATATGTGTTAAAATCAGAGTATATCACAAACATCAGCAGTTTCAGTTCAGGCTATTGTGGAATCTTTGTCATCCTAAAGCTGTGAACAGTTGTTTAAATGTAGACATGTCAGGCCAGAAGGTGTGTGTGTTTGTGTACGTGTGTGTATTTGAAAGCAGCAGTGGACTGTGGGCCGACACACATGAGTTGGCCAAAAAGAAAAAACCTTCCTCGTTTCGACAGTTTGTTTTGGTGAAGTTTTATTCCAACACAACTGAGTAAAAAAACTTACTCAAAGTTTAATACGCATATCAACAGGTTATGTGAGATGTCTGGTTTTTGTGTGTGTGTTGTGTGCGCGCGCGCGTGCATGTGCCTGTGCCTAACTTTACATTAAAAATACTCAGCGTGCAAAAACAAAAATGAAGAAATTCTTGTGTTATTGGTGTGTACTGAAGGGTCATGATTTTGTGTGTGTGTGTGTGTGTGTGTGTGTGTGTGTGTGTGTGTGTGTGTGTGTGTGTGTGTGTGTGTGTGTGAGTGAGAGAGAGAGAGAGAGAGAGAGAGAGAGAGAGTGAAATAAATTCAAATGAACAATCAAAATGTTTCTTTATTAAAATATAAAATTAATTAATTTATGCATTTATTCATATGCCATACCATATGTCTGTATTCTGCTCTTTTACAAAGTATTTCAGCATCAAGCACGTGTTTTTAATGTGTGACAGCGTCCTGTGTCATAACTACATCTCTGCCATTTGTAACAAACCAAACCGTGAACGTCAGTTCCAATAGGAAGCGTCAGTCAATGAGGCGTCTACGTACATTATTTCTATGTTGGCAGTTGCTGGAGGTCAGTGGTGGAGGTGGTTGGTGGTGGCGTCCCCCCTGTCTGCTGTGTCCTGGGAGCGGGTTTTCTCACTGAGTGTGTCTGGCACGTTTGTCCGGTGATTTGAGTTGACTCCCTTTTTCTTTCGTTTGTGGATTCCTCCCCAACACTAGTCTCCTTTCCATCCACCAGGCCCCAGCCCTGATTAGATTATTTCCCTTCCCCCGTCCTGTGAGAATGGTGTGTTCCTTTATTGCTTTCAAAATTAATTGTTTAATAAACGTTCATTTTAAAATTGGGAACCACGTCTCATGCCGTCTTGAGTGAACGAACCTGTGTGCCTTGTATTTGGGAAAAATAATTCCCTGGGTGAAATTCCCAGGGTGGCGTTGTTGACAACATTTAAAGGTCCTTTTGACCCACTCCTCCTCCTCGCTTCCCAACATTACTTTGTTGTAATGGCCAGAGTTCTTTCAGCTTGACAGCAATAGTCCTTCTGACTAAAAGCCCAAATCCCCTTTAACAGTGTAGTTCCACTGTGTCCCGCTCTGAGCTCACGCAGAAACCTGAAATTTGACTTAAAAGTGTTCCTCGATACCGGTCGATGAATCTTCTTTCACACATGTACACGGACAGTCAATCTGGTTGTATGTGAACGTGCAGGATAGCAGACCTCCACCTGCCCCGCAAGATCACGGGACTCTGGTGTTCACCTCAGGCGCACGAGGACATCGTTTGCATGAAACTGTGGCCAGGAAAGACTCATTATGGAAAAAGTACACATTTGAATAACATGCCTAAAACTCAGCGATAGTTTATGATTTATTTGTAAAATCTACGGAGAAATATAACTGTTTTTGACAGTGTGGCAGTCGCTTTCGTTCCGAAGTGAGGACTCTAACGGGACGCTGCGGGGCTCGCCGAACCCCAGTCAAAAATCCACAAATTTAAAGTTATCTCGCTTTTCTCCAAAATCTGCGTCGGTCCGCGTGTTTTCGATCTGGGAAAGTAATCAGTAGGCTCTGTTGAGTAATTCGGCTTAAAAAATTGACCATGAAAAGGTTTTTAAAGTGTTTTTTCAGTGCTTCATCAATTGCTTATTAGATCAGGTGAATTGAACTCCGTTCGTCTATGGCTCATCGAAGCGATGGCTTGTTGGGTGCTTCTTGACATTAACGGATCATTAATGTCGCGTCTTAGCTGACATATTTCTGTTCTATATTTGTTTTATTTTGTATGGGGCAGCAATCTCTCCACATAATTGGCTGTTCAATCATAGGTAGGGTTGCCACCCGTCCCGTAAAATACGGAATCGTCCTTTAATTGACAATTAAACGTTGCCTCCCGTATTGAACTAATACGGGACGCGATTTGTTCCGTATTTTCACAAATGTCCAATACACATGTTTGTCACACACACATCAACACTAAGGCCAGCAAAATTGTCGTGAGGGGATCCACGGAGGACCCCGGTCGTGCGTCTGTGGCTGTGTCCCACAGACGCGGCGCGGAGGCTCCTCCGTAGGCCTCATCAACCATCGGTAAATGGGACCATACGTAGACGCCTCATTGACTGACGCTTCCTATTGGAGCTGACGTTCAGCGCGGCCGCCATCTTGGATGGGTCTCCTACGCGCCCCCAGTGCATTTATTTCTACGGAGGAAAGTGAATGTCCAGCTACTATAATCATCACAACTCCTCTAATTTTTACCCGATTTTCACTCGGTTTGGTTTGTTACAAACGTCAGAGATGTAGTTATGATACAGGACGCTGTCACACATTAAAAACAAATACTTCCATGCTGAAATACTTTGTCTTTGTTAAAGAGCATAATACAGACATATGGTATGGCATATTAATAAATGTATTAATGAATTAATTTTAGATTTTAATAAAGAAACAGTTTGATTGTTAATTTGATTTCTCTCTCTCTCTCTCTCTCTCTCTCTCTCTCTCTCTCTCTCTCTCTCTCTCTCACACACACACACACACACACACACACACACACACACACACACACACACACACACACACACACACACACAATCATGACCCTTCTGTACACACCAATAACACAAGTATTTCTTCATTTCTGTTTTTGTGCAGAGAGTTTATTTAATGTAAAGTTAAGCGCACAACACACGCACAAAAACCAGACATCTGGCATTTCCTGTTGACATGCGTGTTAAACAAACTGTCGAAACGAGGAAGGTTTTTTCTTTTTGGCTAACTCATCATGTGTGTCGGCCCACAGTCCACTGCTGCTTTCAAACACACACACACACACACACACACACACACACACACACACACACACACACACACACACACACACACACACACACACACACACACACACCATCTGGCCTGACGTGTCTAAATTTAAACAACTGTTCACAGCTTTAGGATGACAAAGATTCCATAATAGCCTGGACTGAAACTGCTGATGTTTGTGATATACACTGATTTTAACACATACATACATACAAAGCTCCCATATATTCCTGCTCTGTACATTTTTTCCTTCTTTCTTTTTTTTAAGGTCTGGAAAAGTTAGCTTTAAAAGTCCAGGTCATTCCAGCGTCTTACACTACCCTGTTAAGCTTGTAACTGGGGCTGGGAAGCTAAATAAAATAAAATAAATAAATAAAATAGGGGCATTGTTGCGCTCTTTACGTTGACTTCGGTTGGCTCTGGTGCTAACGGAGACCCAGCCAATATGGCGGCGACGCTGGATTACGCTCCAGTACGTAATGAGGCGTCTACATATATTATGGGTGCTTTTCATTCCATAAATTGGTCTCCTCGTCTCCTCCACTGGGTTCCTCTCCTCGCGTCTTCGCTCCGCCCAGCGAGGACATGAAAGAGGGATGCCGAGACGGCAGTAAACACACGAAGAAGAAAGAGAAGCGGAAATGACGACCATAGCGGAAGTTATGCTGGAACAACAACAACGCGCCAAATTTGTTAAATAATCCACTGCAGTCATTGCCTCGAACACATGAAAAAGTTTTTCATGTGGTTCTCTTTGAGACAACATTTGGAAAACGGCGCTTGCTGAGGGCGGCTGTGCAGGTACGATAGTTTTTAAAACTCGGTTTGGTTAGCTTAGTGCGACATGTGAGATAATGACGTTTAACATTAACTCTCATGCGCCAGTATTACAGAGAAACGTTCACGGTTTGACAGATAAAATGACACACTGCGTCGGAATATCCATCTCTGCCTGAAATAAAAGAAGAGATTTGAGTAAATATTGGCCTGGAAAATGTACGTGTGCGTTTTCTATGAGCTTATTAACACTGTGTGTGTTTGTTTTTAGCATGGCTGTGCCTTTCGTGCAAGACTGGGACCTTATTCAGACACTGGGAGAAGGAGCCTATGGAGAGTACGACTCCTTTATCTTTTTCATTTGCAGCATCTGTCCTTTTTTCAGCCCAAGGTTTCAGTATCAGGAACTTAAGTTGATATGTCAGAAATGTTCATGTGAAAAGTGGTGAGAAGCTTAAGGGCTCCTCTTCATCTGCAGTTTCTCTAACACATCTGGTTTTGTTTACTTTAAACATGCTGGTCTTGTCTATTAGTCAAATCAGAGTCCTGTTGGTGCACATGTCCCATGTTTGACAGACCATCTTCGCTTGCTCGCTTGACTTTGTTCATCCATCTTTTCTCTTTGTGTTCACGGTTGCAGAGTGAGGTTGCTGGTGAACAGGCAGACGGAGGAGGCGGTGGCAGTGAAGGTGATCGATACCTCTCAGGCTAAAGAGTGTGCTGAAAATGTCAAGAAGGAGGTCTGCGTGCACAAGGTAGGCTTGCAACCCTCGGTATGGTTAGTATGACCTAACCACTGTTGTGATTTCTGAATGATTATTGGTTTGAAATTAATTACACTTTTAAAACTTTTTGGTAGATGCTGAACCACCCCAACATTGTACGTTTTTTTGGCCATCGTAAGGAAGGTGCGACCATGTACCTGTTCTTGGAATACTGCACCGGAGGAGAGCTGTTTGACCGAATCGGTGAGACATGGGATTGCTTTCCTGAAGGATGTGACCAAGAAGTCAGTATTCAATTGTGGAAGAAAAGCAGCACTGTCGTGTAGCCACACTGAATGTGCATAATTCCAGATTTAGGTGTGAAAATACTCTGGCTCTACAGGCTGTTTCCCCCATCGCTTCTCTTGCCCTCCCTCTTGCTTCTCTTGCAGTCCGGTGAATGGAAAAATGTGTTTCAACCAAACTAGAGTTGGTAGAGAATGTCTGAAACGTGAAAGATGAGCAAGGAATGTTTTGATGAGTTTTATCTTGTTTCTGGCTAGTTCTAATGAAGTATGTTTTACGATGCTAAAATTATTGTTTTTGTGAATGGACTCTGGTGGCTTTGGCTTTGTTTCTGGTTAGACAAAAAAGATCTTACTCTTTAACAAAAAGGTCCATCTCTGTAGGGATCCTTTCCATCGTGTTGTCAGACACTTATAATAACAATCTGAGCCTGTTTAAAGCCCCACTAAAAGACACTGTGCACGTGCATTGATTGTGTGCAAACGCTCGGAGGGACTGGACCAATTTCAAAAATTCACATTCCCATTTGTCACTTGGAGACAAGGCATCAGTTTGCGCCCACCTCTGGAGCTTACGGCAGAGTGAGCCCTGCGTTACCAGGAGCCAAATCTGGCAAGAAAGGCACCTTAGCGTTGTTGGAATGAGGGCAGACTGGACGCTGCAGTGACTCACTTGAGATGTAAAATGGTATCACAAGACACGATTCTTACATATTGCTCCCTTAACATGATACATCAGTGTGCAGCTGCTTTCTAGAAATGCTGCTGAGTATTTGGATGGTGCTTATTCATTTCAGGTTTTTAAAATGTTCTCGCACTTGTATTTCAGAGCCTGATGTGGGGATGGCAGAGAAAGATGCTCACAGATTTTTCCAGCAGCTAATAGCAGCTGTGGTGAGTGAAGCAGATCTGTGTGTTGATGTGTCCTTCTGCACCTGCTGCTTTTCTTAAATTCTCATTTGTACTTTTGCAGGAATATCTCCACACCGCTGGCATCACCCACAGGGATATAAAGCCAGAGAACATTTTGCTCGATGACAAAGGTGAGGAAATGCGTGTATCAGCGTATCAAAGGAATAACTTTGGTTTGCATTCATTATAACCATCTGCTGTTCTTCTTTTCTTCAGATAACCTGAAGCTGACAGATTTTGGACTGGCCACCATGTTCCGTTTCAAAGGACGAGAGCGTCTCCTGAACCGACTCTGTGGGACTCTTCCTTATGTGGCTCCGGAGCTTCTCAGCCAAACAGAGTACAAAGCTCAGCCTGCAGATATCTGGGCTTGTGGGATAGTCCTTACTGCCATGCTGGCTGGAGGTAAGATCGCAAAGTTTGTGTTTGCAAAAGGGTCGACACAATACAACAGCCTTAGTATTGTCAACGTTATAATGTCACAGCGAAGCTGCTGTGTGAGCTAAAAGGGACAGCTGCATGCTGGTCTTATGGACGGTGTATGGTCAGAGGACTGTCTGTCCTGATTGTCTGTCTGTATGCTCTGTATGTGAGGAAACCTTTGGTCACTCTTTCTTTTTCAGAGTTGCCGTGGGACCAGCCCACTGAGAGCTGCCAAGAGTATTCAGACTGGCTTCAAAAGAAAACATACCTACCTCCCTGGAAGAAAATACAACCAATGCCTCTTAGTAAGTCTAAATTATAGAAGTATTAATGCTGCATGCTTGGAATGGTCTCGGAAATGTATTTAATTCACATTCAACTTCTCTCTTCAGGTTTGTTGTCCAAGTTACTGCTGGCCAGTCCAGATGCACGCGTCACCATCGCAGACATACAGAAAGACCGCTGGTTTACTCAAGGCAAGTGTCAGTATGAGTACAATAGAATCAGTTCATCTTGAAGTTGTATGTTCACTGGACTGATGTGTGTCTCTGCAGGTGTAAAGCAGCCACCTCTGGGCTCTGGAGGAAACAAACTCCTTCGATCAGATGCGGGTCTTATATCCCGGGCCAACAGGTAAGAGCTTTTTTTTTTTTTAAATACCTGACAGGTGTTTTTATTTTTGAGCCTGTGATCTTAAGACCCCACCCTTCCCTCCGTAGTGATGACAGGATGCAGTTTTCCAGCTCTCAGCCTGATATTGCGGCAGGAGGCTGGGAAGCCATGTTGTTAATCGGCCAAAGCGACGGTCAAGTCAGCTTCTCTCAGCCCACCAAGCCAGAGCACATGCTGCTGGGTAGTCAGCTACTGGGCACACCGGGAGCCAGTCAGGTAATTCACATGCTCAGAGCTGTATCAGTTTATAATTTCTTTATAGAATATATCTGAGCTTGTGTGCTAATTTTCAGCAGCACAGACTCAGGATCGCTTTTACAGAACTTTATATTTTATGAAATTCTGCTGTAAAATGCTGCATAGATGCATGAATGCTGTCAGTTTTTCACGTCTCAACTTCTCCTTACCGTCTGTGTGAAGTCGCCGTGGCAAAGATTAGTGCGGAGAATGACCCGTTTCTTCACCAACGTGAATGCTGACACTTCCTTAGCTGCCCTGAAAGACGCCTGTGACGGCCTGGCACTCGGCTTCAAACTCGCCTGCAACAAACAGGTGCATCTGCACTCAAGTATGCAGGATTCAGATGTTTACAGAAGTTAAATGCACCCTTTGACACTGAACCTCTCTGTCTTTTAGGTGACGGTGAGCACACTGGATAAACGCAATAACAAACTCATCTTCAAAGTGCATTTGCTGGAGATGAATCGGAGAGTGCTGCTGGACTTCAGACTGTCTAAGGTGGGCTGTCGCATTTCAGAAGAGAGTATTTACTGTCTTTAACAAGAAAAATAGTCTAATGAGTCACTGTCTGAGAAGTGCTGCAGAATCACAAAGCTGCATTAAGCTCTTTGTGTGAGGCAAAATGTTGATGTGTGTGTGTGTGCGTGTGTGCGTGTGTGTGTGTTTTCAGGGTGACGGTCTGGAGTTTAAGCGTCTCTTTGTGAAGATAAAACAGAAGCTCGGGGACATCATCAGCACTCAGAAGGCCACATGAGCAGCCTCTGCAAGCACTGGAGGGAGACCCTGTATATACTTATGTGTTCTTTTGATATTTTAAATGTGTTCTGCTGTTCTCCTCAAGTGTGCGTGCGTGCGTGTTTTGTTGTACTTCTATCCTTGCGAGAAGCAGTTAACCAGTCAGACGTCAGGAGGGCGGATGTTTTTGAAAACGTAGATTAAGCCCTTGCTTTTTTAGTCTTTAGGTTTAGTTTAGTTTAGTTGTCAAAGGTAGGCACACATAGGATGGAAGCAAGTGCTCTGCCTCTTGAAAAGACTGGTTTGTTCTTATTGTGTTTGACATGATACGGTCCAAAGTCTTGAATAAATTATTGAAGAAACAACTTTGTGAGCTGAATGTTCTGTGATAAATCGTGCATATAATGAAGATGACCGCTGTCTCAGTATTTTTGGGGTTTGACATGAGGGTAGCCCAATTCTTCCAATATACCTGCCAAAATAAAAGCTTCTTTGTGTGAAATATTTAGACAATGAAACAGCAGGGGCTAAAACAAAGATCTCTTGTTTAAAACGCTCCTATTTGCTGAGCAGTATATATACGCACTTGTCATTTACAGTAGAAATCAATGGATCCCTTGTGTCCATGCTTCATATTAGATATTAGATTAGATATTCATATTATGACAACAATTTGTAGTGAATATGAGAAGGGTTTGTAATGATATTGTAGTTGAGTTGAGATCTAAGTCAACGGCTCCTCACATGATTGTACAAACTGTCGACAGAAACATTAATTTCAGGTTAAATTCCAACTGATGGATCCTGTTATGTATGGTTATGGACTGTTTAAACAATGAGTCCTTATCATCTTCAGGAGGAGGGGCTTGGCTGGTGGTGGGGGTGGCACTCAGATGTGAGGTCGTGAAAGCCATGGCTGGACCTGGAAATGACCAGTGTTGAGGTCCAGAATCAGGCAGACAAGAAATAAGATTTGAAGTGATGCTGCTGATGTTTGAAACCGATTTTTCATAAAATCTGATGAGCTGACAGGACGACTTCAGGTCTACATGAACACAGATGACTTTCAAAGTAAGATTCCATATGAAAGCACCTACACAACAAAGACACTCCCTCAGGTGTTATTTATTTTGTCTAATTGGAGCTCCTCCTGTGAGCATGTACAGACTCGTTCACTCTCCTGTTGCTGCCTTTCAGTCATTATTCGGTCATCTCTCTTATTGAAAAATCCAGACTCTGAATACGAAAATATTGTTTCAACAGTTTAACTCCTGGACACAAGACGTCTCCTGCTTTACACTGAAAAGTCTCTCCACTTCACAGTTGTCTGTAGAATTGAAAACACCTGGGTTGGTGTGCAGTGCCTTTATGTTTAACACTTTGGACTTGCCTTCAGGTTTCTCGGATCCTCTATCTCCCAGGACCTAAGGTGGATTTCAAACATAGCCTCAATCACCAAGAAGGTGCAACAGAGGATGTACTTCCTGCTTCAGTCAGCAAGTTCAACCTGCCTCAACAGTTGCTGATCCAGTTCTACAAAGGAATAATCCAGTCTGGTCTATATACATCCATCAGTGTTTGGTTTGGTCTGCCACCAAAGAGGACAAGAGCAGACTGCAACGGACTATAAGCACTGCTGAGAAAATCATTGGTGCCAACCTGACTTACACATCTCCAGACTGAGGAAACTGGCAGGAAGCATCACTGCAGGTCATGACCACGTACATTCTTCACTCAGTGTCACTGTCAACATGAATACCTGTGCATGGTAAATTTCATTGTATATATTGTTTATTGCTGATTTTATATATTTGCACTACAGTCCCTAAAGTCAGGAAAGAAACGTATATATAATAATGAAAAACAAACAAAAAACAAAAGAAAACCACTTCGTCTTTATAAGAATATTGTAAATCCATAAGTCGCCAAAAGAAAAGGTTAGGCTAGAAACAAGCTTCAAGCAGGTCTGCACCTGAACTGAACCAACTTCAGCTCCATCAGATGATCAAAGTTAGTACATGATCAATTGAAAACAAGAAAACCAAGTCTAAATTATTATTCTGACTGTCCTGACACAGAAATTCTAACAACATGGTATGTTTAGGATATTTAAAATGATGATTACCTGAAACAAGGACATAATATGATGTTGTGTTTATATTTTTTACTTTTGACATTTTTACTTTTAACTTCTCACATGGAAAAAAAAAACAAAACTGAGTGATTGGACGAGTTCAGTCATCCGTGCATCGATCAGAAAAATAACATCAGCCACTGTTACACAAATTCCTGTAAATAAACGTATTTAGCTTTCCAAGAACTGAAGTGGTGCATATTCATCCTGGTTGTCATTTCCAAGGATAGATTTGAGGAAAGGGATAACTCTGAAAAGATTAATATGGAAATCTCTGGAGGTGTCATCTGATTCAACAAGACCACCTGCCCTGCACATAATCTTGGTTCCCCAGCTGACCAATGCAACCTGTGACAGAAAAAGACGGTTACTACTACTGCTACTCTTTAGTGATACACTGCTGGAAGAGAAGGCTGTTTACCTGTATTGTACGATGCTCATAGTTCTTGAACACAGCGCCTCCAGAGTCACCTGTCCAAATGCACACACACAAATGCACACACACACACACACACACACACACACACACACACACACACACACACACACACACACACACACACACACACACACACACACAGTTACACCCAAAATAATGGGCCTCAGTTACTGATCAGACACAAAAAACAAGAACTGTGTGTTACTTGATAACGGAGGCTCAACAGGCTGATGTGTGCGTTTGCATATTTACAGGGATAATCAGGGACATTTTTTCATCCCCTTACTCATCTCAGATCAGACAAAGACACAGTATGGATGCCTCTGTAATGCATCTAGATGTAATTTGAAGTTAACTTTTATACATGTAATCGAGGGAACGTACCTGTACATGCTATATGATCTCTGAAAGGAGTCCGACCACCAGTGCACAGGAAGTTATCAGTCACAACATCCTTTACATTTTTTGTCGTTATGCCTTCCGCCTGTAGTGCGTGTTTGATGCAATCATCTCTCTGCAATGATTAAGTTGAAAGAAGAACCACAGCTCAGGGTGACTTTCAGGAAAACATGACCCCCCCCCCCCCCCCCACCCACCACTCACCCCACATCACCCACACATGCACAACATATAGTTCAATAATTTAAAACTCACGTTATCACCAAGCTTAGCGTGGACATCTTTTTCATTTACCACGTTGCCTGTTCTGGTCAGGAAAGTGAGTTTTTCAAGATAATTCTTGAACAGGAGCTGCTCTGTATTTAAAGATCACAGAAATGCAGTAAATTGTACCTGAGGATCTGGAGATATTTTAGTTTAAGGTTTAAGACATTTTAAAGGTAATTGTATATATGTATTTGTCACCAACTGTAATTCATCTGTATGAAGCATTTGTAATGTAGAATGAATCATTGACAATATCATATTCATCTATATATCATTTTAATAACACGATTCTTTCTATCAATACAAAATGATGTATTTATTCATTTTTGTTATTAATTATATTTATTACTCTATGTATTAATGAATTTGTCACTATCCCAATACATAAATACATTTTGTGTAATATTTAATGATATATTATGTTCTGTCATTATTTTATTTCCCATCGAAGTTACTCGTAAATCATTTGTTTGCCTATTTCAAATACATTTTAAATAGAGAGAGAGAGAGAGTTAGCTGACATTAGCCTGCTTGTGTCTACCTCTGCTGAAATCAAGGACTTACTGTTTCAAAAATGACTAATAAAGCTTGACAGGCATAGGAACAGTAACTAAGGACTGCAGGGCGAATTGTCAGTTGTGGCTCCTTTAGCAGGACCCATCAGATCAAGACTGAACTTGCAGGAATTTTTAAACAGTATTTATGAAGACCAGGTTGTGTAACGGTGTTGGAAGAGTTGTCTCACCTTGTTGCTTGCAGGTGGAATCTCCAACCAGTTTTAGAGCATTGCTGGTCTCCTGGGTGCAAGGTATACAAATGGGCCTGAACCAGACACCAAAAAACAATATAACATGGAGAGAATGATGGTCCAAGTGAATAAGATTTAACACAGAATATTTCTTTCTAAAAACACAGTATCACAAATGTAACAGTTTTTCAAGCACAGGCAGCTGCCTGACCTCCATTTTTTCACCTTCTCAGCCTCCATCACAATAGGTTTTATGGTTTCTGGTCATTTTTAGCCTTCGTTTATAAAGTCTACAACCTACTAATTCTGAGGCCTTTATCCATCTGTTTAAAGGCTTTTGCATGTGTGCATGTGTGCAATAGTGTTAATTTTGCTCACAAAAACACTGACAAAATATTATTGTCAGCAAACTTTTTTTCCATGATTTAGATGATGGCAGCACGGCATCGGCATGATTAAACCGATTAAACATTAACTGGGACTATATCACCAAGCAAGGACAGATAATGTCACATCAAATCCAAGTACAAAGACAGTGCTCACCTGACGGCACTGGAGATCTGAACATCTCTCTCCAGCTGGATGAGAGCCACATTATAGTCGTAGAACTCCTTCACACCCTCATTTACTTTAGCATTTACATTGTAGTTTGGGTGTATAAAGAAATTTTTAACTTTTTTCACTGTAAAACACAATCAAGGTTAAATAGTATTGTTGTTACTGCAATTATGATGGATAGCAGAAAAACTTATGTTGGAAATCGAAATGCTTGACTATAGCAAACTTTGAAACGACAAAAGCAAATAAAAACCAAAGCAAATAATTGGACACTGTAACACTTATTTTTGTGAACTGCTAAAATGCCAGTATGTCACGTTGAGGCAAATGAAGAAAGATGCATTAAATAAACATTTATCATTACCTTTGCCCTGTCCATCATCAATCTCCACTGTGATGTGCTCAGGTAAATCTCCAAATGCAAAGCAGTGAGCGGCAGTCAAGACAAACTGAGGGCTCACCAGAGAGCCGAAGCACTTCTTTGAAAATGCTCCACTCTTAAGTTTTGAATGGTGAATAAATATAATAGAGTTTATTAGTTATGTCACACACAGAAGCAAGAACAACATGGCAATGATGGTGGATAATAAGGAAATAATAAGGAATATTTCTTGTCAAATCTTACATCAAAAGGTCAGCTCAGAATAAAAAAAGTGATTTTCCTCGATGGAAAAGTATTCCTCTGATTCTACTGATTGTGGCCAAGTGAAAGAAATGGAGGTTTTGTTTATTCTCAAATTGCAAGGCTGACATATGAGATCCATATGTTGGCTTTGCAAACCTACTATTATGAAGATAAAAGAAATGTGGAAACACTCACCTGGATGATAATGAATGCCATCCATGGATACATTTTCCTCTTGCTGTCTCTGCTGGCTGTTTCATACCCCTTATGAAGACCACATAGACCCTTAACTGCTTCTTCATCTGCATAAAAAACCCCAGCAAATTCAAAGCTGATCATGAATTTCATGAATGCAAATACGTGCATGCTATAGAGATACGGATCAATATTGAGTAAAGGCCCAACATTGAAACAACATTCTAGTAATTTTTCAAATGTCTTTTTCCAAACACATATTGTACATTAGAAGCAATTTGGAGTTTATTGTCCAATAACCCATTACATTATATAATATCAACGACTCCTTTAACAGATGTGTTAATCCAAAACAACATATATGCATTAAACCTCAATAAT
The DNA here is from genome assembly GCF_039877785.1 of Chaetodon trifascialis. Taxonomy (NCBI): domain Eukaryota; kingdom Metazoa; phylum Chordata; class Actinopteri; order Chaetodontiformes; family Chaetodontidae; genus Chaetodon; species Chaetodon trifascialis. Next base: position 13,439,593 of record NC_092071.1, on the reverse strand, counting down.
GCCTAAATAATTGCAAGAATGGCTGTTCTCAGCTTCCGTAACGTTGCCCCTGCAAAATTTGTGCACAAAAGTAATGAGGATCTCCAGCCATGCTAGCAGCTGATTGCCTCTTTATGCACAGCGGTGTTTTGAGCTAAGTGTTAATATTAGCGTGGCAACATGCTCACATGATAATGCTAACACATCTGTGAAGATTCTCATTCATCCAGGTCATGGTGCTTCGAAGTGAACTGTATTACCAGATTCCTTCATTTTCAAAGACGACTTACCAATTATCTCATCAAAGGTCTCTTGTAAATTTTCAATGTTCTTCATTCTGAAGTAATGACTGCCACCGGTCCCCACTGTGAGAGGCTGCAGGTCGTTATCAAAGATCTCAGCTCCAATGGCAAAAATATAAATGTCTGTAGCAGGTTGAAAAGTGGTGAGATAAATTAGACTCACGTTGTTGCATTAAAACACATTCTGTTGCTCAAGCTAGGCCTTATTGTGTAAGAATGAGATGTTACTGACAATACAGCATGTGACAGCAACAAGGCCGAATGATGAAAATCAGCATAGCAGCAGAAACCTGTACAACAAATTAGACGTAAAACTCACCAAGATATTCTTCTCTTGATTCAATGCCACTCTCACTGGCTTGGTCCATGTATACGAAGTTCTTTATTTTTGCCACAGTGGATGCAGGTGAACCACCTAACGTGTAAGCACCTGCAAGGAAATGTGTTGATTAACTGTTGGCAAAAAAATGTAGAAAATGTGGCAGAACTGCAGCATTTATGTTTGTGACCCGATGTTTCATCTCCTCAGAAGAGCAGTGGACGTTTGTTTACGTCATGAAAAATTCGCCCTTGCCGCATTTAGCTTGGATGGCAACGCTCCTACTTGAAACTTCACGGCTGAAGTAAGTCCTTTAAATACACAAGTTTAAATACAAGTGGCTGAAATTACCATCTGTAAAAAGGATAAGGACATGACGGTGTTCCTTAAAAGCCTCCTCTCCAACTCGATGCCTTATAATAGCCATTCGCTCCAAGAAGGTCCGGAAAACACTGTTCAGATCTGTTCCGAGAGTGTGTTTGCCTTGAGTCAACACACACACACACACACACACACACACACGGTAAAACTTGGATCAAGTTGTGTGTTAAGACAGTATTATTTTACTGTATTCCCAACAGAATCTCTGATCTGTTTGACTCACCATCTGTTTGAAAGTTTTCCAGTTCATCCTTGATGGTGCTCAGTTTTATTTTGTTATCGAAAAAATCCAAAATGTTGACAACTTCAAATATCTCACAGGAGAAAAAGACGATTTCATAGTTTGGAGACACGGTAAAGGATGAAATCTGTGGAGACACAAAGGGTCACATTTTGCCTCCTTCTGGCCTATAGCATACCCTTCCCATCCATTCCCATCACCTGACCTTCCCTGCCCACCTGTTTCCAGTGTCCCTCATCAGCCCTGCAGTACCAGCCCCTGCTCACCAGTCAGTTTCCAGACTGTCTTTGCTGCTTTGTGCCATTGCTTTTGAACCTCTGATCCCTATACCCTGTACCCATGATCCTGTGCAGCTTCAGGTAGCAGACCTGAACCCTTTACCCTGACACCTTGACCTGTCTGCCTGACCTCTGCCTGACCTCTGCTGACTATTTTGCCTAACAGCTTTGTGTGTTTGAAAAGCCTTCCTGGTTTTAACCTGTGCCTGTTTTGAGCATGAGAAGCTCATGTACTTCTATTTTGTCAATGAATCATGGAAATATTCCTGTCTGCCTGTACTGTCGTGGTCTCACCCAGTGACATGAAACAAATCAATTAAATACGACAAGTAAATTAATTGTAAACCTATACTGACTTAAAGAACTGCTGTGAAATCTTTTGCTAACGCAACGCCTCCTCACGTATCAAACTGCTAATGGTTGTTATTTTGGAAAGTAATACATTTATTTATCATTAGGAAGAGAATCCCATAGTGTGCATTGACAGCAAGCCAAACGCAATTACCCTAATTAGACACCATACACCTAATGCAATTAGAAACCACAAATAGTGCCATATTAGACCCCAAATATACTAGAGTTACTCTGGAGTTAGTTACCAAATTATGCTGCAAATAAGGTACCTTCCAATCATAAGAAATGACAAAATAAAGTCTGACCAAAACAAACATTTAAGATGGTGTGAAATATGTAAAAACTGTGTGTTGCAGATGCATGGGGACCCAAAGGGACAGTGAAATAATCCTGTACATTTTTAAATACCCATTTCTTCCTGCTTCTTCTCACACAAATAGACACTATTGCAAATTATTTGATTGTTCTGATTTCATTGCAGTTATATTTCTTTCAAAATAGTTGTTTCAAATTAAGACCTGTTACTTTCAGTCAGCATTTCATAAAGTTATGATTTTTTTGTTTTTCAAAATGCAACTTTTAATCACAAAATCTTTGTCTTTGTTGAGTATTTGGGGAGAGAAATGCTTCTGAGCAATACTTGAAATTTCTTTAACATTTTATTCCTTACACGGTAAAATTAAGTGATTGGTCAAACGTTCAGGCTGGTCACACTGATTGCTATATCTGTAAAATATTCAATCTCAGCACATTTATTGCCAGTATCCATCAACTGCAGTCAGTACTTTCATCCCATAAGCATCCTTTAAACTGACTCACAATCAGCAAAAACAATGTTGCATCTCCAGTCCCAGCACAGTGTTGCTGACTGTTTGCAAAGTCAGCATATTGTAAGTGAGGAAATTCTGTAGTGCAATCACCCTCTCCATTAAAAGAGCACTATAAACTTTTACCACCTACTGTTACATCATTTTGATAAAACTGTTCTGCAGTGTTCTTGCTCCTTTTCCCTTTTTGATAAAGAGGAAAGTTGCTTGTTTCTTACCTTTGTAATAAGTTTTGAGATGGCATGCCTTGCATGATTTATGTGTTCCTCTTCGATGCTCTCAGAAATATCCACTGCGATATAGATGTTAAGTGTCCCATTGTTTGAAATCCTGATTTTTCTCCCGTCCTCTGTGTAATCTGCCATATTCAAATGTTATTTTTTAATGGACGGAAAGAGAGGGAAAGACACATTGATACTCTTTTTAAATTACAACATACAGATTAGGTATTATGTCATCATAAAGAGGACTGAATTTCAATGGTCACTAAGAAGTAGTAAAAATTATTAAATCATCACTCATTTGCATTGATATTAAATAATACTACAAATAAGGTTACATCCAGAAACTTACCAACTGGCTCTAAGGTGGTGAGGCTGTCTTTGATTGCACTGCCAAATGCCTCTGAAACCTCCAATGGAGTGTCATAGGTGTGTTTGTCTTGTGACAAGGTGAAGTGATACAAAAGAAAAAGTGAGTACTTGTCCCTCACAGCAGAGACTTTGGTTCAAGTTTCAGTGTTTACAGGTGAGAAGCTGGTGAGGGATCACAGGAATATTGACTCTTACTGAGTGCTCCCAACTGGAGATCCCAACTGCCTCACCAACTGGTAGTAGTTGGTAGGAAATGATCCCTCACTGGCCTCCCACCAGTGACCAGGTGGCTGCATTGTTGAAAGGGCAAGACTAGCATTACAAATCCAGTGTCTAACCAAAAAGCTTGATATAGTATACAAAATACAAGCATGCACTGGTGGTTCAGTGCCCCACGTGTTCCACCCCAAGCCAGAAAGCCTGGACATGTCACTGTCCAGCCTGTTTATCTCAGAAACTGGGTCAACTGAGACTTACTGCCTGTCACATAAAAACTGAGGGATTAATAAATAAAACTGAAAATGAAACATTATTGCACAATAATTGTAACTTTTGAGTGTTTGACCTTTGTCATTGCCTCAGAATGTTGCAGCATTTCTTCTGCAGGTGTATGTATGGAGCACTGTTTCCATTAGTCTGCCAGCAGACCTTTTCATGGAAAAACTTTGATCAAATGTCACAGACTGTCAATGGTAATTCAGTCTTACAGTAGCATGCTGGCTCTTTGCCGGTCCACTGGCCGTTCTCCTGACACACTCTTTCACTCGACCCCACCAAAAACAGGTTGCCATTGCAGCTGTATGTCACTGTGTCGCCAATTCCAAATGTGCTCCCTGTTCTTGAGGCGCCAGCTGGCACACCAGCATCAGCACAATTATCTCCTGCTGTGGTGACAAAGAAGACAAAAGTCATAAAACAGTCACAAATACGGAGGTATCCCAAATCTGACAGAGAAAGGAGAGGGAGAAAGAAGGTGGATGGCTGTTCAGGACTTACAATCACGGCTACAGATGGGAGTGGAGCCGCTCCACTTCCCGTTGGGTAAGCAAACGCGTCTGGATGAGCCTCGCATTGTGTATCCAGAGTAGCATTCATACACGGTCTCATTGTCCACAAAGTACTTCTCCTGAGGAGGCGAGACGTCTCCGTTCTCCAGCACACTGGGGTCTGGGCATTCAGCGACTGCAAAGCAAAACAAAAGAATCTGAGTTATGATGAAGAGCAGACAGTGTGAGGCAACGTGAGAAGCATCATCGTCACATCACTCACGCCTGCATCTCTGTGGTGCAAATCTTTTGGGTGTTGGTTTCCAGCTGCCATTTGACTGGCACCTGCGGGTCGAAGCTGGAAATGGGTAGTAACCCTCAGGACACTCGTAGATCAGCAGACTGCCTGTCTCCAGCTTCTTGGTCAATTTGTAATGACCTCCCTCTATTTGCATATTTGTCTCCGTGCAATCACACCGAACTTCACCTGCTGAAAAATAAAATATGTAATGCACTCAGACTTTAGAAAGCTCGCTACAGAGACACATAAGACATTACACGATTGTTCTCACAAGATGAGTAGTATGACTGCAAAATCACTAAATTCATGTGTAAAATTCCCCAAATTCAGTACTCCTTCAATGTATAGCTCTCTGCAGTCTTTAAATGTGCTGTTGCATTGTTTAAGATTTAATACACATGTTGTATATTTAAATTTGATTCTACTTGTCATGTTACATTCACTATGGCTCACTTCTTGGATGATAATCGTTTTTCTTAAAACACTGTTCAGCTCTCTGAGAATTTGAATTTCAAGTTAATTGCACGTTTTGGGACATGTGTGCAAAGGACTGTTTATACTTCTTGAAGCTGGAGATACTTCATTTTGGTTGCACTGGCCAATTTGCTGCCACCTCGGCTTTGAAGCATGAATGGAAAGCTTTTGGTGAGTTACAACCTTTTGTAGACAAGCAATGGAGTTGTTATGTCCCATGAAACCGTTGCACAATAGCTGCATTTACACTTTGGAGAATGTCATGATTGTTTTAACAACTGAGCCAAAGTAAATAAGAATAAACATAAATGATGCTGAGTTTAAAGTTGCCACAACAAACAGCACATATTAAGAGCATGAAATGACCTTACATCCAGAAATATCATATAAACATCTTCACAAAGCAAATAATCAGACTGGAGATAAAATACTGGATGGTATTTTCCCAATGCAATTCTACTTTCAAGTTTTGAATGTACAGTGAAAGCAGCTCACCCATCAAGAGGAGACATGAAAGTGCAGCAAACCAACTCCAGTGGATAGAAAATCCCATGTTGAACCTTAAGCTGGACAACAGAATAAAAACGAGAGGGTTTTGTAGGAGCTGTGCATTTATTTCCAAAAGGACAGTGATGTTCAGGAAGAGGGACCATCCTGGTACTTATTAACTTTACCACAAATAAAAGGAGATCAATATTGTGTGTCACAGGAAACATCCAAACAATTTCCCACAATGTCTTAACCTTTTCATGAGACCTTAATAGGAGAGTTTCAAACAACTTCAATCAAATTGACTAATGTAGAAATAAGTCAGTAACTTTTAATGAACCATGCATATTTATTACTTACTGTATGACAACACCTGGTAGTATTCTTTAAAAATGAAAACTCATGAAAAAATTAAGAAAAGGTTCCTACTCATAATACTTGACCTGCTTCCTCAAAGACTAGGAGCACTGACAGTTGACCACTGTAGTCCAAATGACTCTGTTTTGTGTGTCCTGACCTTAAGTAGGCCATGGCTTCTCCATTTTTGATCCTGGGTGTGTACACACACGGTCACATGTCCCATAAAAAAACAGAGTCGTTGTGAAACCAATGCAAAGTACAAACATTTGCTTCATCATTTCCTAAAACCTGTCAACACCGTTGAGTGTTGCTTATTGACATGTTGTTTCAATTATTGAACACCACAGTCGTACCACACTGGTTTAACTGTTGCTCTCTCTGACCCTCACAGGCCCCCACTCACATGTGGCATTAGCATGCATCATAGGTGATCGGACCATAATTGGACAATGCTGAAATGTTTACAAATGTAAACGGACACTGAGACACATTGTGATCTGATCAGTCAAACCACTTGCTGAGGTGATCATGGACATTTCACCATCCATAGTCCACAAAATTATTAAAAGATTCAAAGAATCGGGAGAAATCTCTGGTGTGGGCACATAGTCCAAGAGATTAAGGAAACATTTCCCAATGCACAATTGCAAGGGATTTAGGGACGATTATTCTCTACCTGTATCTAAAAGAAAGCATGTGTGTGAGAACGTATCACACATGTTAAGTATGAATTTCCCTGAGTGGAGAAGGTATATGTCTTTTTTCATGTGATGAAGACAAACATACATTAAATTTAACTATTAGTCATAAAGTATAGGAATAAATTGTTAAATTGTGCGTGTGTGCGTGTGTGTGTGTGTGTGTGTGTGTGTATATCTGTATCTGGACTGGGCGGTGCCCTGCTATCATGGCTCACCTACACCTGTTCCCCTCGCCAATCAGCCCCAACAGCTGCAGCCAATCCACACTCATCAGCCACAGGATAAAAACCCAGATCTCCTCACCAGTCTTCACCAGATTGTTTTGCTGGCAAGGTTGATAACACTGTCAGCCACTTTGCTTTCTTTGCCTTTTGTCATGTGCTATTGCATTTTGCCTGTTTTTCCAAGTAACTCGGTCTGCTCTCTGTGTCTCAAACCTGCCAAGTATGTCCAGCTCCAGTCTACCACAGTCTGTGTTCAGACCTTTACCTCAGCCCTTAACAGATTTCCATTTCTGGGACAAAATCAATTTGATCAGAGCTGAAAAAAATATTATGGCTGGACTTTGAAAAGAGCAGACTCACAAATAAACATATGTGTTATCAAGTCTTTGCTTTATCTTTCGCTTTTTGAGGAGAGGTGCATTTAATTTCTTAATTTAATTTAATTCAAGTTTAAGCTTTGTTAAACCTAAATGGTCACACCATGGGAGTTTTTTCATGTTTGGTTTATTGTGAGCAAGTCACAGATGAACTGCATAAATGTTCAGTATGTTCACATAAAGCATTAAATAAGCAACACTGGACTTTAGATGCACAAAATACTCTTCTTTTTTTTTACCCCTCTTCTAAAAAAGACAATATTCCTAATAAGCTGTTTATGTGGCTAATTGAAATGAATATTCCACTAATATTTCCTTTTGCATGCAGTGCATGTTACCAAACACAGCCTTGCTCTTTCATTCCTTTAACCGCCTTCTTGAAAAGGTCAGCGATATTATTGTGTTAAAAAGTAAGTGTATTTCTCTTTCCAACTACAAATGTGGGCTTTTCTTGTGTGCATGCATCTCTACAGCAGCCTTCAACTACAAATGTGGGCTTTTCTTGTGTGCATGCATCTCTACAGCAGCCTTCAACTACAAATGTGGGCTTTTCTTGTGTGCATGCATCTCTACAGCAGCCTTGTAAACTGTTGGCTAGGCAACGCACAGAGCTGACTGTAAACAGGCAAAAAGCTCTGTGTCACAAACTGCGATAAAAACTCCAATTGACATGCATATTAAAATGTTCCATTTGGAACAAGGCCTACTTCAGAAACTCCAACAGGAATATGCTGTTTGCATTTGAAATAATAGTGGAATATTAGTGCGCATGTAAATGTATTCATTCTCAGCTAAATGTTTCATGATAAAAAAAATGCATATAATGATGATGACCGCTGACAATAATAATTTTAATGTTTGTCATGCCAGTTTTGTCAGTATTTATACAAATATAAAAGCCAATCTGTGTGAAATTGTTAGACGAGGAAACAGCAGAGACTGTTCAAGCCCTGCAGGTAGCCTGCTAATACAAATGGTTGTTAAAAAAGCATTCCTGTTGGCTGAGCAGTTAATACACATCTCGTTTACTGTAGAATCAGTGGATCCATTATACGCATGCTTCAAATTATTTATAGATAAATGAGAAAAGTCTGCAACTGTTATTGTAGTTGAGTTGAAATCTAAGTCAGCGGCTACACGCTGTAATCATTGCGCAAACTGTCTACTGTCTAAAGAAACATTAATTCCAGGTTAAATTGCAACTGAAGCAGGCTGTAGTATGATTATGAGCCTGTAGCCTTGACAGTGATGGTGACGCTGACAGGCTCATTATCGTCTCCAGAAGGAGGGGCTTGGCTGGTGGTGGTGGTGGGGGTGGCACTCAGGGGTGAGGTGGTGAGGGGTGAAGATGCCCGGGGTAAAGCCATAGTTGGACCTGGAAATGACCATTGTTGAGGTTCAGAATCAGGCAGACAAGAAATAAGATTTGAAGTGATGCTGCTGATGTTTGAAAGAGATTCTGCATAAAATCTGATGAGCTGACAGGACGACTTCAGGTCTACATGAACACAGATGACTTTCAAAGTAAGATTCTGTATGAACGAGTTTTTCACCTACATATACGAAGAACAGTTTAGAGATGAATTAATACAAAGATAGAGGGTGCCATCAAGGAAATAAAAGACATAAACCTTTTACTTCTGATTTTTTTTTTCTCAAGGAAACATGCAATTTAATTTCAGTTGGACTTAAGGTTGAGAGAGCATATTAGTGTCCAAATGAGTGTGGTAACCTTTGACAAGTATAATCCAGCTTTAAGACTGCATGAATATGACTTTGTTTTTATGTGGGTGCATCTTGCCTGGACTGGCTGATCCACCAATCTCCTCTATTCCTCCCTCTGACCCAGCTACCACTTCATCCTCTGGTAAGTTGATGTTTTCCCTCGACTGGCTGTGCTGCCTGGATGCACCAGAAGAAGAAACCGTTTAAGTTGACAGCATTTTTTTAATGACAGCATTTTCTTTCATTCCTTTTGTTTTATATATATATATATATATATATTCATAGACAATAACACAGATACTCACAAACCAAACAGCATGTCATGTAGTCCTGGGGGGAGAAACACGGAACATTAATGCAACATAAAAGGACAATGGCTTTATCATTCAAGTCATTAGGATGTGGGTGCTTGTGCATGACTCACGAGGATTGTTGTTGCGGTTGCGGATTATGAACACAAGCAGCAGCACTGTGATGATGGCTGCAAAGAGCATCCCACCTATAGCTGCTCCAATCACAGCAGGGTACATATTGTAGCGTGGCTCCGCTGCAACACATCACAGTTACACATTGCAAAATAGCACACCTCTGACAAAACAGACAGTAGCTGCACTTGATAGATGCCTTGCATTATTTTTCATCGTGTTTCACCTCCCTCTAGTGGTTTTCAACCCATCTCAGCATTATGTTTAAACAAAACTGTGTAGCTTTTTGAAGGAGGAAATAAAACATTCTTACTCTTACAAATAAAAAGTTGAAGCATAAGTAATAAAACACATCCTTGCTCAGTTCAAAATGCTCTGCTGCATTTATGCTGCTGCCGCTGTATTTGGTGTGGCCAGCATCTTATGGTGGCTAATACTAGAAACTTTTTTTTACTTTTTTTACTGCTACACTTCGTTTTAGCAATTACCATTATCCTGTAATTGTCACTTCTGGCCACTGGCTTGGTTACAGCAATCAAATCCTACTTTACATGGCACAACTAACACAAAGAATTTACGAGACGCACACTTAAAGGAAAGGAAAGAAGTAGGACAGTAGGTAAAGAGGAAGTGAGTGGAAAGTGTGAAGCAAAAGGTGTGTAATTGTTTGTATGTGTTTTTTGTTTGTGTATGAGTCTTTCACCTAAGTGGATAACAAAAAAGAAAAACAAAAATGTTAGACGGTCATTAAAACAGCAATCAGAGCAAGACATAAGTACCATCAATGTTTGAATAATCACCTGACTCACCTGCCACCTTTTAGAATTTCATATTACATGTTTCTCCTGCCTTTACCCATTTGTTATCATCTGTTTGTTAAGACACCCCTAACTCAAGCTCCTGTACTTGCTCAGTTCTCTCTCTCTCGCCAAAAGTCTTGTATCTGATCACACTTTCCTCATTCTGTTCACTTGCTATACCTGGAGTCTTTGCTGCAGAAGGGTGCCCCAGGGTACGGTGGTTGACAGGTATGATGCGGAACTGGTAGGTAACGGATGGTGTCAGGCTCCCTACTGTGTGACTCCTGACTTCTGGGTCCTGGATGACATTACGGTACCAGACTGGTGCACCGATCCTCTCCTCCAGTCTCTCCTTTGAATCATTGCTGCTGCCTCTTCTCCCTGGTCGTTCTGACACCCATATGTGCTCCAGGATGAAACCTGTCCAGCCTCTTTCTTCTTCGTTCTCGACCTGCCACTCTAGCTCCACCTCATTACGCAGTCGGCTGTTGTACACCACTTTGACCAGAGTCGCATTGGGTGGCATGGGGTGCCCTGATAAAGAGGCAAAACACTCTCAGATGGAAATATGCACTTCAGCTGGTCATGATCTGTCATGAAATTTTATACAGAATGCTGGTGACTTTTCCTCCGGTGCTGCAATGAGGTTCACGTTTATGGTTTTTGAAAGTGAAATGTCTTAACAACTATTAGATTAATCCATGAAATTTGGTTCATCCCATTCATGTCCCTCAGGATGGATTGTAAATTAATTGTAATACTCTTAATTTTAATCTTGTGTCACCACAGGCCAAAACTTTTATTTGTCCAATATTTTGTTTTATCACCAATTATCCACAAAGCTAATGACATTCCTTCTTAAATGTTGAGTTAAATGCTAATTAGCAACTTTTGTTACGTTAGCACCCTAAACATTGTGAACATGGAGAGCTTTCTACCTTTGAAACATCAGAATGTTAGCGTTGTCACTGTTAGCATTGTTGCACTGTTGCTGATGTTAGCATTCAGGGTCACCAACTTCTTGAAATGGAAATAAAGGATGTGAAAGGTTTGATGCGAACAGTCTCTGCTGGTTGCCTGGCAAGGCTAGAGGAAGTCAATACTCCCAGGCCCATAATTAGACTGATACTTATATCTGCCAGGCCTGCTGTTGTCTCTGGGTTCCAGTCTTTATGCTAAGCTAAGATAGCTATCTGCTGACTGCAGTTCATAGAGCAGTGTCAATTCTATCGTCTAACTCTCAGTAAGAAGGAGATGAAGCAGATATAAGTTGAAAAAAAAAATCTTACTTTTGACCACTAAAGTGACATTGATTTCAGTTCCTCCCACTGCATTGGAAGTGGAGCACCTGTACTCGCCGCTGTCTTGAGTTTCATGTGTGTCTCTCACAGTCAGATTGGCCCATGCGGATGTTCGCAGCAGTGTGTACTTTGAGGTGTCTCGGACGTCCACACCCTGATTGTTAAACCAGGTGATTTCATTGACTGGAAGGTAGTTGGACCTCAGGTTGCAGGTGAGCTGGACATCACTCCCTTCATATACAGACACAACTCTGCGCTGTGTCAGCAATACAGGAGCTTCTACAGATGACAACATATAAATCAGTCAGTTCATAAATCATATCAGCTCTTTGTTGTAAGATGGGTCTGACAATGTGCACTGACCCAGTGTGAGCCTGCAGGTCTTGGTTTGGACCAGGAGTGGATGCTTAGCATGACAGGTGTAGGGTTTCCCATTGCGGGCAGTGCCGTAGCGAAGGACCAGGATGTTGGAGTTTTGTTCCCCGCCTTTGCCTTGGCCACCTGGGCCCTCCCACCACACCAAGGCTTTTGGGGCCCCTCCATCCCAGGAGCAGGACAGCATCAGATACTGTTTGTTGTTAGTCACATAGGCAAAGCACACTGGTTCTGCAGGGGGGATATCTGGTGGAGGAAAAGAGGTTTAAGTGAGAGGTTTGGAGAACAGTGAGCGTACAGATCTTTCTCTTTCTCTTTCTTACATGTGCGTGTGCTGCACACTGTTGATTGTTTGAGCGCCACATGTGAGCCCATGCACGTAAACACACTGCGGTTGGAATTCAGGCTTTCGGTCGACAGCAAGATGGCAGTGTTGGTCAGTGGATTTGTTTGCTGCCCTGTGTCTGCCTCGCTGTGCCCCACTTGTTTCAGGTCTCCAGTCCACTGGAGGGAAGGGGAGGGGAACCCGCCAGGCCAGGAGCAGAGCAGTCTCAGAGAGGTGTGATTCAGAGCTGGCTCCACAGAACAGGAGGGTGAGCCATCGGGTGGGTCTGTGGGGATAAGATACAGCGTAACGAGGCAGTGATGTGCAAAGTGGGGGTTATGTGAGGTCATTAGGGACATTTGGAAATTGCCTGTGGGGCTACATTATTCAGGATTTGGGGTATGATTTATCTTATCTAAATTACAGAAGAGGGAATATGCTTTTGATTAAATATCCTCATCTTTTTATTTGCAAGCTTTTTTTGTGGTAGAGCTGGGTAAACAAAAGAATGTCAAGTCCTACAAAGCCTGTATTTCTAATGTGAAACATTAAACACCATCTCTATCTCTCTTGGGTATTGTTTTAGATCAGACACATGATCAAGTGACAAGCAGAACTGCAAAAACTCAGCCAAACCAAACAGGAGAGCAGAATGACAAGCACCCGGCCTTATAGCCAACCAACGCTTGCCATGGCTGTGACATCACAGCGAGGTACCTGTCAGAGAGTCCCATCAACTTCCCAGATGGCCCGAACAGGAGAATAGGTCTGCAGCACTTCTACACTCTGCTGTGGTGTGTTGGCGTGTGAGTGTATGAGTTCATAATACAGAGCTTGAAATATGAGAGGTACTGAATGGAAGAAGAAAGGAGGTTTCTGCATCACACTGAAAGCAGGAGAGGTTTAGTTGGAAGTGAGATGGTCAGGGAGTTGAATTCGTAGTAGGAGAGTCACTTTTAATGAAGATGAAAATCAAAGGTGATAAGATCCTGGATTTGTGTTCTTTCAGTCTTTAACCATAAATGTCAAATCTGGATGATTGAATCACATCACAGTCTTTTGCACTCCTTGCCATTTGCAGCACCAAGACAGAAGAACACATGTCAGGACTGAGTTGAGAGGTTCACAGAGCAGGAGGAGGACTGATGGCATGGCCAAGGTCAGAGGTCAGACTCACAGTAGACAGTCAGGCTGATGGTTTTTTTGGAGCGGGTGTTGAGGTAGGTGTTCTGCGCCAAACAGGCGTAGTCGCCAGTGTGCATGCGGAGGATCTTGGTGATGGTGAACTGTGGTCCGGTGTAGACCTGGGAGTTGTTGTAGAACCAGACGTACTGACTGGCTGGGTTGGACTGAGCTTGACACAGTAAAGAAACAGTCTCTCTCTCCAGGGCTGAATATCCCCTCTCTGTCATACTGTACGGAGTCACATCTATCTGAGGAATGTCCGGGCCAACTGAGGAGAGAGGACACGAATGCGCTCAAGATATGAAGGACATGTTACATACACAGCTGAGCAACCTCACATTAGTCTGTTAAGAATGAAAGTTTAAAGTGAGACATCTCCCTCAACAATCGTAGATCATTCATACAATCTGTCACTCCAGCTCAGGTAGTCAAACACACAAAAAACTCCAGCTTACTGTAAATAAGCCCTTATCCACACATCCAATGGTTACGGAGCAACATTATCATTCATTTGGAGTTGTGTGTCTGACCATCTGATGAATGTAGGTCTAAAATATAATAAATATCCACCTAATCTACGTTTTTAATTGTATAAGTCATGATCCCAGTGTCCTCAATGGTAGATATGACATTAGCATACAAAATACAAGCAGGTTTTGGAAATACAAGCCAAAGCAGAAACAGTACAACATGTTTCTCAAATGCCAAGAGAACAGAGGAGGAGGAATTTGAATAAACAGAAATCTGAAGTATAGCTGACTGCTGATTAAAACATGAAAGAGTGTGACTAATGGTTTATCACACTCATCATTCAAGACATGTTACATGGTGACATTTTCTTTGAGCGGGACAAATGCCAAAGATGCATGTGTTCACAATTCATTGATTACTCACATATTAAATACCAAAGACAAGAACGGAAAAGACATCAAAGCAGAAAATTCATACATGTGCATCTCCAGTTCCTGCTTCTGGATGACTGGACCTTTAAATTGTTACCATTGTTTTAGTAGAATATTTGAGGGCTTATATTTTTTACTACTTAGTATCTCAAAACACTTTAACCTTGTACAATTATTTGATGACCATATTAAACCCATATCTTACCCCAAAAATACTCACAGATGGTGTCCAGCCATAGCCGGTTAGAGCTCTCACTGTTGACGGCATTGCTGGCCACACAGCGGTACCAGCCGGTGTGGTTGCGGTTGACGTCGGTCATGTTGATAACACTGGTGTTGCTCTGTGCAAAGACTGAGACGTTGCCGTTGCGGGTCTCATGTTTCCACACATACTGGATCGGCCCAGTCCCATTTTCCAGATTGCAGCGCATCCACATTGTGGATCCTTCCACTGGGGATGCATCACTCATCAGGAGGTAAGGCTTACTGACGGGAACTGTATTCAAGACAAAGTCATAACGAAGTGTTTGTCCAAGGATGTTTCACACTTCGATTTATTTAACCGTTTATCATAGATATATCAGTATCGGCATATGTGGTTCCTGAAAAGTCACCAATTGCAGTTTGTAAATGGCATAGATATGTTTGTGTTGTCAAGGTAAGTTTGAGTATTGGATACATGCTGGTATCACCACCACCCCAGCACCACCAACAGTCCTCTCCTGAGTACAGGAAGTCTTACCTCGGACAGTGAGGTGCACGTAGTAGTAGTAGACTTTGGGCTCCCGTTCTATGTCATAGAAGGCCTGGCAGGTGAACAGGCCGTGCGCGGCCAGAGTCAGTTTCTCAATGCTCACAGCTGCGCTGTTTGAGATGACCGTCAGCTTTCCGAGCCTCTCGGCCAGCTTCTGGATCCTCGTTCCTTTCCCCAAATCATACACCACAGCCTTTATAGCATCAGTGCTGGGCTTGGTGAAGCTCCATATGTACATGTCAGGTAAGGTGGCACCGCACTCCAGGATAACCGCTTTGCCCACCACTCCATACACACTGGTGTCCCGGTACACCACCTCCCAGTTGTGATTGATCTGCACGGCTGAGGGAGAGGATACACAAACATGCATGCAAACTGAGTGTGTGTATGTGTTTGTGTGTGTGTGCAGGAAAAGGAGATGATGGTGTCATGTACCCTGCCAGGGTTCAGTTACAGGATGGATTACACTGTAAGTTCCAGACACACTGCCATAGTTTGATAAGGGATTCCAAAACAGATAACAGGATTAGTCCAATTATATTTCCAGCCATACTCAATCTATCAACTCACTTTATTCTCTCTCCTATCATTTCACAGACAACATAGCCAGCAGTTACAGATGGCAGATGGGGTTGTAATAAATGTTACAATATTGGTATAAATCTTCTCCAATTGATAATTATATTCTAGCATGTGGAAAATCACAAATAAAATAATGAAACTGACTTTCAGTGCAATGTTCCACCGTTATGCATTACACCAGATGAAGCTCCTCACACGTGTGAAACACACATTTCTATAGCTCTAGTTTGTTATTTAGAATTTTCTTATAATTAGACCTATAAATTGACCAAACCAATATGTATGTCAGTATTAGTTCATTGCAGATATACTGGTATGTGTTGGCCCGTAAGTGACAAGAAATTGGAGGACAGAAAAGCCCAAGATATGTCAGAGGACTTTTAGAAACAGTGTACTCATTGTTACGCCAAAGAACACCGACAATTTTTAGATTTCAAGTGTAAAATTTCCCACTCCGTAAAAATCGCAATTACAAATTTAAGTGCTCGTCATCACAGCATTTCTGTTACATGTTTTTATATACATATATATACATTCACTGATATATTGTTATGGAACTACAATATCAAGTATCTGTTGTTCTATACTTTTATAGAGCTGAATTACAGCTTTTCTACTGAAAGAAAAGGAATAATAAAGAATTTTTGATCAGTCCTATTAGCAGTTTGTCTTAAAAATGCTCATTAACCATTCAAATTATGTGATATAGAAAAGCTCATTTGAACTACAGCTCAGATAAGTGTAAATGAATGAAAACATGTTGGACTTACCATATGTTGTAAAGGTGACCAGACTGGTAGGTAGAAACAGAAAGGCCAGCCCTAGCAGTTGGGCCACCATGGTATCATGATGATCCTCAGTCCCACAACCTCTTTTATGTAAAAAAAAAAACTGCAATACAGATGATCAAAAGGTACACCACAAAAACTGCCTTCAGCCTTCCTCTGATGCCTGAGGTCCCGTCTTTTCCTCTGTCCGATCCACAAGTTTCCTGGAGAATCCGGTCGCAGGCACCGACTTCATTAGACTGAGAGTAGGAAGGGACGGAGGGTCACTAAACTGATTTGCACTGAATTATTCATGCGTTTTTCCTTTCTCTCTATCCCTCTATCCCTCTTTCTTTCTCCTGCGGGGTTAGAATAACTCGACGATACTGAGCTCATCTATTATACAAGACAGATGCATGGGTGCACAGGTTAGCCTTCCACACACACACACACACACACACACACACACACGCACACGCACACGCACACGCACACGCACACGCACACGCACACACACACACACACACACACACACACACACACACACACACATTCAGAGTCTAAACATGAACATTCCTCCACACAGGCCTGTCATGTTAATCTGCACCTAAATCTCTTAATTCAGCAGTCAACGCTGAAGATAACTGACTTTTTTCAGTCCTTTTCTCTTGTTCAAACTGGTGTTGTGTGATAAATGTGGGAATGCCGATGAATGTTTCATGCAGGTAGAAAGTCATCGTTTCAGACAGCCTTACAGTGGATGCACACAAAAAAGACAGATGAAAAACAGGGAATTTAAAGGGGTTTGTATCTTCTTAGATTTTCTTTGCTTGTTGTATGTTTCATTACAAGCTTAAGGACAAAGAGGTCTGTTAGGCTACACAAACAGCAGAAGATTTAAATTGGATGATGATGAGCTTAGCTAATGTTTTATTTAAGTATAGCAACATCAGACTATATTTCCCTCTGTTGGTCATCTTGGGTGAGTTGTAAAATTAGAGGCTACAGATTTTAATTTCAGAGGTCATATGAGGACCAGAAAGCAGAGTAAACTCTACTGATGGGATTAGGATTAAAATAGATTTATAAATCTGGCATCGTGCAATGATGGTCTGTGTTTGCTGCTGTGATCTCGACACTCTGCAGGCCACCATTTATAGTCCAGTTAATGAGAGGCTGATCAGTTATTCTTATTTATGGTTTTTAAAGAATCTTATTGTGAGTTTATATTGCTCATAAAAGAGACAGAGAGAAGGAGAAACTGCCAAGTGGAGCCATGGGTGTGTAATGTGAGATGAATGTCATGAATGAATGCAGGACGGAGATCAGTTTTCGTGAATTGGCACAGACGAGGATTGAAAGGCAGCAGAACCTTAACAAGGAGAAGGGTTTAGTTTGTCGTCTGTATCCAGAAAAAAATAATACATAAAGAAAAACACAATAATAAGTTGGAAGATCAAGCCAAAAATATTTCTCTTCAGCTGTTTATCACATTGAAATGCCACTTGAAGTCCTTTTCTTTCTGATTTCTTTCACTTCAGAGTTTAAAACTAGTATTTCACACAGGCATGAATGTACTTTCTTAACACTTCATTCTCTTTGCATTTTTAATGTCAAAAAGCGAAGAAAGGTTATATAAAGATGAAAAATGGAAAAATGCAACTGAAGAGAAAAGGATGTGAAAAATTGAAGCTCAGGCATGCCGAACTAGCAGCTGAAGCTCAAGCTGAACATCAAGGCTGGAAAGTCTGTGAACGCCCCACGAGAGCTCCAGCTGCTAGTTTGCTCGGGGAGTTGGCAATTCATTGTTAGAGAGTTCAGCAGCACACAAAGGCAGTTTTAGACACAAAGAGCACTCTGGAATGAGCATGTATGAAATATACCTGGGCACATTTCTTTGTGTGGACGCAGAGGCAGTTGAACCTTACAGTCAGGTTTCTAGAGTTTATTGTTTCAAACAGCTGTTTTCAGATTGCTTAAAGTATTACTGACTATGTTTAGGTGAATGTATTGATCCTAAATGTTCTTGATTTCCTTTTTGAAGAAGTCAACAGGATGTAGAAAATATCCCCTTTAAATGAGAGGATCCAGGCTGCAATGCAAAGAGCTAGCTTCTCCTCAGAGGCTGTGTACATCCACTATGGTGAACTGTGTGTGTGTGACCTCATAACTAGGTCAGGGAGTAACAGATTACATTCAATACAGTTACGATTTTTTCATCGCAAAAATTAGTAACTATAATCCTGAATAATTATTCTAAAAGCAGCTCTGCAGGCTCTACATAGTACTTAGGATAGTGCTAGCATGCTGATATTTTGCAGGTGTAATGTTTACCATTTTCATCATCCTAGTTTAGTGTGTTAGCATGCTAACAATTGCTAATTAGAGGAGGGATAAATAAAAACTTTGACCAACTGGAAGAACATCAGGGAATCACCAGTCTGGGAGTCATGAAAATCAGTACAAAATCTCATGGCAATCTATCAAACAGCTGAAATATTTCAGTCTGAACCAAAATCGGGGACTCACCAACATCGCTATGCCATGAAGCTAGCATGTCCAAAAACACGCCTAACCAGATTAAAGATGCCTCACTAGACTTTTAATTGTTCATGCATATTGTATTGCAAAGAAAGAGTAGAAGAGTTTAAGTTCACACAAGTTAACGTGATGATTTTTATTGAAATGCTAAAAATTCAAGGCTCATCCAACAACCAGTGTCAATGAATACTAAAACCCACAGATACCACAAATAAAAACGGAATTTTCAGAAGTCAACAAAAATGTCTTCAGTAAATAAAAATTTGCTTTTCTTTGCAAAGAAAAACATCAATGATACAAAACACAAGCACAGTAAAAGTGTTACATCAGATCAGGAGGTAAAAGCAAAAGGTGAGGTCTGCTGTTTCTCAGTGAAGGGAGTGTGTTCAACACAGGATACAGACAGTGGGCATACACACAAAGTAGGAAACTATAGTAATTTGTTGTTTTCTGTCTCCTTTTTTTGTTTGTTTGTTTTTTATTTTTATTTTTTTTATTTTATTTTTATTTTTTTTACAAAATTATACCATAGAGAATAAAGAGAATAAAGCAAGGGGGTCAACGACATTGGACATCAAGAGATAATCCTATCATTCAGTATTTTCCAAATATAATACACCCATGCAATATGAATTTTTCCTAGGACAGTCAAATCACCTTGAACCTGACCTTCATCTATCCTAAAACTTAAACTGGCTGGCAAGTATATGAAACATGGTTCAACAATCTTCCCTTTTCAAACAATAGATAACACAATAAAAGACAAAATAATGGACTTCAATTCCAAGTCCAAAAACAAAAGCTGCAATGTCCTTTGACTTCCAGAGCCGTCCACAATGGTGCAGACAGTGTAGAGACACTGCCTGATAGTCCAGGGTTAAACAACAACCTCTTCTTGGGAAAGGTTTGGGTATAAATTGGGTTGTTTCATCTGAACTCACTGGAGAGGTTTCAGTTTATAACACAGTTCAGACGTACTGCTCTTTGGGAAAAGTGTACGCCGCCACTCCTGGCGGAGGAGAGGACAGGCCCTGCACTGAGGGGTATTTAAAGATGGCCGTGGTGTGTGAAGGAGGAGAGAAGGTGTTTTTGGATGTGGTGGTGCTGCTGCTGCTGTTGGTTGCAGTGGTTGGTTGTGAGGAGTGGTAGGGGTGTTGGGGCAGAAATGACAGAGGGGGGTTGATGGGAGGGGAGTAGGGCTCTGGGTAGTCCTCCTTGTTACAGGCTAGTCTGTAGCTCACATAGTCTGCTGTGTTTGGAAGCTCTTCATAAAATCGTCCTGAATGCTGTGGAGAAATGAGAAACACATATTAAAGACATATCAAAATTAGCAACAATACAAGTGCTCTAGTAGAAAATCGTCGGAAAATTGTTTGGTAAATTACAAACACAACACACATGTTACCTGAATGTCATCTCCTGGTCTTTTCCTTATCGGCTGGGACAGTTTTCTGGACGGAGAGTCACTTCTGATCAAAGAGGAAAAGAGAATAAAAGATGGGTGACGAGGATGTTAATAGAGGGTCCAAAGCATGTTGGGCAATGGAGGGATAATGGACTGTTTACGTACGAGGAGTTGTCTTTTCTACTTCTTATTTTGAGCACCAGGACTGTGATAGTGATGCCCATGAGCACTCCAGCAGCCAGTAACAAGGCAATTACACTGATGACATCACCTGTTGCAATCTGTGGCAATGGCTTTTCTACAGAGACAACACACACACACACACACACACACACACACACACACACACACACACACACACACACACACACACATCAGTAAAGATTCAAACACATTCCTGTCCTTCCAATTTGCTCTTATCATCAAATCAGTTGACCCCAGACTCTCCTGGGAAACGTACCTATGATGCTGACCTCCACAGAGCCTGACCGTGTCCCGATGCTGTTGGTTGCATCACACACGTATGTGCCTTGCACGTCATATGTGACTGGCCCCTTAAAGGTTAGAACGTTGTCTCGAATCTCAGCACTGCTCGGAATGGAGCCATTAATCCTGCAGAATATAAAGAAAAGAAAACAAGACTCTCATCACAATCAATGAAGAGACACCAGATTTTGTTCTTTTTTTTTCTAAGTATGTTCTTCATTTTAAAGACACATCACACCCTGCTTGATGTGTTGCATGAGGTGGTCTATCTTTGACTGTAAATGTGAGTGAAACACAGAGCTGTACTCACAGTCTCCACTGATACAGAGAGACGGCAGGGTTGGCATCAGCTTGGCAGCTCAGCTGGACGTTTTCTCGGTTCAGATACCAGTTTCCATCAAACCCATCCACCGAAACATCTGGCTCATCTGGTGCACGCACAAACACACAATAAAAGAAATTTAGCTTGTAATTTAGCTTGTGTGCTTTATGCACTTATTGTTGCATGCGAGAAGACTTACACTGAATATCGAGGGTGACGCTGTCGGTGAAGACCTCGTCGTTGTAGGTGGTGACGCAGGTGAGTGTCTCCTTGTGTGTTTCTCTGCTGGGAACCAATATGTAGTCGCTCTGAACAGTGAACGTCCCGTCTGAGTTTCTGTACTCTCGGGTGGTCACTTCCCCCGGCACCCTCGTCTCCCACCTGCTCATGTCAACAAGGAATGAGTGTCACAGAGTCACGTAGATGTAACTTAAATGATTTGTAGTGAGCCACACATAAACACACACACACACCTGATGGTACCGGGTGGTTTTCCATTGGCTGAGATGCAGGTGGCCACCGGTGTTTTCAGATTGGATGAACGAGCCACCAGCGTCGGCGAGGACAGACTCATCTGAGTTGTTGGGCGAACTGAGGGGATAAAAACAAAGAGTTAGCATCAGCATTAAAATGGTCGTAAAGCATGTTAATATAATATAATGTTTAACATGTGACAGGCTGATGTTTAAAAACTTCTAAATCTATTTGCTTACAACAACGACAAGGGCGAAAAGTGCTAGTGCCCTGGAAATAATGGTAAAAAGACAGAATTTTAGATTATTTCAAACCTCCAACTTCGCATTAAACATGTCGTACATGAGTAACGATGCACCTGTATTGCACCCATTGTCACACATTGTCTTACCGTATACAGTGAGGTTCACAGTGTTTTCTCGGTTCCCTGCGGGGAACGTTGTGTATTCACAGATGTATGTGGCCTCGTCAGAGAGGCGGAGCCCGGAGAAGGTGATGGTGGTGTCTTCAAGCGTCGGAGTCCGTCGCCTCACTGCTGCATTCTTGAAGGCGACACGGTCCCTATAGGGCGGGGCCACGGACACACCCAGGGAGGGATTAGCAATGGCCACGTTCTGCTTAGTGCCATTCACCAGTTTCTGCCATGTTACCTTGAGAAAGAAGGATGGATGAAGTGTTACACTGGTTGTTCTAGGATATCTGGGTCTACATGGATCTCAAATTTGTACATTGTATTTCTATGTGTCCTGGATGTGTCATTTCAATTCAATTCAGTTCAATTCAATATTAGCCTCTGACTTTCCTTCCTGTGACACATCTGATGCTTTTGAATGTGGCCTCTGTTTACCGAGAATAAGAACAAGATTTTGTAGATATCAGATTAGAGTTTAAATCAGATGGCTGATGTGCTGGCTTATGTTTTTTTCAGTTGAAGTTGAATTTACACATCCAGCAGTGATGGAGCAACATTAGCATGCAATTCGTGTCGTGTTTCTGGCCACCTGGCAAACATATTCCCTCCACTATGTTCCCCAGCTAGTTGCTAACTCAGTGTGTTTGCTGTTTATTGCTGAGCAGCGGGATTTTAGAACTTTGAATTTAAATATTTTGGATTCAAGGACACATACAGTAGTTTTCCCTCCATTCCACCTTATTGCTGCTTATTTTACTGGGGGTCTACTATGTATTATACCTCATGCCACTTGCACTACTTGTATGTACATTTTTGGATATTATAACTATTTGCACTTCTGGCTAGAGGCTAAACTGCATTTCGTTGTCTCTGTGTTGCACTCTGACAATGACAATAAAGTTAAATTTAATCTAATCTTTGTCAATGGAAAGAGAATCAGGATTCTCCCGCAAAAGTCTCCTGGTGTTCCCTTGGTTCCTCCTCCTTTATTAAATGCAATAACTGAGTTTTTTGTTCAGTTGGAAGCAGCAGACACAAGTTCAGCATTTACTCTTTTCTCGTCGTCCCAGCTCCCAGGGGAAATATCTGGCTCTGTAGCTGTTAAATGCTCCACTATGTGCACCACCTAGTTGCTTACTGTGTCCGTCTGCAGTTTGGTGCTGAGCAGGTGGTGTACAGTGGGATGTACACAGCCTGCTGCAGACAAAAACTTATTATAAGGCTCTATAGGGGAGCTGCAGATTTGGAGAATCATTTTCTGGAGGTTCATCATGAGGCTCACCCCATTTCACATGTCACATTGTTTTCATGATGGCCTTTGATACAAATTATTTCTTATGGCTGCTTAGAGTAAACTTTCATGGCAAGTTAAGAAATCAATCTGAAAGCTAAAAATGTTTTTTAATTGTTTTTGCTGACTTATGTGGAAATTTGGAAGGCATGTTTATGTATAATTGTTGCCTTTGTAATTTTTATTATATTTGATTTATATATACAGCTTATAAACTTGGGTGTATACCACGTGTTCAGGCAGACGACTGAATACCTGCGAGATTTTGACAGGCGGGGAGCTGTTGATGAACCGACAGCGAAGATCCACCTTTGAGCCAGCATACCCTGATTTCCCATCATCCATTTCCACAGTCTGGCCATTTATTCCTGGAAGACAAACACAAGAGTTTAAAAAAAAAAAAAAAGACTCAAAAATACGCTCACCTATGCTGGACACACACACGCACACACAAATGTGCACATGTTGGCAGCATCAGACTGGCGCGCTCTAAGCTGTTCACAGTCAGCACAGCATGTTGAGCTGCTAAAAGCGAGCTGAGCTGTCAAAGGTGATACAGTTCAGCAGCGTGAGAGGTGAGCCGAGGTCAAAGGTGCTGGATTAGAGGGAGGTATAAATAGGCACGATTTGTTTGGTTACTCTTCCCACTGACTTACTGATCCCCTTTAACAAATCCACAGCAGACACACGCCCACTTCCTGAGTGTACACCAGTCACGTGCGTTTACTTTTGGTCAGATACACTGTATCAGTAACAGTGGTGGAATGTAACTACGTACATTTACTCAAGTACTGTACTTTATTGGCAGCTACTCTGTTAATCATTTATCAATTTTCATTCAAAACTGCTCTAAAATTATTGGTTCTAGATTCTCAAATTTGAGGATTTGCTCTTTTTCTATTATATTCTTTCAGTAATTTCAATTTATTTTTAATAATTTTGAAGTTTGGACTGTTGGTTCAGGTATTGTGAATGTGTCACTCTGGGCTTTGGACAATAGTAAAAAATTTTCTCACTATTTTCAGAATTTTTCCAAACCAAACAATCAGTTGATTAATCGAGAAAATAATCAGCAGATTAATCCATAATGAAAATAATCATTAGTACCAGCTCAAAACAAGCTCCGCCTCAACCACCAGGAAAGTGTGTATAA
Source organism: Chaetodon trifascialis (assembly GCF_039877785.1). Classification (NCBI taxonomy): domain Eukaryota; kingdom Metazoa; phylum Chordata; class Actinopteri; order Chaetodontiformes; family Chaetodontidae; genus Chaetodon; species Chaetodon trifascialis. The sequence continues at coordinate 13,415,182 of NC_092071.1, read as the reverse complement.
TAATGTCAGTAACAATGGCCATTTCTCTGTATTTAATACTTTTAATTCTAATGCTTTGTGTACATTATCTTGATTATAAACCCATACCATACATACTTTTACTTACTAATGGAGTATTTGTACAGTGTCTTATTAGTACTTTTACTTAAATAAAGGATCTGAATACTTCTTCCAATCTTGAAGTTGCAGGTTCATGAAAAGTGAAATTACTGTCGGTCATTATGCAGGATAACAAATAATGATGGTACACTGAACAAAACAGGTCAGAACAATGGCTGCTCTCATTCTCATACACACATGGTTACACACACACACACAGAAAACTTCGCTGCTAAATATCTCAGACATATCAAATCCCTCATACAGTGATGCTTTTGTCGACTTTGGAAAATCTCTTTAAAAAAAAAAACCTTGAAAAAGTCTTTCATGCTTTCATTTTATCATGGCTAGATTATTGCCGCTCCCTTTCCTGTGTGCAGCAAAAGGTCTCTCTCCTCTCTGCAGCTAATCCAAAAGGTATCAGAAAACCAGAGCACATTATAGCTATCCTTTCATCCTTTCACTGGCTCCCTGTGAGTTGATTTTCAGAGTTCATTTTAAAATTTGACGTATCACTTTTAAAGCTCAGAACAGTCTGGCCCCAAACTACATCTACATGTGCTGTCATGGGCCCTGAGGTCCTTAAATGTTGCTCTCCTGGTGGTCCCTAAATGCAGGTTAAAAAAAGAGTGACAGAGTGTTTACCATTAGGACCCCCAGCCTCTGGAAGAGATTGGGATGGCTTAGTCTGTCTCTTTAAGTCTCTTCTTAAAACGCACTTGTATAGTCTAGCCTTCCTCTGATCCTCTATCTTGCCTCCCACATCGTTGGTTTTATTTCTTATCATGTTTTATGTTTTAGTGCTGATTCTATGATAGTGATATTGTTCTTGATTGACACCTTCATGAAGCCTTGCTTTGGAAAGGTGCTATTTAAATATTTTTATTATTATATCAACCATCTTTGATTAAGATCTGACCAGTCAATATTTCTTTATCATGGCCAGCTGTTGATGAAGAAATCCCTTTATTTTTATAGATAATCTGCTTCAAATCCCATCTTCCCCTTACCGTGGCAGCAGTCAAACAGCATGAAAGTGCTGAAGAGATGGAAATGCACTCAGACATGCCCGCTGGTGCCAATTCACTCATTATAAGAAGTATGATTTTGTTTTATTCTCTAAGATATATAAGTATTCTCACTATATGTATTTGTAATGTGTGTGTGTGTGTGTGTGTGTGTGCGTGCGTGCGTGCGTGCGTGTTTAATTTATAGGGGGGAGAATATCTGTCTTTAAAGAGAATTTTTATTCAAACTTGAAACTCTCACTTGAAACCTAGTGAATACTGACTCATAAGGCAAAATAAAAGCTTTGCAACATCTAATCAATTTTACACATTAATCTCATAAAGAAATTGATCCCACTTCCTCTTTGATGAAGACCACCCCAAAGAGCTCCCTAGCATCTTGTCAGAGCCTCACAACAGGAAATGAAAGACACTGCTGCAAATATAAAATAATATGAATGTGACACACAAAATCCTGTGTCCATAAATGTCATTATGGAAGCAGCGGTTTCTGGCACTCCTGTCAAGCCTTGGGTATGACCCTAAAGATGAGATATGATAAGATAAGATATCATTTACCTGCACACCTTTTCTTCAGCTGGTTACTTTTGCGTCTTTCATACATTTACTGCTACAAGCCAGACAGAAATAGAAATGTTATCATTTGAGTACAATGCTGAATTAGACAGTGTGAATGTACCCATACCCAGCGGTGATGTGCATGTTTGACATATTGTATTTTTGTTTTTAAATAGATGCAATAAGGTGCCATAGTTCACGGTTCATCATGTGGTCCAATATTTCCATGTTATTAATGGAGGAATATTGATCGGTCCATCAATGCTTTCGTCTAGTCTCCATCACAGAGACAACCATTTAAAAACACCCCAGGCTGACGGCGCAGACATCAAAAGTAAAGCTGGTCATCCCCCTGACGGGGTCCTCTTAACCATGAAGTAATGCTTTGACCCATAAACAGTATTTTATCATCCCAGTGTTTTTGTCAGGGTAAGAGCCTCCTCAAGCAAACATGAAGCTTTCTGCAGGGTCACATTGCACAACAACTGAACAATAGCTTCCTTTTGTGCTATTTGGAAAGGTTTGATGAAACTGTGATTATTAGAGGAGCATACAGTAAATACTACATTGTATTGCGATATGTTGTCTTGTGGGTTCTCTCCGGGTACTCCGGCTTCCTCCCACAGACCAAAAACATGCTCATTAGGTTGATTGGTGACTCTAAATTGCCCCTAGGTGTGAGTGTGAGTGTGAATGGTGTGTGTATGTGCCCTGCGATCGGCTGGCGACTGGTCCAGGGTGTACCCCACCTCTCGCCCGTTGACAGCCGAGATAGGCTCCGGCCCCCCCCGCGACCCCGAAAGGGATAAGCGGCATAGAAAATGGATGGATGGATGGATGTTGTCTTGTGATACTTTATGGATACACTGGCATATTTGCAAGCAGGCTGGATGCTACATGTAGACTTTCCCCCATGCAGTGTAATGTGTAGAGTTTTCAGTTTTTAGAGTGCACTCATAAGAAAATGCCAATCCCAAAATGACGTATGTTTACAAAGCCCTCTAGCAGCTGACTCATTTATTATGACTCACGGGCCAACAAATCGTCACATTACCACATGGGAGACCGCTGATTACTTCCAGTGTTGTACCGAAAGTCAACACTGTTTTCTTTAAACATTTCATTTTAATTTGAACCACGCATTTTCCCGACCCTAACCAAGTCATTTTGGTGCCGAACCAAACCAAATCTTAAAGGGGAACTCCAGCGATTTCAGACATTAAAATCTGTTTACAAGAGCCAGGGTTGTTTTTTTGTTTTTTTTAATCTATTGCAAGTATTCTTCTTCATTCTTAGTACTCTTTTTATCATAGCCATACAATGTTCTCCCAGAATTTTTTTTGCTGTTGTAATAATGTTGGAGGGAACAGAAAAGTGATACTGTGTTCCTGACATCAGATTTAAAAAAAGGATTACATGTTGTTTTGTTCTTCGGCAATTACAAATGATATATTTCGTTGTTTAGTGTCTATGACTTGTAAAAACAACAATAATCAACATATGTTTCCACAGTCACTATCCATGAGAATTGTCTGTACATCCTACAGTTACTCTAGTGACAGGCGTGCTTAATACGTGGTGTGCCCCAGGGGTCAATTCTGGGTCCGTTCCAATTCTCTGCTCAGCTGCACCACAAAGTTTCTTTATATCTTTTCTCATTGTTATGCTGACAATATAGAGCTTCACCTCTCATTTTATTCCAATGATTCTATGAAACTAGGAACACTTCAAAACAGCCTTAGTTCAAAAGAAGCACGTGCTTAACGTTTTCTCCAGCATACATATGATAAACCTTTAATTGGACCATACTGTTACTGTATGCAGCTTTCCCCAAACTTGATTGGTCCCCTTACTCAAAATGTTAAATCTGTTTAACATTAGGCCTCCCTCGAATTGATGGGAAATCATTGCTTCATTCCAGATACTTTTCAGTAAGGCAACATTAAAAGGCTTCTCCCTCACACTACAGCTTTGAAAAAAGCCCTCCATGCTTTTATTTCATCACAGCTTGACGGCTTGACTCCAACTAGTTCAGAACTCTGCAGCAAGACTTCTATCAGAACCAAGACATGTATCACACATGACAGTGATTCTTTCAACTGATCTGAACTGATCTATTAGCATTAAGATTGATCTTTTAGATTTTAGTTTTGCCTTACAAGGTATTACAATTCGAGACCCCTCTATACTTTGAGACAGACTTCTTGAAATTCTCAGAGAAGCAAAATCAGTGGGGAAAATTGTATTTACTTTCACAAACATCTAATATTAATAATGACATCAAATGAAATTTTAACTGATTGCACTCAAGACAAACAAGAGAAGTCTGCAAAAAGTTGGACAGTGAAACAAGCACTTAAGCACTTCATTATGCTAGAGAGAGCAACAAGTTCATTTAGATTCTGTAGACCATGACCTGATAGGGAGAAGGAGTCCTGGGATCTAATGTTAGGAAAGGCATCGTATTTCTGAACGACATAAGAAAACCCTTAAACAATAAGCCAAATAAAGGTCAACCACAGCCTGTGCGAGAACAGAAAGTCAGTCAGCTTCAGATTCACAGAGAGAAAGCACAACATGTTCGTGCTTACCTAGTTTCCCATCACCTGAAAACCAAAGCCTCAATTAAATTAAGATGATAAGAAAATGCATTAATTCCCTTAATAGATTTGTTTGGTCTTGGCTTTTCATATAAATCTGCAGGAAAAGCATTTAATATGCAAAAATGAATTTACAGTACATTTGTGCATGTTCTCTGCATGCAAACATGCACTCTAGACCTCTTAAGACCCATCTGCCCTGCTAACATCAATCATCAAAAATTTGAAAAACATCCTCACATGATGTCATGTACAACCTGAGCCATATGTGTGTTTTGTTATATTAATAAGTTTTTTGTATTAGATCAGGAGTTCACTGTGCTTTACACGCCCACTTTGATAAACCATTGTGTGTGTCTGTGTGGGTCACTGGGAAGGAAGAAGGCCAGCAGTGAGAGTAGATTACAGCATTTAGGATATTAAAGTGCATTTGCATCAGATAATTTATGGTCCATTTCCTGCTGTATGTATGGAAAGCTTACAATTACATGTTTTTGCTGAAATACCGTGGATTCAGTCCTTACAAATTTGTTTGTCCGTTAAAGTAGCAGCTGGCTGTACCCTCTTTTCTTTCATAAAATTTCTCCAGAGGTCTAATATTCAAACTGAACAAAGTCTTTATAAAATACATCACGCCTGTGCAGATTCATCTCACCAGTAAAATGTCAAATTCAACGTAAGTCCACTGGACTTGTTGTGGTTGACCTTCCACCATTTACCCAAATAGCTTTTCGTGTTTACATTACAAGACTTAATCCATTTGAACAAAATGTCGGTAAATGAAGCCAAGGCAGCATATTACATTTCCTCAAAATCATATTAGCTGATGCAAAGTAAATCTATATTAACATAATTGGTAGTAGATCGGGTTACACATCAGAACAGAAGAAGCTGTCTGGATTCAGAGTGAAACATCTGTGACTCTACAACAGGACATTCGGGGGGACAGCAACAGATGACTTGTTTGGTTTACTGTCAAACTATTGACAATTTGATCAGGATAATGTTCATAATCAGCAGAGAATATTTTACTGTATCTCTGATGGATGAAACATATGATGACATCACTTAAAGAAATAGTTTGGGGGATAAGCTAAAGAGGCTAAAACCACTCTCGCATCAGTATGATATGCTACAACAGTCAGCAGCTGTTAGCTTAGCTTAGCTTAGCTTAGCACAAAAACAGCTTTATATTTACTGGACAGATATGAGTGTGGTACCAATCTTCTCATCTGACTCTCAAAAGCAAGCAAATAAGTCCCAAAATGTCAAACTATTCTCTTAAAGGATGTTCTCCAGGAAGCCGTGGTGCATTAATGACCCCTCATCCACCCTCTGCTTGCGGTTAATATGGGAAAACCAAAGACCATGTCCAGTGGGACATACAATACTTTTCACTTGTGTCTTATGTCTGTCTGAACTGAACTATCCTTCACACACACACACACACACACACACACACACACACACGCACAGCACACACACATATCCCACTGAGAGTGCCCCCTTCTGAGCTCTGTTGCTGAGCTGATTAGGGGCTTTAGGTGAAGGCAGAAGAGCCCGAGTGCCTATCTCTGTGACAAACACACACACACACACACGCACGCACGCACGCACGCACGCACGCACGCACGCACGCACGCACACACGCACACACACATACACACACACATTCATATCTCACTGGCCCACATCTCTCCCACCATGTGTCCATTCACATTCTTCTATTGTTTAGAGTATGGGAAGTGACCTCACCGGTCCTCAGGACAATAATCCATAAACAGCAGCACATAGGCAAGAGACGACCATGGGAAGGTAACATAAACAATGGCAGCATTGTTTCACACTTGAATGTGTAACATGCAAGAAGAACAAGAGTATCACAGCTGGGCTTTTTGTTGACATACTGAGTGGATATCCTCCGTCTTTCTTTCTCTTACTCATTAGGTCATTTTAAACCTTTTCTCGTGTGTGAATGAGTTGAATGTGTGGTTTTGCCTTTTGTCTTACGCTAGCAAGATAAAAGATGGGAAAATGTACCTTAAGATTTATTATTTTCTCGTTTACAGATTTGGGCATAAGCTGATAAAATATATATATATATATATATATATATATATATATATATATATATATATATATATATATATATATATATATATATATATATATTAACCTTTATTTAAGTAAAAAAAGCCTTATTGACTGACTTAAAAAAAATCAGCTGTTCTGTTCTGGCAAATAATTAAGACCAGTGTCATGAGACAAACACACCAAGATTCAAAAATATTTAGCCTTAATAATTTCAAACAAGGAAACCTAAATCTGAAAATGTTGCACACATAAGATGGATAAAAAAGGGGATTTGAAGAAAAAATCCCAAAGTTTATTTATACAGGCCAGTGTTTGGCCAAATCTAATAGAAAACTGGAAAAGAAAGTGGAGTAACATTGGCAACAAGTCAGTGTGATTACAAGCATGTGTCTAAGACTGAAAATATGAGGCTGACATCATTATCTGCAGTGGAGCTGTTAGTAAAGATCAGCACATTAAACTGCGACGTTTCAAGGCTGAACAAACTCCATCCACCTTCAGCCTCGCTCACTTGGCTACCAGAAGGCCACGGATACTAAAAAAGTGACGCCATGTGACAGATGAGAAAATGAAAAGTACACAGAGAGAAAGAGGAGAGGACAGATTAACTGTTTAATCTTTAGACCATCAAATCTGTGATTGATCGGGGATTATACACTGTGTTTGTGTCTTTGGCCTTGTGACTTACATGTAGGGAAGCCTGACGCAGACCAACTGACACACACGCACAAAAACACACACAATGCTCGAAGTGCTGATGCAAAACTACGTTGAGCCGGATGGCGACGGAGGTTCAACTGGTTTGTGATATGACTGTATATCTGTGACTAGGCTGTTACGCTACATAGCAGCTCTCTTTAATGCTCTGAACCAAAATATTGCACAGCAAACAACTTTACCAACAACTGAAAATATCCACTTTACTTTGCCAAATTATGCGCACTCCTTTCCATTTTTGCCTGATTGAAATGAAGAAAACACTTGTCCTCCCCTCATTTTTCCCTGAATCGATTATAATCTCTCATTGTTTCTGATTGAGCTCTGGGTGCACATGCGGGTATATGTACATGTGCATGTTTGTGTGGGTGTGTAATCTCTGTGGCACTGCAGGAACGTGGAGTGTGCACTTGGCCGGTGTTCAGCGGGCAGCTCACAGGATTATGATGACTGTTGCTGCTGCATCTGTGTTTTGGGGACATGAGAGGAGAATAAAAACCCAAGAGAGAAAGGAGATTGAAAGAAATGAAGAAAATGCCCGTGGAGGACTGAGAGGGGAAAAAACAAGCTTCAAATGGGACAACTCTGTAGAAGAGAGCTGCAAAAAGAAAGAGACAAACAAAAGAAGACGGGGACAGAAGGGTTGTGTGTTTGTGCTGGATTATTTCTGTGGGGTAGCGTCTGTGTGTTCCAGCTGTGGACAGTGGATTATGCAAAAAATTCATGAGGACGCCTGTCTGTCAGTCTCAGTCAGCCCTTTCTGTGTCTTTCTGCAGTGGAGGATTGCAAACTTTTATGTGAAGTGGAAAACACATCATTGACTGCCTGTGACAGCACTCTCATCAGCCTGCTGGGGCACCCTTCAACAGACCTGTGGAGGTGCTCTGAGTCTGCACCAGCCAGGAGACGACAGATACACTGCAGCAACAGTCACCAGGCTGAGACTTACTTGGCAGCGATCATGTTGTTACACCCTTCCTGCTCCCTGTGCAGCTCTAATCCACTGCTCTGTCCTTCAGCATGACAATCCTACACACATGGCACAGCCTCACACTCAGTAATAACACATACACACATGTATGCACACCAGCAAATTACTGCCCAACATACATAGGGGGGGTTTTATCACTGACTGAGTGAAAAAAGCAATCACAGCAGATGTCACAGCAGCTCAACACATCCCTATGCTGCCACAATTGCTTTTGTCATTGCGTAATACTATATGCATACCACTCCCCAACCCCCTTTTTTGATATACACAACTCTGATGCCAGCTGTACATTTGGCCTCAGCTTAGTGTGATCACACAACAGCACCTGTTACAATGAGGCCAGAGTTAGTCCATTCATTCAAGTGCACACACACACACACACACACACACACACACACACACACACACACAGAGTAAGATGTGGGGATGCCATCTGCAAGGGACAGTCACATCTTAGTGTGATTACACCAGTGCACCTGCTGCAAACAGGCGTGTTTATTTTGGCACTGTGCACTGTCGGTCTGACTGAAATGGTCTGATTTGACTCGTGCACTGATGAGGAGTAGGTCAGGCAGTTTCAGAGATTAAATCATTTGCACATACGGATGAGAGGAGTTTGATGCTCTGAGTTGCACTGAATGAAGCAAAACTGCTGAGCGGCAAACTAACTATGACAAATACTAGGGAAAACAACAAGAAAATGAATGAATGAACATACATCAAGAATTAGATCATCAGGCATTCTTTTATGAATTGTAAGGGTTTAGGAACACTTAATGAATAATTTACTGATGCTTCATAGATCAGTTATAAGCATTAATAAGAACTCTTGGGTTGCCCAGTTGTGAAAAATCTCACAAGCATTTGTACCTGCAGACAATCATCCAAAGGGATTTTTCACAATTTGGCAACCCATAAATTGTCCTTATCAATGGCTTAAAACAGATCCAGAAAACAATGGTAAAATATTTATTAATCATGAATTAATTCCAACATATTAATCATTTATTAAGGGTGACTTATCAGAAAGTGGTTAAAAAAAAAAGGTTATCAAAATAAAAGCCTGAAACTATAACTCCACCTTTAAACTTCCTATACATGTGACAGACTGACTTTAGGCAGATTTACCCTTTAATTTACACTTAATGTACAATTTACTAGATACGTATTCGTGATATTGAATTGTTCTTTATGCACAATTTTACTGTCCTGCTTCTTTGTGATTGGTATAGATTCGATAAGGAGAAATGAATCATGTCTTTCACCTGGATCAACATCACCATTGTCCCCATCATTATTATTTAACAGATGCTTAAAAAAAATGGAAATTAAAAAAGCAGACGTGCCTACCAGGAATAACACAAGTTGTCATCAGGAATATCCAAAATCCCGTGTTGTCCATGCCCGAACCACCGGTGCCAGCCTGTCGCTGTGGTTAAATTCCCAGTGTGGGCTTGTTTTACGCCTCCTGCCTCCCGGACGGAACACAGCTGCAGGTTCAGCTTCAGCTCTGTGAGTCAGAGCCCAGTCAGGTCTCCATGTATGCTGCAAACCGAGCACACACTCCTCCAGCCCTGAAAAGATTTCTCAAACTTGTCTCCGCACCCTGTTTCACTTTTTTCTTTCCCCCACACTAATTCCGACCTCGCTCTGACTGCTAACGGGGCTGCAGCAGTCTCTGTCCGGCTGAGGCTTGGCGGGGATAAAGCAGCTTAACGCGTGGGCAGATTATTTCTGAGATAGCCTTCCCCCAGTCCCGACCGACAGCTATCTGTCACCGTGTGAGGGCTGAGCTGAGCAACCCGCCGGACGGCTGCACACAAAAAGGCGCCGTCAGGCTTTTAGATGCGCACACTCAATGGACGCAATTAGGGGCCCAGACAGGGGCGTAGCTGCAGGAATGAGCCCCCACTGACTGTTGTTGGATTAGCCTAATTTTGCTCTCAATATCATATCCTCACAATTCTAATAAAGTCATCATTTGTTATATTTCAACTGGGCTGTGCATTAGCTCAGTGTATATTATTTATTCTGCATATTTTATACTGTACTACTACTATATGTACTACTATATGATTCTTTATATTATTATTTTTGTTATATTGGGTACCATTCTAGTATTCTATTATTCTTATTACTTAATGCAGAAAGTGGCAGGCGGCTGCTGCTTATTGTTGCATATTACTCATATTCACATTTACATTTTCCATATTGTTTGCTATTTAATTTCCTTTTTTGAATAGTGTACACAATAGTGTTTACATTCTTTAAGACATTTGTATTTCTTTTTTTATTTTCATTACTGTTGGGAGCAACTGCAATTGACCCAATTTCCTCTCAGGGATCAATTAAGTATTCTGATCCTGATTCTGCTATATTCTGCCTCCTCTCCTCATGTAGAAGACAGCAAACAGCACATTTTAGTCAACCTGAAGTGAAGAAGACATTTATGAAGATAAGTTTTCACAAGCCAGATGACGTCCACAGTCTCTGAAGGGCTCATTTGCAAAGTGCGCTTAAGTGCACTTAAGCAAATATCAGTCAGACTGGTCTTGGCTTATTCATTAGAAGAAAGGCTTTCATCTGTTTTTGCAAATGAACTCTTTGCTTGTTTTTATGGTCAAACAGCAAGTGGAAAAGTCTCCTGTAAAATACATTGAAGAACTCTAAAAGATGACAGAGCATTGTTTTTACAATCCAAATCACAAAGTATATGCATCCAGCCTAAAATCAAAATCAAACCATGCTGTTTCTAAGCCACCCATGAGAGTATGATGGGTATAAGCAAGACAAGACTGATATAATGAAGCTGGTAAAATTATGATACTTTCACTGATTATTAACACAGATGATTGGATTATGCCCACACATTTTTCTCCATGGCACCTCAGACTCTGTAGATAATAAATTAATGAATGGAAAAAAAAAATAAATGAAATGGTTAAGCTGACACTGTTAGTCCTATATGGACTAATGGGCATTGTATAGTGTGAGGTTAGCTAGAATATGATGAGATCTCCAGCACAGTTGCATGCAAACTGACATGCAACATTACATACTTAACATTCAGCGGCAACATTAAGCGTGCTTTAGAGTTTGATGTTCACATGCACTGAAAGCTTCTGGTCAAAATACTAATATTTCAAAATCTGGTAAATTCAGCAGAGGCAGCCACTGTGGGTGGGTGAGAAATGACAGACACTGAGACTTGAAGACTGCAGAACACACTGGGAGAAGGCAGAAAGAGTCTGAGGCTGTCTGAAAGTGCCTGAAGATGAAGGAGATGTAGGAGGCACTGTGACGCATCTCTCTGATAAGATAAAGAGAAATGTTTCGCAAGCTACATTCATTTTCCACAACAACATGTTGCTAATCCAGAATAGTTGCATGTTTTTGCACATAATTCATATAGTCGTGAGGTGACTGGGGGAGGCAATGATGCTGTAGAAAGCTACATCGGATTTCTTATATTAACAGTAAACATATTTAGAATTAATAATTTAACTATACTTTGTTTCCCTTAATATCAAGAAGAATGGGTTACAGTGATTATGCCTTCTTTCATCTTCAGTAACACTGGTTGCCTGAGCAAAAACTCCTTTTCCGTGCAGGTGTTTACTGAATCCAAACTCTTTTAATGTAACTGTGTAATATTTACTCTAGTGTGTTCTTTTAGGTCACACAGTCCAAAATGGACGATGAGCTAATTTCTGTGAGGAGTTAACATGTTTTCCCTTGCTGGAAGTTCGCCTGGCTACTCCTTCAGGCCAAATAAATCAGACAGACTGGAGACTGTAATGTATGAAAGTGGGAATGGCACACTCCTCCACGATCATTTTCATCTATGTTGTTACAGCACACTTAGCTCTGTCACTCTCAAAAAAGTGGACACTGAATGATGCATGGGGTGTCACTGTTGTGAAACCCTATTTTCACCGTAGTTTCGATTGCATCCATCATTAAACAGCAGCTGCTAAACGTCCCCTGACCTAATGCTGGCACCTCATGATGGAGACTGTGAATATGCATGCAACCTATTATGTGAAATTCCTTTTATTGGCCATGGGGTGGAGACACTGAGCCGTTATACATGAGTCATTTGGTATGACAGTGCTAAAAAATTCTAGAGGGTAACAAATCCTCCCAGTGATGGTATGCATTAATACTGACATGATGTCATTAAAATGAGACATTGCTTTATATGCTCTTAAAAGATTTAAGGTGTACCTTTTCACAGGAGGTGTATAGTTATGCATGCATATGCTTGTTATGCAGAGCATATTGCAGGACTCACCAAGAGCTCTGTGGATGTCATTTATAATGTACGAGAGCAACTTTTAAAATGGAAATTAGAGGGAGATTACCAAAGACATGAAGAGCAAATCAGGACAGTGGCGGAGCTCTAGAAACGGGACAAAGGAGAGGACCAGAGAGGAAAGGAGACAAGGTCATAACACCGTGCCGACAAAAATGATGACACCCAGCCCTGGCCTGCCCACCCTACCTTCCGTCAAGCACTGCAGAGGAGAAAGACGAATCAGTGCCTTCTGGTCCACCCTCATCCCTCCCACTCTCCCTCTACCTCTATGTATTGCTCCGACCTTGCCTCACAAGTGTGTTGCTCTGCAGTGCTGCACACTGAGGCTACTGCCACCAGCTGTTTACTCCTCAGCCAAAGAAGAGCACGCAGGCAGGAGCTGCGACATCATCCAGCACTGACAGGAGGTAAGGCTCCTCAAAGATTTTCAGCTGCAGCCCAGAGAATAGATGATGATGACTAGGGTTATATCAGGGAGACGTGGAATATGCTAGAACACGTAGGCACGGAGGTAATGACAAGAGAAAATACCCACATGCACATATAAACAGTTAAATTAAAAGCTCATTAGGTAATATTAGGCTTGGGAAACTGATAAATACAAAACATTGTCAAGGGCGCTGGAACAGTGTGAGGAATCGTATAACAAACAGGCAGGAAAACAGGAAAGAGGAAACATCTGTGTCATCTGAATTATGTCCAGTCATTAGATCTGACCACAGGTGGGCCCTGAGTTCTGGAGGCAAGTAGAGGACATTTAGAGCAATTTAGATTAGGACATCTCAACCTTGTCATCTTTTGACCCAAACGACAAAGACATGTTTACTGGACTGAGAAGAATGATTTTGTCTTTTCACTTTGTTAGTCTTTAGTATGTCTTCCCTCTTTTTTTGTGTCCGTGCATGAGATCGCTATAAATAATGGCATGACCTAACTCAGAATGACCTCACAACCACCTGGATAGTCACTGGTTGTGATGCACTTATTTAAATCAAAGCTCAGTTTGGCTCCTTTTTACTGTTATAGATGCTCTTTAAAAACTGATTTTCTTTCTCACATCTCCCCTCCATTTTTTTTTAAAGTTGGATGGGTCCTTTTCCATCATGCTCAAGTCTCTGTTTGTGTTTGGGGTGCTGGCAGGTGAGAATTATTTGTTGCAAGTGTTTCTACTCTGCTATCTGGAGACTTCTGTGAAAAGGCATATACTAAGGTTTCAAATTTAACATATCTCTTCATATGCTCTTCCTCCCCAGTCTTGCTGATCCCAGCAAAGTGCGAGCTGATCTCCGTGTGTATTGAAGATGACAACGACCTGAGAGTGGACTGCCGGGTCGAACCTAAGCCCAACAAAATCAACAGCTATGAGTTCTCTTGGTCCTCTGGAACCAAAGAGTCCCTCATTAACACTAATGTGTCTGGTTCATCAGCAGAGGCCCAGTTCAAAGACAAAAGCTACGTGGAGGAGCTGGAGCCTCACGGCTACAGATTGATCCTGACCGGCTTCACAGACAAACTCCCACACAACACCACCTACTTGTGCAAAATATCCGGTGTGGTTGCCAGAGTCAATATGGAGAAAGGTGGGTGGATCGGTCGTGTGTGTGTGTGGATTTGAGGGAGTGAGCATGAGAATAAGCGAGAGGGAGGCAAAATTCAAGAGGAATTTATAAAGTGTTTGCAACCCACTTTTGTTCCTCTGCAGATCAACTGGCCACGTGTTCAGCTGTGAGCGTGTTTCTGAAGAGTTCCTGCTCCTGGATTCTTTGTCTGCTGCTTTTCTTCTATCAAACGCACAGCTAAAAAAGAAATCACGCAGGCTTGTGCTGGCACGCACGCACACACACCCACACATCTAACCACGCCGACGCATCTGTTCCCGCATCGACAAACATCCACACACTAACACTCAGATGTTGACCAGATGTTCTCCTTCTCTTGTTTTCCTCCCAAGTGCACTGAAATGTTTTCGTAAAACAATAAAGAATGAAGATGACACAGATGATGTGACAGAAATGTTTATAGATGTGCTTTTTAATGCAGAGGCATGCACCGCTGTGTGTGAACAAATACAATGAGTAACTTGTGATGTAAATATTACTCTGGAAGCTGCAGCATTTGTTTTCAATAAAGGGATGCCATTTAAAGCCAGACACTGACTTGTGTATGAATTCAGTGCTCATACTGGTGGGACAGAGGTGGCACACTGATGGAAATAAAAAGGTCTTTTTCTATCATGCACACAAGGTCCATCATGAAGGAGAAAGGTGTTTTTAATGTTGATGATGACAGCCAGTGTTTTCCATCATTTGATGTACATTAGTCATATGTATATAATGTTTTCATAGAGGGTGGTCTATGAGGTACAGTACAGAGCTCTCAAAATGATCTGTAGTACATGTAAGAGTGTTTCATGAAAAGACCCTTTCATGTCAAAGTGCAAACAGATCTACAGAGTGATTTGATTTCATTCCACTTATAAAATTTTAAAAATCCCTGCGTTTGCAGATTAGCTACCTTTAATATAATACAATTATATCATAACAAGAGGGGGCAAGCTGCTTTTAGAAGTCATGGCATTAGTTAAATGGAGATTACCTGAGTAGTATAAATACACCTGCAACTGTTAGTCAGTATTGTGGAAAAAATTCCACCACTGAGATGAAGAAACAAACCAAGGAGCTTGTTAAAACGGTGATTGAAAGTACAGCACCTGGCTGCATGAACATTTCCAGGTTGCTGAACATCCCTTGGAGTATAGTTACATCATTCATTAAGAAATGGAGAGAGAATGACACAGCAGTAAAAGTGAATAAATGACCTATCCACACAGACGCAAGGCTGTAACTGCTGCCAAAAGTGCATCCACAAAATGCTGACTTGAATACTTATGCAAACAAGTATTTGTCTTTTATATTTGGAATTAATTCAGATCACATTGGTCTGTTTTTACTGTGACATTTCTATTGATCGTTGTTCAAAAGAAGCCAAATTAAATGTACTTTGATTCAATGCTGTAAAACAATAAAACATGAAAATGTTTTTTATAGGCCCTACTTTTAATTTGAACTAATTTCGTAAGTCAGAAGAAGCAAACAGTCCAGGAGGCCACCAAGACATATAAAGAATTTCTGCTCGACAATTGATCAACATGTGCTCTAGTTAGTTGTGTTTTGGGCTCTCTGCGGCCCCAAAGTGTTTAATATTACGTATAAATAAGATAATATGAATATAGAGACAGCAGAATAAATACCCCATCGCCATAACCTACAGTGTGGTTGTTAAAGTGAGTTATCAGCACTCATCTCTCCTTCCAAACCGGTATTTGACCAAGTTTGCTAGATAGGCGTTCTTGATCCTCGGTGCTATCCGTAGTTTCCGACAACATTACGATGGCCGCTCTAACTGGTAGTAGTAAGAGACCTGAACTATCTAAAGCTGAGTACTTAAAACGTTATTTATCCGCTGATGAAGATACCAAGAAGTCAAAAGAAAAACCTAAAAAGAAGCGGCGCAAGGTTCCTGGGAAAGGGTGAGTCAGCGGGATGTTTTAGTCGAGCTGTTGCCGGGCAGGTTGTGCGTGTATTAGCCGTTAAGCTAGCCCAGGTAGCTATTCCTGCGCAGCGATACAGTGTCGCCCGAAAAACTTTGTTTTGAATGAAACGCGCATTTAGCGTGCCTGGACTCACTTCTACCTCTCTTATTCAAGACTTAAAATAGTAGACGATGACGTAGACTGGAAACAGATGGTCCAAGAGGAGGAGGAGATTGCAGAAGATGAAGAGGAAGCTCCAGTGGTAAGAACTTTGCTATCTAACGTTGTCTAGCTAGTTAGCCTGTGTCTGTTCATTCATTTCGCATTAGAGCACGCAAATTGTGCTTTTAATTGTGTGCATGTATTTCGGGATTTATCGGGTTAGTGTATGGTTTCTAAAAAAAATAAAAATAAAAAAAAAATAGCGCAAAGCAGTGGTTTGGTTGGTTTATTCTGATTTAAACCTAAATTGATATGACTTTATCAAAAATACATTACATACAACACTACTCAATTTAGGATCACGTAAGATAAAGTTTCAAATCTGAAATGCTGGATTTGGCCTTTTGTCAGGCGTTTTTGCTTGAAACATAACGTAAAGAATTCATCAGTAATTCACTACAGTTGTAAGACTTGTTCAAGGGCATCGAAAGCGGACTTAACCTAACTAACAATGAGACACTTTGCTTCAGTATAATTGTCTAACCATTTCAGCTTAATTGTGACATTGATGCAAAAATCGTACTAATATCTCCATAAGGAATCCCTGTTAATTGATATGCAACACTGACTAATGCTCTAATACGAGCAGAGGTATTGGAGAGATAGCTACCATGGAATAGATGGCATGGCAAAATCTGTGATGGTTGTCAAATATTTTGTCATATCGTCCAACCCTCTCCTGAAACTTTGTTTGTTTGCTAAGATTGCAGAGGTGATTGATGAGAGACCAGAGGAAGTGAAACAGCTGGAAGCCTTCAGAACCAGCAATAGATGGAAAGTGATTGGAGGTGATTGGTATTTGTGATCGAAGTTAAGAGAATCTTTTTCTGTGCCGTGAACATGTTTATTTAGCTTGAGTCTCCCTCCCCATAGCTGACAAAAATGAAGACTCAGAAGATGGGGAAGGAAGTGGGCATCAACATCCAGAGCCCGTGGCATCAAGCAGGAGTCGCCACGATTCACCGGAGCTGTCGTCCAAGAGAAGGGGACCTGATTCTCCAGTCAGAAAGACCCGACACGACTCACCAGACATATCTCCTCCCAGAAGAGGTCGCCATGACTCTCCAGACATATCTCCTCCCAGAAGAGGTCGCCATGACTCTCCAGACATATCCCCTCCCAGAAGAGGTCGCCATGACTCTCCAGACATATCCCCTCCTAGAAGAGGTCGCCATGACTCGCCAGACATGTCCCCTCCCAGAAGAGGTCGCCATGACTCGCCAGACATGTCCCCTCCAAGACAAAAGTCAGGGAAATTAGGGAAGGCACAAAGTAAAGGTGAGAGATGAGAGCCCATTTATGAGTCTTTGTGCATTGTCCAGGGTGATGTTAACAAATAAAAACAACAACCAGAAGAGCTTCCAGTATTGCCATGCAGTATATCACCATATTTGTTTATGGAAGTATATTAGAAAAATACCTTTACTATTATTTGTTTGTTAGATTCATCCCCTGCCAGAAGAAAGCCAGGCTCATCATCATCAAGTAGAAAACATTCACCTGATCGTCGTCGGTCACCACTGGCGAAGAGGGCTCAGAACAGGCATGATTCAGACTCTGACCAGTCACCTCCACGAAAAAAGACAATAAAGAGAGAAGCTTCAGACTCTGACCAATCTCCTCCACGGAAGCAATCAAAAGCCAGACGAGGCTCCGATTCTGACCAGTCACCACCCAGGAGGCGGCCACACAGTGGAAGGGACTCAGATGAAGATCTGTCACCACCTCGTAGGCCTGGCCAGTCACAGGTGAGCAAATTGTGAGAGATCTCAGAAAGTAATGTGAAATCTGATTTGCCTGAAATGAATGTGCATCATTGATCAGACCCATGCAGTTTTTACTTTTTTCTTTTCAGGGTCCGAGGATGCTTTCTGGTGGGAAGGCGGGTCTGGTTTCTGTTGATGTTTTAAGAAAAGAGCAGGAGGAGAACCGACGCAGAGAGAGAGGCAACCAGCCACTAGAAGGTTGGCTCAGCTTTTCTCTTTTCAAATGATTTTCCTTCACGGGCAGAACTCACAGGACTTTCTGTCCCCTACCATTTACAGTACAAGACCCATGCATTCTTCAAATGTTTGCAGAGATGTCTTTGGTCATAGTTGTGATTAGGTCGTGTAAAGTTGAATGACGTCCTCGTTTTGATGACATCATTTTTCTACCTGTTTTCCTGCTATGACTAGATGAATCCCGCAATGCCCAGACGGTGTTCCGAGACAAGAGTGGTAAAAGGAGAAATCTGGATTCGGAAAGAGAAGAGCAGAGGCAGAAAGCTGGAGAAAAAGCAGCAAAGGATGAGAAATACGCTCAGTGGGGGAAAGGGTGAGTCTGCATAACACATTCATCCATCAAAGATGTCCTTAGAGTATGATTGTGACCACGTCAGGACTTTTAATGTGTTATGTGCCGACTTGTTTCTATGATTAAAGTCAGCTCATGTTGATAGGTTGGCCCAGAGCCAGATGCATCAGCAGAAACTTGAGGATGCTCTGCATGAAGCCCAGAAGCCGCTGGCACGTCACTGCGATGACGAGGATCTTGACCGCATGTTGAGAGAGCAGGAAAGGGAGGGGGATCCAATGGCTGCAATGCTCAGACGGAAGAAGGAACGCAGTACAAAGACACAAGGTTTTAAGGATTACATATGTCTACCTCTGCAATGACTGATGCTGTTACCTCTTATAGTACATGTTGTAAACCATCTTATTTTTGTTTTGCAGAGAAACCTCGATATAAAGGTCCAGCACCACCTCCAAACCGCTTCAATATTCTACCAGGCTATCGCTGGGATGGAGTTGACAGGTACAGTGTGTGATGCTTTTGCAGTGTAATGAATGTGTAATGTGATCAGTGTGACAGTAAGCCCTTCTTTCTAGCACAGGTAGCACATTCATAGTTCATACAATTCTCTTACATCTCATACAGTTGTATACGTATGTGCACAGTAATCATGATCACAATTTTGGCTGCTACATTGAATTGAACCTGATTGGGAGCTTCATTCAAATCAAAGATGGAGTTGAGTGTTAAGAATTAAAAGTGGAATTTGGTTTCTGTGTCGCTCGCAGGTCAAATGGATTTGAACAGAAACGCTACAATCGGATCGCAGATAAAAAGGCCGTCCAGGAGGCAGCCTACAAATGGAGCGTGGAGGACATGTAATGGCAAACGGAGAGTGATGGATCATCAGTGGAGCTGAAGAGCAGGATGGCTCATCTTCTGTACAGTTACTCTAATCTATGCTGCTGAAACAGCTGCAGAACGGACATTTTGAAATAGACCAAGAAAGATTTTCTTTAGCTTCCTAAGCAGTTTGATACTGTACAACGGGACATGAGGTTATAACAAACTGATCATTTACAAACATAACTGTACTTAGCAGTGAATTACAGTATCTTTATGATTTTGTAATAGTTGATACAACGTGGAGCCAAAATAGATGTTTTTCACTGTTTTATTAAATAATGTTTTTGTACATTGTTGTGTCACCAGTGTTCACATACAGCAGTGGAATTTGCAATTTACATAAATGGAGTTGATGTTCAGTTTTTATATATATATGTGTGTGTGTGTGTGTGTGTGTGTGTGTGTGTGTGTGTGTGTGTGTGTGTGTGTGTGTGTGTGTGTGTGTGTGTGTTATGGAGTTGTAGTGTCCTGAGCCAAATGTCGAATAGTTTTGAAAAGTTGTTTTTCGTTGTTACTTGAAGGGGCTGCAGGGATTGAAACTTTGTTAAATACACGTGTAACTAATAGTATAGCCTCAAAATATAATGGGACTAAATGGCATTCAGTGTGTGTGGCTTGAATCACGCACACATGAAAGAATACAGTTGGAAAAACTCAACAGCAGTGTGTCTTTCTGGAAACCATGACCAGTTAACTCAAGATAATCCACAGACCTTGCTGTGAGCAGTTTCATGTAGCAACTATTTTATTTTCACTGAATGACACCCACCAACTGTATCACTGCGCAGAAGAAGAAGAAGAAGAAGAAGAAACAAATGTACATGGATAAAATAGCACTACCGGAGAGAGGAAAGATGATGTATTTTTGATTTTGGGTTAAATCAAAATGTAATTTATTGACCCTGCAGCTGTACATAATATAGGATTACTTGGTAGAAACTGGACATGTAAATATAAGACTATATAGTAAATGGACCTTCAGTCTGGAGTGAAATTATATAATAATTTTGTATTAAAAAAATCAGACCATGCCTATTTTATGAATTATTTTTCATTCTCTAAAGCTTTGTAAGTACAGTATTGTATGCGCTGTAATGTTTTTATTAAGCCAATATATATTTTAAACTGCAAAAATGAGTGCGAGTGTACAGCGATCTGACTTCGACTTTGTAAGGCATTGGAAATTGGTGACGGTCTCAGCGATATACTCTATGCATATCAACGCATAATGTAAATAAACTGTGTATGTCGTTATTTACATACAATTAGATATTTATCTTGAGGCCGCGCTACTGACTATTTAAAAAGGTGTCTACCGCAATGGACTAAGTAGGAACCTTTAAACGGTGACGGATTAGGACTCGTTTCAATACGGAATATTTTCGTTGGTGTACGCGGGTGTACAAGCTACATTTTAGCTGGAATAATTCGAAGTTCTTTGGATACTCATCAAGTCATGTAGCGAAACAACCGTTGGGGAAACTGTTGTTGAAACTCGTGTATTGAAGCAGGGGAACCGTGTGACATTTTTAGTTAAAATGGTTGACTGGAGTCCGATAGCGAAGGTGTACGACCCGCTGAAAGCTGGCAGCATCGACGGCACGGACGTGGAGCCCCATGACCGGGCGGTATGGAGGGCAATGAGCGCCCGCTATAAGCCCAACAAAGGCGTTGTTGGAGACCCACTGCTCACCCTGTTTGTGTCCCGACTGAACCCACAGACAACAGAGGACAAACTGCACCAAGTGTTCTCCAAATACGGAGACATCCAGCGACTCCGACTGGTCCGGGACATCGTCACGGGATTCTCCAAAGGATATGCCTTCATTGAGTACAAGGAGGAGCGGGCTGTTGTCAGGGCTCGCCGGGACGCTAACAAGCTTGTGGTGGACCAGCACGAAGTGTTTGCGGATTTTGAACAGGAGAGGACCCTAAAAGGATGGGTCCCCCGGCGGCTCGGCGGCGGGCAGGGAGGGAAGAAGGAGTCCGGACAGCTTCGGTTCGGCGGCAGGGACAGGCCTTTCCGTAAACCCATTAACCTCGGGGTCGGTCCGGTGCAGGAAAGGGGGGGTGGTGGTGGAGGAGGAGGGAGAGACTGGGACAGAGTAGGGACGAGAGACAGGGAGGACCGGGACCGACACAGAGAGGCTGAGTGGAGCAGCAGAGGAAGGAGAGATGACCGGGACAGAGGCAGAGAGAGGGATGACCGCAGACACGGAGACAAAAGCAGACACCGGGACAGGAGATGAACCCGTGTTTACAAGACTGGACATGCAGTCCAGCTGCCTGCCTCAACTCAACAAATTTAAGCCAAGTGGGCTGTGAGGGAGAGTTTGACGTTTGACTGTTAGGGATTGTGATTGGCACACATGCTGGGTTATCAAAAGCATTTCAATGAACAGATGACCCTCTCATGGTCTGCTCATTTTAACAGTTTTGGTGTGAAATGTGAAGTTTCATGGTTGATGTTCAGGTTGTACTGCATGGTCATTTCAGCTGGTACTCTTGGGTATTTTAGTATTTCTCAGGGAAATCAGACTCACTTCATGTTTTTGTAGTCTACATTGAGCAGTAAGACTGTATAATAATTTACTGCATGAAAGTGTACTGAATATTACAAGTAAAGACAAATACATCATTGATGTTGTCCAGCCAGGTGAAGCCTTACAAGCAGTAAATACCACAAGCTTTAAAAGCAGAATGTGCTATTAAATTAAAAAAAAAATGACGTTATTTTTCTGATGCGCATTTTAAAGTAGCTGTAAATTAGATTGAATCTGTTCCACATTGTCTCTGTTAAAACAATTTAGTTTGGTTTCGAAATCCGAGACATGTCAGTTACAGTGTTTTGGAGCATTTTTGCATGTTTGTACTTGTTAAAAGGCCTCTGGTGATGGTTTGTGCAATGCTGGCTCTTAACATGGGGAAGAAAACCAAATAAACCAGACAATTTTCACAATAGTGTCACTTTACTTATTCCTGGTCCAAAAGTTACAAAGATTTTCCTCTAACATTATTATGAGTTGCATTTTGCTCTGGGACAAAGGTCATTATAACCTTAGAGCTTTTTCTATTTTATTTGTAGCTTTTCCACAAGCAAGTATGCATCAGCCAAATGTACAGGTGACCAATTTGAAATCTAAAAGTTGCAACTCAGTTAAAACTTGTTATTGTATCATTTGTTTTGGTAGCCAATGGAGCGGGTGAAACAGTACAAAATACATAAACTCATGTAAAGACAAGCATAGAAATTAGAATATACAGGAAGTGAAGCTTTGAATGTGCATAGTTTGGTTGAAAAGTTATTCATCTCTCCAACTTGTCCTGAAGCTTCAGCTCGGCTGTTTGATCCCCGTCTCAGTTATGAGTCAGTGGGTGGATTGTTTTCTTTCAGGCTGTCCGTCTGTATGCATGAAGTCACCAGCATGACACACAATGGCATTAGTCTTTTGCTGTAAGGCTTATGTAGTGACACACCATCAGTCCATTAGCTCATCACATGACCTACTGCTGGGAAATTCATCACTCGGAAAAGAGTCTGTGCTGAGAAGAACTGATTCCACAGTAACACAGAGGAAACAGAGGGAACAAAAGCGGCTAATGAACATGTTTCTCCCTGATTGATGAAATCATGTTTATTACTGTCATTGTATTGAAAGATTATGACTGTGTGGGTTCATAGCCTTACAATGGAATCAGACATTTGCTTCAGTTGTTGAAAATGATGATAATTATTAGTATGACATTTATTTATTTCTAGTGTAATTAAGCTGCCATGTTTTACAGCCAAAGATGGGCAGGGTGAGAAGGTATGACTGCTTCGTCAAACACTTAATGCTGGGAAGCGCACACAGGTGATAGATTGTCAGTCTGAAGTCGTGTTTGGTTGTCCGGACGAGGCTGCTCTCAGCCTGCCAGCATACCTGGGATTCATTATGGGCCAACAAGGGTAAGCCTCTCTTTGGACCGTGTTGAACTCGATCCTGTGAAGCAGAACACAGACATGCATGAGCAGATCTCTACATGCAAATGATATTCAATCAATCAGTTTAAAGTGCAGAATAACCGTGCAGCATGGTCCTAAGGCACTTAAGAACAGGATAAAAACATACAGCGGACAAATAACAACCAAATTAAAAATAGGAATGTTAAAGAGGTTTAATAAATATTGAAAACATCCAGATGTTTTAAAAGATGATGGACTATGTTCTAAAAGGTTAGACTGAATGAATTGCATATTGACCAACTGGCTCCCACCTGAAAGCAGGGTTGATGGCGATGTTGTCTGGCTGTGGGAGGGCAGGTGTACGCCTCCTATGGCAGGAGGACGGAGGAGGGAAATCTTTCTGATACTGAGACAGCATCTGTGTTGCATCTCCCTCATTTTTCACCGCTGTGGACCCCATCTGATCACAGCTGTCTTCCTGCTCGTCCTCCCCTCGCTCTCTGTCCCTGCTGCTGTTTCCTCTTCCTGTTTGTCTCGAGGATGTGGGATGAGACCGGTGGGACTCCTGTTGTGTGTTCTGGGATACATGGTCTCCTGAAGGGTAGTCATAACCTTGGTAAGGGTTTCATTTCACACACAATCATGAAATATCCCATGAAACGTCCCGTACAGTAACATCTGGAAAAAATGTTCATTATAATTGAGGCTGAAAGTTTTTTCCATATTGTATCTGCTGTTCTAAATATGTTTGGGTTTTTTTATGTACATTTAGTTACGCCTGGAGAGAAGCATTTTACTATATGATATCAGCTTTCTTTAGATAAGATAAGATAAGATAAAGCTTTATTGATCCCACGCCAGGGAAGTTGTTACAGTATTAAAAGATAAGCAAAAGCAGTGGCATAGATGGATCAAGACAAAAAGGATACAGAAAAAGATAATAAATGCTCTGTTCATCAATTTCAAATTATCATACCATTTTGATTACTGTACTGATTACTGTAATCTCACATCATAATAGTATTTTTTTTTTTTTTCAGATTTAAGACTAAAAGTTACATCCCCAGTACTTTGCTGGCAATATTTAGCAATTAATAAAAACATATTTGTGTCACATTTGTCTCCCCTCTTGACATACAAGTAACAGCATTTTTATATATAACCTTATATGGATATTTTTCTTTATATTTGAAGCATTAATTACTTTATTATTATTATTTCAGTCTAATGATAGTAATTATATTGCTGAAAGAAAAAACTCATAAATCATTTTCCTAATCTCTGCCCTCACACATACACATATATTCACTAAACACAACACACTACTTGGCATGCCTATTTTCAGTACTAAAATCCTCCACACAAGCACAGCTCATGGCTTGCAGACCTGTGCCTCCATCTGGTAGTGGGACAGGTCTAAAGCAGAAAGCTTCTCTGGATGTGGTCTCCATCTTAGCAGGAGTGTCCGGGTAGAGGAGAAATCCTGAGGAAGTCAAGGAGGGGTAAAAAGTGGCCCTTAAAATTGGCTGATTACAGGAAAACAATGCATTCTATTTTAAAATACATATACTATGTAATCAAAGTATTGTGTACGATTAAAAAAAACTTTTCAAAAGTCCTTTTCATTTAACAGGCTGCTTTGGAGTGAATCCAGTGAACACATTGCATCTTGACAAACTAAACATCAGCTGAAATCTGTCCAATCAGGCATTTTTACTTTAGCGTTTGAGTTGGAAAACCCCCAAAGACAACAAACTACCCTTAAAGTTTAAATCATATGAATTGGTGGTGTCAGTCATGGCTCATTTAGGCCCATTTACTCTGAAAATGACAATGATGCAATCATGCCAAAGTGGTATCTGTGATGAGACTATTGAGAGAATGATTTATTTTGTCTGTGCATTCAGAAAATCAAAACTACAGAAATAATGATAGTTTTGAATGTTTTAGTTATTTAGAAATTAGAAATGAAGAACACATCTCCAACCTGAACCACAATATATCTGAACAAAATCTCATAAAAACAGAATAATTTGTGTCTATGAGACATCTAAGAACATCACTAACTGTCTGATGCTGAGACAGAGGAGCAGCAAACCTCTACCTGCCACCGTCGGCGGTTCTCCTTTGTAGGGTCGACTCGGCAGAAATAATTCATGGTGGCGACGGGGGTGTCGTAGGTTTACATTTTTGATGAACATTTTATGTCTGGTACAACAAATACTGTAAAAATGACCTCAGGTTTAGTGTATTCAGTGGTAATAGAAAGTAGAAACAGCAGTTACAAGCCTTGAAAATATCCTAATTTGGATTCATTTCAAATAATAACCAGTATAAAGCCTTAAAAGACAGGCCTTATTTACTGCATCACTTACCTTGCATGTAGTAAAACACAAAGATGGTGGTATAGTTCTGCAGTGTCTCCTTATACTGTCTACATTTCTCTGCACTGGGTATGTATGTTATAAGGCTGTACACAGAGCTACTTAAAGCTTGTTTGCTGCAGTAGTCATGGTGTTCTATTCTTCTCCAGTGAGTGACAGATACAGTAGTTACCAACTGAGACAATAAAGCAACTGGACCACCAACAGAGAGCAGAAACTTTGCAGAGGCAGCTTGGACAGACAGGGAACACGGTTCAGTATGAAAGATTTTGGACTAGGGTTGATTAAACTCCGGCAGAAAAAAACATGTAGAAACAGAAGTGCTGAGCAGAGGTTTAAAATGTTTTGCATCAGTGAGTCAAGCAGTGTGTACAGTAGCATGCTGAACAATGATAAAGCACATTTCAGCTGTGCAGTTGTGTTGAGTTACACATGTCATGCTGTTAAAAAAAAAAAAAATCAGAAAACATGTCTTTTCAGTGGTTGCCCTGGAGCATTTGGCGAGCGCTCAGCAATGCACTGTGCTTCCCGGTGTTCAGCAGGAATAAATCCCAGTTGTATTTCTTTCACATTAAAGGGCCTGTTTCAGCCTGTACCTTTTCAGTAGGGAATCTTACACTTGCACGTAAATCATTTTTAATGCGTTTTAAGGTATTCTGTGGTGAAGATGTTCCTACTAACTTGCAAGTCATTTTCTTTCATAATATAGTCTAGTTTTTGTGTGCTGTGGGCTGAGGGAGGTCAGACATCGCTTTAACCTTATCACATACCTTCAGTCTTGTCTGTGCATATTTTCACCACAGTATGTCAGTTCTTTTGAAATATATCCCTCTGTGTACAGCGACAGCTCATAACAAAACATTTTTCCACTTAAATCCCATACAAAAGTTCCATGCACAAGATTTAAAAAAAAAACAACAACAACTAATCAATAGGTACTATTTTATAAACAATAACAAGCAATCTTAACTTGCATTTGATAGTGAGATGTTTTCTTTTAGAGTATATGAAAGTGTATACTATCCCTCCAATGATGTAGCTACACCATTGATCTCCTACTTCTTTCTAAACTTTCTTAAAGAAACATCATTCAAAGTTCAGCTTCTGTAGGCAACATGTGCTTCTTTTCAAAATGTTATTATATTTTTTAAGTATTTATAGATTTATTTTTCGCCATAGAAATCAATTGGTGGAATAGTCAATTACTCATACTTAAAACTCCCATAATGCACTACACTTCAAGTGATAGCCACTGGTTTTCAGTGCTTCCACTTCAGATGTCACTTCAACTGACATAATTTTTCACTATTAACTGACTTCAAGCACTTACACTTTGACTGACACATGCTGCTTCTTTCATCACTCAGCATTTAAGTGGCAAACCAGCTATTTTCAGTTCTTACACTACAACTGATCCTTCAATTGCTTTCAGCAGTTCCACTTTAGATGACACACTTCAACTGAATTTAGCACTTGCGCTTCACTGAATCTCTTCAGGACATCCATTTTAACTGTCATTTTAGGCTTTTCTCAGCACTGCCACTTCAGCTTCTTTCAGTGTCTTAACTTCATTTGCTTTAGTATCTCAGAATTGAAATGTTATTGCCATCCACAGACGTTGGAAAAGCTCCACAAACAAATTTGGCTAATTTAGCACTGATTACAGCACGCGCCAGCAGGAGTCTCCCGTTCCCATAGTAACAAGTCTTCATTCAGAGCCGTAGGAAGAGTTAGCAACACGGGCTTCGCCGACAGCGTTGACACGTCCGGTACTTTGCTCTACTTCTTTCTTCTCGTTATTGTTGGTGTTTTCTGTATCAACTAAAAGCCGCTAAGAAGTCAAGGAGACGTTGTAGTGAATTTATTGCTTTAAAACGGTGAAAGAAGCAGCACAGAGCCCGTCGCATAGCCTAACTAAACTCTCAGCCGCTCCGCTGTGTTGGAAGTGTCCGGAAGTTCTGAGGGAAAAAGTGAGCGAGGCATGAAAAAAAGGGAGCTGAAAGAAACCTCTGACCAAGTTTCTCGGAGCACATTCAAACACTGTTTCCTCTTGTAAATCCCACCGAGGGGACCGTCATACTCAAGGTGTCTAAAAATTAGCTGTGTGCGTTCATTTATCGATGGGTTTACCGACGCTGGAGTTTAGTGATTCTTTCCTGGACAGCCCGGAGTTCAGAGAGCGACTGCAGTGCCATGAGATAGAGCTGGAGCGCACCAACAGGTTTATAAAAGACCTCATCAAAGATGGAAACATGCTCGTATCTGCACTCAGAAGTAAGTACACATTGGTTAATAACATGTTTTCGGGGTGAAAGTGCGTGATGCAATAAGTTTCTCAACCAGTTGCACGGTCTTTTGCCTGATAATAGAGGGCAGCCCAAGGCCATCAGTTCAAACAGAGCCAGTGTTAAGCTTACATCAGACTCACTTAATAACTTGTTACATTTACTCGTGTTTGGGTGGTATGAGCGGCACACTTGGGTAGGTAGTTACAGGGTT
Source organism: Chaetodon trifascialis (assembly GCF_039877785.1). Lineage (NCBI taxonomy): Eukaryota > Metazoa > Chordata > Actinopteri > Chaetodontiformes > Chaetodontidae > Chaetodon > Chaetodon trifascialis. Next base: position 13,387,014 of record NC_092071.1, on the reverse strand, counting down.
ATGTAGAGGCTATAGTCTAGATGTCATGATGAAATAAAAGATACTTTATTTGTCTTCCCATGATAGGTTAGACCTTACTTGTCTTTGCCAGGTTTTATATGCTATTTTGCAGCATAGACATGAGCGAAATGAAGAATGTTTGTATTTGTCTGCAGGTTATTTTATGAGGCAGTGAGTAAACATTTAGCTTAACAAGATTCATAAGGTGGTGAAAAATGTCCATCTTGATTTTCCAGAGGCCATGGTAACTTCTTCAGATTGTTTGTTTTGTCTGACTAGTACCGCTAAACCCATAGACCCCATTAAGATTAGCCACTTAATGTATTATGTATAACAGACAACAGTGGCAGCTCCTCACATCTTGAGAGGCATGAAACTTTTGAAGCATTTGTCCTTTAGAAATAATAATGATTTCTAAATAAGTTACAGTGCAGACCATAGTGACAGACCATAGGGGCTTCAAGGGGCCCAGCAGCAGTTTTGCTCTAACCTTGCAGGTTAATACAGTCATGATGCAGAGAGTGTTAACTAATAGATTTGGCTGCATTTACATGAAATGTGGACCGTTCTGATGCAGATTCTCTCTCTCCATTATAAACGTCTCATTATTCAGTTGACAGGAAATCTGTCAGAAAATGCAGGAGAGCATTTACACTGGAAAGTTGTATGTTTACCTGCTGCGCAGTTTGATGGTGGCTGTCATATTTATATATTATCAGCTGATGAAGGCTTTCAGACACTTCAGACACACCTAGGCTTTGTGGCTGCCTGTGGTTTCTTTGGCTCACCTGCTGCTGCCCGCTGACACACACATTGTGTGTTCATTTAACCCTAACCACTCAGGAGTGAAACAACCTGATCGCTGCACTGTTTATTAACAGGCCCAACTGTGCACAGAACACTCAGTCACCAGAGCCACTGCAATATGATATAACCACCATACAGTGCTGTTGCTATTCATAATACGCAAACATGTATTTCCTTTTCTGACTGGAAACTCTCTTCCCAGTGGAAAGCCATTTCAAAGTCTAGTTTCCAGTGTGTTCAACTCAAATGAGCGTTTTAAGTGGGATTTTCAATTGGTCTAAACACTATCATAAAAATAAGTAAAGCATTCAAGATTTGTTGGGATCTGACCACAAACTGTGTGCGTCACTAAATGGAAACATACTGCAAATTGCAGCATGTAGACTGCTGTACATATAATATTGAACTCAATTCAGTACACATTTTAGATATTGAGAATTAAGGGCCAAATTTTTTTTATGACTCTATGAATAACAGGTGTATTCACGTTAATAATAGCAGTGTTTGATGTACTGATGACAACTAAGCTTTTCTTTCTTCCAGGAGATAATAATTAGAAGTACAACCTGTCTTTTCTCCTTTGTCAACAGACCTTTTACGTCATCAGAAAATGTTAATAATGGTTTCTTTTAGTCGTGAGTGTTGCCACGCAAGTCCTGTCAATCAAGTCGCTCCACATCTTGTACTTGAAACTACAATGTGGATAAAACTTAATTTAAGTTTCCAGCTGTTGTTAATTTTAATGGTTTTGCTGTCCTTGTATGCAGTGCTGTGGTTGAAGTAGGGCCTTACAACGGCTGGCATTGAGACCCAGTTTTGGGTGTGTGAGTGATAGAATGCAGTCATGTGGTGCCAAGTGTTCATGTACCTTAGACAATAAATGGTGGTATTAAACTGTATCACTGGAGCGTTGTTTGGACATGTAAACACATTTGTCTGAGACTAAGACTGTAAAGTGGAGTTTGTGGCAGGGTGTGGCAGTTTATTTACATCAGACTTTGACACCTCATGGCAGTGGATAATGTGCCAGAGTCTCAAAGGAAAATACTTTAGACATTTATTATGGTAGGGAATAAGTGATGCTCCTTATAGCCTATATGGTGGAAGGGGGAGTGGGACCAATTGCGTTGGACCAATGAAGGGAGTATGCAAATACATGCAATGAGTGTTCTTGTGCATAAGGTGGAAATAGTAAAATTGTGTCAGTTCTAAATAAGTGACTACAATTATTAAATTGTTGTACCTGCTTTGGGTGACTGAATGAACTTCTCTGTTTTTCTCAGGTCTTTCTCTTGCTGTGCAGCGGTTCTCTCAGTCTCTACAGGAGTTCCAGTTTGAATGTATCGGAGATGCTGAGACTGATGATGAGATCAATATTGGTGAGATGAATATGTCCCTGATGATCTAGAAAACTAGGAGTTGAGACTGCAAATTGTGTAAAATATCATAAGTGTTTCCACATTTGAGGTGTCAAATTTCTTTTATAGCACAGTCCTTGAAGGAGTTCTCCCAGCTGTTGAGCACCATGGAAGAGGAAAGAAAGCGATTGGTAAGAAAATGTGTTTCTGCGTGTGTGCTTGAGAGAGAGAGACTTAGAAACAGAAAACCAAAATGTCTTTATGCTGTATGTTTTTGAAAACAAGTTTCAAAATTCAGGATATTTCTTTGATTGTGCCCTTGAAAGGAGGCCATTTTAAGTGAAGTTAAGATTAAAGGCTAGTGGTATACAGTAAATAGGTCCACTAACATCTTAGAGTTACATTGTATTTTATGCAAGGAAGTGTGCTTAGCATTTTAAAGCGTTGTTGTTATTATTTGATTAGATGTATGATTGTTAACTTTTTCTCTTCATCTTTATAAAGAAAGTTAAAAGACAGCAAATTGGAATGAATATCAACAAAAGATTGTTTTTCTATTTATTCTATCAATTTTGGACATTTTCAGACTTTTCTTTGTCTCTGTGCCATCCTTCTCTGCATAATTTACATGAAGAAAAGTGGTTGTGATTCAGATATCAGCAATAGAAACCACAGACTTTAGAATGAAATTATACAGAAACAGTTCTTCTCTTTCAAGGTATCTTGCCCTCAGTGACTTGACCAGTGATCTGAATACACCATTGGACCAAAAGTTAATTCTAAACCAAAGTCTGAACCAATAGTTTCCTTTGATCCAAAAAAAAAAAAAAACCCAATTGTGTTGCACCTTGGCTATTTCTGCTTTACTTCTCAAGTGCATCATGTGCACAACTTTTCCTGAGTTACCAGATTGAAAGTTACAGTCTTTGTTAGGCACCTTCACTTCTTTGACTTGCTCTCAAGCTCCTGACCTAATCGGGTTTTCCCACAAGTCTGATTCACACATTTGTTGGGAAAATGTTGTGTCAGGGGCAGTGAATGCTCCATGGCAATTCAGAAAAACCTCTTTGAGTTACAGACCCTTCATCAACCAGAGCCCTTTGTGTGGGAGTGACTGGCTTCTGGCACAGTCTGTGTGTAGACAAACCTCTACGCATGTGCAATGTATGTGCATAGTACGTTACCGTATGCACAGCCCGCTGTGTGTGTGCGCGAATGTGCCTTTGTGGCTGTGTGCATGGTCTGGTTACAGAGGAACCATGTGGAACCTATTCTGCCAATTCCCCCGTGAGACCGTGAGCAGAGCCCTGACTGCCTGGGAAAGTCCATAAAGGATCCTGTGTGTGTGTGTGTGTGTGTGTGTGTGTGTGTGTGTGTGTGTGTGTGTGTGTGCGTGCGCGTGTGCTTTTTCTTACTTTCTGCGTGTGTACGTGTATTTTAATTGTATACTTTTCCACTGCAACAATGCTGATAGCTCTGAACCTCTACCACACCATCATTATTGAGGTAAAGAGCAATTCCAGCAAATGGGAAATACCTGTTCAACCTGAAAGGACTACTATTGTGATTTGACAATGCCCTTCAGTCTCTTAGTGTTCAGTTTCTTCCTGCATGTTATAATATGATGAAAAAAAAGGAAAGTACAAAGAAAGCAGATCTTTCTGTGGGTACTAGCGTGGTACTAAGCTAAAGTGAAGTGAAAGTAAAGTCATGATGCAGAACCGGGAAGCTATTTAGAGTCTATCGCTTAAATCAACTGGACAGAACAAAGCAAGACGTGACAGACTTGCAATATATAGACTCATGACTAAAGAGGACTGAGACCCAATATAAACACCGAAGCACTGATAACCACTCTGTAGCTTTCCTTACTGCTTGACTCAAGTCTCAAATCAACATCAAGTTTCACATACATGCCAAACAGTCAGCTGCAAAAACATTGCCACAATTGTACCATAATTATTTGAGGTTTGGAGGTTTACTAGCTGCACAGCTTCACCAAAACTACATTCTAGTCTTGGCTGGTATTGAAATGCTTTGCATTAGCACTACCTAATCTGTAGTGTTGTTACTAATACTTGCAGAAAAGCTGCTGTTTTGCCCATTTTCTATTTTTGTTTATACAGTTATTGGATGTATTGCCATGAAATGTTATACAGACATTCACATTGCCCAGAGGATGCATTCTAATGATCATTTTGATCCTTGGATGTTTCCTCAGACACAACCATGAGGTTCACTTATCTGTTTTATAGCGAAATAATTCAACCATCAGATGGATTGCAGTTAGATTGGGTACACACATTCATGTTCCACTGATAGCTTTGCTGATCCCCTGACATTTCTTCTAGAACCATCGTGTGATGAAAACTTTAATTTGTAATAATTCTGCTTATGGGGACTAATGACATTCCCATTAGCCTCAGCTGTACTGTGTGTTAAATGCTAGCTTGCTAACCATCTAAACTGAGCTGGTAATAATGGTAAATATTTTATCTTCTTAACATCAGCATTTCCGCATTTGGTATGTAAACAGGAAGTAAGTAAAGCACAGGTACAATATATCAATTGAGAGAGTTTCAATTCCTGATATCAGCTGTCTCAGTTTGAACCTTGTTCCCTTGCACAAACATTTACAGACTGTGACACCTCTGTTTTAATCAATAAATAATATGGGCTTGCACAGTGTTGTGCCTGAACGAGTTCATTGAACGATAGTTCATGAACGTGTTCATATTTTGGGCGAACATGAAATGAATGTACTCTATTACTACCTGATGAACGTTACTGTGAACTCGTTCATTCTGGTTTCTGTGATCGGCAGGCTCTCTATAGAGCCTTCCAGACGAAAACCTGGCTAAAACACACCGTAAACAGGCCTTAAAATGTAGATGAAATCTGACGCATAGTTACAGTGTTAAAACATAAAATAATTGCTGTCTGTGGTTCTATATGGGCTGTGGCAATAATTTTGAAAAATAACAGCTCGCAGCAACATGTGGAAAAAAGAACTATGAACTAGTTCATTTTTTGAACGGTGAACTTAGTTCAAAATTTTGAATTATGAACTATGAACTGAAATAGTTCATTTTAAAATTTGTGAACTGAACTTTGAACTAGTTCATGTAGAAAGTGAACTTTCCCAACACTGGGCTTGCAGTTAAAGAAAATACTTCTACGTCAAATACAAGTAAATCTCAGGCTTGGATTTGCTCTTATAAAACATATTTGTACATTATATTGTCTTCATTTGAAATATCGGGCAATTTGAGCTTTGTCTCATTGTTTAATATCAACAAGTAAAGCAGAAATATCAAGATATGTGTCTCTTTTTGACAAAATTGTCATTATAATAAAAGACAAGCATCCATTGATTGATCAGATTTGATGAAACTTATTTTCACAGGCGGCACCAGCAGGCCCCATGGACCAGTGACTGAGCTGTTGTTTATTTTTGTTCTTGTTGTCGCTGGTCTTGGTACTTACTGTTATGACACACTGACCTGACTGCTGTGGTTTTTTTCCCCCTCTCAGATCCAGAATGCTGATGACGTGTTGATCTCACCACTTGAGAGATTTCGCAAGGAGCAGATTGGAGCTGTCAAGGTATATTTGAGCAGATTATTAACACAAAGTAACGGAACTGGTTACCTTTTGCTTTGACTCTGTTTTACATAGAAGAACCACCGGTGATATTCAAAACACAGTCTGCTAATATGGGAAGTTCAGTTCATTAAGCATGTCATGTTCATTAGTATTTAACACTGTGGGTGGTGATCAGACAGATTATCCTGCTCTCCTCTGGTCTGAGTCAGTGGACAGAGAATCCAATTTGTTCAGATACACGATGGATCACAGTCCAGTGTCAGTAACAAGGTCGTGGGAACGGACGCTGGGAGGGAAGACAGGGAGCGCGTCACAGACAGAGACGCAGTTGAACTCAGTGAGGCAGTATAAACACAAAGTCAGTCTGGTGTCTAGTTTCAACAGCTGTCTCAAGTCTTATAATTCAGTTTATCTCATTTTTTTTTGCTCTTCGCTATCTCTCAGACTGAAATAAACACCAGAGATGACAGATTCATGCAGTGGGTAAAAAAAATAGAGCCGGTGTGTGACTAACCCTGAAATTGAAATCACAGCTCATTTCTAAGAGTTGATCGAAGCAACTCCTCAGCCTGTAGAATGTAGCAGGAGTGTGTGAGCAGGACATCCACACACTGATGTTGTTGAGCAAGAAAGAGTGGTTGGACATGTGGCGTTTGGAGCTGCAGCTGTTCTGGAAAAAAAAACTGTCGTCCTAAATATTTTGGCAGCGTCTCTTCATTTAATTATTAATAGTCCCGCTGCACTTCCTCTTCGATTTTTGGCCCATCAAAGCTGATAAGCTCATCCCAAGAATCATCTGAACTTCTGTCACATGTGAAAGATCAGATACAGAGATGTTGTGCAGGTATTGACAGGGTTCCAGCAAGCTCACTGCAGATTTCGGGCATTTTGATATTTTTAGCCACAGGGAGTTTTAGCGGCAGGGTTCTGGCAGTGGCAGTAGCGGTCTGAAGGTCAGTTGGTTGGAACATCACTGTGGTTCAGACTGAAATATCTTAACAATCATTGAATGGACCTCCATGAAATTAATGGTCCCCACAGGAGAAATCTTACTAACTTTGGTGAACCCTTAACTTTTCCTGTAGGGCCATCACAGGTTTCACATTTGTGATTCAGAATGAAATATCTTCACAGTTACTGGAGGGATTTATGGGAAATTTGCTGCAGTTACCAAGGGTCCCAATACTTTGGTTTATGATCCGATACCTGCAAAACTTATGAGATCAGCTTCAGCTGTACTTTGTGGATACTAACATGGAGAATACGTGTTGAACATCAGTATGTCAACCTAGTCACAGTACACATGTTAGCATACACTGCTGTTCCTAATGTAAGTGCAGCCTCAAAGTCTCATCAACCTCAGCTGTAGCTGATGTGTATAATGCTAATTATCAGGCACTGGCATGCTAATAGGCTAAATTAAAATGGTAAACATGGTTAACATTTTAACTGCTAAGCGTCAGTATATTAGCATTTTCATTGTGGACATGTTAGCATGCTGATAGCAGCATTTTCCTCAGCACCGCTGCCTCACACACAGCCTCACAAAGCTGCTATTATGGCTGTAGATTCTTAGTCTTATTTATTTACGTATTAGTTAGCGTACTTTTGAACTAGTTTTGAAACCTCAATACTCTCTAAGTACTGTTTGAATTGTGGTGGCAGTGCAGTAGTATTGAAAACTAACAGGAACAGAAATCTAGCATGAGATCTATTCAAGCAGTGTAAATGTGATATTCTCTCTGTGTTATGTAAAAAAAGGTGAATTCCAAGATCTCTCTTTGCAGATGTAAACTTCATACGTTTGCTTTTATTTATTGCTCACGTCCTCTCCATATCCCCATTTTCCTCAGGAGGGAAAGAAGCAGTTTGACAAGGAGACAGAGAGGTACTACTCTGTTCTGGAGAAACACCTCAGCGTGTCGCCCAGAAAGAAGGAATCGCATCTGCACGAGGTAAACTGTCCACTTTCTAGAGATGCACACCAAGTTCCTCCCACACGTGTTAGGTAATAATAAAGTACTGTATGTGTTGTTGCTGTTTTTGTTGCAGGCTGATTCACAGATGAGTAAGGACAGGCAGGTTTTTTATGATGCATCGCTGCAGTATGTCTTCAAGATCCAAGAAGTGCAGGAGAGAAAGAAGTTTGAATTTGTGGAGCCAGTGAGTTCACACACATACGCACAAATCAGTCGTTAATACTGGGATACACATTTACTTTGTAATACAGGAAGTTTTTGTCAGTATCAGCCTTTTTGGCTCCTTTGGGGAGTTTTCATTTAGATCCTTTGATTTTACTGAGCTGCTTGGCCTTCAGCAATCTGACCAGCAGAGGGAAAACATAGTCACCAATACATGATTTTTCATCATCGTAAAATATGACTAACGAATCTATTTTTTAAACAATGATGTAATAAAGTCATAATTGCAGCAAAGCCAATGACCGTGTGTGCATGTAGACATGATCATAGAAAGACATCTAAGCCATGTTCTGAAAAAACACATTACACACATTGTTTGGCTGGTGATGAAAATGTTTTAATGATAGATATCAGTAAAGCCCACTTCCTGTTGCTGTAGCAGTGCTTCCTGCATGGATATCTCTTCCGCCTGAGACAGAAGGGGAAACCCTTTATTGTAAAGTAAACAAGGGCAGCCAACCAAACAACAGGCAGAGTTTGAGTTTTTCTCTCCTATGGAAGCTATTTTGACTGATTGAGGAGATGACTGACAGTCGTTCTTTTGAAATCCTCTCATTAGACTCCCCAGCTAATGTTCTTCCTGCGGATCTCTCTCTCTGCTCTTTAGTTACTAGCCTTCCTGCAGGGTTTGTTTACTTTCTACCATGAGGGCTACGAGGTGGCCAGCGAGTTTGAACCCTACAAGCAGCAGCTTCAGTTCAACCTACAGAATGTAAGTGTGTGTATTTACTTTACAGACCCAATCTGCACCTGATTTTGTATGTTTCTTATAAATATGTATACAAACCTCCTTTCAGTGCAGTTTCTTATCCATATGTCTGTTGATAAGGCTCGCAATAACTTTGAAAGTACGCGTGCTGAGGTTGAGAGGCTGATGAAGAGAATCCGGTCGGCAGAGGAAGACTTCAAAGCCCCAAGCTGCTTCACCATGGAGGGATATCTGTACATACAGGAGAAACGTGAGATACACAAAAACCATATCTTCTTAGTCTTGTTCTCTCACTTGTGCTGTGAATAAAATCAGATTCCCAAATCACATAATCAGACTTAATTTTGTTTAAAATCATTCACTCACACACAAGTGCACCTGCGTGAAAATGTGTGTCATTTATATTACAGGTCCATTGGGGAGTGTGTGGACCAGATACTACTGTACTTATCAAAAAAGTTCCAAGATGTTCACCATGAGCAACACAGAGTCCAGACCAGCTAGCAGACAGGTGAGCTGGTAGCGCACAGTTCCATAGTTTTTATGTTTCCCACCTTCCACACAGCCATTTGTTTCTGTTCTAGCACTAAAATCCACCATGAAAATCACCACCATGACAACCCAAGTTACATTGTCATACTATCATGTTGTTGTAAGCAGAGGGTTTGTTTTGTGTTTGAGTTTGGCACAAATCGAAAAGTAGGAAATATAATCTCTGATTACAGAACGGCATGGTGAATGGCACACCTGAGGTGTTCAGGCTGCGCTCATGTGTCAGGAGGAAGAGGGATTCGATCGACAAACGCTTCTGCTTTGACATCGAGGTGGTGGAGAGGTGAGCGGGAAAGATCACTGAGAGGCTATGTGTCCATTACACAAGAATATCTGTGAAATAAATACATTGAGATAAGGCTTTTTTGGATTGTGCTCAAGTAAAATGTTCTCTCTTTCTCTGCAGACATGGCGTCATCACCCTGCAAGCGCTCTCTGAGGCCAACAGGCGGCTGTGGATGGAGGCAATGGATGGAAAAGAACCCGTAAGAATATGTCCACCATGAAATACAAGAACACTAAGGAGTAATTAGAAAGCAATGGGAGCCAACCTGCATATATTATCATACCATGTTAAACATTGTTATATATAATGTTATATGTATTGTTCAAAGTTTTGTTTGAAATGTCATCCTAAAACATCATTTATTTTATCTTTATTCAGATTTACACTCTGCCTTCTTTGCTCAGCAAAAAGGAGGAGAGTAAGTATCCTAATTTATGCTGTTCTTGATTTGCTTTTATTCACAAGATTTTATTTATTAACGTCTGTTGATACGACTTTGTTATGAACAAGAAATGTAGATAAAGCTGTGAGTGTTCCTCTCGCTACTGTCAGTGGCGAGAATGTGTGTCTATGTGTGTGTGTGTATGCATATGTGCATGCGTGCGTGTGTATATGTGTGTAGTTGCGGGTGTGTATATGTACATACGAAGGGTGGGAGGGATGGGTTTTCTCTGTTTTTCTGTTTTCCTTTATAATGTTTTTAACTGTTTAACACCTTGTGTTGCATTTTATTATGTATGAAAAGTGCTATATAAATAAAGTTTGATTTGATTTGATTTGATTTTACAGCATTTCTCAACGAAGCGGGCCTCAACTTTGTTAAGAAGTGTATCGAGCTTGTCGAAACAAGAGGTATTCCTCCTCCTTAAAAAAATGATTCTCATGAGTATTTATTGTGTGCATTGTTGATGTATCATGTCGGTCAAATCATGTCTGTATGTGTGTGTAGGCATTACCACCCTGGGACTGTACAGGACTGGAGGCGTCAACTCCAGGGTGCAGCGGTTAATGACGAGTGTGTTTGGTAAGAAACACCCTGCTTTCTTCTCTATGATGTTTGTCTGCATGGGGAAGAATTATTCCAGCACAATGAATAGCAGGTGTAAGTAAAAATCTGTCTCTGCTCTCCTGTAGCATCCACAGCGCCCGCTGACATGCAGCTGGACGCAGACACCTGGGACAACAAGACCATCACCAGTGGCCTAAAGAATTATTTCAGGTAACACACAGTACAAAGCAGACTTTATGAGTAACCCTTCTCATGACTACTGAATTCTGATTTCTAATGTGTGTGCAGGTGTCTGGCAGAACCACTGCTGACCTACAGACTGCATAAAGAATTCATCAAGGCTGCAAGTAAGATCTTTTACTGCTTCTTTCAAAAAAAAAAAAAAAGTGTGCTGGACACAATCGGAATTTACAAACAGAAGTACATAATGTCACCCTCACCACTGGATCACATCCCTCCCTCTGTACTCTTCCCTCTTTCCACAGAGTACGATGACCAGAAGCACAGAGTGAGAGCAATTCACGCACTTGTACATAAACTACCAGAAAAAAACAGAGCAATGTTGGACCTCCTAACCAGCCACCTCCACAAGTATGTACACATGAACACATATTGTGCTTTTATTGTTTCAGTGCCCTGAGAATGGCCCGTCTGCTTGGGAGCATCTTAAAAACATGTTTCAAAAAGCTTTTTCTAGATTGAGACTTTTGTAGTGAAATCTTTCCGTATACAATTTTCTGTCAAGAACATCAGCCTCACAATATAAAATAAAATAATGTACAAAATAAAATGACAGCTGATTTGTCTGCAAGGAATCCTTTCACAGATTGCAGTCAAAATCGTCGACACTTCTTAAGAAATGTTTATTTGCTTCAGCTGCTTAGAGTAGAGAAGAACAGAACTCATGTAAAAATATTACAAATAACTATGACTGAAAACATATTAGCTTTTTGAAATTGTGTCCATTTGTATTTCTGTTGTACTGCGCAGTTTATTTAAACACTTTTTATTTCTCTGATATGATATAAAAAATGCGTGCTCATCGTCTGTTTGTGTGTGTGTGTGTGTGTGTGTGTGTGTGTGTGTGTGTGTGTGTGTGTGTGTGTGTGTGTGTGTGTGTTTGTGTGCGTGTGTGTCTGTAGGGTGTCCTCTCACAGTGACCAGAACATGATGACTGTGTCCAACCTGGGGATGATCTTTGGCCCCACATTGATGAGGTCTCTGGAAGAGACGGTGGCCGCCATGATGAACATCAAGTTTCAGAACATTGTGGTGGAGATTATCATTGAAAACCACCACAAGGTATACTTACAAATGCGTACACACACACACACACACACACACACACACACACACACACACACACACACACACACACACACACACACACAACATCCACACATCTGGCTGACATGTACTCTGTATGTCCCTGCCAGATTTTCAATGAGGCCCCAGACTTGTCAGTGCCGTTACCTCAGGCTCCGTCCTCTCGGTCGACTCCTCGGAGGAGCAAGGCCATCTGTCTGTCATCAGGAAAGAGGAAGGCCCGTCTCTACCCTCCTGCTCTCTGCCTGGCAGACAACGACAGTGAGTTTTTATTCTCCATTTATTTGGAAGTTGTACCTGATAGTTGCATCTCAGATTGAGATATGCAGTAAAGAATGTAAGATGTCTATGAAAAACATGTCTATAAGATGGGAGCAGTTCCACCAAAGACTGATTTACCATTATGGTTTCATTAACTGGTCGAGGCCCTAAGAGCAATTCATCCTCTGGGATTCATGAATGTGTGTACCAAATCTCATGGTTGTAGTATTTCAGTCTTGATCGAACTGGTGGATAAACAAGTATAAACGACTGTAATGCAAATGACTCGAGATGCGTCTTGTTTTCCTGGAGCCATTTTAATGTTTGTGACTTGTTTCCCTTTCGACCTCCAGGTGACACGTTCAGTAGCAGCCCCAGCACGACTCCGATGGGCAGTCGGGAGTCTCTGTCCTCACATTCCTCTGAAAAGAACGGACTGTCTCAGACCTCTCCTCCGTCCTCTCCCGCCGCCGAGGCAGGCTCGTCCTCCACAGCACAGGTGTCTCCTCCTGTGGCTTCCTCCTGCTCCCCGTCCCACAACTCCTCAAACGGGGATGATCAGAAGCACTCAACAGTCATCGCCGCCTCCCCTCACGTCACGTCCTCTTCTTCCAGGACTTCCTCCCAGCTGACTCCAGCTCAGCAAGCTTCCTCTGTGTCCTCCTCCATGTCCTCCCTACTTTCTGCAGAGAGGACTTTGTCTGTCAAAGAAAGCTCGACTGCCTCCTTGTCATCTGTGAAAGAGTCAAGATCTCCCTCTGTAGCCTCTTTGTCCTCCGCCTCCATCCAGCACTCTTCAGTGGAGCGCGCCTCCTCTCTCAGGGAGGGTCGACCTATGCAAAGAGTGTCATCTGTCTCCTCTCTGAAGAGCACTCATTCAGTGGGTGAAAAAAATGCCTCCTCCACCGTAACAGAAACCAGAGTGACAAACTCTACCTCTCCTCAGCAGAGCAGAAAAACCTACAGGACTGCCTCCTCCTCCTCTTCCTCCTCCTCTTCATTATTTCCCTACCAGTTTTCCACATCTTCCTCTCTCACCTCCCTACACATCTCTGAGGGTGCGTACGTCTCTGTCGGATAACAGTGTGAAAAGTTGACTTTGTTTATGTTTATGTTTAGTTCTGAATTCTTGTGTTCTGTCGCAGATTACAAAAGCTGTCATGGATCAGTACAGAGTCTCGTGTCACTGGAGCAACAAGAGGCAACACGCAGACGGAAAACTTCACACATTCGCTGTGGCTCCGATGTGACGGCGAAAAACTCTGCAGCTGCTACATCCAGCAATGGTTACCAGAAGCCTGGATCAGTGTGAGTGTCTCAAAACTCATTGGGCTCTATTTTCGACTCCGCCGCCAGCGCGGCGCAGGCTGCACCACCGGCGCAGTGGTATTTTCGAGCGGCGCAGGCAGGCGCACGGCGCATTTGGTATTTTGGTAGACCGAGGCGTACAGAGGTGCGCCAGGATGGGCGTTGTGGCGCAGTAGGGGGGAGGTGTCGGCATAATGAGCCGGCACATTGGAATTTTCAACCATTTCAGTCTGCGCCGGCGGCGTAAAAGTGCGCTGAAAGCTCGCCACCTTAGACCTGGTCAACTCTGTGCGCCGGCAGCGCAAGTGGATTTTTTTTTTTTGTAAACCGGCGGAGTTGTGCGATCCCTACAGTCTTTCAGGGGGACACCTCTCTGGATGTGTGGCTGCTAGGTAATAACGGCTATCCACTGAAAACGTGATGACGCCATATATCACACCGTCAACAAGACGGCAGCATGGTTTTAACGGTGTTTCCAGCAGTGCTCGGTCAGTCATCGAACGCACACGGCGATCAATAATTAGCAACAGCGATGATTCAATGTAACTGTCTGAGTCAGCACATACAAGCGCGTTCGGCATGCGTAATGGTCACTCACCCTGACCGAATGTACACAGGTGAAATAGGGATGCGAACTAATCGGTTAACGTCGCTGTGCCAACAGAAACAGCCGTGGCATCCTACAGAGCATATATACTGCATCTATCTCAGAGCACTCGAGAGACAGAGAGAGACAGACACATGAAAAAACGTAAGTGATGATCGTTGTCCGCTATTACCCACATCATTTCATTCCAAATACAAATGTTATCATTGTAATGCTTAACGTTATCTGCAACGATGGAGTACATCATTGCTTTGAGGAGGATGAACAGGAGGCCGAGGATTTGCCATCTAAGGACCTCATATTTAGACATCAGAATCAGAATCAGAAATTCTTTATTTATCTCCAAGGGGAAATTGTTTTGTTGCAGTGCTCCTTACAAGAATAGAATTAGAATAAAATTAGAGAAGAAAGAAAAGAAAGAGAACTATATATATAAAAAGCAAATATAAAAACAAAATATTTATGTTGAAAATATAAATATATAAACAAAATATACCACAAAATATAGAGCACAATATAAAACAATATATACATATATATACTGAGAAAAATTAAACAGTATATACAAACGGTTGTGCAAAGTAATACAAAGGGATGTCAGGAGACATGAGTGACGTCAGTCTCCTGGAAACTTGCCATGCGCCTCGCCAGCGGCGTTCTTAAAGGTTAGGCGAGGAGCTACTGTGATTGGTGAAGATTTGACTTGGCTGTGCCAAACCCACTCCACGCCTTCTCCCCTCCCTCTTTCCGAGTTGCGCCGCTGGGTGGGACTGAGATGAGAAGGAGGAGGAGATGCGCTGGCGGCGCAGCTCACGAAAATACCAAAGTCTGCGCCGCCACGCCCCATCGGCGCAGCGGACCTGACTTTGCGCCGCGCCTGCGCCACGCCGGCGGCAGAGTCGAAAATAGAGCCCATTGAGGTGCTCTGATCATACAGCTATTTACTCTGTGCTTCAGCCTTTGATCCACGCTCTCAGAGAAGGAAACAGCAAATGAAATGAGCATAAAGAGGATCATTCTGACATCATTAAGACGTTTTGAAGACATCATTGGCTCAAGACCCGCCCACAATACAGTTTGGTTTAGTTTTTAGATGCTGAGAGCGGTTTATTGAAACTAACTAACTCTCTCTCTCTCTCTCTCTCTCTCTCTCTCTCTCTCTCTCTCTCTCTCTCTCTCTCTCTCTCTCTCTTTCTCTTTCTCTCTCTCTCCCTCCCTCTCTCTCAATAACAACTGGAACTTATCACAGGAAATGTATTCAGAGCCAATTTTGTGTTTGTGTGTTACAGATTATCAGCCAGGCTCCCGGAGCGTGAGAGTTCAGTGTTCTCCTCAGCATTAGACATATGTCCCTCAGGAAAGTAAGTTGATTTTGAGGTTGTTTATGACACAATCCTGCTTAAGTTACATCCTAAATCACTGTTTTTACTAATTCAATCTGTTTTTTCTCCCAGGGAAGCCAAAGCTCTTTACTCCTGTGAGGCAGAGCACAGCCATGAGCTCAGTTTTCCACAGGGGGCACTGTTCTCAAATGGTAAAAGAACCATGCGCAGGTTTCATTTCCTGAGGGATCTTTGGCCCCATTTACATTTGGTATTAATTAAGTTATATAGAGGGTTAGGGGTTAGGGTTATATAAATAATGGATGATGACATCCGATCCACGGATAATGGTATCCAATACAAACAAATCCCCACAATCAACTCACACTAAACTTCTAATAATCTTTATTTCTTCCTAATTCTTTTGTAACCTCTCTTTGAATTTTGAAATATTAAGTTACTCTAAAGTTAGATAAAATCTTTTCACCCACTTCATAGCAATGTAACTCGAATGGATTCTCTGAAGAGTGCTAAATAGTTTTGTTTTCATTTATTATGGCTTTGGTTTAACACATTTCCTGTAATCAAGAACATAATTCTTACATTTGGAAACTTCTGGACTAGAATTTAACTGCATTGTATTTTGAGTAACAGATAACCGTAAACAGCAGGAAATTCATTCAACTCTGGTCTGAAGTTTGCTGTAAGTCATTGTAAAAGATGAAAACTGATTTTTTTATATATGAAGGTCCTTCTGTTGACTTGTGTCTTGTTTGTGTCTGCAGTGTACCCATCTGTGGAACCAGGCTGGCTCCAGGCGACATACAAGGGCAAGACAGGCCTCATACCCGAAAATTACATCACATACATGTGACGACCAATAATGTCACCGCATCACTGATTAACACAAAGATCTAACTTCGACTTTAGGGATCCACAGTGCAGTAATGCAGTAAAACTCTGTGCTGCTGAACAGATGTAATATATTTATCATGTAACTGTGACGATTATTATCACTGAACTACTGGGGCAGGATATGAATGATGTAAGTACTGTATGTATACCTGACTACTATATGTGAACCATGTTATTAACCTTCTTATAATACAGTAGATGTTAAAATCAGACTTTTTTCCATTTACATGTGATTTTTTCACTTTAATCAACGTTATGCTCCTATTTTATGTCTGTGTTCAACAGTCTCACTGCAGTTTTAAGAACCTTATGAATGCATGAAATGTGTCTGTAAGGTCACGAAAACAATTCTTCTATCAGTGTTGGTAGTTTATGTGTTTGTAAGTGATCATATTGATGTCTTGACTGTGTGTCCAGAGCTAACCTGGAACAGTATGAGCTGGTGGTCAAAGACTGAATCCTGCCCCAACACCCTTTTCTGTCTGTCTGTCTGTCTGTCTGTCTGTCTGTCTGTCTGTCTGTCTGTCTGTCTGTCTGTCTGTCTGTCTGTCATCAAGATGTCTAAATAAATACTTTCCTTAAAAACAGCAGTTTGTATATGTAGATTCATTTTACTTTTCTTGTTATTTTGCAGGTTTCTTGTGCACTTTCCTCAAGAAGTTTAGTTTTCACCCGAGAGATCCCTAAAATATACCACATACCACTGTTCAAAACCAGATAGCTGATTTCTTTAATCATTTTTTATATTCCAAATATGAACACTGTATGTTAGTGTTGACATGTTTTTGTCTTAGAAACAAAAGTAATCTGCTAATTGTATGTCCTTATATTTCTAAATGGTTTAACATGTGCATCTGTTAGTGAATGTTGTTTGTCCAGATTAAAATGATCATAATAGACTATTCTTGGAATGATCCCATAATCTCAAATTATCCAGATTAAGTTGGTTCTTTTCATGAGTTCCAAATCTGCACTTTGTGTGCATTATGAGCATATGAATCACACGTAATCATACAATTAGCAATCTGCATTTTAATTTTATATTCACATACATACATTCTTATTTTATTGTATCAGTGTTTGTACTGTATCTGCACTCAATGACAGAGAACAGGCACTTTAAGTCTGTGCAGTTTTATGTACAAATCAAGGAAGTGGTACTATGAAGGTGGACTGATCTCTCCCAGCCTCCTCAGCAGTCCGTCCAGTGTCTCCATGTTCTGTGATTTCTCCTCTAGCAGCTCATACCGCAGACTGGAGATGTCCTGTTTGATCTCTTTTAGCTCGCCTGAAGAAAAATGCAGAAAATGTTGCAGAAAAGAAAAGTTTTAGGAGCATTATTTCTGAAATGCAGCACAGTTTCAGTATCATTGTGTTGATTTCACCTTCAGTGATCTCATCACTCTCTCTGTCTGCTTGGGCTTTGATGATGTAACGCTTTATCAGTCGCTTCATGATCTTCTGCAACCAGTGATGGAAAGAGGGCTCAAATTCTTTGAACAAGTACGGTTAACAATATAATCCTGAGAAAATATATATGCAATTTAACAGTCGCACATGCAATTTTTTATCTAGATAAAGTGATTTGCTTCGTATACAAAAGCTAATTCTGCAGAGTAACTAGAAATTACAGCTGCCACATAAATGTGGGGTAAATAGTAAGTTTTTGTCTGAAAAGTCACAAAACACACACACACACACCTGATATCTGGTTGGGCTGGTAGAAGCACCGAATGAACCTGAATTTGTGCCTTCTCCGAGCTGAAAGCATGAACAGAGTTGAGACATTTATTAACCTTGTCTTCAGGTCTGAGGGGGAGCCTGTGGTGCAGCAGTGACTCCACTGGGTGGTGCTCAGACTCTGCCTTTAAAGCTCCAATAAATATCCTGTTTATGATTACTCCTGAGAAAGGATGACATGAGGTGTCCATGGAGTTGGAGTGTGGTACCTGGTTGAGCTGGGTCCCGGCTTTCTCCTCACTGTGACCTGCCACATACTGCAGGAGCAGGGACTTGATAGCCATGGCCAGTCCCAGGACAGATTTTGGACTGGGAACCAGGTTAAAGGGCACAGGGAGCGTCCGTCCCTCCTCAAAGTAGGAGAACCAGAGCTTGGCCCGAGCAAACTTCCACTCAACATCAGCATCATCCTAAAAAAAAAAAAAGAGGGAAACACAAAGGAAAATCAAGGGAAACAAACTGCAATTGCTTGAGTTTGATGCACAGTCAGAATCAAATTGACCACATTTACTGGAAATAATAGTTGTGTACATAATCCTGATCTTTTGATATCACTTTTGATCGACTTTAGATCAGAATGGACTCTTCAGAATATGGTATTTTACTATGGTGATATTGTGGTTTTACCTCCATTTTTACACCTAGTTTAAGTTACATTACTCCCCTGAATACATATTCTAACATGTGCTACATGTGAAGCCACTGTCTGTGTTTGAGTGTTCATTGAAGCGCATGATAATTCACCATCTGACGACAAACCTCAATCTCCTGGAAGGAACTGTTGATCATGGCGATGAGCATGTTGAGCAGCACTATCACCATGGTAACGTTGTAAACCCCATACAGCACATAGCCAATATTCTCAATGAATTTGTGTCCGTTATTGATCACGACAGACCTGACCTCGGACAGTCCAAATATAGCCCAGAACAACGTCTTGAAGCTCTCTTCCAGGCTGCACAGAGAAGGAAATGGAGGGAGACAAGAGGACAGTTATTTTTGAATGCAGACAAACCATTAATCATCAGAGCGGAGACATTAAGGAGGAATCTGTGAGAAAAACAACAGAAGATGAAAAATGCCATTTTCTAACAGTGTTCACCCCAGTGTCTACATCACTGCTCACTAACTTCAAAGCATATCATACATTCTTAGATTGACTTACAGGCAGCCAATGACATCCATTAATTTTACTAAAGTATAAAAATCATCTTGCAGAGACTAAAGACTTGCTTAAGAAAGATAATCCATCATATCATATTTATTGTTGCCTTTATTATAACTGTGTGAAAAAGCAGTTGCAAGCATTTGTAAACCAGTGGTTCCCAACCAGGAGGTCAAGACCCCTGCAATGGGGGAAGAGGTCATATGGTTAAAGGAAAGACAAGCAAGTAATATTTATTCTTTTTTTTCTTACTTTTCTGTAATTCATTGTTATTTTGAATAGAAGATATATATTTTTACATCCTCTGAGAAATCACTTTTTGGTGGCACAGCTGAAAACATGTCCACACAAAGACCATAACCACATAAACACTGCTTCATTATAAAAATGCAAGTATTGTGAAGCACTCTTTTGATGTATCTTTAGCAGTGTATTTAATTAAGATGCTTTATTATCCACCATCCAAGGCCATGGCTGGATTAACCTTGAAGACCCATCTGAAGGTTCATTTCATGATATTGTGTTTTGTGCTTTAATATGTTGATAGTATGCTTCAGTAGTGCATTTTATCATACCACCACATTCCACAAATTTTAGAAGTTTGGGATCTGAGGGGAGCGATTTTGCCTGTTTGGTAATTGAACCTTGATCAAAAAACTGTTCAAACAATGGATACAATTTTGAGTCTTGAGCAATCATTAAGTCTATATGAGCTGATTTTCACAGCTGATGAATGTGATGATGCAGCGATGTTAAATGGACGGCTGCTGGAAGGGAAGAAAAGCATGTGTGAGCCAATGCATGTGGACTGTAAATGTGAACATCTCACGTGGTGAAGGCGTCATTCTGCTTCGCCCCCAGGTAGTAAGAGTACAGGTTGAACATGCCGATCATGAACGCCAGAAAGACCAAGATGAAGATGACCATGAACTTGAAGATGTCCTTGACGGTCCTCCCTAAAGAGATCTGCAGTGGGCCAAAGCTCTCATTGGCTGGGAGGATGTAAGCAATCCGAGAGAAGCTCAGCACCACCGCGACGGCGTACAGGCCCTCCGACACCAGCTGGGGATCTGACGGCAACCAGTCGATACGTGCTACAAAAACAGAGCACAGTCAACCTCAGCAAATCTGCTTTGACTTAAGATTCGAAAAGCAAGTCTTAGAGAGGAGGCTGCAGTTATACTTAAGGCAGATTTAAGAGGATGTTTTATTAATTTGGTTATATTAGGACACCATTAGCCATTTCACAGAGGATGTATGTAAGACAGCCACTGGATCTCATCTTATTATGATCATATATTACACAGGAAAGAAAACAAATGTGGGTTTTTTTTTTTTCTAATATTAGCTTTTCTCATTAAATGTTGGGTGGTTTTACCTCTTCAGGCCTCTGGCAAATATTAAACACACATATGCAATCTGTGACTGACAGGTTATAAGTAGACTGTGTGTATTTTTGAGGAGTCACAAGCCAAAAATGTTGGGAACCATTTAACTGTTACTCAGATTTTCCTTCACAAAAGCTACTTTTGTAGATTTGATGAGTCTAAAATTAGTCTGTTTTGTTTAACTTCAAGCTCAGGGAGACAGCTGGTGTTTGGCAGCCTCCAGTATGTCCAAAGCTAGCAGTCGTTGCAGCTCTAGTAGAACATGTGCTCGTATATATTGTATGTTTACACATGTATTTAAAGTGTGGTGGTCTGTTGGTGTGTGAGCATGCTCACCCAGTGTAAAGTAGTGTACCTCAGGAGGCAGTGTGACATTAATCAGTGTGGTGTAGTGTGCGTGTACATAGGTCTGGGCTAATTCAGCGAGTCTCAGAGTGGAGAAGCGGCAGCTGAAGGAGGCGAGGAAGATCACCAGCATCCCAAAGTCCAGGAAGTTCCACGGTTCCAGCAGGTACTCCCCCGGCCCTTGACTCCAGATCTCCTTCACCTCAGCCCAGATCATACCTGCAGCAAGTCAAGTGGTGAAACACACAGGATGGCCGAATGTTTTTGATGAGGACTCTGCTCCGTTGTGATCATCTAATGCTCACCAATGACCCATGAAATGATGAGGATCTCCATCCATGTGAAGGGTGTCGTGGTCATGCGGTAGAGCAACAGCGGGTCAAATTGGGCTCCTCCTGGGTGCTGATGGTGGGTCATGTTCGGCAACAGGGTGGTGCCAGCGAAACGATCCGCAGCATTCAGGATCAGAAGACCCAGAAAAATTGTGAAGGATGAGGCATGAGCTACGAACTTCATGAAGGGGCTCCGCATCACCCTCCCCACCTGAGTGAGAGGGATGAAACAGGAGGATGAGACGAAATGTCCTGTTGGGAATTTCAGGACAGCAAATAACAAATGTTGTATAAATGCTGCATACTCTGCTGCACGGAGCGATCCAGTAAGCCACAGCCAGTCCAGGCAGTCCTATAGCCACCGCCAGCACCACCAGCAGTTTGACAGCAGTGGTTTGTTGTCTGAGGCCGGGCAGATTCTCATACCAGATACTCAGCAGCTGCTGCTGGCAGTTAGGATGAGCCACAAACTGAAGGGTGTAGACAATAGAGGGTGGGAAAAGGGTGGTGAGAGAGACAGAAGTTTCAAGACATCTTGAAGCTTTTAGCAGTATCTTATAAATGAAGGTCCATGCAGTTTTTTTATTGATTACAATAAGAGTGCACATTAATTGCAAATAAGTTTTCACTTCCTAGATTGCTCTTTGGCATTACAGATAGTCAGACTGGAGTAAACTGAGTGAAGATCAACATGAAATTGACATATATACATATTACATAATAATTATTCCTTATATGATGAAAACACAAGCGTTTTCATGCCTTTGTGTCACTGCCTATTTGTGGGCATACTAACCTTTTTGAGTTCATACTTGATGGCTAATTTGAGGCGCGTGAGGGAGGGGCGACCTGGTACATCATAGCTGTCTTCAGAGTCTGTTTCTCCGCTTAATATGGCGTCCACCTCCTCAGTGCTGCGACACAGATCCAGAAGGCCCACCACATAGTCTTTACACTGGCTCGACAGACAGCAGTAGTCGTTCTGCGAACAAAATGAGGAAAAATGTGCAGCGGTGAGTGAAATATTTAAGATGTGTCGCAGGACTGATGCTGGGGCTGCTGATGCAGTGATGAAGCACGCCGTTCACTGAGGAAAACTGAATTTTACATTGTCATTATTACAGTACAAACACACTTGTTTACATTAGAAAAAAAATGCAAGAATTTCTGTATTCAAACAACAGCATCTGAGGCACCTGACCAATTAAAAGCAACATATAAGGGGTTCTGTGGAAAATATATTTCTAGGTTTTAAGGAAAATATGGCCATCATTTGAAGAACCATAATACCAACACTGGTCTACGATAGAGGTTTGCAGTCTGTATCGCTCTAGCCATATTTGCTTAAAATACCAAGATTTCACACATAAATTGCAAGCTCTGAAAAAGTTCTCCTCAAAACTGATTATAAGTTATGACAGTGAGACATAAAATTGCTGATATACCAAGAAAAGTGGGCTTCATACTTGGTTTGTGTGAGCAGTGGATTTGGATTGATGCATTCAATTACTGTACAGTACCAGCAGTATACTGTCCTACTGTAAGCCTAGAGCCTCATCTGTTTCTGCTTCGTTTCTCAAGGCTCATAAAATCTTGTATATGCTGGCAAAGTTTTTTTTCTGTCAGCTGGTTGGCAGCAACATGGCAAACACTGTTTTTGTGTACTTGACAATGAGCAGGTTTTCAGGGCACGTGCACAACGGGATGTGAGCAGTGATTCCTGAAACTGAAAGACAGACACATCTTGCTAAACTACATTTGCATCATCATCATTGTTTTTCTGTGTCCCGGTGTTTCTGGTGGTGATTCTGGAGGATATTTAACAACGGTTGTACCTTAAATTCTTTCTCAATATTAGCCAGCATGGCCAGTTCGTTGCTGAGCTCCAGGGCTGCCAGGACCGGGTCCTCATTGGAGAGGGAAAGGTAAGCAGGACTGGCGAGTCCTCTGTAGGCGTTGATCCTCGATCTTGAGTGGCTGAAGGAGTCAAACTGCTGCTGGTAGTTACAGGAGTCGCAGCCACAGAAGTAATCATGAGGAGGATCGATGCGAGCCCCTTTACTCAGCAGGGTGTAAACTATCTCGTACTCCTGGCAGTGCGCTGCAAGGATCACTGGAGTAACATCATGAGAGAACCTGTGGAAGTGTACACACACAGACATAAGACGATCAATCAAAGGCATCTATGTAACAGAAATATCTTTGTCCACATAAACACCATCAGGGTTTTATAGCTTTCTATATCCAACACTATTATATTATTATATATAAATCAGCATCCACAGATGGAAAAAAAAAGCCATGGGTGATGCATGATGCAGTAACCAGCAAAGACAGGAAGTCACTGGAATTAAGACTCAGACTCTGAATTTCAACCCATAATCTGTTACATGCAGCAAGCAAACAGCCATTTAGATATTTATTGCTCCATAGCTGCTGTCACACTGTTGTCAGAGGGTGCAGTTGTTTTGATTTCTCTGTTTTTCTTTTCTTCTTTTTCTTCTTTCTTGTTTTTCTTAGCTGTCTTACCTTGTCCCGTCCTCATCGTAAGCATAGAAGTCGTCCAACATGTCTGCCTGAGCCGGGCTCGCTGTCAGGCGATGGGCATCTCTGAACGCCGGGTGACACAACAGGGCCTCTGTGATACGAACATAACCTTTACCTGCAGCACACAAACAGAGCAGAGCTGGTGGTGTGTAGTATACCTCAGCACTTGGTAGAGTTTAGGTATATTTTTTTGTTGTTGCGATGTCTCTACATGCACATAAAGTAACAAACATGAAAAAAAAAATGCATCTTAATCCAAAGTCACTCAACAGTTAAGTCTTGCTGCTCGTCACCCACCTACAGATACAGTAAAGGATGATTTACTGTATTGCAGTACTTTCACTTTCATTGGGATTGCACACGTGTGTGCATTTCAGTTTTGATTACCATTAATTCCCATGATGTCCAATGTCCTGGTATGAAGGCTTTATGAGATTTAAAAGAAAGTCAGTGATGTTTAAGTAGGTTTTACTTGATCAGATTGGAAATGTAACCTCTGGTAAGCAGTACATCTTCAGCTTTCTGCCATGTGTGATTAACCCTTTAAACGTATTTCTGGCCCCTTGTATACATGCATTCACAAATGCACTCATCTTACTTATGGCTAACAGGAGGGCGTCACCCACTCTGGACAAATCCTCCCTCCCCAGCAGCAGCTCTGTCACCTCCAGATGTTCGTTGGCTACAGCCAGCTGCAATGCATTCTGGCCCATGTAGTCCACAGCGTTGACATTCAAGTTGGGCACTTGGAGCAGCATGCGCCGCACCTCTGGTATGTTGCCGTACTCAGCTGCCTCCAGGAAACGCTGCTCAACCTCTGTCAGGCTGACTGAAGGAGCTGTGAACATGTAGGCAGGACCACGAAGAGGCTGGCGTCGTTTAACAGCCCCGAGACGAGCCAAGAGCTGCCTCTCAGAGCTGCTGTGGCTGCCACACAGATAGGAGACATAAACACAGTATATACTGTCATGTCCACGTGGTAACTTAGACACATGCACATGAAGCCTTTTGGAAACCACTCTTCAATTACTTTGATCATCTAAGATATTTGCTTTTTATTGGCTAATAGGATTTAATCATTAAGAACAAATACAGCTTTCAACTCTCATCACAAGAGATCTGCTGCAAGCTTTTATTTGGCATAGTCTGGAAATATTTAAAACCCTTTCAGAAAAACCTCTGAAAAGATAGAAAAATCTGTTGTTTTTAGAATGTGAAATAGTGAGTAGTCTGATTTCTGACAGGAAGAGATTCAAATTTATTTGATTACATTAAAGATACATAGAGTGTCACTACAGTATAACACACCATAAGTCCTAATCAAAAGAGGACCTTTTTATAGCTCTGGTATCAATATTAGATACTTGTTTTAAACATTACTTCAATCAACTGTGTTTGGATAAAATTCTAAAAATGAATACAAATAGAGATAAAGTGTGCAAGCCAGGATAAAGTATAAGAGGAAATGCTATGCTTTTAGCTCTGATGCACAAAACCTACAAAGAATTCTACAAAAATACTTCTTAAGACATTAAAGACACCATGCTGACACTAATGCTATGCTGATTTATTGACTGACAAAAAACATCAGAAAGTAAAGTATAGTAGTGTTTTTACAGTGTTGAGAGTTTTCAGAGATTAGACTGTTTCATAACCAAGCAGTACACATGCTGTATAAATTAACCCTAGAAGAATCTGAAGGGCTTTACATGATTAAAAATGTGTAATAAAAACACTAAAAATGTCATTTTGACCTCCATCAACTTGTTTTTTATAAGCTTTAGATTAAAAAAAAACCTTCAAAATGACTACATGCTGTTACTATTAGATGATCACTCACATGTAGCTTTAATTGGATTCATTGAAACTCTTATTTCATTGCCATATCTTATTATATTTATTAACATCTTGTATTCCTTAATTTTCTCTGCCATCCATTTCTGGTGCAACATGAAATTTCCAAGCCATACTTGTTTGATTATATACTGTAATTGTTCTACAATGTTAAATTTGTATATAACTTTAACCGATACATATCCAGAAAGATCCACATATAACTTACATGATAATCCAGCGTGCTGTGTTAAAATTCTGTAAAAATATCAAATGTTGTGTGGAATTGTACTGTTATTTTAACAGAACCTGCAGACTTGAACCCAACACACCTGGCCTCTACGTGCACATCCCGCTGAGAAGGGGATGTAATGAAAGACTTACCCGAGGCATCGTCCAGGGCAACAGCTCTCCTCTCCGAAGTCATCGTACATGAGCAGGTTGTCCCGGCTCCGAGCCCTGGGGCTGTCAGTGTAGCCCGCAGGTCGGCTGTTGTGATGAACCGCTGGCAGTCTATGGTTCATCCCGGAGGTGATCTACAAGAGAGGGTCTGCTCCAGGTCCATATGAACGAGTAATCAGGCGTCCGTGGCATGATTCTCTCTCTCTCTCCCCCCCTCTGTCTCCCTCCCCCTCTGTTTTTCTGTGTCCTTGAGAAAGAATGCATCCTTCTGGGTCCCACTGTACTTTTATCTCCAAGACTCATTGAACTTTACAGATGTGGAGGGCAGCTCAGTGTTATGACTGAACACACTGAGGGTTACTGATGACATGTGGCCATTTTTGCCTTAGTTGTTTCAGCTGAATCCACATTCTCTAAAATTGCTCTGCATTAGTTTTGAGAATACAGGCAAAAATTAAGCAGATAAGCAAAAGCAGAATATTCATAACATATTGTCCTTTGCCAACCGCTATCATGCTCAGGCTGTAAACTATTTCAATCCACAGTGTTTAGAGTACATGGGGAGTTTTGTCTGTGTGTGTGTGTGTGTGTGTGTGTGTGTGTGTGTGTGTGTGTGTGTGTGTGTGTGTGTGTGTGTGTGTGAGAGAGAGAGAGAGAGAGAGAGAGAGAGAGAGAGAGAGAGAGAGAGAGAGAGAGAGAGAGAGAGAGTGTGAGTACATGCATGCAGGAGTAACTGATGAACAGCAGATGAGATTCCTCAGGGTTTAAATTCCCAGCACACTTTACTTCCTGTGTGCTCCCACTCTCTACTGATCCCTGTCCAGTGTGGGAAAACGACTTCCCACTCTGCACGCACACGCACCCACACACACAACCACACACACGTGCACAAATACATATACGTATATGTGCTTGATTTTAAGTATGCACACAAGTATTTCCTCACCAGCAGGTCAAAAGTCAGAAAGCAAGGCATCATGGTATCAAGTGCTTCGTTCTTGTAGTCGCATGAGCATACACGCACACACGCACACACGTATACACACATACATATGTGTGCATGTGTGTGTGGCAATGTATTCCTCATGTTGTGGGGACATAAATCTGTTTCCACACTCGCCTTCCTTATTAGGACAAAACGTGAGTCCCTGTGTCATTAAGTCATTAAATTTTAGGGTGACAAGGTTAGGGTAAGGGTTAGGGTCAGACAAGTAACGGTTATGGTTCAGGTTAGGGTACATTTTCAGGAAATGAATGTATGTAATGTCCCCAAAAATGATGGAAATACAAGTGTGTGCGTGTGTGTGTGTGTGTGTGCGTGTGTGTGTGTGTGTGTGTGTGTGTGTGTGCGTGTGTGTGTGTGTGTGTGTGTGTGTGTGTGATTTTAGCATCCAAACAGGTATTTCCTCACCAGCAGGTGAGTTACAGCACTTAGTGTTTCTCCCTTGAATTGACATGAGCGTGCGCACGCACACACACACACACACACACACACACACACACACACACACACACACACACACACAGAGTCACTTGCATGCATTATTTTTAGCCTCATTCCTGATGTACGGTGTGCTTGTCTTCATTGTCCTCAGTTAGCTTCTTCACCGATTTCATTAATCCTCCCTTTCTGTTTTCAAGCTGAATTTCAAACAAAACACCCCATTACATCAGACAAACATGTCAGCATTCAAAAATCTGAGAAAGCACAGTCTCTGATGTGCGATTGTAGCACTGAAAATTGCCTTTTAAGGCCCTGATTGCTGAAGATTAGTCACTTTGGATGTTTCATGACGTAACAGCGCCACATTTTACAGGGAGGATGGCAGGGTGAAAGGGGCTAAACTCTGTCAAATGTCACCAGTGTGAGTTTTTGTTAAGACATCTTTCTCAGAAAAGAACAGACCCAAGACCTGGATGTAAACACTGTCAACTCAAACATACACACTCTTATTAGGGGTCACTGAGTGGGCGAGCACCTGGATAGACCTTTTCTGTGTGTGGGTGGATTGATTAACCCTGACAATATACACATACCGGACCACACAAAGAGCCAGAGCTCTGACAGTGTTATCACCAGAATCAGTAGCGTTAAAACACACACACACACACACACACACACACACACACACACACACACACACACACACACACACACACACACACACACACACACACACACACACACACTTACTCTGTGGCAGCAGCTCTGTCTGTGGGGAGTTGGCTTGGGAACCAGAGGGTCCAAGTCCAGCACAGATCAGTCAGTACAGAGTGTGGACTGGTGGCTGGGGAGGTCACATTTCACCTCCTGGGTCAGCCAAAGTGCCCTTGAGACAGACACTGAGACCTGAATGCTCGGCACGTCTGGCTATGTGGCTGCGGCTCACTCCATCACTCCAAACATTAATACATGTGCATAAGTCCTGTATGTGCAGGTGTGTATATCAGAACTGTGTGTAAAATAACATTTATTGCATTAAGAAAATACGCCTTCTTCTTTTCCTTCTTTTAAGATGTGATTATAGACAAAGATTTCTTCATAAATTTCAAGGTTTTTGCAGATTAAACAAGGCAACACTTCATAACGTTCAAAATCACCTCGCCTAACCACAACAAAAATTTTCAGGAAAATTTACACAGTCCTATGAGAGCCCCCTAGAGGCTCCAGTGTTCATTACAGCCACAGCATGAAATTGTTGGATAGAACAAATAACAGACTGGTGATTTGGCTGTTTGTAAAGCAAAAATGTAATGTTTATCCAGAGGGTGGTGCCAGAGGAAAAGCCATTAAAAGCTAAAGAATTCATCCTCTGGAGAGCTTGAATGGAAGTGGGAAAATTCATGGATACTTTGATCATTGTAGTGTACAAAGAGGACTTTTTAGTATGGCACTGGAGGAAGGTCACCAGTTTCCATCTTTCTTTTCTTCTGACCTGTCCCTGCAGCCTCTCTGTGCTGAGCTGAGTGTCTCGTTGCTACACTTGCTCAGTCTTCACATCATAACAGGTCTGTCCATGAGCTATCAGATTGGAGTTTGTAGGACCCCACAACACTACCAGGACGGGGCTGTCCTTCTGCGATTTCGGCCTGTGTTTCAATGCTCTCTGGTTGGCTATTTGTGCCCAAAGCCTGCAATTCTGCAGACGTTGCTCAAGGGAATAATCCACATTGCATAACGCTGTGACGTTAAAACAGCTGTGATGGTGGAATAGATTTTTTTCCACAGCAGACATTTTAACTGGTCACAGGAGAAATACCACAGGTGTTACTAATAACACTAAAACCGGCTTGGTTGTATTCACGTGTCCCAGTAAGCCATGACAGTGAGCCAACATGCACAAAAGGAGCTGAACCAGGAACTGAAGCCAGAGGTGGTGTGAGATGTGAAGGAGCAGCTGGTTGTGCTGAGGTTCATTTCAGACTCGCTCATTTAAGGCATCTTATAGTCTATACATGCCACATCTGGCACCATCACCCTGAGGAGCCATTTGTCCTGGAAACATCTGATGGAGTGTGAGAAGTGTGGGAGGCTCCTTCACTCCAGCTCTCTGTGATATCGTTGACGCAGACAACTCTGTAAAGAAGCTGTGACTGATTATCCTTGTATTTCAGAGTTTGATGCTTGTTAGTCAATTGAAAGAAAGTTAATCTATTTAAACTGTTTTAATAATCGATTAATCATCACCTTTAAGCAACAAGGCAACAGCAAGCAACACAACTGATAAAACTGCTTTATTACATCTTGAGGTTGATTTTTGTAGATTTGTCCATAGTTTATTTTGTAAAACTGCAGCGTAACAAATGTCTGCAGGGACTGCAATTGAGGGATGCTTGAGGAGCAAGTTTGCTCATTCATTGACTCAGTGTTTATTTTTTGCTACTCCTCGTATGATTTTGGTTTTGTCGTGTTTTTGTAATTGACTGCATTATAATTTCATGTTGATTTGTACCTTAGAGTCAAAGCAGAGTCACCTTAAAGGAATCTTTACAGAGCAGATATGTGTTTACTGTGAGGTGAAACAATGAAAATGAGACATCCTGTCACCCTTCCATCCTGTTTTATTAAAACAGGCTGTACAAAGATGCAGTGCAAATTTTACACTATGTCTTCCTTTCTCCTCTGTTTCTCCCCCTGCATCTCCTCCTCTCTGTCAGTTATTGGTTGCAATCCTCCTGATTTTCATCGTGACAGATTTGATGGTGTGTGGGACCCCATTTTGTCTCCAGGTGTCCCACAGGATGTGCATCCTCTGCCCCTGGTTCTGCTCGGCATCTTCAGGGGAGCCGTTGAGGTTTGCCAGGCCACACTGGTTGAACCACCATCCTGTCTGGTTGTGCTGAGCGCTGCAGCTCTCCACCGTGCGGTTGTTGATGGAGCAGAAAGGATTGCAGCCGTCGTTGTCCACATCTGAGGCGCTGAATGGAGCCGTGTCCTGGTTCTGCTCCTGCTCGTAGCCACGAAATGCGTCACCTGCACAAAAAAAAAAAAAACACGTACAAAAATGCAAAAGCATGTAGGTGTGTCTTATTTTGAGTTTGCAATGTAAGGGGAAAAAAGCACAACATTTTGTATAGGTTTTGATTTATGAAGTCTTACCTGCGCTGCCTGCATATCTGCCCAGGTGTATACCGAAGAATTGGGTTTCACTGTCCAGACGGAAATCATCGTATGATGCATAGGAGGTGACGTCATCACTGGAAACCAGCGCCATGTGAAGCTGGAACCGTGTATCTTTCTGGTTCACTATATAAAATACCTTCTTCAGACCCAGCCAGTGTTCTCCTACACACACACACACACACACACACACACACACACACACACACACACACACACACACACACACACACACAGAGGCACACACAAAGAGAGAGACTGTGCCATCGCTATAATCATCAATGATCAGAACATTTGTAGGGTTTCTCCAAAGTGAGACAGTAGTAAAGTGCATCTTAGATTAGATTAAAAAGTCTAAAACACTCAATGAGTCTGTGTGATAGTGGATTTTTTAGGTCAATGTGAGAGTTTAAAAAAAATCCAATATATAAAATATATCATTCAATATTTATTTTTACGTAAGGACATAACATGAACAAGCTTGTTTTTTGTCTTTGTTGTTGTTTTTTGTAAATGTGACTGAGATACTTGCGACACGATAAGCAAAACCTTAATAACCTTAACCTTAGATGTTGAAACATGTAATCAGCATTATAAAACTTTGAGAAGTTGCACTTAGTATGCAGTAGATCCATCAAAAGTAGGACTATTTATAAGCACATTATACGACAGTAATAAAAACCAATCAAAACACCCTATTAGTGGAAATCTTAAGGCTACAGCATATAGTGATATTTTAGCTAATGATGAGCCTCCAATTTTGTGGCAGATGTTTTCACCTAAACATTAGGTGTTGTTCTTAACACATCAACCTTTCCCTGATGTTGGTTACTGTATAAGCAACTTCATACAACCTGCCAGGTGTCCAAAGCCATCAGCATAATCAGCCCAGGGTCGTTTGAAGTCAGTCAGCCCATCAGTCCTCCGCTGCATCACCGTCCATCCGCCACCCATGTAGTCCATCTCACAGAAAACCTGCAGGACATGTTGAGCGTTGAGTGGTGAGCGATGCTTGAGTGACACGCTGTGGATTATTGATGTACCTCAAATGAAGAGTCGGTGTTGTCTGGGTGGATGATGTAAATACCGCTGGGGATCTTGGGGACGACGGACATGAGATTGTCCTTGATGTCACTGCAGTCCCGTCCTTATCAAAGCAAACACTCTCTTTTGTAATCAGGAAGAAAATGGACGTTCACTGAAGCAGCTACTGTTTAGTAATCACTGATAACAAAGGAATGACTCCACATGTCTAAAGTGTAATGTTTTATCCGTCTGCCCACTGACAGTTAAACAACAGTATTTCACCGGTAGAACAAATATTCCTGCAGGCTTAAAAAAAGACCAAAACCCCTTTAGTTACATATGTCAGTGGATGTGGTAAACTGATTACCTCAGGATGTATTCTGTATTTTGTAACACATTTTACATCACTGTCCTGTGAAAACTATGTATCTCCATATTTGGTGATTTAATCATTCAGACATACCCAACGATGAAATGCTCCATTATGGGTTGAGAATTTTCTCCTACTTTTCAAGCTAATAATAAACCTTCACAATCCATCTCAACAACACCTTTTTGTGTTCTCATTGACATTTTGGCGGTACAGACAGGTGACAATTCACAAGTCGTTTTATTATCTCAGCTTTGGGATCAGAGCCTAAAACTACAATAGAAAGACTGTGTTATAAACTTTAGCATTATGGCTGACTTGCAGGATCAAGTGTTTTGGGATCTTGACTCACACTAGGGCCTCAAAGGCAGCCTGTCTCTTGCAGGTCCCACAATGTTATGGAAGTGGAATACTAACCTGCTGGAGTATCTGTTTTAAAAAGAATTATCAAAACTGATTAAGCAGAGGTCAAGATATCCTTAATCCTCAGAGTGAAACCCTCTCTGTCTGGTGAACAGGCTTTCATTGTAAAATTGAAGTCACAAGGCCAGTGAGAGATAACCCTAGTGACATCAACAGGATTATTTTGGTAGGACTCCTCATGATGTGTAAACTGATATTTTTATGTAAATTTGGTGGAATTTGTCACTCATATGTGTGGATGTTGTGTCATTGTGTGTGTTGTCTGTGAGTTACCGTGGGACTGCACAGGTTTAATGGAGTACATCTCAGTGTTGCTTCTCTGAACTTCAGAGCTGAGCGTCTGCACCCTGGTCATCAGCTCTGTGACCTGACAACATGACACTACTGTAACACACAGCCAGCCAATCAGACGCTTAGAAACTCTGTTACTAAGAGAGAAAGAGAGGAGTGCTTCACCTGACTGCTGAGGATGTCCAGGGCTCTCTGCTGCTCCTCCATCACATCTCTAATCAGCTTCCGGGTGCTGCGTCCAAACGCCAACAGAGACTGCTGCAACTGGCCTACACACACACACACACACACACACACACACACACATTCTGAACAACAGATGATGGTGATGATAGAGGTACCGATGACACTAGGAAAGAGGAAGAAATATTACCACAGATTGAATGCTTCTCATCCCGTAGCAGCTTGGCAGTGATATCACACGGGATGGAGCACGTGTCCCGACCTTTGACCCCTGCTGGAGACTTCTGGTCTTTGACAGGAGCATCAGAAAAGTCCTCATTGACTATTTCTGAATGGTTCAAGTGTGCGCTGTTTCCTGTGTCCTGGCAATCAAGAGAGCGAGAGAGGTCTGCAGTGAGAGTTTAATCCACAGGTGGACGTTTGCAGTCACGTCATGTGTTATGCGTTACTAGCCTGGGTTGTCTGACTTCAGGTACTTCATAGAGCAAGACAGAAAGTCCTGGCCAGCTTCTGTATCTGACTCTGACCTTTCTACCAAAGGGTGGATACATGAAAAGAATTCAGCTTCATCTGGATCAACAAAATATTCGTTCAGTTGGCTACAAACCTGCAGTGTGACTGCAATATCCTGTCTTTAAATCCTGCAAGCATTTGTAACCAGTGGTGGATGCACCTTTAGTTAAGTACTGTGCTTATGTACAGTGTTGAGGTACTTTACCTCAATATTAGCCTCAATGTTGTGCTTTCGACTCCACTACATTTATCTGACACATATAGTTACTAATTATTTTGTATATTTTGCAGATTATTTAATGCAATGCATAACATTACTTCATTGTTTTTTGTAAATACATGGTTATTCTGAATTTGCTGATTCTGAAATTGCTTTTACATATAAATTTAAGTATGTTTTTGCGTGTAGGACTTTTATTTCATGTCGTATTTTTGCATTGAGGATCTGAACACATTAATACTGAAATAACTGATAAAAGAAAAGAAAATTCATGATCTACCCATGATGCCTAACTCGACACCATTGATCTCTTTGATTGAATCAGCATTTCTTAGGTCAATAGTCATCTGCAAAAAAAAAAAAAAAAAAAGAACGATGCAGCTGTTTGTTATTTTTCCTTTCATATCATGCAGCTCCCTGACAACAAGCCCACTCAAAGCCTCATATTTTCCAACCCCACACAGTAATCTCTGATAGACGTTTGCGTGACAAGACAGATGACTAAAGCTGAAAACACTCATGACATGCATATCATACATACTGTGGAGGAAAGCAGATGAGGCAAAAGCAGCAGGAGGACAGATGTTGTCCACATCATGTCAGAGCCGTCTGACTATTTCCTCCAGGAGCGAATGGGACTGAACTCAGTCCACTGCGTCACCAGCAGGCACTCCTTCATTTACGCTTTATTTTTCCACCGACTCTGCTCTTTTCCCTCACACGTCCATCCCTCTTCCCTTCACCAAGTCTGCATCTGCTCCTTCCTCTCACTTGTCAAACTTTCTCCTGCCTCCACCTCCATCTGTCACTCCCACCTTTTCTTGTAAATTCCCATGACAACATCCCCTGTAAGAGGAGGTTGAATTTGTTTAAAGGGCTGGTGATAAAAGTCTGGATATGTTTCTGACAAGTAGCTGAGTGTGCTGATTCCAGGTTTGTGGTAAAGAGTGATTACCTTCCCCCTCAGTGTGTCTATTACCAGGCATTGTTATTTTACAGGTTATATCCTGCCACCAGCATGAGAAACAGATGTGTGGAGGGAAATGGGCAGCTTGTTTTAATGTAGGAACACTCTCTGTCTGCTGGTGTCTTTGCATGGGAGCTCCAGCTGAAGGTAGGGGGCCATGATGGCAGGGTGTCTCCGCTCCTTGTGCTCATATTCCCCCCTCTGCTTCTCAGTCTCCCTCTCTCTGACCACTGACTCATACATCTGAAAACAGCCTCCCACAGGGTCAGACCAATTACTCCTGTTAATTGGGCAGTCAAGCAGTGAGGAAAGTGAAAAGCGATAAAGGGCAACAGCACATTCCAGTTGGGGTCCAGCTGGAGCCAACCGGCCTGTCGATTCTGTGGAAAACTTTGCTGCGAGAGCCAAAGAAAAGATTTGCTGTTGTTCTGGACTTGAGTGCATTTACAGCCATGGTCAGTGAGAGGAATGTGGAAAGCCTGGTGCCGCAGCCCTGGGGGCCCCCCACATCTGTCCCATGTTACATACCCTTGTAAAGCAGTGCATGTGAATGACACATTATATCTACTGGGCAAGATAATTAGAACATGCAGACAGGATGGTGTGGTATCCGTTTAGCATACGCTCTTCTTGTGTCCTTGTGAAGATATGACACATTAAAAGCTGTTTAGTGGTTAAAAGGAAGAGTCTGACATGACACTTTTTTGCTTTAAAGCTCACGAATTAACACACCACAACTTGTCTGTTTAATCTTACGTGTAAAAACATGTTGTGGTTTTCAAAGGTTACGCTCCAGACTATTTCATGGCTAAGAAACAATGACTTCCTGTCATCCTTGGACAGAGCCAAGCTATCTGTTCCCTCCGTTCCTAGTCTCTATGCTAAGCTAAGCTAACCAGCTGTTGGCTGTAGCTTCATATTATTCAAACAAATATGAGAGCGGCAATGGAAGCAAATAAGCATGTTTTCCAAAATGTTAAAGGATGAAGCAGTGAGCCTGGCTCTGTCTGAAGGTAACAAACTGTACCTACACACACCTTTAAAGCTCACCAGTTAACACGTTGTATCTGGTTTGTTCCAGCATGTAACTCCCCATAAAGCCCTAACTTGTTGCTTTTACTTGTTGCTTTTGTAAGTGTCAGGGATGAAGCAGCAGCCCACAGGATGCAGGGTTTGGGTTTCAAATACGTGGCTTTTTATCAACCGAATAAATGAAGTAAATTGGGCATAAAATTCTAATGCAAAATCAAACTATGTTGTTGTAAAGTTGCCTGAGGCTGAAACCTAAATTAGTAAAAAGGTCACTTTTCAGTTCGTCCTTTCCTTTGTCACTCAGTGTTTTTGTCTTGGCTTTGACGTCCTCTCTCTCCAGAGTTCAGTCTTGAGCTGCTAATTAATGAACACTCGAGTATGAAATGATTTGTCTGAATAAATTAGACCGATTGTTCATTCTAGCTGCTTTGTTTGTGGTGTGAATGGGCCCCTGAGAAGTCGTGTGCTCTGGTTTTTCCCTCTGATTTGGCAGTGAAAGGGAACTGATTAAAAACACAGTGTGGGGATGATTGTCTTCAGAAAGAAAATCCTGCAAGTGAAAGTCATGAAGAACAAAGTCCAGTGCAGCTGTTAAGGTAGGACAGTGCCATCTACTGCAGCTTACATTGCATTACATTACAGTCATGCTTTTGTTGACCTTTTGCCTGTTGCCATTGAGCATTTCAAATTTCAACACACAGAAAAAAACGATAATTTCAATTGACGATGGCACGACCTCATATACATAAAAACATCTCACAGTGTTATATTTCAGTAAGACTGTCAATGTGTAACACAAATAGCACTGATGCTGATGCACAAGGAGTTGTAGTAGGTGTCATTTTGTTGCACAGAATAACACAATGAAATGAGAGTTTAAACTCAAAATAACATTATAGGTAAATGAAATTAATCTGAATGTACAGTGCTGCTGAAAGGGGGGCTAATACAAAATTAGCCACAGTGACAAGAGCTTGAGCAGCTACAGACACACACACGTGCTGTATACTGTATATTAATCACAAGGAAAACAACAGAAGTGGCACAAAACTGAAGGCCTGAGGGGATTTAATAAATGATACTTGATTGATAATAAATAGCATAGTAATCACAGAATATGTACTGTGTAACAGTTACAGGCGGAGAGTTCGAGGCAGCAACAAGTGTATAGCGTAAAATGTAAACTTTGGAGCAGGGGGCTGCTGGAAATCTCTGCTGCCCTTTCACCTTCAGCTTACGCAGCTCTGTCATGGATGCAGGTGGGAAGTAGTACCAGAGCTGTTACACTCTGGTAAATGCATGCATGTTTTGATCAACACAGTTTCAGAAACAATTCAAATTCAAAAGAAACACATCAAATGAGAATGAAAAAACACATTCTGACATTGGGAAGAAAACTCTTTTCTAACTGGTTGAACATCTAACACAGAATAACGTCAGATAAGGTTAAAGGTGCAGCATTTATCGCTAAAAGTTAGCGCATGAGCTTCAGCAGTGTCAAGCAAAACTTAGGTTAGAAAATTTTAGAAAGACCCTGGGGAGGCATAGAAATCATTACAGTTACTACATGAAAGAATAAATGTGGAATTAACCAGTAAACATCATAAAAAATAATCTGTAATTTTAACCCCTGACAGCCAGTTTTCCCCATATATTTCCCTTTAAGCAGCTTTCAGTTTGCTACAAAAAAACCCCTCTTCTTCTTCGCTGTCTGACAGCATATTAGATTAGATGAAACTGGATTACATTTGATGTCATTGCACACAGTAAGTATCGAAGCAAAGGAATGCCATTTAGCATCTACAGTAACTAGATGCAAACAGCAGCACATGTAGAGAAATAAAGTAGAAAGATAACCAAATGCTAACAACAGACCTATGGGGTAGAGATAGTAAGAACAGATGTTACTGTGAGATATATAAAATAGGCAAAACAATACACAAAATGCACAGAACAAATGAACACTGTATGTATTTATTCTGTCTCATCCCAACTCTGCATTGAGGCTTTATGATATTTGCACTGAGCAAAATATTCAAACCCAAGGCAGCATGTTTGATTTGGTGTCACCATTCATTCATGGACATACTAAACATGTAATGTTGCATCATTTTGTACACATTTTTCCAAAATTCAACCTGACATATGTGGTATGTCTGAAAACATTAGATAGGCGGCTGAAATGATGTTCTGTGTCCCTTTAAAAATGACCAATTCCACCAATTACTTCCTTAATAATGAACCGCTGCGTTGTCTATAATTCCTTTTTGAGTTAATATCTTTATCGAAATCCATCCATTTGTAAAACATTGTACTTTTATCATCTGATTAAATATCCATTCTTTCTTTTTTTTAATAACCATTTGTAAGACTCTCCATGTCCACTATGTCCTAGATTAACTGTAGTGGATCCAAATGACCAAATCATTGAATGACTCACTGAATGCACAGTGGATAATAACGCCAGACATTTTTTTTTTTTTCTTGAATTCAATGTGTCGGCCAGCTGAGCTCCAGCTGGCCGTGCGCATGTCTTCCACCAGAGGGCAGGACGCTGCGGCTGCGCCTGCACGGACAAACAGGCTCCGGCTGGGTTGGCCTCATCAGGGGCGGATGTTTTCTCAGTGCAACTTCCCAATCTCCCCCCCAACCCCTCCCAGCCCCCCCACCCCCCCAAAAAAACCCCAGACCAGGCCCAGCATCAGAAAAAAGAGACTCATTTCTCCTCTCCGGTTGAGTGTTGTCACCTCTGTCTACACTTGGCCGCATGCCTCCTTTTCCTCCACCAGGAGAAAACCACAACATCTGAAAACCTCACAGAGGAGAATTAAAGCAAAGATTGCCTCTTGACTGTAATTTCCTCCTCACTCGCAGGCCCGTGTCTGATGCATTTGAGGGGATGTCAACAAAGCATGACGGCGCTACTTGTTTTGGAAGTCTGGCGTTGATGGTTTATGTCTGTGCTTGGAGTGAAATATTTCCCCTTGCAACTGCGGCAGCTTTAAACCCTGCAACCCCGCCCCTCAGCACTATCACATGAATCTGGACTGAGCAGTGGATGTGAAAAAAGTTTGGAGGTCTCGCCGAAATCACTTTTCTCCAACTGCTTTCACATGTGTGTGTGTTTTTTCCTCACTGGAGGAGGCTTTTTGGTTGAAGGTCTGCATCGGAAATCAGCGTCGGAGTGCGTGTTTTCCCGGCTGTGATTTCTCCAGTTTTTTTTCCCCCTGCAGGAATACACAGAGAGAGAGAGAGGGAGAGAGAGGGGGGAAACGGTCTGGCTGCTTGAAGGTATGTGGGAGGCATGTAACGTGTTGTGCGCCG
Source organism: Chaetodon trifascialis (assembly GCF_039877785.1). NCBI lineage: Eukaryota > Metazoa > Chordata > Actinopteri > Chaetodontiformes > Chaetodontidae > Chaetodon > Chaetodon trifascialis. The sequence continues at coordinate 13,348,025 of NC_092071.1, read as the reverse complement.
CTCGGATTGATTTGTGCCAGCGATCCGCGCTTTAACTCGCTCTCCTTCGACTTCTTTAGCCGAAGATGGCTTTTCTTTCCACAGCCGATTGACTTCCGAGATGTTACAGCTTCAAATAGACACACAAGGACACAAAAGTTCAAATGGGGTGTGTGTGTGTGTGTGTGTGAGGGGGGAGGGGGGCAATAAGTGTAAACAAATCCGATCATATCTCCAGCGCTCAGACGCATCTAGTCTTAACGGACCCGGCCTTTATTCTCTTGTTTGTTTGTGTGATTGAACTTTTTTTCGACAGATTTGTTGCGACACCAAACTTTGGCGACATGGACGCGCACCGCGGCGCGCCTCCGGCCGGGCAGCAGATCGTGCACGTCCGCGGGGACTCGCAGACGGAGCTGGAGGCCCTGTTCAGCGCGGTGATGAACCCCAGCAAGGCGGCCCGACAGCCGGCCTCTTTGCCCATGAGGATGAGGAAGCTGCCGGACTCCTTCTTCAGGCAGCCGGATTCCCGAGGCCACTCCAGACAAGTACTGCTACCCGCTGCTGGTTCACAGAGCAGACAGACCACAGCAGCCCTGCAACACACCAGAATCCAGCACTGCCTGATGGGCTGCAAACATGTTTCTGTCACACGGAGAAACATTCAGTCCAATGAAACAATCTGGAAATCTAACAATAGTTAATAAGAAGTGAATGAAAACAGTGTTGATTAAGGCTTAAACTAACATTCATCCTTTTCATCACTGATGAATCTGCTGATTGGTTTCTTGATTAAGTAATTATTATCTCTGTGAATGGCAGAAAATAGTGCCCATCACACTTCCCCACAGCCCGAGGTCTTCACAGTTCTTGTTTTATTCAATCAACAGTCCAAAAGACGTTGAATTTAATTGTATTTATTATTATTTATCGTGTGTGACACTGAAAAGCATCAAATCCACACACGTGAGAACCAGCAAATGTTTTAACATTTATACTTGAAAAAGTAAAAAATGATCTGATAATTGAAATAGTTGTTAACAGGTGACAGTTGAACAGGATTTGCTGCTTTATGTTATTGTCAGCTGAGTGTGTTTGTGTGTCAGAACAGGCACTTTGAAGAGTCTGCCTCTGGCTTGGGGAAACTTGGGGATGTTGTGTTGGAGATTTTTTTCTGACATTTTAGAGACAAGGCAACCAAATTTTGATATAATCAATAGTTGCAGCTCTCATATGTCTGTCCTCAGTGAACATCATAATATCCACAAAGGTTGGATCAGTTGCAGGGCTGCTTAACATTTCTCTGGTCACAGACTGTGGGGGTTTCTGCCAATTCTGTTCATTTGTTGAGACTATAAAATACGTTGCAGATGTTCTGACGAGGGTCTGCTTTGGAACACTGTTACTCTGCTGTGATACCTGTGTGTCTAAGACTTCCCTTCTTTCCACAGTAAACAGTAGTAGCTGCTTTTGTCATCGTGATGCATTTTTTTCGCTGCTGAAATTGCAAACATATTGATGGAAACATCTTAAAAATGATGAGGAAGAGGAGGAGCAGTCTTAAACTGACTCTGACTGAGAGACTTTCTGGGAGATTTGCTTTCACACGTCAAAGGCTTTAGAAGTGAGACTTTCTGATATTTTGTCCAACTCCTGTGTGCGTTTAACCCTACAGATCAAGAGTTTTCCCCCAGAAACCCACTCTTTGGAGATTATAATCTTGAATTTGCAAAAAATTGGATGGAGTTTGAGTATAGATACAATGTTAAAGCCACAGTGAGAGGAATTTATCACGCATTTGCTGATTTAGAAAGCAGTCGTTTCATCACTAAGTCGCCTCTCTGATCACTTAAATGTCATATTTCATGACCAGCAAACACGTCTTGAGTCTCATCTCTTTGATTTATAGATGTGCCTCAAACATTAGAATTGCTGAAATTTGTTGAACTCAGTCAACACTCTTAAATCATGCTGACAGTGTTAAAGCACCTGCAGTGGAAACTCCTCAGCAGAAGTAATAAAACCAACTTTTAAAGTAACGCCGCCAGTTTCGCTGTTCTTCCACTAAGCCTTTGTGTTTGTCACTCTGGTTTCCATCCAAGCCTTTTCTTCCTGCTGGTTTTTGTTTCTGGTTGCTCGCCGTGTTAGTCGTTAACCCTGCTTGTTTCTCGTCAGGCCAGTTCGGATGGAGGTGTGTGCGGCTCCCTCACTCCTCATCACGTTCGTGCCCATTCCTCCCCAGCCTCCCTCCCAGTCAACTCCCTCTCCACTCAAGCAGCAGATGTAGCAGCGGCGCCGATCATACCTGACGACATGCCACTCCCACACGGTTGGGAAATGGCCAAAACGCCTACTGGCCAACGTTACTTCCTCAAGTAAGGTTTGACTTGTGCTTATCGATGTGTTTGATCTGTCACACTGCAGGTTACTTGAAGGGTTTCTGTTCAGGAAGGCCCATCTTGTTCTAACATCTACATTGGCTCTCATTGTACTCCCTACAATTTCCCAGAGTTCAATGTGATTCCTTCAAATTTCTTGTTTTGTCTGACTGATTGTCCTGAAATCAACAAAGGTTCAATTAACAGTCATGTAAAACAGACAAAAGGAGCAAATCCTCACATTTTAGAAGCTAGAATCAACAGATTTTTGCATTTTTTGCTTGGAAAATGAATATTGTTGACCAATTCTATCTAGATCATCAAACCAATTAATCAACCAGTGACTGCACCTATTTTATATGCACTAGGTGTAGTTTCAGTCATTTTTTTTAATGGAGTACTGTTGTATTAAAGTAAGTAGAGGAAAATACTCCTGGGTATTGTGTTAGAGAAAGAATAAAAAGTAAAGGGAGACATGCAGCCATGCAAATAAAACCAGCACTTGAACTAATCAGTTGCATGCAAACAGAAAATGTTCCAACTAGTTTTGCAACCAGTTTGGTTTCAGCCAGTTTCATTCACGGGAGCACATGGCCTGACAGCTCACACTCCTGTCAGAAGCCACCGTAGCACAAGCAGTCACATTTGTCTGCATGTGTGTGGATGTGTGTGCACATCTGGTCGTACAGGTAAAGCAGGTCCGAGGCAAAACGTGCCTCGCTCTTCTTATCCATCAGGTTGAAGTGGTGTAACAGATACAGATACGTTTAGACTTGTCGTGTGTTTGCAGTCACCTGGATAAGACAACCACTTGGCACGACCCCCGACTCTCGCAGCTTCAGTCGGCTGCAGCTCAGCAGCATCCTATCCCTGGCGCTCCGGTCCACGCCCACTCCCTCAGCAACCCAGCACCCACTACGCAACAACCAAACATCAATCCAGAGACAGGTATCACTCTCGCTCCCCTGAACCAACCCCCATCACAAAAATTTCTTTTAAAGAGCACACACCTGCTTTTCATAGTTCGACTCCATCGGCAGCGGGTCAGGTCATCGCTGGGTGTGATATCTGTGGGGTTCCCTTTTGGTGTCTACATCCACAACTCTGGTGACTTTGGTGGGAGTTATCACATTTCTAGATTTAAGTCTATGCTATCACAGGAGAGAGGGGGCTCTCAGGTTTGGTATATTAAGGAGAGCGTCCCATAATAATTCAAGCACTTAATTCAGAGGTTTTCCTCATTTGGATGCAAGTTTTATTGCCTGTTGAACACTTGTTGTCTTTGACTAAATTCCTCTCACGGCCAAATTTTAAAGGGTCGGTTCACTCAAATTACAAAATAAACATTTTTTTTGACTTACACTGTGGTAATGGAGAGCTGACAAGCAGTGTGAGGGGGACAGAGATGGGGGATGATATGAAACAAAGGTCCCAGGCTGGACTTGAACAGAGGCATGTGATGATGCAATCACATGATCAGCGCCTTAAAGGATAAGTTCACAATATTTCCATGGTCGACCTTAAAACAAGAGCCAGCCACCTGTATTCATTCTTCCTGTTCATACTAGACATTAATATTTCTCTTACGAGTTTCCAATGCAAGTGATGGGAGACAGAATTATTATTGCAGAAGTATAATCTGAAGCTAATTTGATCGACTAACTTGGTCTTAACTCCTAACCTTTGAATACAGTGTTGCTCAGAACACAGGATTGTGAATTAGTTTCCCATAATTTGCGTTGGAAAGCTCACAACTTTACTGTTTTCCACAGGTGGCTGTCTTTAGCTAAAAAGCTCTAAAAACCCACTGGATGTGGTAGACATAGTGGAGATATTTCCCTCAGGAGTTGGTGGAGACCATAAACCAAGCTAAAAGAGAGTGAATATTGGACTCAGATTCACAAGTGGCCATAACATAACTCCAAATGAATGACAATGTGAATCCATGTCTCCTGAATGTGGAAAAAAGCTAACAGGTTTGCTGTAACATCTTTGTAAGGTATGTCAGTGTCATGTTTACCGCCCCCAAGTGGTCAACATATCAAATGCAGGTTCAATTGAACTGATCGGTTTTCAGAGACACTTTCCTGGTTTCTCTGGATAATCCACAAACCTTGAACAGAAAACTTTCTGAAATGTGTCCTGTGGATTGTCCAGATGTGTTTCAGTAAATTGTAATTTGGCTGAATAGACCCTTTAAGAACATTTTTAACCTTGAATCTTTTTTTTCCATTCACAAAGAGCAACATGAGCTTTGACAGGTTTGCATACTTACCTCATTTACTGTAGTGCTTTACGATCTCCTGCCCACTGCATTCAGGTCATCCAGCGATTCACCCACTAACCATCAGTTCTATTCAGAAAATCTCTGCAAACTAGAAGCTACACAGACATTAAAGGACGTGGGCCAGATTCTACTTTTTACTCTCCATGCACTCCATCCACCATTTGCCTTCTCACTGTGTACTTTCACTGCTGTTCAGGTCCACTGCCTGAAGGCTGGGAGCAGGCTGTGACTGCAGATGGAGAGGTGTACTACATCGATCACATAAATAAGACCACCGCATGGGTCGACCCGCGTCTAGGTAGCACACTATCAAATCTGTGTCTACAGAATTGACAATTCTTGTTTGTCAATGAGAAACATATTGTTCCAATGTCCACCATCACAAGTTGCTGTTTGGCAACGAAAATAAGAAAGATCGCAAAGTTTTGACAAGTTTCTGTCATTGCTGAAATGTTTGACCTCCGTGGGAAATGCTGACATAATAGTCCAAAAGTTCTTTTCTTATGAATCTTATGTTGCAGCCCAGAAGATGAACCCTGGCATCCTTGGCTTAGCACTGCAGCAAAGGCAGGAAAAGGACAGGCTCAGATGCAAACAGCAAGGCCTGCCCCCACAAATCACAGCACAGGTCAGAGGTCGAAATAAAAACGGCTTGGATGCATTTGATTATTCCTTGTGTGACGTGGTTGTATTATGCTGCATATTCATTTGAGAGACAACAGGGTTGAAATCATTGAAACAGAGTTTGAGTTTCACACAGCATTATACGAGTAGGTGTGTGTGTTTGTGTGTGTGTGGTAGGAGGCAGGAGTGAGGAACCAGATGCCTGGTGGGATGGACCACGACAGGAACACACAGACACTTGTTCCGTCTCTGGATGTCAGGATCAGAGCATCGAATCATGAACCCACACTTAATGGGTGAGTTTGTGTTTATATTATGTGTTTAGATGTTCAGAAAGTTACACAGTGTCAGATCAGTGGAAAGCTAATTTTCTTGAGCATTACAATAAGGTATAATATTACCTTGACTGAGAGGAAGTAGTTCCAGTCAAGGCTATATTGCTCCAGGAAGAAGAATTTTACATGTAATTTCCAAAAAGTGTTCCGCTGGTTCATATGAAACAATGTCAATGTGTGTTTTTGTGCAGCGCTCACTCTCGCAACGAGAGCACTGACAGTGGCCTGAGCGTCAGCAGCTTACCCCGCACGTCCGACCACATGCTGAGCTCTGCGGAACACATGGACACTGGTAATACACACACACACAACATATTCAGAAAAATAGCCACAGAGTTTCCACAGCAGCAAAGCAAAACTCCATTATAAATATATATTTTTACCTAAACCAAAGTGATGATCAACACGGTGTCCAGATCTGTTGATCTAAAGCAGGGAAGCATTTCATTTTTTAACCTTAGAGTAAATATACCATAAATGTATCCATAATGTCATGATATTGGCTCATTTAGTTGTAATACCTTCAGTTTATTCATGTATATACACACATCCTGTGGGGGGAAAAGCCTTTACAGATACTGATCCAGGTGTGGCTGTATTAAAGATCCAACGTCCCAAATGTCTCCCAGAACCTTCCACGCTGTTCAGTCATTTTTATCTTCTTTTGTGACTTCTTCAGGCGACTCTGGCGAGACCTCCTCGATGACCTTACAGGAGTCGATGCCTGTGCTGCCGATGTCTGAGGGCGAGGAGCTCATGCCCTGCATCCCCGAGGGTCTCAGTTCAGACCTTCTGATGGACATGGAGACTGTACTCTCTGGGTCGCACATGGACAGAGACAGCCTGCTCACCTGGCTATAGACACCCCCTGGCCGCTGCCCCAAATATGGTTTGCCACCAAATCTTCATAACATGACTGAGAATTCAGGAGAATTTCTGGCTTCAGAAGTGGTACAGAACAGCGTTACCGAGAGAATATGCTACTGTTGTCTGATGGATACCTAACACTACTCGCACCCTGAGGAATGAAAAAAAACAAACCCTGACTCTACAGACGGTGGTAAGCCGCTGGTATTCTCCTCTTTTCTGGGCCTGGTTTTATACAGATGCATGATGGAGCATCCATATATTAGAGACACCCCTTCCCTCTTAGTCATCAGCTTTAGATGATGCTCCCCATGTCTCTGTAAAATGCATCATGGCTAATTTTAGAACACAGATTTATTTTATTATCCCCACTTGGGTGATCCTGTTTGCAGAAAACATTTAAAAACACAGTGTCAAGTCGACGAAGTTTGTATGTAGAAGTTAGATGAAAAAAGACATGTTAGAATGACGTAAAAGTTGTTCTGAAGATATTTAACAGTAACAGAAGATATCATATCTATTTTACTTCATTTAGCTTGTGGGAGCAACATGTAGTGCGACTACCTCTAAGCAGCCTGTAATTTGTGATTTTAATGCACACAGTCGTCCGAAATGTAATGTTAAGAACTGAGAGCAAGAGATGAATCTAAGAATCGATCTTATTAACACTACACTGGCTCCCTAAAACCAAAACTGCGCTCAGAAAAAGACTCATCAAAGGTTATGGAAGCAGTGCTACACAGAGGCATCAGGGGGCCGAGGATGCACCCTTGTGGTGAGCCAGCGGAGGATGAAGAACACTAACAAGAGTCCCATTTAACTTCAGAAACGGTCAGTCAAAATACTCACAAGCCAAAAAAACTGTTAAAACTTGCAATACGTTTGAGGTTTTATGAAAATTACGTTGAGGGGGGAGAAGCTTTATCTTTGGTCACAGTGAACGCCTCATTCCTAACAAATCCAAGCCTTCACATTTAGAGAAACAAAGGCTACATGCCGGTGCCAGCATGTAGAGGTGTCGTAACTTTGGACACTAAAACAACAGTAAAGTCTGTTTTTAGGAGCGCTGGAATATACAGAGGATGTTTTCAGTAAATGAACACATGTTCAGTATAATGCAATCTAACACAATACAGGGTTTCCCCCAGGAAACCGTAACCATGACACATCAGATTAATTAAGGTCAACAGCCTAAGCAAAACCCAAACCAGATATCTGGCCTTTGCTGTGTGCTCTTTCTGCTTGAGTTTCAAGTGCTATTCTCTTAAAGTGGGTTAATTCTTTGCCTTAGCCCACCTGTGCTCTAAAACACTGCAGGAAACCTCACAGCATGTAAAATCACCTTTTTTGAAGTTACTCATATTCAGGTTTTGTTAAACCGTGTTGTAGTTTGTGTTGTTGGATTGCATTTTATTGTAAAGTGTGTCATTTTGTCCACTCCAGCATTGAACATAAGCTTCACAAATGTGGTATTTATTGGAGATTTGATTTATTGGATTGCATTATATTGTACAGTTGTAATATTATGTCTGCCCTTAGTTTACGATATGGTGCCGTCGTTGCCATCAGTGCCTGGACGTTTTCTCTACTTAGCAGAGATTTCAGTACTTTCCACTCATCAGTGCTAGTACAGCTCTCAAATCTAAATGAAAAGTGTTCAATTAATCAGTCATCAATTTTGAGATTTAACTGGTTAATTCCTTATTCCTTTTCCCCACAGAAACACATAAAACCAGCAACAGTCTCAGCCACATTTTCAAGTTTTAGCTCTACAAATCATCTACGCTTGATCCTTTTGCAGGCCATTTTTTAATTTAGCTTTTCAGATACGCTTTTCTGACCATTTCAGGCATCTGTTGTCCTCCATTAATTTCCAAAATCAATGAGCAGGCTCTTGAAACTTGCTTGAGTTGCGACATCATGCACTGTGAACAGCCTTGCATTAATATGACATGGTGATGCAATAAAAGTGCAGATTGATTAAACAGTGCATTACCACACAATGATAACACCTGATGCTCACTGTCATGAATTATTTCTTACTCTGTGAACACGCACACAGTGAGGTGCAGACCAGTGTAAGCTTCAGTGCAAGTCCATTGAAATACAAACATGTTGCACAACTTTTCTCCAGCACACCATGTTCTATTCACCAAATGTTCAGCTATCTTCCTTCATCTGCGTGATATCTGACGCAATTTCCTGTTTCCATTTGCCTGATTGATCACCCTAGATAGCATGTATAAAAACCACATTTCATCCAAAAAAACAAAAAACACATCTTCATCAAGAGAAGTATTAATGACCAGAAATACAGCCTAATATTACATTCACCTTTTCAAAACAGGAAAACACATCTTCATTTAAATCCATTGGCATGTAAGAACCTTGAATGTCCATTTTTCAATACAACCCAGCAAAATTTCTGGATTTTTCTAACCGAATTCCAAACACAGTAAACTCAAATCCCCTCTATCTCTTAATATTTATGAATGACTCATTTCAAAGTCAGTTTGCAGCTACAAATTGCACAACAGAAGGAAGTTTCAAGACCCTGCTAATAGATTTTTTTATACGTATGGACATATGTATAGAAAAAACACCGAGGCTGTGATGTAACATGTGTGTGATTTGTTGTAAATAGACTAAAACATGCAACATCAGAGATGTAATCCTTCAGAAATAATCCGGATCAGTGCCATTAAGATATCAGTTTGCATCCACTCTGTAGAGTTTTTGTTTCCTCTGTGTGTGTGTGGCTCCAGTTTTCCTCTTTGAAACAGCTGCGTACTAGCAACATACTAATTGCGAATACTCTGTTCTTGGTGTATTTTATTGTAACTGCAAGTGCTATCTGGTGCTCTAATACAGAAGGCAATCGTCAGCAAGGGGAGTTCTGTAATTCTCCATGTTTAGTTAAACTATATAATAAGTATATACTCTGTTTTTTATCTGCTGGGTTGTTTCTGCAGTGTGCTTATACTTTATCTGAATTTGAAGCTGTTAATTATTGGTGAGAGCATTTCTTCTAACCACCTTCATATATATACACACAGCACATAGATAGCTAAAGACTTTCATTCACAACAGCCCAACATAAAGAGCCAAGTCACCTAATCTTTTTCTTTTTAATTAGAGTACCACGGGCCTGAAGCGACTTACTGTTCATACACATAATGCAACACACTACCTAGCCTATTATTTATCTTAGCATGCATGACCCTTGCTGTGTATGTTACATATACTGATGTTTATTATCCCATTTACAGAGAGTTTGGAGGCAATCAGCCTTGTTTTATACCTTTTTATGCATGTGCTTTATATAAATATATTTCTTCTTACTCTCACTGTAATCATTTAAAAGGAGTTTCTGTTTTAATAAACTTTTAAATACAACTTCAAGTGGTAGTTTCTAGTTAATGTGTCTTGCGTGGATTATCAGTGGTGTGGGTGTCAAACTACACCACGATGTGTTCACCGGACAACGGGTTTCTATTGTGTTCGTGTTTCTGTTTAAACAATATGTTCATTTAACTTCAGGGGTGTCAGCTGAGTGTGGCAGGGAGTGGCACTTAGCTGAATGGAGTCCAGATTTGTGTCGTTTTTTTCGTATTGTGAATGGATAAAATCCAGGTATAATAACAGTAATATAAGGCACCCATGCATAGAGTCATTAAAACCTTTAATCTCTAATATATAATATGAAAAACATTTTTTAATATGTAAATACTTGATGAAAATGATCAACTTTAGTGTAGCATAATCATCACACAGTCAAGTGTCCTGGCATTCCTATTTCATTAAACATTTGAATGTATTGTTTCCTTGTATGCCTGTTTTGGAGCGTCCTCATTAAATACAATCCAAAAGCTCAGTGATGAAAAATTACCTGAACTTCACCCTTGAGGGGGCACGGTAGAAAATTTCTGAAAAAATTACAGGTACTTTTACACAAAAGAAGAAGTAACGGGTTGAACAAATCAGTCATCAATGAATTATGTGGGATGAGAAAAGCCCGAGGTCATGACACACATTGAGCACTGTGAGGCCTACCTGACACATCACTGCGAGGGGAGTGGTTATAACGTGGAAGTCTGGGGAAATACCACATAGGAAAGGAAGCCACTGAAGTGATGCCTTTGTGTGGCTCACAGTGTATTAAACCTCTGACTTCAACAAGGCCTCTGTGTAAGTCTTACCTTTTTATAAAATTCATTATCCATTATTTTAACATAATATAATGTGATCTACAAATGACCTTATATGTGTTTGACTTTTGAGAGATTGTTGCAGGCAGTGTCAGTGTAAGCGCTGTTATATATCAAAAATGTCTGTACATTTAAAGAATGTTTAAAGATATGTTAATTTTAATGAATTAATTTTTGTATGAAGTTATGATCTGTTTAGACATTCACATATTCATTTAAGACAGTTGAAGTTTAATAGCTTTCTATATGTGGCTGGAATTGTTTAGTGTAACTTTGAAACAACAAAAAGAGATTTTCATTTATTTTTTTAATCAATAAAATGTTCTGTTAACAGGAGAATATGGTTGATATATAAGGTTGTATTTAATATGTAGATTATTACAAAACATGGGTTTAACAGGTACAAAATAAGGTGGTTTCAGTGTAGTTTCAGTGTTAGTCTTCTTTTTCTATTCACAGTATTTACCGCATTTGTAAAATAACATCCCAAATTCACAACAGACCAGTTCTGATATATGTTTGTATGATATGCAATTCATCTAAATATGGGCACTTTTTAGCCCTGAGATGCCGCCTGCAGGCTGGGGGGCTGAGTTTACCTGAGGGATTTCTCATCTTTATTTACATTTTTCTGTTCCATTTTCATTTCTTTGGTAACCGGAAGCAGCAAGAGGCGGCAGTGTCTCAGACGAGAGGTTTCCAGGATACTGGGACTTTCCGTACCGACTGAATTACGGAACGGTGAGTGTGAAAGGACATGGTGCTGAGGTGCTTTAGGCTTTGTCTCGTGTGTTTGTGTCACTCGCATCAGGCTATTTTATCTTTTTTTCACAGTTGTGCTGCACAAACTCACGAGCCGAGGAAAGTTTGACTGTTATTAGCGTTAGCAGCGGCTAGCGTTAGCGAGCTAATGTCCGCCGATGTTATCAAACTGGTTTGTGTTGGGCGTTGAATGTCATGTCATTCGGCAGATGTTTACTATTTGTATGTTTTAATTAAAACTTGATTGCCAGAACCTATTTCAGATTGATCCAGGTTCCTTCTAAACATTAAACGGCACAGCTAACGTTAGCTATAGCTGAATTAAACCTCAACATAACAAGGCTAGAGCTAAAACAGGAAGTGGACAACTGTGTCATTTATGTGACGCATCTGTGTGCTGAGGAAAGTACCTAACCTTTCCAGACTGGAAAAGTCACGTAATGACCACCTTTAGTTCCGAAATTATTTATATCGCGAACAACTGATTGGTTGGTCAATAGGAAATTAATTGGGAAGTGTTGTTAAAGGGGCACTCCCGTGATTTTCCCCATAAAAGTCTGTTTATTGTCAGGAGCCAAATGATGTATGAGTTACTAAGGCTTAAAGAGGTTAAAAACTTCTAGGAATAATTTCTACAACAACACAATTCAATGTTTTGTTTTTCCTTCTATAGGTCCTGCTGTCCTTAAACTAAGGAGGGACCTCCATTATCCTTACCAAAGGAGGATTAAAATTTTCTTATTGGTTTTTTACTATTCAATTATGGAAGCCTAGACACCTACAAAAGGGATGTCCGAGATGGGGGGAGGGGTTTGAGAGCACATATCCCTTGGTCTGTGTGTGTGTGTGTGTGTGTGTGTGTGTGTGTGCGCTCGTATGTGCGTGCCTGAGACATTTCTTTAATTTGTAATGTTTGTACACATAGTCACATACCACATGTTTAAGTTTGAACTGTTCAATCATATGTTAGACATGTCTGTGCTAAAGATCCAAGATGATAAAGTGTTTACTGATCCTGGGTGATCTGACCACAGCGTGATATTCAGATTAATGATTTGAGGATGTATTTTAATTACAGCGTTTGAAATTGTTAATCCTTTTTTCTTTTTTTTTTTACTGCACAGGATGTATTTTGTTGGATGCACATTCACTGGAACTGTAAAAAGAAATACTGAAGTGTCAGCAGTGAAATGGTCAGAGGTAGCACTCCCTGCTAGATACAGATAAAGTAGATCCAGGTGTGAAGAATGGGCTGTATGCAGGGAATCAAATGTTTGAAGGAAACAGATGACAGGTGAACATCTTGGCAGCTCATTCAGTGTGTGTCCGGTACCATGTGATGATGATGATGGTGGTGGTGGTAGTTTTGCTTCTTCTGGGGTTTCTAAGTTTCACACTTAGCCAAACTTCACTTTCATTTCCACTGTTACTGTCTTGTGATTTGACTTCACCCTCCGCCTCCTCAGCCCCTGATCTCCTGATCTATTTTACTATCATCTGTCTATGTGTGAGTGAGTAAGTGAGTGTGTGTGTGTGTGTGTGTGTGTGTGTGTGTGTGTGTGTGAGAGAGAGAGAAAGAGAAAGAGCGAGACCTTGGGTTTTCTCAAACCCCTCTCCCTTTTGAAGGACATCTCTTTTGCCTTTATATTGCTCTACTTAAATCCACAAATGGACACTCTTGTTCAACTCAAAAACAACCAGTTTTTGATGGGGTTGTGTCGCAACGGGGCTCCACCTGACCTGCAGTATGATAACTCCTCAGGTTTGTGAGATTTTAGATTTATTTGAATTTATCTTTGTATTTATGTTCTAATCTGAAGGAAATGTATTAATATGTCCTTTTCATCGCCAGAGCTCTTCCGCATCTCTACCTTCGCACGATTCCCAACTTCAGGAGTGACAGAGCGAAGCCTGGCGAGGGCAGGCTGGTTCTACACTGGTGTGGGCGACCGTGTGCAGTGTTTCAGGTGTAATGTGACGGCAGAGGGCTGGCAAGCTGGAGACTGTCCAACAGAGAAACACAGACAGCTCTCTCCCTCCTGCTCCTTCATCCAGAGCCTCCCATCTACAGCCAACCTGCTCTCCTCCTCACACTCTGCCTTCTCGCCGCTCCGCATTGCCCCAGCCATACCAGTAAGTTTCTCAAAAACAAATTAGTTTTATTTTTGATGACAGAATGTGTTTTTGACAGAGAGCACACCTATACCTGATAACTTCTTAATATTTTGCTTCTTTTTCTTCTAGCTTTCTGGTCCGGGCCCAGCTGCTCCTAACCCAACAGCAAGCCAAGGCGAAGAGCCAGTTGGCTACCTAAACATGGGCTTCTCTGCTCCACCACCCTCCAGCCCACTTAGCTCTCGTGGTGTAGAGGACATGTCCCACCAGAGACCAACATGCCACAACCCCAGCATGCGCAGAGAGCAGGACCGCCTGGACTCCTTCCAGCCCTGGACGCTCTCCATTATTACTCCCGCTGAGCTCGCCAAGGCGGGCTTCTACTACCTGGGCCAGGGTGACAGAGTGGCCTGCTTCAGCTGCGGAGGACAGGTGTGTATGATCACAGGGATGACAAAGAGGGTTTATTATAAACATTTGGCTGACAGAAGGCAGCACCATTCAGACTAAGTGTGTGTCAAGCTGTTTATTTTTTATTTCTTTTCTTCATATTTGCAGTTGAGTAACTGGGAACCAGGTGACAGAGCCGTGTCCGAACACCAGAGGCATTATCCAAACTGTCGCTTTGTGCGGGGGGACAGGGCTGACAACGTGTCGCTGGCAGGAGGAGCATCTGGAGGAGTAACTTCTCAGCTGTCTGCAGGAGCCTCAGCCCTCAGTAATGTGTCTAACCCTGCCATGCAGCAGAGCGAAGAGAGGCTGCTCACCTTCGTCAACTGGCCGTCTCGTATCCCCGTCAGACCCGACCAGCTGGCTAAAGCTGGATTCTACTATGTAGGTAAGGGCAGTGTTAAAGAGATGCAGAATTCAACGATAGCAAAATCATGATCAGGAGCAGCTCGAAGGAGGGCAAATCTTGGACTTACATTCATCAGGTGGCACAAAAGACAACTCCAAAAGAAAGTGAATGCTGCTCAGAAAAGTCCATTTCTGCAGGTTTTAGGAGACTTAAGGAGAAAATATATAAAATCAAAAACTGCTTGGCCCTTTCATGGGGAAAAAACACACATTGTGCAATGTTTGAGTATTTAAACATCTGAATAGTTTTATCTTTTTACAGTAAGTACCTGAAGAGTATTGAGAGTCCTTATTTTTATTTTCCTAAAACAAAATTGATACTAAAAAGCACTTTCAGTTAAAATGCCCTGAAAGTCAGACACAGAATGTATTCATAATGTTCGGATGAAAGACTCGAATTAAGTAACTTGTTTTCCCTTCCTTGCAGCAGTTTTAATACCAGTTAGAGTATTTCCCCCGTGTTGGGGGTGTCCACTGCAGACAAGTATTTGTCCTGTTTTCATCTGAGCTGGAAAGTTTAGGGACTCCTGGTTAAAAGTGTGACGCCATGATTTGATGTTAATGCTAAATATTGCCTTCTCATGTGATCGGTCCTCTACTGAAGGTTTCAAGGAAAAGAGATGAGATGAGAAACAAACACGTAACAGTTTCAGACAGTCATCTCTATCAGAATCGGCTTTTTTTTTTTTTTTTCCCCTGAAATCCCCTAAAACCAGCTGTGACACTGAGAGCTCTTTGTTTCCTCCAAGGTCGTAACGATGATGTCAAGTGTTTCTGCTGCGATGGAGGCCTGCGCTGCTGGGAGTCTGGAGACGATCCTTGGGTGGAACATGCTAAATGGTTTCCTCGGTAAATGCTGTAGTCCATGAAGCCGTCGTTGACTGTCTGTTAACATGTGTAGGGTATCGTTAATATGAACATTTCTGTTCATGTATCTGGTTAACTGCAGGTGTGAATATTTGCTCCAGGAGAAGGGACAAGAGTTTGTCCACCAGATCCAGGCTCGCTTCCCTCGCCTGTTCGAGCAGGTCAGTAGAGAGCGGCATGAAAATCGATTCTTTTCTTTCTTTTTTTTGCACAGAACAGGTTATTTAAAATGCTTTTTTTTCTGTTTTCTCCCTCAAAAGCTTTTAACAAATGGAGACAGCAGCTCCAGAGAGTTTGTGGATCCACCTGGTGAGTTTGAAACTGTAAAATCAAGTGATTTTTTTTGCAAGAGTTTTGGAAATGATCTGTACGCTCTATACAACACAACAAGGTGTATATAACAAACTGCATTTTAGCTCATGTGTTGTCTTCTGTTGTTTAACATCATAGCAGAGGTCAGCAAAACTCTTGCCTGTCTTCTTCTATCTATTAAAATTTGTTGCGTCCCTGTCAGACTGTGGGACTTGTAGTTGATGTCACATCATCCAGCCTGACGTTTCTGCTCTCTCCTCCTCTCAGTGGTTCATCTCGGTCCTGGAGAGGAGCGGTCTGAGGACGCTGTCATGATGAACACCCCTGTGATTAAGTCTGCGTTAGAGATGGGTTTTGAGCGCAGTCTAGTCAAACAAACAGTCCAGAGCAAGATCCTGACCAGTGGAGAGAACTACAGGACAGTCCAGGAGCTGGTTTCAGACCTGCTGAGTGCAGAGGACCAGAAGAGGGAAGAGGAGCGAGAGATGCTGGCGGAGGCGATGGCGTCAGGTACAGCTGACAGTGAAAATATGGATATCTCTGCGATGTGTTACGATCACCAAGTCCACTGTTAGTTGTACAGTCAGTGAATATTTGATGTAACATGACAAACAGATGGTTTGTTAGACAACAATCTGGAAGTCATCATGGAAGCTGTTTGGAAAAGGGCGAGCACTTTTAAAAAAAACAACTTTTCTTTGAGTGAAGAAACACTCTCCAGTTCTGATGCTATAGCAGCATCTAGGCTAACCTCTTTAGGAGGAAACGGTCGCACTATCATCACATCTAAACCACTCCCGGCTGTAGCTGCCAGCAGTTGATTGGTCTGAACAACTGTGGGGGGTCACAATCGCATAAGTCGAAGCCACTTGCAACATGTGAAGACCATGATGGAAACGTTCCCCTTTTGTTTCAGATGGTTTCACCTTTGTGAAAAGGCACCAGGCAGCGTTGATCCAGCGTCTGAAAAGCGTCGAGCCAGTGCTGGAGCATTTAAGAGAGCAAAATGTGTTATGTAAGTTTTAAATTTGAATAACTGCTGGCACATCTTTTACTTCAGGATGCAGCATTCATTTTTTTCTTAGTAAGCGATTATTCAGCAAACTGATATTTTGCAGAGTAACTGAGGTGCTGACTTTACTGTTCAGCTGCAGCACCTAGAGTTCAGAAACCTCTCGACTGAGAGTGACTTTTCTTCCCTGTTAACTGCAGCTACAGAGGAGTACAGCGGTCTCAAGGCTCAGACGTCGGCTCAGCAGCAAACCGCCAGGCTGATAGAGCTCGTCCTCACCAAGGGAAACGCTGCGGCAGAGGTCTTCCGCAACTGGATCCAGAAAAATGATGTCCACCTGTTGAGAGATCTCATGGGTATGTCTTTCCCACTGACACCAAAGACTTTCTGACTGCGCTCATCTGACCTGAAAAACACTTAAGCATAAAGGAGCTCTGGAGAGGTGCAAAATTCTTTCATTTGTTCATTAAAGCCTAACTACATGTTGTCTTTCACATTTTCAGCCCAATCAAATGAAGCTGCATCACCAAGCCAAGACCTCTCAGGTATTAAGACTCACCTGAGCCTCATGCAGAGCTTTCTGTCCTGCCAGCTTTATGTTTTATGCTTAACTGTGAAGCTTTTACTTAAAATCAGCCCCATGAAAGATTCCTAAAAGTAAATGTTACTTAAAACATTTACTGTGTGGAGCGATGTTGGACTTGGAGAAATTAATCTTTTTTTTTCTTTCTGCAGACCTCCCCATGGAGGAGCAGCTGCGGCGCCTGCAGGAGGAGCGTACCTGCAAGGTGTGCATGGATAAAGAAGTCAACATTGTCTTCATCCCATGCGGACACCTGGTGGTGTGCAAAGAGTGCGCGCCTTCACTGCGAAAGTGCCCAATTTGCAGAGGCCTGGTCAAAGGCACAGTCCGAACCTTCCTCTCATAACCAAGGAGGCTGCGAGCCGCCTTCCCTCACTCTCGTGTCACAACAATGTGATTGAATGTAAGCAATATGATATAAATCTATATTTATTGGAAAGAGCAGGAAGGTTGTTGTGCATCTATTTTTCCCCCCTAATCTGGTCACTTATCCCTTTGTTTATTGAAAGACATTTAAAGTGTCATAAAGCTTCTGCATCATTTATCTAAATAACCAGATAAAGCACACATAACCATACCTGATTAACATGTAAAACTACAGTATGGCCTTCAGGTTAATTTCTTATTTAATCTCTGATTTTCACACATGCTTTTATAATTTGGGCTGGATGAATGTTTGAAACTGGTACCATGCTATTTTTCATGACAAATCCCATAATATAATCAATAATCAATGCATTAAACTGAACACATGTACTACTTCAATAAATGATTGTTTCTAAACACAAGATTGTATTATAGTAACACGACTTCTTTGAAAGTGTCTAACAGCAGCTCTGCAGTAAATATGTTTAAGGCCGAATCTTTTTTTTTTTTACTATTAGAGGTTTGAAGAAAGTGTTCATTAAGCTTTTAGAGTGTCAGCAAGTACAAGCAGCTACAGATGTCTAATTGTGACCTGAGGTGTTGATTAATCCCAAAACACGCAATTATTATCCAAGTTACATCAACATGTTTCAAAAACCAGGCTCTGTGAACTTGATTTGTACCGCAGGGCTTCTGGCTTGTTAATCTTTGTCAGCTTCTTGTATATCTTGAGAAACTCAAACTGGGAAAAGTTAATTTTCAAAATTCTAACAGCACTTTCACCACTTTACTAAGTAATAAACCGTAAATGTAATGAGGCATATTGTCATTTTCTCACAAAACAAACAAACCAAAAAAAGATACTATTTCATCTACTGCTCATGTATTTCTCAGTGCACACAGTGGCATGCAGGAGTTTGAGTACTCCTGGTGAGAGTTTCTGTTCCTGTGATTAGCCAAGTGTGTAGAAGCACAAGCCGAAGGTTCTAGCGAGACCCTCACAGAACCCCAACCTAAACATCATAGAAAATCTGGACAGTCCTCAAAGAGCAGTGCAGGCAAGACGGCCCAAGAAGGTGATAGAACTAGAAAACTTCTGCAGGAAGAATGAGCAAAAATCACCCACATACACCTGAAGGTCTTTACAAAAAGCCTGAACAAGCTGTGACTCTGGCCACAGGGGGTGTTTCTAAGTACTGACCATGCAGAGCATCCAAACTTTTGCTTTGGATCATTATCCCGTTTTATTTTGAAATTGTAAAAGATGGTGAATGTCAGAACAATGTTAATAAACTTGGCACTAAGACTCCACATCTGTTACCCTAATTTTTAAATTAATTTTATTAGCAGGACTTGTTCTGTATGATTCTATGCACGTATCTGTTAGCTGCTGGGAACTTTTCCCCCCTTCTCAGTATCATGCTTAATTCCTAATTTATTGACTGTATCCATGCGTCAAGACAACTCACAAGGACACGGAATCAGTTTTAGTTTATACAAATATTTTATTCTTCCACAAGTCTCTTCTGCCACAGTTTAGATGATGCCAATCTGTGAAGAAAAAGAGGACACAGATTAGACAATGATCGTTACCAGAGTGAATACACCTGTGACTGCACTGCCTGGCATCAGTGGTTCCTTTGAATGCATCACAAACATTCAGATCAAATAAAAGTTTACATCACTTGCACAGGATTGATAACTTCTCAAGCAGAATACAACCACTATATTATGGACGAGCTTTCAGAAAAAAAACCTCTTTACTCTGTTAAATAACTAAAACTCACCTTGTTTGCAACATCTAACGCATCATAATCTGGCGCGAGACGAACGTACGCCTTCTTCTCACCATCAGGCCTGAACATAGGAACAC
The DNA here is from genome assembly GCF_039877785.1 of Chaetodon trifascialis. Taxonomy (NCBI): domain Eukaryota; kingdom Metazoa; phylum Chordata; class Actinopteri; order Chaetodontiformes; family Chaetodontidae; genus Chaetodon; species Chaetodon trifascialis. Next base: position 13,328,599 of record NC_092071.1, on the reverse strand, counting down.
AACAGACACAATGAGTGGAAGGTGCTAAAGAAAATTTATGATGTTCATATTTACAATGGGAGACTTGACATGATCGTAACACCACATGAAATGTATGGAAAGGCATTAAGTTCTGCAATGAAGCAGTTCTACAAATATAGACCTGATTACATGTTACAGTGAGCCAACCTGTCACTGATCACTGTTCTGTCTTCAATCAAGAACGTCCCATTAAAAGTGCACACAAAATAGTGCACTAATCACTCCAGCAATTCATTTCCAAACAGAACAAGATGAAACTGGCACTCAGCGCAGTCTGGGTTAAGGCTTCTACCTGATCAGAGTGTTGACTTTGGCGACGTCGATGTCGTACAGCTTCTTGACTGCGTGTTTGATCTGGTGCTTGTTTGCCTTGACATCCACGATGAACACAAGGGTGTTGTTGTCCTCGATCTTCTTCATGGCGGACTCTGTCGTCAAGGGGAACTTGATGATGGCATAGTGGTCCAACCTATTGAAGAAGACGAAAACTAAGCCAAAGCGCTCACACTTCCCTCAATACATGCACTTGCTTAATGTTCTTCACTAAAAAAACATGTTAAAATGTTTTGTTTAGGTGCATCAGTAGTTTGTAAAGCTGGAATCATGCTCTTTCATACTTTGATCGCTATAACCATCATGTGCACCAGGTTTAAACCTGCAGTTTGCAGCAGCATGCCGTCACTGTAACTCACTTGTTCCTGCGAGGAGCACTCTTGCGAGGATACTTGGGCTGCCTGCGGAGACGAAGGGTTTTGGGGCGACGGAAGGTGGGAGAAGTCCTGATTTTCTTCTTCCTCTGGCTGTGTACGCCCTTGAGCACAGCCTTTTTGGCCTTCAGAGCCTTTGACTTAGCCTCAGTCTTGGCAGGGACAGCTAACAGAGAAAGAGAGACCATTTGTTATACTGTTGATTAGTTCATGCTCCTCCTCCAGTTAATAAAGCTTAATAATAAGCTACAAAACACGGTTTGTAAAAACGTAAGAAAAAGCACCATCAACTCTCCACAAATATTTGACAGTGTAATCCACTAAAACTAGTCCTTACATTGTACTTATAACTGATCAATGCTTGTAATGTTCTTTTTTAAAATGTCATCTGTGACAGCTCCATTTACACTGACAACCAATCACTTCTGTATGAAGCCACAGATGACATCGATGGAGCAATGTAACTGCATCACTGTAGATTTTCCACAACAAAAGACGGCTTGAAAATGAATTCAGCCACTGGCAGCCAATATATATACATACATAAACACACACACAAGGGTGTCCATACATATGGTCACACTCCACTCCATACATATGGTCACACGCCTTGTCATGACCAGGCCAAAACGTATCGCTGCACTCCTGAGACACACATGCACCCGAAGACGTCAAACGTATGACGGATTTGTCGGTATCGGACCAATGTTTTCCACAACCAACTAAAGTTTTCGCAATTCCATTTAACTCTCTCGTAATACAACAGCGACTTCAAGACTTTCACGTGGAAGTTAGCTAATGAAACGTTTCACACACCGCTGAACTGCACCAAGTGCTAGCGCTATCACACAACAGCTTCGCCAAACATTACACCATTACTACTGCTTCTAAGACTTAGCATGAAATAGCCGTGTCCATATTTAACTAACTAGGAAGACATCGGGAAAGAATAATTGCTGTATTTAGATGGCGTTTAGGTTAGCTTCCATCAACGCTACCATGCTAATATTAGCTTAGCATCACGTTCCAGCATACATGCCGGGGACAGTCTGCGTGATCTATGTATTTACACAGTTCACATCGATGCTTTGACGTTGTATATACCACTGTCTGTTTATCTTTACATTTCGGGCACATCTGCCGAACCTCAGAGGCGCTATTTCTGTAAATTGTACGAATTATTCACACAAAATTATTAGATTGACAAACCTTCCTTCTTCACCTTCGGTGCCATGTTGAGAAAGGAAGATAGAACGGGGTTTCCTGCAGTATAATGCATGGGCGAGATCTCACAGCAGACGTATCGCGATAGGTAAGACAGTTGCCAGAACCCACATAGTAATGATGGGTCCTTGATCATGTTTATTGGCCCATGAAGTAAAGTTATATAATATAATTTTTGAATATGATATAATTTTGACTATAACTTATATTTACATATACAAATTACTATCAAACTGTCAGTGTATCAGTCCAATTGTATTTTATTTGGTGATGGTATTTTATTTTCGGACCTTTGTTCCTGTTCCTCAATTTGAAGTAGATAATTAAAGATAATTAAAAAATAGTATTGATGTTTGTTACATACATCATGTGTATAGAGCACACACACGCGTGCCTTTCATGAGTTCCTGTCACGTGTTGGAAATAAATGTGGCATTTTTTATTTCTTTTTTAATAAAAAACGTATGTGGGTGTTAACAATGTTCTCACAAGAGATTTAAATACATGACAAATACTTGAAAGAAATAAAAAAGACAAACAGAAAGAAAAAGATGGAGAGGAGACATAATGTGTCCAATGAGTGCAGAGAGCAGACAGTCATCATTTTCTATGTACGTATGTATTATGTAGAAAGGAAATCTTGCTTATCCAAAACTAAAAATACCATGTTTATTTCATGTGCATATCACAAAAAGTTGTTTCAATTTTATGTGATAATAGAAAGTGATACAAATACATAAAGGGTTTTGGCTACATCGGGACAGTTGAGGAGCTCAACAACAATAACAAAAAAAAAAAGAGAAGCAATTGTGACTAATATTACCTTGTTACTGATAAAGGACATAAAGGTAACTTGGACTCTGTAATAACTCCCACTAAGTGTGGAATTTTAATTACAAACTAATTAATCACACATTGCAAGAAGTGTATTTATTTACAGCATTTACCTCCATGGTATGATCTAAATGTTGTCTTCGGCACTCAGACAATGTCCTGATTATAAAAGAGGTGCTTTTTGAAAATTTGCTTTGTGAAATTTCACACACCTGTGAATACACAATAATAATGCACAATGTCACTGTGATTTATAAGTGTGATTCATTGCAATTTTTCTATTATCGAAAACTTTCTGAGACATTCAGTTTGACAGGAAACAAGAACAAAATAGAGGTCAGAGGTTGTGACTGCGATGCTTTTTTAACTTTCTGAATTCATGAAACAAACACTATCATGAGATTTATGCACGCTGACCAAATGTTCCATATTGTTCACATGCTGACGGCCATCCACACAGCACAGCGGATCCATGTGTCTGATCCAAGTTGAATCATTAGATAGACATTGACAAAGGTGCTGAAAATGGGAAGCAATGACACAAAAGGAACCTGTTCAAAAGAACAGAAACACAGAAATGTCAAAGCAAAGAAATACACTTGACAGATGTAAGAAATCCATGACGAGGACACCTGTCACGAGTTCCTATCACGTGTATATGTTGTGATGTCCTCGACAGTCGTTTTGTTCACGACCCAAATATGTACAGTTTACTGCCAAAGAAACCCAAAAATGTTCAAATTTAAGAAGCTGGAATCAGAGAAGTTTTAGGTTTCTTTTGCTTAAAAATGTACTCATACCAATCAATCCATTATCAAAATAGTTGGCGATTAATAGTTGACAACTAATCAATTAATCGTTGCATTCTTATTCATCAGCTTGTTCCAGCTCTTCATTGAAGCTGCATGTTGATGAGTGAAGTGTGCAAAGATAGCATTTTTTTAGGCCTGCATTATCAATTCATCCAGTTGAATATTCTAGATGTGTTAATACAGATTTACCTCAAATTCAGCCAAATAAAATCCAGTTGTGTCCAGTTGCCGATCTTTCTTTCTTTTTGAGGGCAGCCTTGCTGTTTCTTCTAGTTTTGTTTTTGCTCTGTCTGATTAATGCAGCATGTTGATTTTCTGCTCAAACTTTTAGACTTTAGACCCCAATTATTCAGACACACATTTCAGAAAGTTTCTTCATTACAAATCCAACACCTGTCTTTAAGTCTTAGCTCGAGCAGAAGTTTAGGTGACATCTCTTTTGTGTTTGATCTCAACAGAAAAGGAGGTTGCCGATGGATGCTGGCTCCAAACAGCTCAAGGTCAAGTCCAGGCTGTGACTGAAAGGCTGCAGCGATTCCAGCTCGACTTGGTCCCTCAACCTCCAGCGGCTGCCAAGATGAGGACCGCTGCGGTGAAGCCTCTGGCCCCAACACCTCCCACAGTTCCACCAAAAAGAAGAGGAACTCGAGCCGGGACAGTCCTGCGTCCTGCGCAGCCTGTCAGTGGAGCAGGTAAGCTCATCTAAGCCATCCTGAATAATATTAGTACAAGCTGTGGACTTCAGCTTTCATTCGTGTGTTTCTTATAGTTTTTTAGTGACTATGCTAACAGTGTTTTGAATGAAATGAAGCTGACCAAATATTATTTTGTGGTTTTCCAGGCAAGAGGACAGCGCCTGACTGCATCCAGACTGCAAGTCCTACGGAGGCTGAGCTGCAGCCATTGGCCAGGCCTGTGGAGGGCCTGTCCCTCAGCTTCAAGCTGCTGTCCTCAGACGACTGGTAATTTGACTTTTGCAGTGGCAGTTTAACTTGCAGGGGGGGTAGAGATGTCATTGTTGTTGCTGAAGTGTTGTACAGTGCAGTTCATTGCTTCTTGTCACATAAACATACAGGATGAAAAAAGTCGAGGGCTTGAAAACCATCCGAGCTCTGGCACAGCACCACTCAGAGACCCTGAAGACCGAACTCCGCCAAGTGTGTCTGGTTCTCATTGAGGAGGTATTGTACACACACTCCTCTTTCCATCTCTGTTTCCATCTTTGTGCTTTACTTTCATTTGCCAATGTGTGCCTGTGAATGCGCACGCTGCAGTCTTGACCGACAATGCTCATTCTTTCTATACAGGTGAAAAACCTGCGCTCGGCAGTGGCATGTGAAGCTATGAAGACCGTGGCTGAGCTATATGTTCACCTCGGGAAGGCCATGGACCCGGAGGTAGAAGGAACAGGCCGGGCTCTGCTGCTGAAACTGGCACAAACAACACATGCCTTCATTCATCAGCAGGCCAATCTTGCACTGGATGCCATGGTGCAACACTGCAGCTTTGGCCGGATCGTGAGCGCGCTGTTGAACACGGGACTGAGGTAAGAGAAGAGAGTTCATTTTATCAGCAGAAGCATTAAAGTGAAATGAAGTCACTTAATTTGTTTGCCTCATATTCCTCTGTCTTTGTGCCTCCTCAGCCACCTCTGTGTCACAATAAGAGGGAGCACAGCACAACACCTCCACCTGCTGGCTGACAGCCATGGAGCGGCTCACATCCTGACGGCAGGACGGAGCCTCACTGAGCGCTTCCTGACTGCTGTGGCTAAAATGTGTGTGGATGGTGCACCAGAAGTGAGGTAGGTTATCAAGGTCTAGAAAGTTAGTGAGAAAAGCAGTGTGGGACTTTGCACAGTGTTGTGATTTGTGGCTGTTGGTTGTTTGTTCTCAGCTGAGTGTTTTTAAAATCTGAAATATATTTTTTGAACATTGTCCTAAATTAGAAGTTTGACTCTTCACAGGTGCCACAGACAAATCATTCTCCACCAACTCGCCCTCCACAAAGACTTTCTGAAGCTGTGGACAAACATTGTTCCGAGCAAAGAAAGACACTCTCTGACAAAGATCTTGCAGAAGGCCAAGTGAAGTGGAGGAGAGCTGCAGTGTTGGAGTATATTTGTTATTGTACTTTTTAAAAAAATAAATAAGTTTAGCATTATTTGTTAGATATGTTGCTGTATATGCACACAACATGTCATTTGGGGGTTTTGTTTGTTTTCTTATTTCATGAAAATATCTTGCCAAAGGTAGCTAACCTCCCACCAGTAATCAGACTGCCTCAAAGGTTTCTGGCCTTTAAAAGAGTGATCCATCACAATCTTATAAATAGAATTATATGACTATATTATAATGAATAGCATTAAATAGAAGTTCACTTTCCCTCCATACCTGAATTAGTCACAACAATGTCCCTTTTACAATAAAAGAAAATGGAAATAAATATAAATCTTCTTTGTGCTGGAGATAGAAGTGCAAAATATACTGTCAATGTCACAAATAGCAGGTGAGCAAATGTAACAGAAATAAACACGAATGACAAAAAAATATATATATAACAGTTTGTTTTATTCTCTGATAATACAAAGCACAATTGTGAAAATTAGTAACTCAGACAGCAAGATGTAAAAAAAAAAAAAAAACATCCATCACATCAGTCTGCTCGGACCACTCCCCTCTATTCCTCTTGTGGCTTATTTTTCTTCCCCTTTTTCCTGGTGGAGAGACATGAAAAAAAAAATGTATATAAATTCTCTTTTATCAACATCCTCAACTAGTGACAATGAATGAATGAATCACACGAGATTCTGGACACACTGCTTACTTTAACTTGGCTCCGGAGGACTTCGGCCCCGTCTTCTGAGACGCCTCGGTGTGTTTTTGTGGTCCTCCTTCTTTCTGTCTTTTGTTCCTTTTCTTCAATCCCGCTCCTTTTGTCTTCTTTTCTCCTTCCTGCTTCTCTCCTTTATGTCCTGCATTTGGTGCTTTTCCTTTCTTCTTCATTAAGAAGCGAGGAGTTGTGCAAATGGTGCTTCTTTTGGGAGGTTTCTTCTCAAGCGAACGCCTCACTTTGCTAAACACAAGAAAAATATGGGCGGACTTATTCAGCCTGATCAAAAAGTGAAACTGATCAAGTTAGACAGAAACGAAAGAGCAAAATTATGGAGCTCCATTGTCTTCATACATCTCCTTTACCTCTGGATCTTCTTGAAGCCAACCATGTAGTCAGGTACCGGACAGCCTGCTTGTTTTATGACATTGGCGATACTGTTAAAAAGAGAAATCTATTCAGAGGAAACATTTAGAGGAAAAAAACAAGCACAGAATCTGCACAGACTCAAGCTGCATGTTGGGACAACAATGCAGATATTGTGATTTCAGAAATATGTTTCGGGTTAAGTGAACCAAATGCAGGTGGGCCTTCACACAAACAGACTAATTTGACGATCGGTACACGTTTATTTAGAAAGGAAGTCAGTTCACACTTTCAGTAAACCTCATGTACGCGTTTACCTGCGCAGCAGTGGTTTGTCATTTTCTGTGAAGAAGGTGATGGCCTTCCCCTGATGTCCAGCTCTACCAGTCCGACCTGAGAACAGCAAACAGGATGAAATGAGTGAATGATGAGCAGACAAAGAGGAACAGTTGAGAAATCTGTGAGACTGCACAGGATCATGACATAAAATGAAAAAAAAAGAAGCACATCTTCAGGTTTGCGAAGCTGTGACCAGCAAACTTTTGGTCTTTTTACACTGTAAATGATGAACATTAGTTATTTTTTGTGTACATTGCCTCATCAGTTGACAAATGATCTTACTGTGAAATGACTGATAACACATGAAAACAAACCAATTCGATGGATGTACTCCACAGAGCTGGTGGGGAAGTCGTAGTTCAGCACGAGGTTGACTCCTTTGAAGTCGATTCCTCTGGCGAGCAGAGCCGTGCAGATCAATACCCAAATCTTACCCGAGCGAAAGCTGTTCACTACGTTGTCCCTCTGAAACAGAAAAGCCGCAGAGGAGTAGGATGAGTACAAGGCTGCACTTAAGAAAGGACGCATACTAGCAGTGGATTAAGTGTCTGCATGGACCTGCTGCTGTGTGCGCTCTGCGTGGATCACGTCTACGTTGATGCCTTCATACACCAGCTCATGGAAAAGCTCCCGCGCTCGGTCTATAGACTGCACAAACACCAGCATGGGAGGCAGGAAACCCTGAAAATGACACAAATAAACACAGCCTGTTTTCTTACACTTCCCCTTCAATAGTGACAGTTTAGCTGCAAAGCCACTGTGACTGAGTTCAATTAAAAAAAGAAATAAACAGCCGCCTCTCTGGAGTGTCCTTACCTTTTTGATGATGTCCCTCACGGCCACCAGTTTGCCGTTCTCCGTCCCAACAAACAGCAGCTCCTGCTCCACCGTCTCAACTGCCGTATTTCTGACATGATGATAAATTCATGTGTCTGGTGAGCGAAAGACAACACAAATCCACCAGAGTAAGGACTTCTACACATAGATCATTACCTGTGGCCAATGTTGACAGACACCAGGTTGTCGAGGTTCAGGCGGCACCACTGCTCCACATCTGACGTGCAGGTGGCGCTGAAGAAAGCCCTGCGCACCTTTGAACCAGAGCAGGCCAGAAAGACGGTGGCGAGCTGCTCCCTGAACCCTGTCTTACCGCCTTCAAACAGCTTATCGGACTCATCGACGACCAGCCACTCCACACTGAACACAAAAAAGACAACAATCAGTCTCACACGCCACAGGCAGTGGATTCACACAATGAGCTTTGGTGAGTGAATGTAAACTTCATGAGGCACCTTTAAGAAATTCAGAGGAACAGACTCAGTGTTACCTGCTGAGGTCGAGAGCTGGAGGGTCCTGCTTGAGAAGGAAGATGAGTCTGTTTGGAGTACTGACGAGTATGTCTGCACAGAGAAACGGACGACGCAAACAGTGAGCTAAAGGCAACTCACGCTCACCTCTTCTGTGAAGCCATTTCTCAGTTTCTTACCGTATTTCTTGCTGGACTTTGGTCCATATTTCTTGGCTGCCAGAGAGGCTTTGTCTATGATGTGAACTCTAAATCCTACTCCCTCTGACAGGCGGAGCAGCTCTCTGTAGGTCTAAACACAACAAAACAACACTCTTTCCCTCCTTGATAGCAATAAATATGATGATCATTATGTGAAACTGGACAGAAATTGACATTTTGTGTGTGTGTGTGTGTGTGTGTGTGTGTGTGTGTGTGTGTGTGTGTGTGTGTACCTGGCTGGCCAGCTCTCTAGTCGGGGAGATGATCACAGCTCTGAAGCCCCGGTTGGCCGGCTGCTGCAGGTGAGCGAGCAGCGGGAGGCAGAAAGCCAAAGTCTTCCCTGATCCCGTGGGAGCACATGCCAGCACCTCTCGACCCTGATCGAGAAACCAGACACATGGAAAACCTCACAAAAACGCCGCCTGTGCACCGTCACCAACCACTAAACGCATGCGTCTGCACTCACATGCATCATGAGCGGTATCGCCTGCATCTGCACCGGCGTCGGGGCGTTCAGCCCTGCGTCTCTGAGGTTCTGGAGGACACGTGGGTTAAGATGATACTCCGACTGCAGCTCCTCAAATGTGCACACGGGGTCGGGCACATCGCAGCCATGCACATTTATACGGTGTTGAGAGCGAATACGATTCACCTAAGATCAAATAAAATCAGCAGTGCCTTTACTGAACATTACAGCAGCAAATATGATTTTTACATTTATGATAATCACATAAAATCCTTTATCGATTTGTTTTTTTGTGCTGTGATTTGCATCTCTGTGACTACCTTTTCCTGATGAAGATGCTTCAGCCTCTTCAGTGAGGATTTCTCTTTCCTATCACTCGGCAGGTTTTGGATCTTTCTGTCCAGTGAGGAGGTCCAGGTGATGCCATTTCCCTCCGTGTCTTTCAGCGGTGCGCTGCCAGCTTCAGTCAGACAGCAAACAGGAGTGAGTGATAGACAAATATCTGGAAACTTCAAAACATCTGGAGATGACTAAAGTCTGCCATTAGTTAACCATCAGTTGTTAAAGCAGCAAACAGCAGCATCCTTTACCTTCCACCTCCACCTTGTTGCTTTTAGTCTTTTTCTTTTTTGTCCTCAAGTCTGTCTCCACATCCCTTTGCTTCCTTTTTCCTCCCGCACCAGAATTTCCACTTTCACTTCCCACCCCATATTCCTCTTCATCATCGTCCTCTTCGCCCAGCACTTGGGAGCTGCTCTGGGCTCCATTGGTTGATCCTGTGCCAAAGAAATCGATCGCAGAGAGAGGATCTGAGGACCCGTCCACTCTCTGAGACCTGACAACCTGCAAAATGAGACAGAAATATTGTCATTATCTGTTTGAGATATACTTGCCTGACATATTGTCCCAACACCAATCTAATGAAGTAAGACACTGCGGCACACAACCTCCCTGAAAGGTTAAAAAAAAAATCCGAGAACAAATATTGCAGTTCACTTCTCGCTAGCACCAGTCGTGGTTAGCCAAAATATATTAAACCATGGGTCGTGCTGCCGATAACAAACTCCATTTTCATCCAGTCTATCATCAGCTACATGTTTTAAGATTACCTTAAACCGAGCGGCGTCTTGACCAAACCTCTTCAGGTCAAATTTAGCTCCTGTTCCGAGTTTCCGAAACAACTCGAATGCGTCCATTCCTACAGCAGCGTGGTTTGTCAGGATCCAGACATCAGTAATCAACATCCGGATCATCCACCAGCAGCTCTTCCCCTCCGCTCTGACCACCACTGCCCCCTGCTGGCTGCCTTCAACACCATGAGTGTGACGTGCTTGTGGCTTGTGCAACCGTTGCATTATTATCGGAAAGCCACATGATTGACATGGTACCTCTGACTTGTTACTTTGACATTTGACATTAAAAATCCAAGTTCAACTACAGGAAAACAGCATGTTGTAAGACAGAGCAGATAAAAGACTTCTCTGATACCAACACCCGCTGTATGTGCACTGTTTGTTGTGTTCAGTAACTGAAACCAGCCTGTAGTGAATCACAGTATTTATTGTTTTGAACATTTAATGTCAGTCCAGTCAGCGTCATCACTGTTGTGTTCACACAGACAATGTAGTGTACTTCTTAATCTGAATTATGGTTTAGTAACATTATTGGAATAAATATGAGAGGACTGAAAATAGGTTTCAAATATACAGCGGCTTCAGAGAGTATTCAGACATTTTCCACTTTGTGCTGTATTTAATTTAATGGATAAAATGAGTTTTGCCCATCCATCTATGCTCAATAACCCTCTGATGTTTGAAGGAGCTCGGGAGGATCTGCCAAGAAGAATGGAACAACCTTCCCAAATCCTGGTGTGCAAAGCTTGCAGAAACATACTCAAGATGACCTGAAGATTTTATTGCTGACCAAGTGGCTCCTACAAAGTATTGAATTAAAGGTCTGAATCATTATGGAAATGAGAGATTTCAGTTCCTGATTTCCAGTAAATTAGTAAAAACTTCCCAAAAAAAGATGTCTTCACTTTGTGGTTATGGGTTATTGAGTGTAGATTGATGGGCATAAATAGCAATTTCATCCACTTAAAATTAAATCTATAACACAATACTGTGCAGAAAGAGGTCTGAATACTTCCTGAAGCCACTGTATATAAAGGACAAATGTATTTAAAGGACAAATAAAACAAACTGATGTTCAATGTAAAACAATAATTAACTCAACATATAGAGCTACAGCTCAACTGCTTCATGTTGAAAAAAAAAAAACACTATATATACACAGTGCTCCATTGCTTCAGTTTGTTTAATAACTGCTAAGTCCTTTTGGTCGCTCCAAGCACCCGTACTGTAACAGCAATAGCAACAGACGTGCATCAGTTCAAAGTGGAGCGTCAGAGCGACACAGTTTTGCAAATGGCGGCGCACTTGAAACCAGTTATCCCTGCTAGCTCGGCTCCTTTCATGCTGGCTAGTAACTTATTTGAAGAGTTGGGTCTCTGAGATTGACAGTACAGTGTTAAAAACATCCACTGACTTATCAGAGTGAACTTGAATGCATCCGTTTTGGACAAATCTGTGTCATGACACAGAACAGGCAGGGCTGTGTATGAACGCCAGATTTCTTTTCAGTGCACGCACTGAACAGACAGCTACAGACCATGAGGAGAAGTGTACAGGACAAGAATCGCTGGCTGCACCTTTAATCCACAAAAGAGCGCAAGTAGATACAACTCTGCTTCCCAAAAAGTTGGGACGCTGTGTAAAACATAAATAAACAAATGCTATCATTTGCTGATCCTTTTCGACATATATTCAACTGAAAAACTTTTTTTTTTTTTGAATCGGGGCTGTAGACAAAAGCACATAAAGGCACTGAGCTTCATAATGTCTTGAAATGTTAAGTAAGAAAAAAAAAGCCAGACAGTCTCGGTGCCTTATTACACAGTTCTGGCCTTCAGTCACCAGTCGGTTTGTGGTTGGACGTTTGTCCTCTGACCTGAGAGACCAGTCTACTCTTTACTGCTCTTCACAGGTCTTTAGCAAATCCTCCAGGAAAAGAACCACCACCTCCTTCGCTCTCTCCTCCTCTCCCCGTCCCTCCCCTTCAGCCTTCAGCCCCTTCAGTCTGATCAGGGTCTGCTGCAGACCTCCAACTCTCTGCTGAGGGGTGACACTGTCCCCCACTGCGTCTTTCTCTCTCTGTTCCCCGTCTCCTCCTCCTTCCTCCGCTCTGAGATATTTGATCAAATGCTCTTTGATGGCGCTCCCCTCCTCCCCGGCCAGCGACGCCCTGAGGGCGGGCATGTCCTGCAACTGGCTGACGCTGAGCAGGTGTAGCAGAGCTTGTGAGAGCGTGTGTCGCAGGCTGGCGCTGTAGCGGTACTCTAAAAAGTCATTTGTGTCTTCGCTGTTCTCCAGCGCTGTGGCCAGGGACCGCCACACGCAGCTGAACCGCTCCGCGTCCCCGTAGCAGCTGCGGTGGCTGGGAACTGCCAGCGCTGCAGCAGACTTGATCCGCACCTTGAAGTTCTTACAGGAAGTGACAACATGGCAGAGGGAGGAGAATGCGTCCTGAGACCACAGGGCTGATTCTGAGAGGAAGGAAGAAAAAGATAAGTTTGACACGAGAACTGCAGAACTTTAATTCCATCGAGTGCTCTGAGAGGAGGCACGTACCGAGGGGCAGGGCGGGGTTCCTGAAAGCGTTTCCCAACGCGTAGCAGGCATTCCATCGAACCTTCATCGTGGCTTCTGATTGGACAGTTTTAACCAAAGCACGGATTGCGTCTTCCAGAGGGCGCTGGAAGGCAGAGCGGGTCAGCTGACTCTGACGGAGGAAATGAAGCAGATTTCCGAGTGCTCGCATCGCGTTAGACTTCACCTGGAGAGGGTGGGGGGCAGGAAGTTCAGAGAGGTGAGAGCCAATCAAAAGGAGAAGATCCTCTTAAACGTGTGACATTTTGAAAATGCTTCATAGCAGAACCATAAGATCTGAATGTTTGAGTCTTGATCTTAGGAGTCAAAGCATGACTGATCTCACTCTGTCTTTGTCGCCCGATGCTTTGGTGGCTGCCTGCAGCATCCTGAGGAGCAGCATGTCCGACAACTCTTCTTGGAAGTCCACACCTACACTCTCCCTGATGAAGAGACAGGAGATAAACAGAAATCAAATAAAATCTGTGATAACAGACGATGTACCCTGAATACTAGATTACATTATACAAATCAGTTAGTGAAAAAAGATTTCCTTTGTCTTAAAACCTTTCCTTGAAAGTTTGCCCTTTAGGCTTTTATTTTGTGAGATAAACAATGAAAATATCGGAAGCATGTTCACATTTTCTTACATATTAAAAATAAGTGTGTCGGTGAGGTTTCCCAGGGACCAGGCAGCCTTGGCACGGACATTTGGATATCGATCATCCAAGGCGGCGAGGGTGGTGTTCGCTGTGTCTGCCACAAACATCACATCCTGAACAGAGGGAGAGAATCAAAACCACGACCTAAAGAGGATCAGAGATCCACGTGGGTCAGAAACATGGAGCTCAGAGGTCCCTACCTCTCTCAGACAGGGGAACAGTATGTAGACTCCCAAAGCCCTGACGGCTGCGATCTTCACCAGATAGTTTTCACTGTAGGTCAGCCCCAGCAGCACGGTGATGCACATCAGCTGGGTCTTTTCCTGAGAAACAACATCACACGTCACACGTACAGCCCCATGAAGGTTTGCATTAGTCGAGCAGAAACAGGCCAATGGGAGGGGAACTCACAGGCAGCTGAGCGAAGGCCTGCGGCAGGATGGAGGACAGCGTGTCGCAGGCGCTCGTCTGCAGCGTGGGATGTTGCTCGTTCTGCAGCGCTCCATTCAGAGGACCGCTCAAGACTTCTGACCAAAACAGCACCACCTATAATGCGCACGTTCATATTTCAACGTTAATTGGACTTTAGAACTTTGTAATGTCACAGTTGAAATATTTACTGGCGTTTTCAAGAATTTGCCACATGGGCAGTTTAAGAAATGAGAAGAAAAACAACTAGTGTCTCTCTACTGGCACTGAGACAAAACATCTAAAGCAATAAAAGGAAACCAACAGCAACAGGAGATTAAAAAAAATCTCTTCACCACTTGAGCCTGGTCTGCCCTGAGTTCTGTATACACATTATAAAGACAGTTTGTACTTACTTGGCTCATGGGGACCCTCGAGCTCTCTGGCACATTGCTCTCTGCTCTGTACTGCTGGATTATCCCTTTCCCCAACTCCTCTAATAACTGAATAAAAGATGACACAGATGTCAGTGCACAGATCATGACCTTGTTATTGCTGCTTACGTCATTTCTAAACATTTCTAATGTGTCATCACATCGTGTGGTACAGATTCAAAATGCACACTGACACCATCTGTATCGCTGAAGCTTGAACTCTGGAAGCGGAGACGTCACTTACAGATTGATTAAGAGGGACTAGGAGCTGTTACCTTCGCTCCATGCAGTTGTATGGAGGGGTCTGTCTCCCCAAGGCAGCGAGCGCTCACCTGCCCAACCTCACACAGGGATGACTGGGCGAGAGAGAAGTACCCCCGGACGAGGTGGGACATGACCTGAAACACACAGGACACGCTCAAAAAAAAAAAAACCCTTCAGAAATGTCTCTTTTGTCTTTCATCTTTATCAACCATCCTCTCTCACCTGGAGAGCTTCCAGTCGGACAGGGGAGGGCTCTAAAGCTGTGCCTCCTCCCATCCCTGCCCCCTCGCTGTCTGATTGGTCCTCTCTGGGCTGAGTCACCAGCGACACACAAAGCTGCAGCAGCCACAGCGAGGAACGGTCCTCCTCCGCCGGTGTGCGGGGAACGCGGGGGGAATGTGTGCAGGAGCTCCGCTGGGAGGGTGAGGACACTCCGTCTCTTTGTCTCCAGCTGAGAGCCGAGTCCTGTGGCGTGAACGAGCCAGCGCTGCTGCTGCCCTCTGGCTGTCGGAGGAGGAGCTGCACCTCAGGGAGAGGAGCCTGAGTCGTCACCAGAGCCCCATAAAGTGTCAGGACTGACACGCGAACGTTCGCATCTAAAGACAGAGAGCAGTTGTATTGAAAGAAGCATGTTTTAGTCATCTGTTCTCTTAAATCCTTGCGCAGTGCACCAAAAGAATACAGACCTCTGTGGCGCACATAAAGACGCATCTGCTTCCAGAGCGGGCTGAGCAGACCAGGTCTGAGGCGGTGGTAGGGAGCATTCGCCACTAGGTAGGCCAGACACTAACAGAGAGGAATTGGAGTTGTATTTTAGTAATTATTAGATGAATGCCATGAAATTTGACCCAGTCAAAACTGTGTTGTTAAAGTGAACATTCTTGTACCTTTATGACCTGTGTGAGTGTCTGAGGAGAGGTCTCAGCCAGCAGAGCCAGACTGAGAGCGCGATGCAGCTCTCTGATCGCAGTGGCCAGCGAGAAGGAGAGGGGGGTGTAAGATGTCCGAGGAGACGCCGTATCTTCAGCCACGGCCAGGAACTGACGGGAGCCGTCCAGCATGGCCGACAGCACCTGAAGCGCGCATGCACGCACCTGGAGGGCGAGAAACGAGACCAACGCTACAGCCATACATGTTGAGGAGAACTGTAACAGAAGAGAGGGTATGTGGTACCTTTGGTGAGGGGTCCTTCAGTATAATTGTGAGGAGAGTGAGAGGCGGCAGTCCCCCAGTCGGAGAGTCAGGGATGAAGGAAGACCAGTACCCGTACAGGGTCCTCTTCTCCAAACCTTTCACCAGCGCCAGCAGACAGTGCAGTGCTCCCTGACGCACACGGCCGTGGTAAAGCCTGACAGAGAAAAGGTTGGGAGTAAATGTAACGCATGAGTGCTTTTTCAGGACACCTTAAGCTTGTGTACACAGGAAAAAAAACTTCAACACGCATGCTTGTTCCAGTATAACAAGATTTTTCTGAACCTTAATTTGCTCTGTGCGTTGCCTTCTGGGTCGGAAAACTCTGAGTCAGAACTGCTTTTTCTCCAGGAGGGGTAGAGAGACAGGACAGAGGGTTCAGACTCTCCCTCATCTCCGCTGCCCTCTCTTCCTCCTCCCTTCTGAGGTGCAGGCGCTGCTTCTCTATCGTCTTCCTCCCCGTCATCTGCTCTGCTCTCCTCGCTGCTCGTCTTCTTCCCCTTCCCTCTGGATTTCCTCTTTTTATTCTGAGGAGACAGAGGGTACAATTGTTCAACTGAAAAGTTGTGCTCCATCTCTGATTTTAAAGTGGTACCACTGATAATGAGGACTCGTCTTACCCCTGAGGTTTTGCCTGGCACAGCAGAATCCTTTGGTGGTTGAGAGGGTTTTGATGGTTCAGCGGGTTTTGGTGCAGAGAGACCCTCGTACTGAGGAAGAGGCGCTGGGTAAAGCACAGTCGGCCACTCGACACTCACGCCTGGAGTTCCCTGAAACATGAGCCTCTGCAGAAAAAACATACAACAGAAACTTTCATGAGACGTTTCTGCAAGGACCAAAAATGATGAAGCAACAGAAAATTCCGCAAATATACAAATTCTGCACCTTAAGTGAGGCCAGAATAGACCCGAGCTCCTCCCCTCCACCAAATTTCCACTTCCCACCTGAGAGACAACACTGAAGCCCCTTCAGTGCTGCCTGGATCACCTGCACAGAGGACACAAGGGCAAACATGGGTCAACGCTGATGAAATGTAGTTTTTCCCCCATTTAAATCTTCATTACAACACACTGATTATTCGCACCATGCAGTAGAAGAGCTCATCTGTGTTGGGAGGTTTGGGTGACTGCAGTGTTTTCAGGAAGACGCTGAAAGATACACTTCTGTATTGATCATCCAAAGGTGGCTGACCGGGAATCCTGCAGGAAAACAAGTCGTGCAACCACAGAAACCATTACAACCAAAGCTGTATATCTACACGTCCAGTCGTTACAACATTATCATTGATTTGGAGCTGACAAACATCCACTGAAAACCAAGATATGGCGGTTTTGAACATACACTTCTCCTATTTAACCTACCTGAGACAGATGTTGGCCATACAGGTAAGAGCAACACGGCGTAACTCCATATTTGACTGAGATGGAGAACTATACAGCAGCAGGACTCCGTCTTCACCCAGCAAGTCACTGAGGAGCTGAGAATAAGAAAATCTCAATGTAAATATTCAATTGTTTTCATATACCACAATACACATTCAAAAAGCTTGTGTAAATATCTACCTGGTGGCACTGAGGCCCGTTGCCATACACTATTGTGGAGAGAGCCAGGAGGACATCTGAGTGTGTCCATGTACTGCATTCTTTCAGCGCATTCATGGTGTATTTCACCAAAACATCCAATGTGTGCTCATCCATTATTACCTGAAACAACAGGGAGAACAGACAGTAAGATGTCAGTACAGGGGTGAATGTGTTTTATGATAAGCTTGACCGTTATTAACAGCTCGTGGTTACCTTCAGCTGATTGAGTAGGTGGTGGACTAGCTGGCAGAGCTTGATGACTAAATGTTCTTGATTCAGTGGCACGAGAGAGCTGGCATGTTTCAGCAGACTGCACACGTCCTGAAATGGAAAATAAGAAGCTCAGCAACCACGAAAGTCTGTCACGGCAGCAAAACAAAACAATGCCAGATATCACGTGTCAGCTGACGTAGCGAGGACACAACAGGAACCTTCTGATGTCAACCCTCAGCCCTACAAGACACTGATAACAGGAGGCCCAGGTGATAATACTAATGATAATAATAACGACAATAACAGCTGGGTCGAGTCAGCTTCGAATCAGCAGCCCTACTTAGAATACGGGTTTATCACTTCAGGTGATTTTCACACACCAAGCTCGCTCTGCGTAATATGTGGCGTGGCACAAATACAGAAATACAGAAGTCACACCAAGATCACAACGACTGTTTGTTACCTCTGGCCGGATGCTGATGTTGGGCTCGAAGGTTTTATTGTAGTTTTCGGACAGGAGCTGGTCAAACAGCAGGTTGAGCTCCTCTCTGAGCTGACCCGAGTCTGCTCGCAGGGCTCTGAGTCGTGCAGCGCAGCGGGAAAACTGTTTCTCGGCGTCCGACGGTGAGCCGAGCCGCCAGCTGTCCATCCCGAGCGGCGTGAACGGGGCGGCCTCCGCGGACAGAGCCACCGGGCGTGAAACAGGGACATCACGACAGCTCACAAGGGCTGGTGCCGACAAGCCGGTCTGAGCCGCCATATTTCTAATACCGGAAGTATTTTTACTTGCTTGGTGGTTGTCGCGCTTCATTTCAAGCTCGACACTCAAATGTCGGGCTCATTACTGCCCCCTACAGGCTAAACCAGAGACTCAAACACCCATACACACAGATGAACAAATTACCACAAATTACAAAAGACACAGATGATCCTCTCATTTTCAGGTTGTTGTTGTTGTTG
Organism: Chaetodon trifascialis; assembly: GCF_039877785.1. Classification (NCBI taxonomy): domain Eukaryota; kingdom Metazoa; phylum Chordata; class Actinopteri; order Chaetodontiformes; family Chaetodontidae; genus Chaetodon; species Chaetodon trifascialis. Next base: position 13,310,069 of record NC_092071.1, on the reverse strand, counting down.
TTGTTGTTGTTGTTGTTGTTGTTGTTGTTGTTGTTAGTGTGTGTGTGTGTGTGTGTGTGTGTGTGTGTGTGTGTGTGTGTGTGTGTGTGTGTGTGTGTGTGTGTGTGTGTTCGTCCCGGGTCGGATCCCGGCCCGTATTCGTCGTTATTATTATTATTAGTGTGTGCGTGTCTGGGTCGGATCCGAGTCTGGTCCCGGGTCGAATCCAGTTAAGTCCCGGGAATTTATCCCGGAACTTATCCGGGACCGACCCGGGAATTTCCTGGTATTTACCCGGGACCGACTCGGAAATTTCCCGGGACATTGCCGGGACCGACCCGGAACTTACCCGGGACCGACCCGGGTCGGACCCGTGTAGGTACCAGGTTGGATCCCGGGTCGGATGCTGAAAAACTGATTCATGCCTTTAATTCAAGCTGACTTGACCCAGCTGTTATCGTCATTATTATTATTATCATCATCAGTTTGTGTCCCGGGTCTGATCCCGGGTCGGATCCCGTCCCGCGGTTGTTGTTGTTATTATTATTATAGTTTTAAAAACATTTGACAGGGGTGATGATGACGATATGGGTATAATGTATTGATAAGGTGTGCTTAAATACAGTGTCTCACCCCTGAAGTGCGCAAAGTGCACATATATGTAGGGGCAGGGACTGACTGACATCTGGCACTTTTTTCTTTTCTTTTCTTTTCTTTTCTTTTCTTTTCTTTTCTTTTCTTTTCTTTTCTTTCTTTTTTTAAATATTGGTCTGACCGGCCCATACAAACAGTTGATCAGCGGCCCGATTGACACTCGGCTGGCCCGATCACGTCGTTAAACACCCTTTCGCTTTGGCCCTGCGGCGTAATGCATTCGGCGAAAAAAAAAGTCAGCTCAAGAGTTTGTTTGTAAACACCGACAGGCCCTCGACACACGCAGTTCTGCGGCCGATAGGTTATTTTCTTCTCTGACACGAGACAGGGCTCATCTCGCCCAATCATATCAAGAAACACTTCCCTTCTTTCACGTCGGTAACGTAATGTGTTAGGATCTGCGAGAATGGAGAGAAAACGAAAAGGAGGTGCAGAGAAACTGCGAGAGAAAAAGAAGCTGACTCTTGAAGCCAACGCTGCCAAATGCGCAAAAAATTCTGCTATGTTTGCCACGGCAGGGCCTTCATCAGCTCCCGTGGCCGATGATAGTGGTGGTGACGACATTGAACAGGGACATGCAGTGAAACCTGCGGTAAGCTGGACTGCTTTCAGAACACTTGTCATGAGGAAAGCAGCCCAAGCCCTTGGTAAATCTAATAATGATAAAACGTCAACAACATATTTTTGGCTAATGTTTTATGGCCAGGTTAGTTTGTATTCTAGTTAGTTTATAATACCTGTATATGCACGTTTTTTAAGACATTGTGTATGTTTATTGTATGTACATACAATATACACAGTTTATGTAATTCAAAAGACACAGATGATCCTCTGGTTGTCTTTCTATCTGTCACACACATACAGGATGATGTCCTCTTTTTTAAGGATTTGCCCAAGTTCACAGGCCTTCTTCATTCAGCACTGCTTTGTTTGGAAAACAGTGATAATCTGATCAATCAACCATGTCTATTATTTCTCTTTCTCTCTCCCTCATTCATGTGTCATCAGCCCTCTTAAGTTTTCAGTTTCTAAGCTGCTATTTTTATCTTGAAGATTGACCAATAATTAAATCTCTCTCTCTCTCTTTATCTCTCAGACATACACAGAGTTCAAAGTTCATTCAGGAGTTCAGCTACATTCATCCTTTTCTACTGGGTAAGTTCACAATTTATTGAGTACTACTCTTGGAAGAGTTAGCATCTGATCCATCATTTCTCATCTCTATTCGCTCTCTTTTCTTCCTCCCTGAAACACATAGGTACACCCAATAGGATGACTTCTGCTTAAAGATCCATTACTGTGATGGAGTGGTGGAGTGTACTTTTTTGTAGTGTTAATAAATTAGACTTTTTGGAAGTATTTAATGTGTCCACTCTCAATGATTCCCATTAACTCATTGCATGGCTTGAGGTACATGGTTTTTAAGAGTTGCACAGTTGGTATACACATTCAAGAGACCAAAAAGACCGAAACGGTGTGCGTTATCAAATGTGGTGGGCCGGTCTGGTCCAATATGCCAGGGCAGATTTCTTGTCCCAGTCCGCCCCTGTTCATATCTGAAACGATTTTAAAGCAAACTTTGAAAAATAAACCTCTTTTAATGAAAATTCTTCAAAAGGTTTTCCTCAAACTATGAACCATGTGAACACATCATCACCATTAGAGACATGAATCCCTTGAATCGAAGTTTGAGAAATGTGACCAAAAATGTTGAAAAGCAAAGTGTCAGTGGCTGAATATAAAACTATTAAGTATTTCTTTTATAGAAAGAGAGACAGGAGGACAGCTGAAGTGACACAATACTTACAGTTTGCAGGCCTGAATCCTGAAATGCAGATGAGAGATTTAAGTATGAAAAAAATGCAGGTTAGACAATGAAAACTCCTGTGATTTCAATAGAAATACCCCGTTAATTTCACTGATTTCAGCTTTTATTTTGAAAAATACGACAGTAACTCTTGGCTGCCACTGAACACCAGCCAGTTAACATTGTTATTTTAATTATTTTTTTCAAAATATAAAAATGGCTTCATGATCAGTAGAAACGTCTTTACCACTGTAGTTCCTTTTCCAGATGAGCAGTCTTGTGATGAAGAGAGCCAGGAGGAGCAGTCCTACGACTGATACTTTGTCAGTCAAGTATAGGATAATATGCACAACCTATGTAAAACCAGCATCCCAGTCTTACCCCAGTTGGTCCTGATCACTGCTTTGTCCAGCCTGGTGACAATGTCGTCCTTGACACCAGAGAGGTGAAACACACAGTTGTACCTCCCCCAGTATTCAGGTGTGACTGATGAAAGGTTCAGGTCAGCAGTCATCTGAAAGGTCCCATCATGGTTGGGGAGGATCTCTCCACAGTCCACGTCCTCATGAAGCTCCTGTCCATCTTTCCTCCAGAACATCACAGCTCTGTCAGGGTAGAAACCTGTAGCGTGGTAGCTGACTGGAGAGGAGGGAGTGTTCTGGAGGAGAGACACAGAGGGGCGCTCTGCACAGACAGAGGAAGAAATCAGAGAAAGACATGTGCATGCCTGCAACCTCACTAGGTCATGGTCTTCTACCTGCTCTCTGCAGGAAGCTCTTCAAATATTTCACATATTTTTTCAGCCTGTCAGGGCTGTGTTGAATATCTTATTCACTTCAATGTAAATTATGTCTCTGTCCCACATGTGTTTGGTGATGAGAGCCTGTGGTTTGGCAGCAACCCACGTCAACGTCTTTGGGTCCAGAGCTAAGAAGTCTTCTCCATCATAACCAAACTGATTAAAGCCATTAACCTCCCCAGTCTTGTCATCCCACTCACAGCCATGCATCCTCTGGATAATGTGAACACCTGAGAGACAGAGCCAGAGCCAGAGACAGAGACAGAGACAGAGACAGAGCACAGTCGGTTATGGATCAGCAACCTGATATTCCAAGTTCCAAGTGGGCATTTTAACATCCAGCTTCATGGTTCCCAGTGTTCCCAGTTAGCATGATACATACTCAAGTCAGCCAATCAAATTGTTGGTTAATTTGCAAGTGTTTTGTTAATCAATGAACAAAAATCTAAAAGTACCAAACTGTACTTTATTTTTTTAGTTTTGGTTTCTTCAGTCTCGTGTGAAAGGAAACTGAATTTTGCTTTTTGACTGTTCGAATAAAACAAGCACATCAGCTTGGTCTTTATCAACCTGAATATTTAATTTTTTTTACTCTTTTCTCTCTACATTTTACAGATTAAATGCTTAGAAATTCCTCGAGAAACGAATCATCAGATGAACCAAAAATACAAACAATCATAATTGCAGGCAATGAGTGTGCTCATAAACACTCGGGTCTTGTCTTAATAGTGGAAGCTGTAACTTTTGACTGCTTGACAGGAAACCAGCATTCCTACAGTAGCATACCTCCAGTTTGGTTCAGCTGTTGCTTCAAAATGTCAATGTTGACTCTGTAGATGTATTGGTAGCGTACACACTCCTGCGCATACCTTTCCAAGAGTTGAGGGTCATCTTCTACAGCTTTTCTTGCCCAGTCCCGTTTGGGCTCTGGCCTCTTCCTGCTGCTGTCACACTAACCTCCCTGAATGCCATCAACCATAGAAAAAGCCACAAACTCTGGGAAGTCTGGGAGTCCAGAGGATGCAGTGAGGAAATACTTCAGGTGGTGCTTCACTGCAGGACAAACAGCTTTTTGAATTACAATTTCTTAAACCTGCATTCATTAGTATGTTGTACAAGTTCAAATGACTCCATGTAATGTAACGTTAAAAGGGCTGCAGACGTGATGTTGAAGACATTAAGAATTATTCCCCATCTCTGCATATTTACAAAGCTTTTAAGCCTCTCAGTCCCCCTGCCTTATGGTCAAAAAATCAAATTAAGCCTGCTTTACTTTGTTGTTCAAACTTGTTCAAATTTTGATTGAATCCCTGTTGGCGTTGTTAATTCTAATGCTCGTTATTCAAAAAAAAAAAAAAAAAAAAAAGCACTTTCCTCTTTGTTGTCTGATTAGGAAAACTTCACTGTGTCTTGCGAAAGAAATACAGGAAAAGATTTTTATCAAATAGTTAGATTAAATTAAAAACAATCAAAAGTATCAAAAATTGATCTGTACTGTTATCAGAAGAGCATCATCAGTGCATGATGTCATGCAAAAAGCTGAACTTGTCTGAATGAAACAAACCAAAACATCTTTGTAATAAGGGGCCTACATTTGGTGTCACTAACATCTCATAATTATGGTGGCTGACAGTGATGGAAGAAGTAATTATATCTTTTAATACAGTAAAACTAGCAAAACCATAATGTAAGAATACACCATTACAAATAAAAGTCCAGCACTGAACACTTTCCTGGGTCAAAAAGTATGAGACTTAAATTAGGACCTGAAAATAAGTTTACTTTTCATAAGAATGCTTTACTACAACAAAGTATCTGTAATTTCATACACTTTTTAAAAGTACACTTAAGTACAAATTTTCAATATGCTAACAATAAAGTACGCTTTTTATAAGTACTTTGAAATACCATTTTAAGTATTGAGGAATTAGGATGTTTTATGTATTAAAAGTAAAACTTAATGATGTGTAATTAAAAGAACACTTTTTAAAGTATATGTCAAACATACAGTGCAAAAAGTAACTGAAATTATATTTCTAATACACTAAAGTATATGACTTTGTGGTCTGGGTTACTTCAGTGAAAGTACAAAAGTATGAGCAGGAAAATGTACATAAAGTGTCAAAAGTAAACATACTCAGTATGCTTTGCGGAGTAAAAAGTTTGCCTCTGAAATGTTGTAGAGTAGAAGTTTAAAGCAATATAACATGGAAATACACCACTAAAGCACAGGTACCTCAAAATTGTACTTGTGTGGAGTATTTGATTAAATATATTAGTGCTTATATTCCACCACTGGTGACTGAGGCAGCTCAACAGATCAAGAAAAGATGATCAGCCTTCATGGATCATGAATGAAGTCAGTTCTCCAGGTGTTAAGTTCATCTTACAGGTGCCAAGAAAACACTTCAGGTGTGAACTTACCTGCGCCTGCAACATGACAGAGGAGCAGCAACAAAGTCAAGCCCTTCATTTTGTTTCTCAGGATGAGATTTGAAGATGATTGAAAGTTTTGCCTCACAGCCCAATAATAAACCTGATAATCTTGTTAGTTGGTGTTACTGTTAAAAGAGCTGCAAGTGAGCTGAAAATGAAAGTAAAGTCAGAGCTTCAGTATCTGACTCCTTCAAAGACATGTGCTACAGAGACGACAGCAGAGAGGAAACATTTACTGAGTGAAAAAAATCATTGATTAGAGAGCAGAGGTGCTGAATGATCACATTAAACAAGGAATAGAAAAAAGGTTTTCTTTAAAACTGAAAAGAAACTGTGTTAATGTCTGATTTATTCAAATCTGATCTGCCATCAGCTGATTAAACTCAAAGTACACTGCACGTCTGTTCCATTGGCTGACAAGGACTTTATACTGGACCAAGATCCAGTTTCAGACTGAAAACAGGCACATGAGAGATGACAGTATTTAAAGAGAAATCGGACCTTGTGTCAGGACATAAAGAAAACACTCAGTAATGTCACAAATTTGTGCTGTGAGTCTAAAGGCAGGTAACCTCCAGCAGTGCATCCTTGCCAAGATTAGGTGGAACACTGAAAGAACAAATTTTGTTGGTGAACACTGTTTTCTCCTCAGTCATATTCTGCACTGCACCGTTAGTTCAACACTAGTTGTGGATACTGTGCTACTATAAGTTTGATTCGATTGCTTTTGTATGGTTTTTATTTAATTTACTCTTGTTAATTTCATACGATATGATTATTTGTTTTTAAGTGCTTATTTCTGTCTTTGTGCAGCTGGAACACCCAGACTTCCCCTCTGAGGGTTCAATAAAGGATTATTTTATTTCATATCCCCTTTAACTTTCCGTTTATGTCAGCGTTGCGTTTCTTTCTAGCAAAATTGCAGCATTACAGTGTATATTTTTGCCAATGTTTATTTTGTATGTAATATACATAATCTTCCACTGTGGATTTCATTTTGCATCTTTTTATTGTCCATTTTGTTGTACTTGTTCTGTTTTTCCCTCCCTGCAGGTGAATTTCACCATTGTGTCATAACTCCAAAACATCTGATAAAAGACTTAGATCCTGTTCCTCTGGTATAGTTCACAGTCACCTTGGAAACTTTAACCCCCCCCCCCCCCCACAATTTCAGCTGTGTAGGAGTTTCTGCTCCTCGCCTTTGTACTACAGTATATTTTTAATTCATGTACTGTCAAATTATACTGCTGTATTAGTACTATACCTCCCTCTGCTGGATGTTCCCAGACCATGTTTCCCCTCATGCTGGTCACAATTAACTTCAAAAGCCTTCCACTAGTGTTAAATATTTAAGCCTCAAATTTCTCAGCTGTTATATTACACTAGTAGAAAATTTAACGTGTGTGCATCCTTAAAGAAACAATATGTGTATCAGGTCTCATAATATTATCATGAGAATAGACGGGAGCCGATATACTGCATAGCCTAACGACATACAGCGAAGCAGCCACACATACACAGTACGCACATTTTGAACCAGTTTACTGTCTGAAAAGTTGTTTTGTGCTGAGCATGTTGAAAATATCACAATACCAAACTACACACTAAATTACATCACAGAGATTATACAACAGTAACACTGGAAATATTCACAACTGAAGTGCAAACAGGACTGTTCAAGCATGTACAAAAACCTTAACTCTCAGCAGGTAATACTCTTTATTAAGTGTAAGCAACAGTCTTGGTATTTATTTTATTTTTTTTAATTCAATTTCAGTCAACATTGAAAATTAAAGGCATTTCAACAAAAACTTGTCTGTTGCTCATTTTAATCCCATGAAAAATAAGTTATTATACAACATGCTCATATGAAACAATGTACAAGGTCGGTGCATCAACGCACAGCAAAAACAATATCCAGAAATTATGAGCCATGGTGAGTCTGTCAGATGTGCAAATGCGGACTGAGAGCTGGCATGAGGGGTGGGGTGAGGTGGGGGTGTAGTTTTTACACTGGCATTCTATGCATGGCACGTCACCAATCCAGGCATGACTAAAGCGCCATCCAACGATGGTGGTAGTGTTGTAGGTGGCAAACAATAAGCAGGCTGAAGCGAGCAGGAAACCAGGAGGAAAGCATGTCTGCAGAAAGGTGGCAGTAAATGTACAGCGTGGCACGAAGTGTTAAGGGCTGAATCAAAAGGAGCTTCAGGAGGGCGTGTTGGGATCTCAGCCTGACTTGAAGAGCAGAATGGCTACTTGGCCCAGGTAGAAGTAGATGAAATGCTTCGTCTCGTGCGTCACGTAGCTGCCAAAGTTCCTGCCAACAATGCAATGCCATGTGGGGTTGTACTTCTTGTCAAACTCCTGCGGGGGACACAACGATTAGCACGTCACACAGAAAAAGACCACGAACAGCAGGTTTCGATCAGTGTTATGCATTCCTGCTAATTTCATACTGATCTAATGTACCTTTTTGACATAGGCGGCGATGTCCTTCTCTATGTTGTACTTCTCCATAGCCTGCATGGCACAGTCCACAGCGTCCTGCTGCATTTCATCAGACATGTCCGCATTCTTTATCACTGCCTTCCTGTCAGACATGTTGGCGTTTGTGACTGCTGCAGACAGAAGAAAAGTAAAGAGACAATTTCCACGTCTCACCAGTTCAGCTGGGTCCTGGGTGAGCTCATCGGACTCTTTCCATGACAGCAACACTGCTGCTGCCATGTGCTTATAAAAACAGCCACAGTTATGACTTTACTTATTTGTTTTCTGAATTGATGCTTTACATGATTTGCAAATGAGAGCTAAATGACGTGAGCACCGTGTCCAATCCAGCTGAGAGGTCAGGGGGTTTCATGAAGTCACCTGATCTGGATCATACTGAGTGCAGTTATACAGACATCTCAGCAATGTGGGTTTGTGAGACACAGACAATAAGTCTGCAGGAATCACAGTATAAGAAGGTGCTGACATGATTTGCATAAGCAGCATTAATGTGAGAGATACACCGGCAGCTGAGAACTTTGCTTTACTGCTGCTCGTGAGGGAACATTTGACCATCTTCTGCACGTCATTCAACTCCAGTTGACAGGTTTGCAAACAGCAATGCAAGAGAATGTGAAAGGAGCATTCATGCAGCCTCGGGGTACACAGGAAATACAAGGAGCTCAGGCGAGATTAGCTTGCAGGCACACAGCAGTCTCGGTGTCCCCGCTCACCTGCGGACAGGTTGTATCAGCAGCAGCACTAACGATGAAGCACCATCAGAAACGTAATGAAGTCTTACCGTCTGCCAGAGAAGTTATAATGTTCAGACGCGTTGGTTACGTGCAGCTGCACAGTTTTTCCTTCATTTATGGATGGAAAGCGTGCGTCTCTGCCCCGCCCTCCACACCACAGCCGCCAACTGATTGGCTGAAGTGAATCCTCCACCCTAGTGACTGCCTTTTTCATTTGTGGACAATTTCCTGCATCTTATTTCCACCCAGAATGCACCGTTTCCACCTCAAATGGGGGGGGGGGGGGGGGGGGGGGTGATCGATCCAGGTGATCGGGTCGATCGACTGTTATCGATCGGCACAACTTAAGAGAGGTTGCAGCGCATTACGGTTTGATCCAATCAGGGGAGGGGATTGAAGATGCATTGTTAAACTTATTGATCCCACCAGTAAAGATCCTTCAGATGGATTTTCAAGGCAAAGTTTCCACTTACTTAGTGCAGCATGATGACGTCATGGACATCCAGTCCTTACCTTCCTGTGGGTGTCATACGTGGGGGGCAACCAGGTGAGGCTGGTGTGTGTTTGACTTTAAGAGGCTGAGCGTTTCTGTGTGCTCAGCCGAAATCTCACATTTCTGTACAAGCAGGGTTTAATGACATCACAAAGAGCAAAGCAATCATAGTCCAATATGTGACTCCAACAAATGTGAAAACCTGTTTATTTTACTTTCCAGTGAGACAACTAATAGACTCTGGACCTTTCAGTGAGGACACTCGGGTGGGCGATTAATGGTGCTTGTCTAGGCTGCACACATCTGTTATTTTACTGTTAGGATCTACAGGCAACAGAGAGCCACTGATGGTCTTTATTTGGGGCCAAATGAGAACTGTATTTATTTGGGCGACACTGCATTGCTTTGGTATGACTTGAACTCACCAAGGCCCTAATATGGTACAAGAAAAGTCTAGTTAATTAATGTAAGTCTGAAGCTGTTTGCACCTCTCAGCTTGTCTGTAATATTATATTCTCTTCATATCACTGGAATCTTTTCTGCAACAGAACAGGTATTAAAAAAGACAAACACGATAACGCCAAAGTATAGACTGAACTTTTATTGAAGAGAACAAAGCTGCAAGATTCTGGGGATTAAATTTAGCAAAGTCAAAACTTCTGCAGCAAAAGACTCGCCTAAGAAAAAAAGCACAGGTTAAGATCACACTCCCAGACCTCCCTCTTCCCTCCCCCCTCCACTGTTGCCCACTATTTACCACTCTCCTCACGTGCGTGGATCCATCCTGCACCTCCCAGCCCTCCTCCTGGCTTTGATCCGAGCTTTGCTCCTCTTAATGAAAAAAAAAAATCTAAAAAGCAATCACTCAGCAGGATGCCATCAGCGACTGCGTCTGTGAGGTCCCACACAGAAACCTTTTCTTTTGAATTGTTCGAAGGCCAATTTGGTTTAAATATTTCACTACAATGTTTCCAGTTGGATGGGGTTATGTGGACAGGGCCGGGGGTCGGGATCCTCTCCCGGTAAAATGCTCCTGCTCCATGTATCCATCCCGAAGCCTAATCCTAATCCTGATCTGATCCTGAATCCTGATCCGGCTCCGGAATTGGGAGACAATGAGCCCAGTCCAGACCTTCAGAATACCAGCAGAACCAAAGAGAAGGATGCAAGTTAGAATCACACCTTCAGAAGATACTTCATGAATGAAACTAGCAGTTACTTTGGATACTAAGAGATGAAGCAGAAACACCAATGACCACTGGATCTCCTATCAGAAGGTAGTGCAGAGGATGAAGACTATATACTCTTAACTGATACTGGCCAACCAAACAGAGCATTTTATTATGCCTTAGAAAAAACTGCAGACCCAGTGTGAAGAACCACTGGGCTTTGAGGGCTTACTGACAGAAGTAACCTTGCTGGTACTTACAATATAATGGGAGCATGCACAAGTACAGCAGCTATAGCAAAATGAAACAAAACCTGTCATACAACCACAAACATCTGGTAACACTACTCAGCTATTTTCAGGAATACATTCTGAGTGGGGAAAAAAAAGACTAAAGCCTTATTTTATGCAAATTTCAGAGTTGTGAGAGGCCTCAGCCATCATACCATTGCTGCCACATTTGACTCCTCCTCCTCCTGTTTATCTTAATATGAACTGTGTTTCCTTTTCCTGTGTTTCCATCCTATCCTGCTCCTCTGAAGTCTACAGAGAGACACATGAGAGGGTCAAAGTACAATAGTAAATACAGGATTGAGAAAAAAATGTATAATCATGCCACCCCCAAAATAACAACTACAGCAGAAAGAATACAATGATGAATTCCTCTAAAAGGTAGCATTTCCTTCAATATAACCTGGAATCAGAGGAGGAAAAGTACACAATAGGGGGAAACAAGGTTAGCAAAATAGGGATGTTGATCATTTTGGGGTGAAAAGGAAACACTGAAGAAAGGGACAACAGAAATATAAGAGAGAGGGCAAAGTCCACAGATCAGGGTGTTCCAGCCAATCGTGTCTGGTCAAACAAGAGTCTGTTGAAATGTAAAGTAAAATCAAAACAGAAAACTGGAGAAAGAGGAAAACAGAACAAGAGAAACAGCAAACAATTAACACAGCAAATGGTCCATGGAGGCGATACAGGATGAAGATTGTCTTCCCCACTCCGAGATCCATGTTGAGTTGAGTTGGCTGGTGGTTTAATCGAAGTTGGGTGTGTCTACGTGCGAGAGCGGGAACGGGAACGCCGCGGAGAGTAACGTGGAGACCCTCTGCTGCTCCGGCTCCGACTGCGGCTACCAGAGCGGGAACGACCGTAGCTGGGGCTGCAAGGACCGTCCGTCTTCACGCGAATGTAGGCTGTCTCTCCCTAAACACACACAAAGAAATTAGGAGGAAAGGGAAACAAACTGCTTGCCCACAGTGACTGTGGCTACAAACAACATGAAAAAAATGTTTCAGCTCTTACAAATTAGCTCCACATAAAGATGATACACGACTGACGAAATGAGCCCTCAGGTGTGACAGCTTGACAATGTAACGACAACCTAAAACTTGACTCTTACTTACTGTCCAGTTGTTTTCATGTCCATTTTGTCCATCTGACCTGCTCCATTTTTCACTTCAGGACTTACCTTTAACAAAAAACTTAAATTCCCAAATCTAGTCCCAGAGATATTCCTTCTTGCAGCCCTAACCTACCTCATGAGAGCGAAACTTAGTGTTGTCCAGCTTGCGGACAGCGTAGGTCATGTCCTCTCTGCGTACAAAATCCACCACTCCGGTGCCATCACGGTACACATCAGCATAACATACATCACCTGCCTCCCGCATGTGATCCTTCAGGTCCTGCCAGCTTCCACTGGGGGGAAGACCTGAGAGAAGAAAGGAAGGTGATTAGAATCTCAGCGTTTACTACACTCAAGGTAACAAGACAATCTGCAAGGGTTTACTGACCTGAGACAACAACCCTGTACTCGGAGCGTCGTGAAGGGGGGCCATGCCTTCCCCTTGGGGCTCCTAAAGCTCCACCACCACCTCCCCTACCACCTCCACGTCCACTTCGAGGGAACTCAACGCGCAGACGGTAGCCATCATAGTCGTAACCATCACGTCCATAAACAGCGTCTTCTGCATCCCTGTAGGGTGACAGTGACGCTCACTCACTTTACCCTACATCCCCTGATTAACTGATCAGTCCATTGAAAGAAAATCGTTTGATAATTGATTAATCGTGTCAGTCATTTTTCAAGTAAAAATGTCAAACAACTGCTGGTTCCAGCTTTTTGCTTTAATCATTTGCAGCTTTTCTTTATCATCTAAGATGATCAATGAAGAGTCTTTTGGTTTTGGACTGTAGAAGTCATCTGAAGACTCTCTTTGGGCTCTGGGAAATTGTGATGAGCATTTCTTCACTTTTTTTTTTTTGGCATTTTACAGACAACAACGAAAACAAGTGTTAGTTGCAGCACTATTTAATGTTACACAAATTCTAATCTGATCAATCGAAGTATTGCGTATATTGGCAGTAACATTATAAAGACCGCACTTACGTCTAAGGTGGCTGTGAGATGTTTACAAAGATGCTTCAACTAGCAGCAGCATCTGAGTTTCCGGTCTTCCCTGAACTGTATTATCTGCTGAAAACATCTTTACTTTCAACTCTGAATGAAGGAGATAAGGCTGAAATGCAGCTCACCTCGGGTCCTCGAATTCCACGAAAGCAAACGGTGGTCCTCCTCGTCGGTTTTTCAGATCGATATCCCGAATGAGTCCGTATTTATAAAAGACATCCTCGACGTCTTTGGTCCGGATGTCAGGCGGGAGATTCCCCACGTATATCCGACAGTCGTTACTCCCTGCTGGCCCTCGAATGACACCTCCACCAGACATGTCAGCACAAAACAAAGGTCTCAACTTGCTTGACAGTAACGTCAACGCTGCCGATAGAGCGCAACAAATCAGACAAACAATAGTTTGACCTTCAACGACTAAATATGTGGCTGTACTTCGTTAGCTAGCGAGCTAACAACACGGATATTCACAAGACCATCAATGGGGACTGACACCTCCCACCACTTTTTCGACAGCCCCGTGGAACAGCTACGTCGACCAATAACAGAGAGCGTAGACTGCAACGTCATCACGTAGCATAAACGTAATGCAGCAATAACGTTGCACTGCCGCCAAATACTTTCAGTTTGACCTCTACAATTTGGTAGATATGGTCACAAAAAAGAGAAAATTCAAGCTCATATAGTTTAGAAAGTATGGCACATTGTTCTAGACTCAGCAAATAAACTTAAAGCATGCAAACAGCCGATGTTCAGTAGTAATAAGGTTTTGTTTGCTTTAACAGTGACTCACTTATACTGGACTTCGTCATCAGCCTTCCACAAACTGGTATTGCATTCCAGCTATATACAAAAATCAACTGCATGTGTCCGGGTGTTGCACATTTTGGTGCATAACCCCTCTGTGGTATTAGAAATACAGGGAAAGAAAAACGCAAACATTTAACTTATGTTATTGACAGTTTTATTAAAAGAGAATAAAGATCTAAGATAGCAGATAGTATACTTTAAAAAAAAATCTGGAATTATCTTCCTTAGTAAAAGACTGACCTAAGGAAAAGATATAAACCACATAAAGGTCACATTCCCTTATTGCCTCCCAGTCCTCTCCTCTTTCACTGGTAACAGTTTCCCACTATTTACCACTCTCCTTACGTGTGTGGCTCCATCCTGCACCTCCCAGCCCTCCTCCTGGTTTTGAGCCCAGCTTTGCTCTTCTTTTTATAACTTAAAAAGCAAAAATTTGAAAAAAAAAAATAATGGCTTGTCACAGTGCCGTCACAAATTGTCTCTGAGGTCCCACACGAAATGGAAAAAAAATAATTTGGATTATTTCAAAGCCAATTTGGTTTAAAAATTTCACTACATTTCCAGTTTGATGGGGTTATCTGGCAAGGGATCCTCTCCTGGTAAAAACGTTCCCATACTCCTGCTCCATGTATCCATCCTGAAGCCTAATCCTAATCCTGATCTGATCCTGAATCCTGATCCGGCTCCGGAATGGGGAGACAATGAGCCCAGTCCAGACCTTCAGAATACCAGCAGAACCAAAGAGAAGGAGGCAAGTTAGAATCACACCTTCGGAAAAAAAAAATATAATCAACCCCCCCCAAAAAAACCAAAAAACAAAAACCTAGTCATTACTCTGAATACTAAAAAGATCATTCAATGAAGGATTCTACGAGGGAGTTCACTTAGAGAAAAACAAGGGACACAATAGAGAATCAATCCCAGAAAAGATTTACTTTGGATTCTAAACCCTGAGCCAAAGCAAAAAGGAAAACAACAAAACAAAAAAAAAATGCGCAACATAAGAATTGGGTCGCCACACACAACGTGGTAAACAGAACTTGTTAAAACTGAAAACATTCAACAATGGCACTCCATTGTCAAGCTTACGGTACCATTTAAAAGTTTGGACACGTGTTCTTATTCAATGTTTTTTTTATTTTCCATAACTCTATTCTATAGAATAATAATTCTACATTGTACATTAGTACTGAAGACATCTGAACTATGAAGGGAAGCATGTGGAATTATGCAGTACAAAAAAGCTCAAGTGTTTTCAATTCTTCAAAGTAGCCACTGTTTGCCTTGAGGACAGCTTTGCACACTGTTCTCTCAGCCAGCGTCCAGATGTAGTCACCTGGAATGACTCTCAGTCAACAGGTGTGCCTTGTCCAAAGTTTATCAATGGAATGTCTCGCTTTTTTTAGTGCGTTTGAGACCATCAGTTGTGTTTGCAGAGGTAGTGTTGGTAAACGGTCAATAGCCCTATTCTACCACTGCAGTAATCCCTATCATGGCAAGAACTGCTAAGAGAAATGACAGTCCATCATTAAGGCATGAAGGTCAGTCATTGAAAATGTCGCAAAAGTGTCACAAAAACCATCAAACCCTATGATGAAACTGGCTCTCATGAGGAGTGATGGAGTGCTGCATCAGATGACCTGGCCTCCACAAACACATGATGTAAACCGAACAGAAATGGTCTGGAATGAGTGGGGCCACAAGTGAAGGAAATGCAGCCAACAAACACTCAAAATGTGGGAATTCTTTCAAGACTGCTGGAAACACTTTCCAGGTGGTACCTCGTGGAGCTGGTTGAGATTATGCCAACAGTGTTCAAAACGGCCATCAAGAAAACAGGTGGCTACTTTCAAGGCTCTTTTTTCACTTGCTATATAATTCCACATGTTCTTCAATAGTGTTGATGCCTCAGTGTTAATCTACAATGTAGAAAATAACAAAAATAAAGACAAACCTTTGACTGAGCAGGTGTATACTGGTACTATATGTCAAAAACTGAACAGCCTTATGATGCAGATTTCACAGTTGACAAGGCACAGCCATCATACCATTGGTGCCATATTTGACTCCTCCTCCTGTATATCTTAATATGAACTGTTTCCTCTCTTCTCATCCTATCCTGTTCCTCTGAACTCTACAGAGAGACACACACAAGAAGGTCAAAGGACAGTAGTATGCTTAAAAAGTAAAATCTTTCCAAACAAAACATAAAGCACACAAGGACAATCAGTAGAAGGAAAGAATCGAGAAGGAGCAGAGATGGTCAGCAGAAAAACAATGTTGATGAGAAGGGAAAGGGGGACAAATGAGTAAAATAAAATCGGGCCATGTACACAGACCAAACTCATCTGGTCTGGGGGGGAAAAAAAAAAAAAAAAAAAAAAAAGCAGGTGAACACACAGACAGTGTAAACAGGTAACATGTGAGATGATCTGTGGTGAGGTGGTATACAGGATTTGTGTGAAGTGAAGATTTCCTCTTCGGCTCTGAGGAATGCTGTTGCTTCAGTTACGGTGAATCTAGGTGCGGGAGCGAGAGCGGGAACGCCGGGGAGAGTAACGGGGAGACCCTTTGCTTCGTTGAGGAGAGTAGCTGCGTGACCTGCTCTTGCTTCGGCTTCGACTACGGCTGCGGCTGCGAGAGCGGGAGCGGCCGTAGCTGGGGCTGCGAGGACCATCCATCTTCACACGAATGTAGGCTGTCTCTCCCTAAACACACACATGCACAAATGTGTCCAGGCGTCAATTATCGTGTACAAGTTGCTATGTGAGATTCCAGCAGACAGGAGGGTATAACTGCAGCAATTATAGATGTGTCAGGGGACATAGCTGTGCTCAAAAATGCACTTGTACATTAAAAGTGATTTGAGATGCAGTTGCAGAAGCAACACATGGATCGGTGTTTGATTCAGATCCTTCAATTTCTAATTGGCAGCGTATACATGGATCTATGACCAAACTGGACATCATTTTAAAGACTTCCCTTTGGGCAGCCATTTCTGTCATTACTTTACTTTCCAAAACTTATGATAGTCACTTCATACATCAGCTAAGTCTCCCCTGTATGCTTGACAACTCTGAAATGTCATCATTTGGTCTGACTGTTTTGAGTCCCTTCTATTTTGTGCAATTACCATAGTTTCTAACCATTTATCCAAACTTTTAAAATGACACTTCTGATGTCATAGCATGACCAGACTGAGAATGAGTATCAGTATAGCTGGCATGGCATGGAAAAAAACACATCAACATGACTTATTGTGAAAGCATGTTGATCTACTGTAAAATAAAGACAGACAAGGCCAATTATTTTTTCCATTTGCCATTACTTGATATCATGTTTAACCGTTGGTAGTACCAAAATATATCAATGCATGTTTGGCCAGAATATTATGATGAATGAGCCAATCATTGAAGATTATTCTCAATATGCCACCATTATCACTCCATGAATGACAGACAGAGCCAGATTTATGATGCACAGCAGCATTAAATTGCCATTCAAGCTTAATATTGGCCTTTACTTACTGGGACTTTGACCCTTAATTCTGCTTTCTTCATCATTTGAAAAACATGTCAGTTCCAAAATAAGAGTCCCACAGCCATTCCTTATTAAGTCAGCCTTTACGTACCTCGTGAGAGCGAAACTTGGTGTTATCCAATTTACGGACAGCGTAGGTCATGTCTTCTTTACGTACAAACTCCACCACTCCGGTGCCATCACGGTAGACATCAGCATAACATACATCACCTGCCTCTCGCATGTGATCCTTCAGGTCCTGCCAGCTTCCACTCGGAGGTAGGCCTGACAGAGAAAAGGTGGTGTGAGTCTCATACATTCATCTGTACACTTACAGGTGAACAGGTAGAGACATAGACACAACCTGCACAGGGAGGAACACCCACCTGACACTGTAACCCTGTACTCTGAGCGCCTGGAGGGGGGACCATGCCTTGTCCTAGGGGGTCCCATTCCTCCACCGCCGCCGCCGCCGCCGCCACCACCACCACCTCCCCTTGCACTTCTAGGAAACTCAACACGCAAGCGGTAGCCATCATAGTCATACCCATCACGGCCGTAAACAGCATCCTCAGAATCCCTGTGAGATTCAACAGATAAGCACACACATAGCTTTAATAAGTAGCAAACCTAGATAGCCAGTTGGTTTATATTGGTTGAAACATGCTATCTCACAATGACTGACCTATACTGATGAAACCTGGGAGAAAATGCATCTTGCTGAATTAGTGTACGCACTGATGAAATTAATTAGAATCCTGCCATGGTTCTAATTAATTTCATGATGTATGATGACTCATACAGCATTAGGTTTGTTTAGACGCAAGACAGAAGGGGGCAGTGAATACAGAAAAGTGCGACAGTTCAATATGCTCAATATGAGCACAAGCCCTCGGCATGGCGAACATTCAAAGGCTTGGATTGGCAGCCACTCTGGCATTTCAAGCTTGGCACTGAAAAATGCTGACACATTCAAAAGCGAAACACATTACAAACTAAAGTAGCTACGAGTCCAAGCGCGTTCGTCTCGTCATGCCATCGATTGCCTAAATTTGCGCCAACGTTGAGCCTTTAAATTTTGCTCACTTTGCTGTGGTCAACAGCTCCCTTCCAAAAAACAGTTGCAAATTAATTCTCTGTCTATCAACTAATCGATTACACAACTCTAAATACTAAATGCAGCACATGAGGCTTACCCACAAAGTGGTCTGCAGGCTGCAGGTGGTGCAGAAAACCCCTGCTGAGAACAGGTTTAGGTCCAAGCAACCCATTTGTACTTGTGTGCCAAACTTCTGGGCACATCCTACCGAACTAAAACTAACACAGTTCACAACAGCCCTTAGTGAGGGTAAAGTAAATATTAAATACACCTCAGTTTGAACTCACCGCGTCCTGAATGGCCAAAGAAATAAATAAAGCACCATCTCTCTAAAAGAATAAAACAATTAAACTCTAATAGAGATGTGATTTACTGCAGCCTGCGCCAAATAACAAAAACCATCAGAGTATATGTGCCTATCAAAAAGACTACGTATTTTGAAACAGTTTGGGTTCCACAGCAGGGACATGACGCTGAGACATGGCGGAGCACTGCAGCTTACCTCGGGTCCTCGAACTGCACGAAGGCAAACGGTGGTCCTCCTCTTCGGTTTTTCAGATCAATGTCACGAATGGCTCCATATTTATAAAACAGGTCTTCAACGTCCCTTGAGCGTATGTCAGGTGGGAGATTTCCAACGTATATCCGACAGTCGTTACTCCCTGCTGGCCCTCGAACCACTCCTCCACCAGACATGTTAGCACTCAACTAGCAAACGTTAGCAGTTACGGAAGTTAGCACGCTTCGATAGTTCACTATGTATACGTATATATACTGGATAAATCGGCGAATTACACGTTAACTAGTTTAGCTATAGCTGGATTTGCTGAAATCCTACAGGTTTGGTTTCACAACAATCAAATTAACAATAGCTAAAAGTTGCAGGCTGCGACTCGACGCCTGTAACAACGCGGTTCTCTTTACCGACGTGTTGCCTCACAACAGCCTTTGAAGGAATACACAGCGCCACCTACTGACCTGGAGTGTTAGCCACAGCCTGCAGGACGTGTGTCGATCTGAGAAATTAATCCTTAGCCTTGCAAACAGCAGTCGATGAAACAATCACACATCAAGGTCCATCTAGGAGCTGTTCTAGAGCTTTCGATGGCATCAAATGATTTTCAGCTGAGAGCAAAAATAGACATTTGAGCACCTGCAATTCCATCAGCTGATGAAAATAACGTGCTATGATCAAAAACTCCAAAACAGCTGCTAAATTCAGCTTGAGGTGAGACGGTTTAGGCAACAGTATGTGTGTATGTATCAAATCATGCATTCCGTGTGGTGTGTGGCATGCCGCACTGAGGATCAGTCAGTGACTCAGGTGTAGTATACACTCAAATACATCCTGATCCTAGTCAGTGCTTTAGTTCTTCTCGCACGCCAAGCAATCCAAAATGACTGCAGCACAAACTATTCTCCTTATGAAGACAATGAGATGCAATTGAACACTCCAGGAAAAAGGTATTACGTGGATCTTGTGTCAATATTATTTTGTCACTTTATTTGCAAGGTCAGCAATCACCTTTCATACTTAACTTGGACAAAACTGGTATAACTGGTGAGTGCCTGCCAAATTAACATGATAATGATAGAAACTCTGGTATTCTTATTTTCTTGCTAACCAAAGAATAAAAACACAAGTTACAACTTAAGTCTTTATTTATTAATAACTTAGAATAGAAAGTGGAATTCAAATATAAAACTTGTACACATTTACAACAATTCAAGCTTCCCAGTATACAGTGTCCAACAGCCACAGCACCCATTCACTCCAATTGTACAATTAACATAAAATAATAAAAATCATGCAGGACTGATTTGTACCCCACACCCCAATGCTGCAAATAAGTTGTTCTTCATGCCTAGCTTTGTACCTAAATGTCAAGGCCACTGACTATCCACAATGGGTTTTTTGTTCAGACTACATTCTCAACACATCTTCTGTTCAAGCGTGTCTTATTCCTTCTTGGCTTTGTTTTCTCTGCGTCTCTGCCGAGCCTCAGACACAATTTTGAGCAATGACAGCAGAATAGGCACACACATTGGCAGGAAGAGTGGTATGTAGATGGCAAACTTCTGGTCATCAGGAAAGTACAGGAGGTGGAGGAGTGAAGGGTCGAAGAACGCTCTCTCTGATGCCAAGATGGCCTCTTTACTGTACTGCAGAGCAAAGCCAAGGTTCCCGGCCTCCAACTCGGCCACCGCCAGCTGCAGAGACGTGACAGCGCTGGACACCTGAGTGATAACAAGGATCAGGTTGGATACAACTGAGGCAATTATAGGCAGAACAGAATTATATAATTAACAACTTCATTCAGAGCAAGTTTTCCATTATCCTGTAATTACTGTTTTTTTTAATGAAGAAAAACCATCGAAGTCTGACACATTTACATATGTACGCACAAACAGGTAACACAGAAACCTACTGATTAATGCAGGTGTGCATCTTACCTGTTGAGCAATGTGATCATTGATAACAATGTTTCCTATTTGGTCCAGCAGCTGTGCCAGTGAGGTGATGGTGGTGGTTGCTGTTGCAACATTTTCCACACTTCGACTCCACATGAGACGGTCAAGCTCCCAATCAGACAGTCCTGCACTGCTGCACGGTGCCACCAGGAAGCCAGGAGGAGGAGTAGATGTCTGCACACCCAGCAACAGTCTGACAGGAGAAGAAAAGTTACCTTGTGTTTACAGGAAAAGCAATACCCACCAAACTGTAGACATCTACTTACCGAAGCTGTGCAAGGAAGACTCCCATGACTTTGGCCATGTTGATGTTGATATCAATAGGGAACACAGCCTCTGGTCCATAGAAACCATTTACATTATAGACCTATTAAAACATGAATAAAGACAGTTTTTGTGGAATCAGTAGCCAAAACAAGATGAGTGCAGATCAGTGCATAGTCTACAATATATGACATATTCACTTATAATACTAGGACTAGACTAGGCTACTGTCACCTAGTTTTGCCTTTAGATTATCTTACCATAATTCCCCCCCACCGAGGAGAGTGAAATGCATTAGAGAGCACTTCCTGTTTCTTGTGGTCATGAATATGAAGGGGTGAATGGTGGGCGTCTGGGATGTACAGAAGGAAATTCAACACTGGGTTGGAAGACGCAGCATTTGAGCCTGGAAATCAAATGAAAAACAAAAAAAACAAAACAAAACAGATATATACATATAAATATGGCAGAACAAACCATCATATTCCTATTCAGTGTGCATTTTCTTTTACCTAATCTAGCCTCCACAGGGTTGATGACATGTGCGAGGCTGTCAGAGTTGAGTATGTAGGCACTGCGGCTGCTGTCAAAGCGTGGGTTGACACCGAGCATGGTGTAGTACAATGTCTGTAAGGAGAATATGTTTGTGAATATACCGCGGCTGAGCATCCTGTCAGCGTGGTGTGGGTGCTGCACATTCACGCATTTGCATTTACCTGAGAATCAATGCTAAAGTTAGCCAAAGGGGCCAGTTTTGTAAGCAAAGGTTGGATGTAGGTCTCCACGGCACCCTCTATGTCCCAGTGTAGCCGGTGTGACTTTGGGTCTGGGTTCAACAAGCTGAATGTTATCTCATATCCTAAAGAGAAGACAAGAATAAACAGAGAACAGAAAGAAAGTGTTAATGTATACAATGACTGGAACAGAAATCAGGTTTGTCCACATCAAGGCTGTGCTGAATCAAAGACCAACCTGGGCTGGATTTAAAGGCTCTCATACTGTCAGCAATGCTCCCTTTGTTTCCAGGGCTGAGACGGACTCTGTCGCTGAGGGCAGCGATAATGTCAGTGTGGCTGAAAGACATCACCTGTAACACCTGCTTGATCCGAGGCTCCAGGTGAGCCAGCAATTGCTCTAGTGTCCTGCCCACTCTCATCTGGGAACCAATACGCAGCAGGGCTGTGCGTCGCTGACCAATGTACACGTCCACATCCTGAGAGGCATCGAGATATCGGTCAGTGATTCATAATTCTGTTTGCAAGCTGTGCAGAAGGTACAGTTATTTCATTTTATTTCAGTGGAAATGCTACCTGACTTCATTTTAATGAACACTTTTAACATATGAACACATAGACAAGAAAAACTACAGATACAAAGAATAGGAAAGGGTTAAGAGAAGCCAAACAATTATCCTTAAAGCTAAACTTAGAAAAAAAAGAGAGAGAGTCAAAACAGTGGGAGTTTGAACCTCGGGCAGCAGTAAAGATGACTCCGGGATCACATACACAACCAAAGAACCACACGGACTCTCACTGAGCGTGTGAAGAGATAGATCTGCTTCTAAAGAAGAACAAGAGAGAAAGAGAGAAATTAATATCCAAGGACTCACTGAGATAACAAAATGTTTGCATGTGAAGAACTGAAAGTTGGATCTGATGAGCAGACATCTCACCTGCAGCAGTGGGCTGGTTCAGGGCGTCCTCCTCCATAATTGTAGCTGTGCGGTACCTTGTCTCGTACCTATACCTCAAAGTTGTGTCCTCTGGAAACAAAAGAATGTGAGAAAGGAATTACACCTTGCAATCGTCACATATTTTGTAGCCATAAGATCATAGACAGTGTTAATAAATCACCATCTACTGGGTGTTCCTCATCCTGCGTCTGCATCAGCGGGACCTTCTTCTGCTGTTCTGGTGTCACAGTTCCACGTGCAAACACAACCTCCACATCAGCACTCAGCTGTAGCTAAAAAAACGGAAATAAAGAGAGGGACATTTTTCAAGGGTACACATGCATTACACTTTGAAGATAAAATAGATCAGAAAGATGGGGGAATGTGAGTGATAGCAAGAAGCACAATCAAACCTGCAGGTTAGCCAACTCTTGTATCTGACTGACAGGCAACCAGGCGCGGTATGTTTCAGTTGTTCGCCACCACAGAGGGACTCCCACGATGATGACCACTGCTGCTATGGACAGAGCGGCAAGCTGGCCACGTCTACGCTCTGAGAGACATACAGAAAGTAAGACAGATGTATTGTGTCAGTCTACATACATAAATACAGTGACTTTGTAATGCTGTTTATACTGTGGTTACAGTCTCTGTATTATCTCTGGTTGTGTTAGGCCATTGAGGGCAAATGCACACGACCGATTTTCTATATGTCTTTCTGATCCATGTGATGGATACCTTGATGACAAATCAATTCATCATCACACCATCCCAAACAAAAACAGAAATTCTTGTCTCATTATTTTACACAACTTGACAGTCTGTCAATTGAGATACTGATATTTATATATCACAATGTAAAATTACACCATGACAGAGGATTTTATCCATGCACTTCACTGGCCATCAGTGATTATATGTTTCCATAATCTGTTCATTCATTGAAAGACTGAGCTAGTTGCTAGATGGCAGACAGACAAGTATTAAGACGCAGACATGTATAGTCTTATAGAGGCAACGTTCATTGGTCAACATACAGTAAATGGCTGCAAGACCTGAGTTCGTTTTATAAGTAGAAAAATACATTGTATGATGAAATAAGGTGTTTCGCTTTACGAAGCGGGACTTAAGGAATTCTAATGTTGTAGTTAATTGTGGAATAAAAAATAAATAATGGCAATAAAAGACACAAGGTGGCACAGCAGGTGTGCTAGCTAACTGTTAGCTGTTAGCTTCGGAGGCTGTGAATTTGTAGAAAACAGCGGCCTCGCGCTCGCGTCACTACATCTGTTATAACTACATATAAAGACCCTTCAACAAACTGCTGTAGACAACTATAAATGTTTATGTGTGAAAGAAATGACATAGAATTCAGTTATGAATCTACTCACCCACTTCCGTGGTGGCCATTTCCGTCAATGAGCTGAGTGGGGTGTGTTTGTTATAATATCGCACTCAGGTCACATGACCAATATTAAAAACAAACGGGGCTGTTCATGACGCTACAAAAGTAGTAGTGAGCCACATACATACAAACTATTTCATGAAATTTAACAAACTCTGTAATATACGACCGTCTGTCCATCCCATACCATATAAGTGAGCTAGTTTGAGACAAAGTGAGGGACAGACAGGAACCGTCGGCCCAACCAGTAACAATATTCAACGCACTGAACTTTTGGCAACTAGCGCCCCGTGTGGTTGCTTAAATATTAGCCGTTAAAATACAAATTTCCAGTTACCGACAGTGATAATGGAAAAAGGTAAATGGACTGTATTTGCATTGCGCTTTTGACAATCGCTCAGAGCGCTTTTACAAGTCTGCATTCACCCATTCACACACGCTCATTATGAGCGTATCCATTCACACATACTGACACACCGACAGCACAGCATCGGGGGCAATTTGGGGTTCAGTATCTTGCACATTTATTTATATTTAAAGTATATTTACATTCAGTTTTATCTTGTATTTCCATCAGCCTTTGTAACACATTGAAGCAGCAGTAATGGATTAGGTAGCCAGTTCAATTGAGTCATTAATTGAAACCAGTCTCTCCTTGTGTCTTGTAGGTACCTGATGGGTGGCTACCTGTCTTCAGAGGCTGTTGTGAACATGTTTAATAAGGCTGTCATGGAAACTACAAACTTGCTGTCCATCAGCAGCACTGTGGTGCTGTTTTCAATGTTGAGATTCAGTTACAAATGAAATGTTTGGTTTTTGTGAGTTAACACCACCATTAAATGTTACAATTGATGACACAATTATTGAATGTTACAATTGATGACACAATTATTGAATAGTTGCTGATGCAGTGATTGACTGATTTAAAGTGTTGATTTGAGTTTCCCAAAAATTCCTAAAATTGGTCACATTTAATTTGTAAGCTGCTATTCATCTGGAAAGAACAGTACTGTCGATTTACCTGTTGTCCTTTTATCTGCTGCTAAATGTGCTCCTCGAGGTGTAGCAGCCATCCCACATTATTGCATGTAGAGGAGTCCATATAATTGTTGATGTTACTTCTTCTTCTGCTGGATGTCTAAGTAGGCAACCAAAAAGGACTAAAAACAATGATTTAATACAGGTTGAAACGAGCTGTGTGATCTCCACAATCAACCTATGTGATGTTTGTGTGTGTCAAACTCTCCTAATGTTATCCCTAAGGCCTGGATATGAAAAAGAAGGGGCACAAAGCAGAGATCATCCCTGGTTCATCTCAATGTTGCCCCTGCTGAGGGAGTGGGACATAGTTCCCTCACCCTAAGCACCCAGCCTTAGCTCACCTGAGTTGGACTTATTTAATCAAAGTGTACATTTTATCATCCTGGAGGTTGAAGTGTGCAGTATTTTATTGTCTTGTTTAGTGCTGAGTCTGTTGCCAGTTTTATTTGGATAAGTTATCTCTTTCAATTATGGCTGAAGTGTCCTAATAATTTAATGCACTTGCTTTTACATACACTGAATGTTGTGGACATTTCTTCAGTTGTGTTTTCTTGCTGAGTGAAAGAAAATTGTTTGAGAAATCAAAGCATTTGTTTATGCTCCCTCTCAGTTGCACCTAATTTTTTCTGTCCTGCCTTGAGTAAAATCAAGTGTCACAACTAAACTTACTTAAACTGTAAACGTATTTAAACACTGGTTTCAAGCAAACGTCAATCATCTGATAACCTAAACAACAGAAATGGATGTCTAACATGTAATATGGATTTCTGCATGTAGTTATTTCAGTTAAAGTGTCTTAAAACATCACTGACATGCCCAGATATACACTGAAAGAGTTATTGATTTTTGTAATCATTCCTTCTGTCCTTACTAGCAAAGAGGAGATCCTTGAAGTCATTCAAATGTGAGTGATGGGGATACATTTGCAGCCCTACTCTGTGCAGAAATGCATTCTGAAAGTGTGGAAAGTGGAAATGGGGCCTCAAATGGCTGAATTTGTCAAATCTTCCAGTGGGTGTTCTTAGTGTGGAGTTCCCAATTTGTATTTCATCTGACAGTTTTCTTGGCGAGCTGCGACAAAGTCTTCACCTGAACTTTGAAACTGGTATTTACGGAGAACAGAAAATTAAAACCAGTCACCTTGTATGTCTACACATACTAGATGAATGATAAGCATGGGTTGGGGAAGGGATCTGTTCAGGCCCAGTACAGTCAGCAATGATTAGAGTCAACAGTAATGTTTTCATCATACCATGTGGACATTATGAGCATGGTTATAAGATGGACTTGAAAAGAAGTGAACCAATCCTTTAATGTACTGAAATTTCTCAGGAAATATTAGACTTTGACTTTCTTTGTTTTTGCGTTGCTGTCGTAAAGGACTTTAATATTGTTTTGATTGTTGCTTTGGAAATGAAGAAAATAAACGATAACAACGCTGAGGCGTGACGTCATCCGCGACGATCAAATCACATATGGAACGTAGAACATAGTGACGTTCAAAGGACTGGAACACTGGCTTTGATCGCTAGCCCATAAAAGGCGTTGACTTTGAAGGATCAACGCATTCACTTTTAGGTCTTCGTGTATTCACGTTTCAGTTTCACTCCCCTAGAGGGGGCGTGAGCCCAGGTGGTGGCGAGGATGGAGGGGTGCAAGGGTCCCCGCTGTCGGCTGGGAGTTGCCACGGAGTGCCGATGAGCTCTAGAGCTCACGTATCTGTGCCGATCACCGCTGGACCCCAACGAGCAGATGCCTCAGTCAACGAACGACGCTGGTATTTCAGTCGTCCACCGGCAGAAACGTGAACGAGGAAGCCAAGCAGGTCTCGAGTCAGTGGCACGCATGCTTGGATCGAGAGGAGGGAGGTAAGTAAGTAGGTAAGTAGATCCATAACTGCTATGTCATCAGAAAGTGAGTTTCTGAAATGTTTAGGGCTTAGCACTATAACAGTTTTGTCTGAGATTAGCATCAGAAAATTGCAGGTCATCCAGATCTTTATGTCCTGAAGACATTGGATGATGGGAAAGCATTTCAAACACCGATTTTTTTTTAATTATTTTTTTAAATTTTATTTAATGAAAATATATACAAACATTCAAGGCATAGAAAAGTTATACAAATGTACATTCATTCTGCCTAAGATTGAGCAACACAAACCAGAAGGCCGAAATCTGAATATGATATACATATTCATAAACAAAAACAAAACAAAACATATGCCAAACGCAACACAGGGGCCATTTCATAATAACTTAAATGTTTCCAATAGGGAGAATAGCTTAAGGGCTTTCTTTTCTTTAACAAGACTCAGTGATTTAGTCCAGAGTTTAAACTCATTCCTCCAGTGGGTTAAACATGGTTTGGTTTTATAATATCTACATTTATGAATAGAAAACTTACCAAATAGCAGCAGAGTGTTGAGAACAAAGTCCACATTCTTATTATCAGCAAAAACA
This sequence comes from Chaetodon trifascialis, assembly GCF_039877785.1. Classification (NCBI taxonomy): domain Eukaryota; kingdom Metazoa; phylum Chordata; class Actinopteri; order Chaetodontiformes; family Chaetodontidae; genus Chaetodon; species Chaetodon trifascialis. The sequence goes on along the minus strand of NC_092071.1, from coordinate 13,282,337 downwards.
CCATAAAAAATTGTTTTCACTGTTAAAGGTAACTCAATTTCCTTGGACTGTAGCCAGCTCTGCATCTCATTCCAAAAAGATTTCACTGACTCACAATAAAAGAAAAGATGTTCCAAACTGGGATACTGTATTTTAAGATCCAATATCAGATTCGTTAAATTTTCTAAAAGTTTTGTCTTTTGTCCCTCATTATTATACCCATAAATATTCGTTATAATCATAAATAGACTTTCAACTTTCAATACCACCGTCAGCCAGTGACCATCTCCATCAGCTCTATGAGTTACAACTTCTCCAGGACATTTGTTGAAGCATATAGCCACGCCTCCTGATCGGTTAGAGCCATGACTAAATAGAATCCGGTCTCCCCATTGATTAGTCCAAAATGTTTCATCCACTTCAGCAGAATGAGTCTCTTGCAACAACAGACACTGAGTTCTTTGCCCTTTACAGAATAAGAAAAGTGCTTTCCTTTTCAGAATGTCCTTCAGGCCCCTAACATTCAATGAACCAAACGAAATGTTAACATTATCCATGAACACAAGAACAAAAGAAAAGGTGAACTACAAGTTTAACACTTGTTTACTCCGTTTACTCAGATAGTGAAAGAACCTAACTTGAATAAAGTTTTAACGTCCCTTTACAGAATTTTCCACTATATCACAGTTGTATCCAATGATGTTACTTGCCATCATCAATCCGGTGTCCATCAATGTATCCGTGGGGACCCCGAAAGAAAGCCAGTTTTCCAGCGCGCCTTGCCTGTTCAATTTGCGGCCATAAACGTCTCCTCTCCTCCCAGTCCTCCTGTGGCAACATTTCTGCAAAACGGATGCCTTTATCCTTGCAGACCTGCGAGTTCTTTGTCCGACGCCAGATCTCTTCTTTCATCCATCTCTTGGCAAACAGAATGATGACATTTCTGGTCTTATTGTCCATTTTTTTCCCCATTCTATGGACGATGTCAACTGCATCCACCACCTTTGACTCCAAATCTGGTGCGATTTTCCAGAGGATTTCTGTGACTTGTGCTTGGATGTTCTCATCTTTTTTCTCTTTTTTTCTCTTCTCTTTTTTTGGGACTAATTTAGCTGCGCTTTGAAAAATGCGGCTGCTCAATCCGCCATCTTGCCGGGACTCGCATAGTTATATCTATGACTGCGTAGCTTCAGGTTACCGTTAGATTAGGCTAGCAGCTAGTTGCTATCTTTCATATCAGCCACTTGCAGTTTGCCCAAAATCTCTTTTCCTCTAAATATGCTGTTATATTGTCAATGGTTTTAAACAATGTCTCATCTGCCTGTACAAATGTATATAGACGTAGTTGCTCTACCTTTCTTTCTACCATGTATTTTTGTGAACTTTTAGGTTTTTGTTTTTTGACCTCTTATGCCACTCTGCCTGCTTTTTGTAACCTGCTTGCCGTAACGAAATGTTATGAATGTAACTTCTGTTCCCTGAAGGAGAGGAACGAGGTACAACACATACTGTATGGGATATCACGCCCCTGCGTGACCTGACTGAAGACACCTCTATTCACGCCTTTATGGCAGATGACCTGTGGTGTCGTATGTGAGGCCCTGCCTGCACATATACGTGCACTACCACAGTCATCCTTCAGTTCTTATGCTCTTCACCTCGCTAAGAACTCCTCTACCGAGTCAGGCTAACTAGCTGCTGCTAGCTAGCTTGGTTTTGTTGTGGCTACTGCCGACTCGAGATTAGCTTAACTGCCCCTGTTGGTGTTAGTTGTTGCTACCTGTGGAGCGCTGATTTCGCTTCTTGTTCTGGCTCACTGTGTCTCGATATGAGCGCGCAGCCTAAGCAATCGAAGGGGAAGTCTTCCGTTCGCCCCTGTCCTCAGGGGTGCGGCTTCTCCCTGCACAAAAAGGACTTCCATAACACATCCACCACCTTTGACTCCAAATCTGGTGCGATTTTCCGGGGGATTTCTGTGACTTGCGCTTGGATGTTCTCATCTTTTTTCTCTTCCAGACCTTTAATCCGGAGACACCATCTCATCCTGTATCTCTCTTGTTCTCTCACTCTGTCTTTGAGTTCGCTGTTATCTTTCTGAAGCTGGACGCATTGCTCCTTCAGGTCTTGAACTTCCTTTCTGCACTCTCTCATCTCCTCCGCGTTGAACTGGACTGCTTTCGCTAAGCTAGCGATCATGGCGCTACTTTGTTTGGTCTGCTCCTTCAAATCAGCTAGCTGCTCATCCACTCGTTTTTCCAGGCCCAGAATTGCTTGTAATATGGCGTTGTTAGAAACTTCAGCATTCTCACCATCAACTGCTGACTTGGCCTTTTTCTCCGCTGGATTCTTGACTGGTGTAGTTGGTACCGAATCGTCACTACGATCCCTCTTGTTTAGTAGCGAGGTGTCCATAGCATAATCGTGCTCCGTAGCTTTAACATTGTCTTTCCTTTCATCTGTCGGCGAGGTTTTCTTTTCCTTGGGTTCTATAATGAACTTGGCCGGTTCAATATGCCTCTGTGTTGTCATTTCGACACTTCAGAGTGGACTTTCAACACTTCAGATAAAACTTTGGGACTAATTTAGCTGCGCTTTGAAAAATGCGGCTGCTCAATCCGCCATCTTGCCGGGACTCGCATAGTTATATCTATGACTGCGTAGCTTCAGGTTACCGTTAGGTTAGGCTAGCAGCTAGTTGCTATCTTTCATATCAGCCACTTGCAGTTTGCCCAAAATCTCTTTTCCTCTAAATATGCTGTTATATTGTCAATGGTTTTAAACAATGTCTCATCTGCCTGTACAAATGTATATAGACGTAGTTGCTCTACCTTTCTTTCTACCATGTATTTTTGTGAACTTTTAGGTTTTTGTTTTTTGACCTCTTATGCCACTCTGCCTGCTTTTTGTAACCTGCTTGCCGTAACGAAATGTTATGAATGTAACTTCTGTTCCCTGAAGGAGAGGAACGAGGTACAACACATACTGTATGGGATATCACGCCCCTGCGCGACCTGACTGATGACACCTCTATTCACGCCTTTATGGCAGATGACCTGTGGTGACGTATGTGAGGCCCTGCCTGCACATATACGTGCACTACCACAGTCATCCTTCAGTTCTTATGCTCTTCACCTCGCTAAGAACTCCTCTACCAAGTCAGGCTAACTAGCTGCTGCTAGCTAGCTTGGTTTTGTTGTGGCTACTGCCGACTCGAGATTAGCTTAACTGCCCCTGTTGGTGTTAGCTGTTGCTACCTGCGGAGCGCTGATTTCGCTTCTTGTTCTGGCTCACTGTGTCTCAATATGAGCGCGCAGCCTAAGCAAGCGAAGGGGAAGTCTTCCGTTCGCCCCTGTCCTCAGGGGTGCCGCTTCTCCCTGCACAAAAAACGGACTTCCATAACGCATGTCCCGTCTGCCTGGGGATTGTCCACGCCAGGAGAGCGTTGACTGTGCCTGAGTCTTGTGAGTCCTGTCACCAGCTCCGGAGCTCAACCCTGAAAAGGCGGGTCAAGTTTGTGGAGAGAGTCCTGGGAAAGACAGCCAGTGTGTGTTTGGGCCCTCTCCTCTCCGAGTCCAAGGACCTGGTTTCGTCCGGGTCCGGCGATGAGGAGCTCTTGGTCGGAGACCCTGTTGAAAGCTGGGCAGACCGTATGGAGTGTGCTGACGGGTTAGCGGGGTTTGAGCCAGGTCCCTCTGAGGGCGCTAGCCAGTCGCTACCCGGGCTAGCCTGCTACCATGATGAGGAGGACCTGCTGGACGTGCATGAGTTATCGGAGGACGAACAGGAGCCGTTATCATCGGGTCAGTATGCCGCTGCGGCTGCGCCGGTTGACCGGGTCGACACATCCTTCCTCTCACTGTACCGTTGTGCACCTGAGAAACTGGAAGTATCTTGGCCCTCTCCTCCGCCGGCTCAGACACTGTCGCGGTTATCGGGTTTTTTCATCCTCCCGAACCGACGACCGTGAAGAACAGCCTGCCCATGTTCCCTGATTTTGTCGCGGAGCTCATCTCAACATGGAACAAACCGCTGTCCACCCGCGCCACGGTGCCCGGCTATGGTCAGTTTTTGGACCTGGATGGAGCTGATAAGGCTGGTTTGGTCAACCCCCCGCCATGTGTCCCTGGCAGCATATCTGGCTCCAGCCCAGAACCACGGTGTGGGCGGTCTCATTTATTGAATTCACCAGTGTTGCTGTTCCGCTCCGGCACGCCAGGGGTTTTGGACGCCAGCACATTTTTTCGTCCCACTCTGACAGGCCATTATGTCCTGATCAGGAGAGACAACACGGTGGTTTCCTACATAAACAGGCAGGGAGGGACATGCTCCCTTCCCCTGTTAAAGCTGTCTCACTCTCTGTTGCTCTGGTACAGTACTCATTTTCTGTCCCTCAGAGCCAGGCATGTTCCACGGCACTTGAACCTGGGGCCAGACCTTCTCTCCAGGGGAGGTCCTGTGGTAAGGGAGTGGAGATTGCACCCACTGGTGGCACGCCCAGAACTGTGGCAACTACATGCCTACCTGTTGAGAAGTCCAATTTAATAGCTCAGGGTCTGCCCCCAAATGTGGTGGCAACGATCCAGAGTGCAAGGGCATCATCTACTAGGGGCCTATATGCCTGCAAATGGCAGGCGTTTGAGCAGTGGTGTCAGGACCGAAATGTACTCCCATTTCAGTGCTCTATTGTGGATGTTTTAACATTCCTTCAGGAGCTGCTGGATAAGAGTCTCTCGTTCTCAACGATTAAGGTCTATTTGGCAGCTATATCTGCATGCCATGTTGGTTTTGATGGAGTAACGCCAGGCGCTCACCCTCTTGCTATGCGCTTCCTGAAGGGAGTCCGCAGGCTGAGGCTTGTGTTTAAACCCAGCGCTCCCTCATGGGATTTAGCGTTGGTGCTGGAGGCTCTTTGTGGACCCCCATTTGAGCCTATTGAGTCTGCAGATATGAAATTTCTTTCATACAAGACTGCATTGCTACTTGCTTTGACTTCTGCAAAGCGAGTGGGTGACCTTCATGCTTTGTCTGTGCATCCCTCTTGTACCCAGTTCACTCAGGATGGATCTAAGGTTACATTGCGCCCGAATGCGGCGTATTTGCCTAAGATTATCCCCGCAGCCTATAGCTCTATGGCTTTTGAGCTCTTGAGCTTCTGCCCCCCTCCTTTTGCATCTGAGGAGCAGAGGAGGTTACATTCCTTGTGCCCTGTGCGTGCACTATGCACTTACATAGACTGCGTTTATGTTCGTTTATGTGACCAGTTGTTTGTCTGTTTTGCTAATCCGGCTAAGGGCAAGGCGCTGTCTAAACAGCGGCTTTCCCACTGGATTGTGGAGGCTATCTCCCAAGCATACAGCAGCAGGGGTCTTCCGTTGGCCCAAGGTGTGAGGGCACATTCAAGCAGGGGCATGGCAGCCTCATGGGCCTTGTTTAAAGGGGTTTCTGTGAGTGATATTTGCACTGCAGCCAGCTGGTCATCACCGCACACTTTTTTGAGCAGACCAGTGTTGCTGTTCCGCTCCGGCACGCCAGAGGGCGACAGCCCCTCCCCCATAGCGCTACAGGTCAGTCGGCTGGCGGTTCACCTCCCTTGGTGGTGCGCATGCGTAGTCTCACCTTGGGTAGAACGGACCGTTGCCATGGGTTACCGTCTACAGTTCTGGGCCCGGTCGCCTCGTTTCCACTCTGTAGTAGACACAGTAGTAGGAGACAAAGTGGCAGCAGTTCTGGGGGAAGAAATAAACAACTTGTTGAACAAAAGAACGATACAAATTGTTCCCGCTTCGGAAACGAACAAAGGTTGGTACAGCCGTTATTTCGTTGTTCCGAAGAAAGGAGGGGGGCTCCGTCCTATTCTAGATTTGCGTGTGTTAAACAAGTATCTACGAACGTACAAGTTCAAGATGCTTACACTCATACAGCTACTGAGCACGATCAGACCGGGAGATTTGTTTACAACTATCGATCTGACAGACGCTTACTTTCACGTAGCGATATACCTGGACCACAGGCAGTTTCTAAGGTTCACATTCGAGGGCATAGCCTACGAATACCTGGTGCTGCCGTTGGCTTGTCACTCGCCCCCCGAACTTTCACCAAATGTGTTGAGGCGGCGTTAGCCCCGCTCCGGGAGAAAGGCCTTCGCATATTAGCCTGTCTGGACGATTGGGCTCTTCTTGCGAGCTCCAGAGAGCGAGCAGCGGCTCAGCTGTTACTGACCCTGTCGCACATTCAAGCGTTGGGCTTTTCAGTAAATCTGCAGAAAAGTTCAGTGACGCCGAGCCAACGGGTTTCTTTATTCGGTTTGGACATATGCTCCATTTCGAGCCGAGCGTGTCTGTCAGAGCACAGGGTGGCTGCGTTTCACCGCTGCCTCGCTCAATTTCAGTTGGGACGCAAACTGCTTTTCCTGACGATTTTACAACTGACAGACATGATGGCATCTATGATCGCTGTAGTGCCGCCCGGGCTGTTAAAGATGCGAGCGTTTCAACGGTGGACTCTATCTCACCGGCTGTGCGCGCCCCGTCACCTCCAGAGGAGGCTGACGGTAACTCCGTCTTGCAGGTCGCCTCTTCTCCCATGGAGAGAACCTGGTTTACTACAACGAGGGTCTCCTATAGGGAGGGTGTTTTTCCGCAAGGTGGTGTCCTCAGACGCATCCCTGAGGGGGTGGGGGGCACTGTGCGAGGGCGCAACAGTAAGAGGGGTTTGGACGCCAGCACAATGCAGGCTCCACCTCAACCACCTGGAGCTATTAGCGACCCTCTTAGCTCTGAAACATTTTCGTCCCACTCTGACAGGCCATTATGTCCTGATCAGGACAGACAACACAATGGTGGTTTCCTACACAAACAGGCAGGGAGGGACATGCTCCCTTCCCCTGTTAAAGCTGTCTCACTCTCTGTTGCTCTGGTACAGTACTCATTTTCTGTCCCTCAGAGCCAGGCATGTTCCACGGCACTTGAACCTGGGGCCAGACCTTCTCTCCAGGGGAGGTCCTGTGGTAAGGGAGTGGAGATTGCACCCACTGGTGGCACGCCCAGAACTGTGGCAACTACATGCCTACCTGTTGAGAAGTCCAATTTAATAGCTCAGGGTCTGCCCCCAAATGTGGTGGCGACGATCCAGAGTGCAAGGGCATCATCTACTAGGGGCCTATATGCCTGCAAATGGCAGGCGTTTGAGCAGTGGTGTCAGGACCAAAATGTACTCCCATTTCAGTGCTCTATTGTGGATGTTTTAACATTCCTTCAGGAGCTGCTGGATAAGAGTCTCTCGTTCTCAACAATTAAGGTCTATTTGGCAGCTATATCTGCATGCCATATTGGTTTTGATGGAGTGACGCCAGGCGCTCACTCTCTTGCTATGTGCTTCCTGAAGGGAGTCCGCAGGCTGAGGCTTGTGTTTAAACCCAGCGCTCCCTCATGGGATTTAGCGTTGGTGCTTGAGGCTCTTTGTGGACCCCCATTTGACCCTATTGAATCTGCAGATATGAAATTTCTTTCATACAAGACTGCATTGCTACTTGCTTTGACTTCTGCAAAGCGAGTGGGTGACCTTCATGCTTTGTCTGTGCATCCCTCTTGTACCCAGTTCACTCAGGATGGATCTAAGGTTACATTGCGCCCGAATGCGGCGTATTTGCCTAAGATTATCCCCGCAGCCTATAGCTCTATGGCTTTTGAGCTCTTGAGCTTCTGCCCCCCTCCTTTTGCATCTGAGGAGCAGAGGAGGTTACATTCCTTGTGCCCTGTGCGTGCACTACGCACTTACATAGACCACGTTTATGTTCGTTTATGTGACCAGTTGTTTGTCTGATTTGCTAATCCGGCTAAGGGCAAGGCGCTGTCTAAACAGCGGCTTTCCCACTGGATTGTGAAGGCTATCTCCCAAGCATACAGTAGCAGGGGTCTTCCGTTGGCCCAAGGTGTGAGGGCACATTCAAGCAGGGGCATGGCAGCCTCATGGGCCTTGTTTAAATGGGTTTCTGTGAGTGATATTTGCACTGCAGCCAGTTGGTCATCACTGCACACTTTTGTTCGGTTTTATCGTTTGGACGAGACAGCCCCTTCAGTGGCTCACTCTGTCCTTTCTGTTGGGTCTACGATGCACTAGAGTATTGGAGGTTTAGCTCAGGTTCGGTGGCTGCTCTGCGGGGCGTGTATACATGTCCCATACAATATGTGCTGTACCAAGTGAATCGACTGAAAGGGAACAAAATGTTACGACTGTAACTTCTGTTCCCTGATGGAGAGGAACGAGGTACAACACTACATTGCCCCGCTGTGCAGCTGGGTTCGGTGAAGAGCGGCTATCGTACTGAAGGATGACTGTGGTAGTTTTACTAACTTAGCTCCTTCCGCGGAGTCTCTGTTCTTTGTTGTCTTGCAGGTTCCCATGGACAGTGACTGAATCTGGATTGTGGATTACAGCTACGTCTCCTGCCTTGGCCCTGCCTGACATCCACTGCAACTGCTACTACTGTTATTACATCCACTGTCACTGTTACTGTGACTGCATGTCTGTCTGTCTCTCTCTGTCTGCCTGTCTCTCTCTCTCTCTGACTGCATTTCTGTCTGTCTCTTTCTGTCTGTCTCACTCTCTCTCTCTTGCTCTCCCTCTCTGACCCAACCGGTCGAGGCAGATGGCCGCCCACCCAGAGCCTGGTTCTGCCTGAGGTTTCTGCCTGTTAAAAGGAAGTTTTTCCTCGCCGCTGTCGCCAAGTGCTTGCTTATGAGGGAATTGTTGGGTTTCTGTAGATAAAAGAGCTTGGTCTGTACCAGCTCTATATGGAAAGTGTCCTGAGACAACTTTTGTTGTGATTTGGCGCTATACAAATAAAACTGAATTGAATTGAATTGAATTGAATTGAATTGAATTGAATTGAATTGAATTGAATTGAATTGAATTGAACTGAATTGAATTGAATTGAATTGAATCCCTACCGGTAACTGCCTCAGCCTTTTGTCCCTCACCATGAGTCTTGTTTGCCTGAGTGTTGAGACTATGATTCCATCCATCCATCCATTGTCTATACCCGACTATCCCTTTCGGGGTTGCGGAGGGGCTGGAGCCAATCCCAGCTGTCATTGGGCGAAAGGTGGGGTACACCCTGGCTGTTAATCTTGGCCTGCCTATTCAAGATTAAAAAGTGGATAATAGCTTTACCTGTGTTGTGGTGGTTCTGCACTTGGGCCTGAAACCCGCTCCATGACAGTACAATCTGGCCCATCATGGACCCAGCCAGTACCCCTTAATCACTGTCTCTATCTCAATTATCTCAATTTGCTGTTGCAAAGAAGGTAAGGCAGGGGAGCCGTTCCTGTGAGGAGGGGAGGCTAGTTGCCTCCTTTAGATAGCCAGGTCCGGGGTCATAGTGATGTTGTTGGTCGCTGCTTTTCACAAGCTGTTGCCAGTAGCACTTACTTCAAAAATCCCGGTTAATGGTTTGTAGAAATCCTTGGAAATGTCTATATGTACGCACTTTAATAGTACTCTACATACCTATTCAAAGTGCCTTGTTTTCCTGTTATTTAATTACCTGTGTTATTAGGTTTTTGATATATTGCATTAACGCTATCCATAGTTCCTTTCTCCACATGTATACAATGCTATTACTTTGATTCATATGAATATGTTAATATTCAATGCTGCAAATGATGAATGTACAATATGTATGTCAGCTTTTATCATTTCTGTTTTTGATCAAGGTCTGTCATACAATATAGTTTTAACATTTTATTTTGTTATATTTCAACATCTGTTTATTTATAGAAAACCCATAAAAGCTTTAACCTACACTTTATTGCACTCGATTTGCTTAGTGCCATCTAGTGGTCATATTTCATTTTAAATGAAATATGACCACTATGCTTCCCAAATGCATAGGCTAGGACAGTGTTTCTCAATTCTGGTCCTCGGGCCCCACTGCCCTGCATATTTAAATGTTTCCCTCCTCCACCACAACTGATTCAAATGATCAGCTCCTCATCACGCTCTGTAGTGGCCTGATAACGAGCCACTCGTTTTTATCCCATATGGCAGCCTTTAAATTAATTTGTGTGTATCATAGCACATTCCAATCCAGGAATCTGAGTTTTGCTACCTTAGCATATACATTTTTATTACAGATCATATCAATTGTAATGGTATTTTACAACATATAGCAGACAGAAATTATTCAGAATAGTTTTCATATATCTTATTACTAGAGCAATAACGTCATCTTATAATAATATCATCATCTGTCAACTGTGATAATTTATTCTGAGTCTCATGTTAGATTGTATTCACAAATATACTGCAGTGATGGTTGTAAAGGCAATATTTAACTAACCGGAAGCAAATTTGGGTTAATAGGAAGTGGGGAAAGAGCTAATCTTACAACACTATATAATGTGATGCAAAAGGGATATTGCATGACTGTCCAAGTGCCAGGAATGAAGAAAGAAACAGCCTCAAAAGAGAAATCATTGGGTCAGACACTGTAAGAACAGCAACAGTAATGTCACACAAAGAGATCTCTGCTAGTTTTTAATGTTTGTTTTATTTTTCTCCACTATTGGACACACCAAGTGCTTCAAGAACAATATTAACATCACAAACATCACAGTATTCCAACACAGCAGTGACTGTTTCCCCCACCGCTAACCCCACGTATTGGTCCAAAGTGTGGGTACTTGAGGAGAAAACATCTCCTCTTCCCGTGGGGTATGCTGGGGGAATCAGAAGGGGGATGACACACAAGCATCACATAATATCGACATCTTCGCACAACTGAATACATTAATTATTGTATGTAATTTAAAGCTAATGTTATACTGAGAATAGACACACAAGATGTTTCTCTGATTAGTGGTGATTAGAAGCGCGTGAACAGAAAGGTTAGGACGAATCATTAGGATGAAAACTGGTGTGTTGTGGTTTGTTACCGAGTGGTCTACTGACCTCTGCTGGAGCTGTCTAAAGCAAAACCAGCCCTCCACACATTTAAACAGTCGCTCATAAGATCAACTCAATTTGAAAACTCTTGTCATCTGGTCCCTTAACGGACATGCTGATGCCACTTATAATCGGTTGGTCTCGCTGTCAGGGAGGATGTTAATATAGTATATTGATGATGAGCCAACACAGCGTTCTGACAGAAGCGAAACACCGACACACACATGCTGATCTGGCCTGCTTGAGAGTGACTCAAGATTTCCACTGTGGGGACGAAAGGGAGAAAGCACTGGGTGTCGAAACAAGTGCAGTTAAGACAAGGCTTGAACTGAAAACTGACTCATTATCTGGATATACTGTTAAAATTTAGCAGCCTCTAACTTCCTGTCTCAGAGCCTAATACTTGTTATACGCACATAAAATAGTTTTCCACTTCAGTCATAAATTGTCTCTAAATGGGTTTGATTCATCTGATTGAATACAAAAAAAAACAAGCCTGTTCCCTTTAGTATTGTAGTTTCACATTATGTTTTTAAATATATCTAAGAATAGAATTTTAATAACTCTGACAACTCTAAAGTACAGTAGACAGCGCAGGCCTGTGAATGATGGAGGAGTGATCGGGGATAGCAGAGCAGATATAAGACTACAATGAGACCACAGCTGAATGTGGTAGTTTGATGTTTAATAGGCGTGATTAGCCACATAGAGGGACTTTGAAGCAGCGCCAGCACTTCCAGAAGACTGGTACTTGCCGAGTGCAGCCAGACCATTTGCCTGAAGAAGGGACAAAACAAAAAGTTGAATTAACAATACTACAACAATAAGGGAGTTTCAGTTTCATTTTACTCTCCAGGACGTGGCTGACGTCCATTCACGTTTTGTCTGACCTCAGCACGTTTGATGAACTCCTCGGTGGCGGCCTTCTCGTTGTTCAGCTCTCCTCTCCATGCTCCCAGGGCGGAGGCCTGCAGGGCGCGGCCGTAGGAGAAAGTCAGGGCCCAGGGCTTGGCGAGCGGGCAGTTGTTAATGGCATTAAGGTTCACGCTGGCTTCTTCCTCAGACTGGCCACCTGACAAGAATGTCACTCCTGGGACAGAAACAAGCACATATGCATGTTATTTATCTGCTCAAACCTGCTTTCATAGAACATTTAAGCATTTCAGCTCCATGAATGGAAATTATCTGTCTTTCTTTGGTATACTTCTGAATCATTAATCCCAATTTAAAAGCCAACACACCCTAGAGTCAGAGCACAGCAGGTCAGTCAGTAAGGTCTATAAGCAAATATATAATTCAACTTATACAGAAGTGTTTTCAAACTTAATACAACAAACTCAATCCTAACTGAAAGTCTCTATTTCACCTGAAATCAACATGAAATTCTATAAGGAATGATGTGGAATTACATAAACCACAATAGTTTACATATTCTTGGTACAGCACACAGATATCTTTAGGATCCTGCACAAGTAAGTTCTGTTTTTTAAATGTGACCTGTGACGGCAGGAGGCACAGTGCGGCGCAGGGCGGTGACGGTAGCCATGGCAATTTCCTCGCTGCTGTACTTGGTAGGGCAGGAGTGTCCAGCTGTGACCATGTTGGGCTTCAGCAGTGTGCCCTCCAGGTAGACATGGTGGTCTGACAGAGCCTTGTACACTGCAGCTAGGACCTAGCAGCAGGAGAGAGACGTGTGTATGTCAAAAGACTGTGAGAGTATTGTCACTAATATGTAGTAAAACACACTCTTTACAGGATATGAACAGCAGCTTGTGTTATGCATTGTAAGTAAAGTAAGTAAGTAAGTAAATTCACCTTCTCAGTGACGTACTGGCAACGCTTCAAGTCATGATCTCCATCAGGAAGGATCTCAGGCTCCACAATAGGAACAATACCATTCTAGGAGACATTATAAGGTACACGTTAAAGGCAAACTCTCATATTCTTATAGATATATAAATTTGATATAATGCCCAATAGTGTCCTCTTCAAATCCCAAAATTTGATCAAAAACTGAGGATCACCAACCTGCTGGCAGATGCTAGCATACCGTGCCAGAACATTGGCATTCTCAAAGATGGCCAGCTCAGACGGTGTGGTGTCGCTGATCTTCAGCACACAGCGCCACTTGGCGAAGTCTGCGCCGTCCTTCTTGTACTGTGCGCAGCGCTCGGACAGCCCATCCAGACCTACAATCCAGCACACACACACGAACATCCATCATAAACACAGCAGGGGTTTTGTAATTTGTGAGGTTCTGAGAGTGTGTTCTTCATGCCTCTTACCCTGAGTGGTGGTCTCTCCATTTGTTCCAGCGAGGGGCACAACACCTTTGTCCACCTGTAAAGATGGGAGCACAAATTGTTTACATATTACACTTAAACATCCTTCTAATTCTCAAGTGCACCAATTTTGCTAATATAAAGTGACATTTTTTCTATATTCTCCTGAGCATCTGATTAAAAAGTCCAATTAATTTCAACTAAACACAACCTTCCAGAAAATTCGTCCTGAGGGCTCTTTCACCCAGTTTCTCCTCTCAACCTCATCTGCTGTTATGGGTGGCTCTGTGTATATTTAAACATGCTGACAGCAAGTCTGTGTTTCCACACACAGTGCAGGAGACTTTCAAGTTTTACCAGTTTACCAATGATGACTGCATTTTTGTCTCCTGAACTGAAATACTTCGCTGCACTATAATATCAACACTGTGTTTGTGGATTCATTCAGAGCCAGAGCAAACAGCCACCAAATAAGGCTGAGCTTAACAGACTCGAGTTTAGGAGACTGAGGATGAGGATGACAAATCATGTAAGAAAAACAGCTAATAGCTACAAAATAATGTTAGAAGTAGAGGAAAAAAATCAGCATTTTGTCTTATTCAATTAAGAAACTAATTTAAACTGACTTTAAGGCCACATGAAACTATGTGAAGTATGACAGAGTGGTTCACTACAACACTGAGCGTTGTATACCTTGATGCCGACGACAATGCCGCGGTCTTTGATGAGCTTGGCGAAGCAAGTGCCATCGTCTGTGCTCTGGTAGAGGGTTTCGTGGAAGAAGATGACTCCTCCGATACAGCTGTCAATCCGCTGGTCAGCTGTGAAGAGCAGCTGGCGGTAGCGACGCCTGTTCTCCTCTGTGTTCTCAACCCCAATGGGGTTCAAACGTTTCGCCATGCTGCCTGTAGACGTCACACACAGCTATTCATGCTTGACTCAAATTAAGCTAAACAAGCAATCACATGCATGAGTGCATAAAATGCAGTTGAACACAATCAACAGAAGTTGAATTGCAATAGAGTAATATTGACCTAAATGATTTGACTCATCAATCTCACTTCACAGTGACTTATTGATATCTGTGAATGTATGAATGAAAGTATAGAAAGTGTGGTGCAAAGTGATGATAAGGGTTCTAAGGATATACAAAGTACTGATGATTTTATGATGACTGATCACCGTGTAGAACTTTACGGGACAGACATTAATGACGTGACACATGCATACCAGTGGACTCATCGGCTGCGAGGATGCCTTTTCCTGGAGCTACTATCCTTTCAGCGATGTCCTGCAGCTCCTTCTTCTGCTCAGGAGTCAGTGCAGGGTACTGGTGAGTCATGGTGGCTGAGGGAGGGAGGGGAGGGAGAGGGAGAGGGAGAGAGAGAGAGAGAGAGAGAGAGAGAGAGAGAGAGAGAGAGCGCCATGGAGAGGTCACATTGTTTCACGGTATGGCGACCTGGACGACTGCCCAGCACCGGCCCCATTTTTTTTGTCTCTCTATTGTCTACAACATGGCTACCTTGCTGCAGCATGAAGCTCTTCTCAGTGAGGGCAAGAGGATGGGTGAAAATTGCAAAACTCCTCCAAGATGGCACTTAAAGACCCATCCAAGGAGCCAGCTTGTGCGTGAGAGATGTGATGAAACCAATGACTACTGTGTACAGAAGATATGCTCCCTGCTTCAATTAAATAGGCCATTGTGTGACTGTCATCTAGAAGGCAAACAAAGTTTTATCACTGACACTGATAGCATCTGGGATTGAATATGACTGTGTTAACTCAAAGGATCGGCATGCTAACATGCACACGCACGTTCAAACCAGATTATTTTGTTGCCTATTCCTGTGAATGAGCAGAAGCAGTTACGTAAGCCCTCCCCAACCCAACCCATCTGAAACACTGAAGACAGAGAGAGAGAGAGCAATTATGTAACAGGGCTCCTATATACTGTGCTGCCAGTCCTCATTATAGCTGCAGGACTGGATGCAGCACGGCTCGTTTCTCTCTCCTCAGCAACACTTCTCCTGTTTTCCGCTAATGTCATTAGATCACTCTTTGTGCACTGCACGTATACTTGGCTTTTAATTCTCAACCCTGACTAAAACAAGGCTTGTTTCCACATTTTTATCACCCCATCCAGTGGCTTTCAAACCTCCCACTGTGTCCACTGAAGCATGCCACTGCCTTCTGACTAAAAGCTTCATCTGCTATTGGATGCGTTCGGATTTGTCAATTCCCATTTTCACACATCCCTAAAATGCATCACTCCCACTAACGCTCGGGAACAAGCTGTGCCTTCCCTTTCTGCTCGACTGCACCAATTGCCATGCTGCTCCCATAGAGCAAAGTCGTTGGCTATATAGCTTTGTTCAACAAGTACCCCAACATGCGTCACAATATTGGATCGGCTATAGATGAACCTGTTTGATGGGTGGAAGCTACTCCTCTAGTAACAAATACAGAGGTTAGCTCTAGTAAACTGTGTATAGAGGGTATGCAGCACAGGAAAGAGAGATTACTATAAGTGTTCAGCCACACTGAATGCAAATGATTTGATAGAATAAATACTAATTTATTATATAAAGCACATCAACTGCCTCATGTAACGAGTAAACTCACAGGACAACTGGATTCCCAACTGTGGTAGGACACTGCCTGACATACCCTATATCCTCTGTGTTAATCCTCAGCTTAAACCTATGAGATAACAACTGTTAGAGCGCACACACAGGCCTCTCCATGAAAACAGCGTGCAGCTACCACAACACAAATGTCAAGCACAGCTCAGCGCTCACAGTTAAATTCTATATACGGGTAAAATTAAAGTGGCCAGGCCTGCAGGGTACAAAACATCCCCTAAGGGGAATAGTTAGCCCAGGAGTATAAACTGCGTGCAGACCTCTCCGTTGAATAAGAGAGGGTATTTACAGTTGATAAAGGCCGGCAAAAGGGTACAGGCATGATGTGTGGGACTTCAGTATGTTTGTGTGCACACAGCCTTGCTCCACTGTTATCCAGACAAAACTCATGCTCAGCAAATACCTCCTATCTTTTGTGAAGTGCCTGCGTGCTTCAACAATACATTTTCAATGACGTCGGATCCAGTGTGGTTGCTTTTCTGCTGAGAAAAATCATTGCAAAATCATTTGTTGTGAAATCCAAATTTCATGCAATGTTCAATCAAAGACAAAGGAAAGTTACTAAACATGAGCTTTTTAAAAGCTTTCTAAAACAACAGGAAATGCTTCTGATCACATATCTTTTATGCTGCCTCGGGTGTAAAAAGTGAACCTTGAAGGACAATGCCCTGCTGTGTGCGTGTGACCTGCCTCTGACATATGCTCAGCCTGCAGCACGTTTGGTAGCAAAACACCATTCAGCACACACACTGTTAAAAACATACACATTTTATCATTTGGTGTGCAACCAAAAATATTTCAGCTGTTTAAAATAGTAATAATATGCAAATGTATTGTTTTTGACACATTCTTGTGCACCAGCATTCAACAATCAGCCAGGGTCAAATCCACCATAGAAGAAGCACCTCTACCTCCTCAGACAGTAGTCTCAATACTGTGCCCTTTACTGGGCAGAGGAGAGGTTGCATTTGTCACTACTGGTAATATTGTTGCAGCAACACTGACATATCAGGTGACAGCCAGGTGTGTGCGCCACCCGGTCTAACTCACATCCCAATTTGGACTCAGTATCTACAGCCTGATTATTTCATGTGAGAATTATAGAAGACACAAAGCAGAAGACAACTCTTTGTCACTGAATTTCCGGTCACAACAGTTATTCTTGTACCCAGAAGACACTAATATTAGTGCTTTCTATTTTAGTATCGGCTGCTTATGTGTCTCCAGGAAATGCTCTCCATCCATAGGGAACTTAAGAACATGAAGCTCCAGTTTGTGCTGCACACTCAATAATTGCCACCTGCTGCAGGCCCTAGCACCACCACAGATGTGATAAAACTAAAATAAGAGAATCTATTATGGTCAATTGTTAGTGGGAACCACACAGAAGATCCAATCAAGTGACAAGTGAGAGTTTTTCTCCTTTAATCAAACTGGTAAGCTGGCTTCAACAACTAATTGATTGATTGATTGGTTTATCTACTCAAGTGGTCAACGAAGAGAAGCTTCATTGCTTCATAGAAAACACAAAAAACAAAGTTTTTTAAGTCCTGCACACTAAAAATAAGCTATCCTTCATTACAAGTAGCCACTTCAAGATGGCAACAGCTTTGAAAGGCCTGGCACCAAAATGGTCGACTCCATTTTGTTGCCAAAATGGAGGATCATTGTCATATTACATTCATTATTCAGCCAGACTGATCGCGGAGTCAAAGGCCTCGAAGGACCAGAACAAACGCGACTGAAGAGGCTTCACACTTCAGCACTAAGCTCTTCTGACACATTTAGTCATTCCAAGCGCACAAGCCTGATGTTACTGTATGTAATGATTACATGTTCGAATGAATAGCAAACTTCTGGATGAGTGACAGGTTGGGTTTAAGTCCTGGGTTTCCCACAATGCTTCACAGTGGAGCTACCCCATCTCACGTGAAATAAACAATGATGTTTTCAGGGGAAATAAAGGAACGAATGTGTGTTTCTGTTTGCTTGGGGACACTTCAGCATTAGAAATACTGAAAGGCATGCTTCAAGAATCATCTCTTTTATGTGCAAAAATGCACTCCCCTGCAAAAATATCACTTTGACATGATTTGAAGTAGCAAACTTCTGATGCTCTTATCTACAACCACAAGGCTTATCTTCCAGATAGCGTCGTAGAGTGTGCAGAGGTTAGCTTCTGGTGAAGGACATCACTCAATCATCAACGCACTTCCTGATGACAGGCAGCATATTTTTAGAGTGGCCATTGAAAAAAGACCAGTTTGGAATCCTTCCCATTAAAAAGAGGCAGTCTAAACAGGACAAAATATGCAGAAGATGTGATCGGGAGAGAGCTGAGATTAATGTCTCTCCTCTGTGTCCCAAAGTGATCTTCATTCCAGACTGTTGCATAGTGGTCAGCTTCAAACAAGACAAACATCATTTCTGCACTGCGACATCAAGATGCAACAGGCAACTCCCTTATGTGGCGTCATGCAGGACCACTCAAAAACGTGACCACTGTAGTGTATGAAAAATAATACAACCATTAAGCATCAGTCAATGCGGAGCACAGCAATCACATTCACTTCATTTATACCAAAAACTACAACATAGCTGACTGCTTTTATAGACTTTACACCCTCACTTTTGAAAGGACAGCATAATGAGTCCAGACTTCACACTGTGTGCTTCATGCCACAACAGTCATTTAAACCTTCTCTGCGAAAACTGATGCTGCATCGGCTCACTTACCCACCCAGCATGCAGCTCCTATCCAGAACATGCATCTACATCTATAGCAGTCGTGCTGAAGCTGGTTCTTTTTTTGAAGCGTTGCTGCAAGCATTAAACTATAATATAATGTATGTGAAGCTTGCATACTATAGTGTCTAGTATTCATAAGAATGAAAGCAGGGATTTGGTGGGCGGGAAGGTGGGAGTCAATGAATCTACCTAAATTCAAAGAGAACACTGATAGTTATCTGTGTCATTATGACCACCTGGGCGTTTACCCACCTTGATATTTTCTCTACATTGCAAGCTGCGTGAACTTTAAAACGGCTGCTTCTGCAGGGCAGCGCTAGTCAAAAGTAAAAAGCTTGCTTGATGCTGTGCGTTTTGTTACCAGACGGGCTGATGGCCTTGGCACTGATGCACGTCTCTGTGTTTGGGCTGTTTCTGTCCTCAGGCCTTGATCCAGCAGTGCTAGCAGGAGCACTGTTTCCCATACAGCTCTCTGACACAAGAGCCTACGGGAGACGTCAAGGCTACGTGCATTGCAGTTCAGAGAAACATTGACACAGGTGAAAATGATGATGTTTCCCTCTTAAACACCGCTAAAGTCTTTATTTTTTTATATTCACTTTGCATAGTAACATGAATAGGCTACGTTTTGGGTTGTCATTACCCATAGAGAGTGGATTCATCGGTGTACATTCATATATTATTTTATACCCTAGAGCTGAAATGATAACTCAATTGATGAATTAATTGATGGAAAGAAATGACAACAAATCAATCGTGTCAGTTTTTAAACACAAAATTCACCGCTTCCTGCCTGTCAAATGTGACTTTTTTCTTGGTTTTATAGGTGGTAAACTGGATACCTTTGGGTTTGGGGCATTTAGTACCCCAAATGATTAAACAGGAGAGTAAGAAGAAGATGAATCAACCGTGAATATAATGGTTTGTTGAAGCGCTTTAACA
Organism: Chaetodon trifascialis; assembly: GCF_039877785.1. Taxonomy (NCBI): domain Eukaryota; kingdom Metazoa; phylum Chordata; class Actinopteri; order Chaetodontiformes; family Chaetodontidae; genus Chaetodon; species Chaetodon trifascialis. Next base: position 13,262,800 of record NC_092071.1, on the reverse strand, counting down.
CTCTCATTTTGGAGTGCAACTATTATCTTCATTCTCTATCTTAATCTATTGATTGTCAGATTTATAAAACATCAGAAAATTGTCAAAAATACCCCCCTCATCTTCCCAAAGCTAAAGAAAACACATTTGAATTGCTTTATTTAGTCTGACCAGCAGTCCAAAACCCAAATATACTCATCACAGAAGACTAAGAAACCTGGCACTTATTCACATTAGAGAAGATGAAACAAGGGGATTTTGGGGGGATTTATTTGCTTTAAAAAATTGATTAATTCAATTAAATCAATTATTTCAGCTCTACAGCGAACATTATCTTAAACATGTTATGTATTCGGTGTTCTGGTGTATTAAAAAAGATGAAGTCTGCTGGTACAAAAGCAATAATGTGATGTGTGAATTACAGTACAGCCCTCCTCCACCCGCCCCTCCTCCATCAGAGAAGGTCTACGTGCTCATGGACAGATACACACTGACAGACACCGACACCACTGCCGACCGGATTACTAACACAATTTACCCAAAATAAACGTGAAAAATACCAGTTTGTGTCGATTTAAGCTGCAGGCAGACGCACCAGGCTCCTCTCTAGTCCATTTTCATCCTTGAAGGTCACCATTTTTACGCCCTTCCTGTTGCCTTATTTTGTGGATTGGCTGAAATACGCAACTTTAAATAAAAAAAACTAAAACTTTAACATCTTTCTGTTCAAGTACACGACGGCACACGAGTCACAGGCACTAACGGTTAGTGTTAATTCGTGGCTAACTAGCTAGGAATATAAAGTTAGCTTAGGCTCGTGTAATTACCCTAGCATCACATCCCCATCATCTTCATCATCATTAATATCATCTATTATTGGTCAGTCACACATAAAGAGTGTCTGAAGTTGCGGTATTGATCAGACCAGGGCTCATTCTTACCTGCTGATGGCTGCTGAGTGCAGAGAAAAAAGGTGGGTAGCGAAGTGAGGATGTGAAGGACTCTCCTGTCTCACTGCTGCAGCGCAACGTGACCCTTTACAAAACCCTCGAGCCGAGGGCGGAGCTCGCGCCATGCGTCATGTGACGGATCGACGCTGATAGCTGACGCGCATGCGCCGGAGAGCATCGCAGCTGAGATGGAGCAAGTATGATGCTGCATCTTTGTCGAAAACAAGGAAAGCTGCGAAAAGTTTTAAATTTATGGCTTTGTTTTGCCAGCCTGCAGCGTAATGATATAATTAAAAATGCTGATTGATTAGTGCTAGGTCTAATTAAACAGCCTTAAAACTGTGGGCTAATGACAGGTGTTTATACTGGTTCCCACAGGTTTCCCAAATCAGGCTCCAATCCAGAGAATCCATTAAAAATTACAGAGAAATCCGTAGATTTTTTGTGATGGTGACTGTACAAGGACATACTCTGATTAATGAAAGAAAAAAAATCAACTCATATCAGGCCACTTTTGGAAGAGATAGAAATCCCTGGAGAGGTGTGGCTGCAAGCTGCCAGATTTGGTTTTTATAACTCCTGGCAGAAATTCAAATTAACAAGGACCCTGTACTCTTACTGAAGGGAACAGGATTCAGTACTGGCCAACCACAAGTTTTTGTATTGCCATTGTATTCAGCCCTTTTGTGAGTAAGTGAGCCATCAAATTTCAAGGGTACTGTTGTGTTGACATATCTTCTTCCTGTTGATGTAAATGGATGCTAGTTCAAAAAGAACCTGTTTCCTTTGACCTGAGAGAATTGCCACGAGTACAGGCATTTCCCTGAACACTATCCATGCACCATGGAGGAAATGACTTCGATGACAGAAAGACATGGGTGAAAAACACTGAATGAAATGCAACTGTTACTCTTTTTACCATTTTTCTTCATGTCTTTTTATTTTCAATGGTAAGGGGCACCAGCAAACATTGAACCGATGGCATCATCTTAGTCCTCCTGTTTTTGTTCCTCATCTGAAGTTCTCAAATATGTGTGTTGAGAAAACACTGCAATTTCAGTTGTTTCGACAGACTTGGCTCGACCGAAATGTATTCTGCAAAAGCAGAGGTGCTGTGAGTGATCAAAGAAGTATTTAGATCCTTTACTAAGAAAATAATGGCAATGCCATAATGTAAAATACTAAATACACAGCAGGCAAAATGGCTGTTGTGAGTGTAAAATTAGATGAATCAGGGTTTGTATAAAGTACAATACCTGCCTCTGAAATTAAGTTGAAAACACTCAAGTGCAGTACAAGTACCTCAAAATTATATTTAAGTACAGCACACACTTAAAATAAACAGCACTGCTGGACACGGTACAAAATGTAGTTAAATCAAGCATAAGCATGCTATGTTTCTGAAGAAACAATGTGGCATGGCTGATAGGAAACGTGAAGCAATGCTGATTTTCTGTTGACTGACTGATAGGTTGAAAAATATTTTAGTACTTCATTTCACATCTCACACAGAAAAAAAACATCCAAATCAGCAGATCGCTGTATAGTAAGAGTTTAATATTCCATCTGTGCTACATGGTAATTACAAAAATACATTGTAACACAACATATAACATCAAATAGCATCCAAAATATTCATATAAACTTTAGAAAGAGGAATTTATAAATAAGCATTTTTTGTGACAAAAAAGCAAGCTCAGGGTGACACGTGAGGCATTCTGGGTACACACCAGGGCATACTTCGCAAAAATCATAATATAATCTGATGGACAGGTAAGTGCATGAGGGTGCGGCTACTGGCTAGGGTTACGGCAGCCTTGGACAATAGAAAAAGCTCTGTATCTATCAAAATGTTACCTGGAGGTAAAAATGCTGTTGTTCATTCAACCCTTACAGTCGAAGCTCAGAGTTGCAAAGCTGGCTGCCATCTTGGACTCAAAATCAAGGCTGACTTGGGCTAACCAGCAAGTCTCTCCTGAGCAGCAGATTATAAATGATTCAACTGAAGCAGACGCCAATGTGTACGCGTCCTAATCTGATGTGCTGATGCTGGCATGAATGACTTTTCCATAGTGCAGGCGGAGAGCACGAGGAGAGATGTTTGTGCTGCCACACAATGTAAGAAGCAAAGGTCAAGATTGGGAAAAGTTATATAACAGCATTAAGGTAAAGAACAGGTTTTATAGTAAAGATTACAGCATTACAACTCAGAAAATGAGGCAAGGAGTTAGTTTCATCCACACTGCCAAAAGGGTTTCATAATCATACATGAGAATAAAGGCAGAAGCTCAGAAATACACTCATTTTGTTGAAGGGGTTTGGTCTGATTTATACTGAACTACATTTAACTGACTGTAAAAAAAAGAAAAGAAAAGAAAGAAATTCAGTGCATTGTCTTCAGCCAGCATGACTTTTCCCTGTGGGGTGAATTTGATAGCAGTCGAACAATATGTATTAACAGAGGGCAACCATGACCAGTCAGAGGGAAATTGAAAGTAGTGGACAATAGCGCAATCTTTCTTGCACAACTGTTGAGCAAATACACTAGGCTTGAAAAGGTGCTCAATGGAAAAAGGCAAAGAAGTAACAAGAAAGGGAAAAAAGTGTCCAGTACATCACAAAAACCCCATAAAATGTGCCAATACAAGTGAGGAAGTGGTGTTGTTTTCATTAAATTAAATGAATCATTCCATCATAACCTATAGATCCAATTAAATCAGAATCTGCTAATTTGGCTTTTACTAAATAAGACATTTTACAAGGCTCACCACACCTGTGTGTAAGGGTGAATAAGTGTGCAGAAATACATACATTTAGGCCTTTACCTTTAGTGTGTTAGTAACAATGCTGTAAACTCAAAGTCTGTCACACAAACACTTCTCTGCGTGGGCCTTTTTCCTGAGGAGGCTGCAGTGGGAGTGCCGGGCCAGGCAGTGGGGCAGCTGTGTGAGTCTGTGTGCCGGCGTCCAGCTGTGTGTCCGGTGTGGCGGGAGGGCTGAGGAACGAGTCGTAGTCAAAGCCTTTGAGGGGCTGCAGGGACAAAGTGAGGCCTCGTCGAGCTTTGGCGGCTCGGTCGGGTCTCTCTCTGAGCTCCAGAATCACCTGCACAGTGACGAGGAGAAATCATTTTGCTTGCATGTTGAACATTTCTTCCAACTGCTCGAACAAAGAAACTGGCTCCATCCAGACATTACCTCCACCGGCTGGCGCTGCAGTAGGGCGAGGTCAAACGTTGTTCCGTGGAAGAAGGTTTGGCGTTTGAAACGCTCAAGGGTCCTCAGGCGGCGGCAGGGAGTCTTACACAAAAGCTGGGCACAGAAACGTGTGAAGGTTGTGACATCAAATGAGCCAAATAGAGCAGTTAGTGCATGCATGTAGTGTAGATTTGAATGTATGTTTACACGAGTAATTACCTCAGTTATTAGCAAGGCCAGTGGGGGGCTAAAGCTGAGGGGCATTTCATAAGGAAAACTCCTCACTTTCCTCAGCATACTGCAGTGGTCTGATTCTGGAGCCACAGGGAACTGAGTAGAATTTGAGGCACATGAAGAGAAATAATTCATTCAGTGTGTCAATTTAGAGAAGGCGAGACTTTAGACATTTACATGGCAAGACATAAAGTCTAAGCTTCTAAAAACATTGCACACAATAACCTTTAACTGCTCAATTTAAGATCAGCTACGTCACTGAAGGAATAACTCTGAGTAATATCTGCGTTGCATGCAAGACATACTGAGGCTACTGGCAACAACACCTCACCTTCCCAGTAACCAATGAGAAAAGCAGGATTCCCAGCGACCACCAATCAGCTGCATGGTTGTAGGGTCCGCCACTCAGCACCTCTGGGGCTGCAGAGCAGACAGAGCATGATGCGGATGCAGGATGCGCTATATATGTGTACATTCTGATGTTCACTTCCTTGTACAATAGATCAAAATAATGCACATAATGTCCATCATGTGCAGAGCAGTGATCTGGCAGGATTAATTACAGAGGTGGATGTGGTGGCATTTTTCTCACCCATATATTGGATGGTTCCACAAATGGTAAAAGCTCTTCCTCCTCTCTCCAGGCGACGGGACAAACCAAAGTCAGCTAAGCGGAGGTGTCCTGGAACACACCATTTTCTCTACATGACTATGCACACATGACATGAGTCTCTAAATACATATTCTTCCTAATGATGCAGTTACAGCTGGTGTCAAATATTTAATTATACCCATCGTAATCTGAGTTTGCCAACAGATGTACTGTTTGTTACTGTGTATTGACAAGTGTGCAGGGTCACAATGCTCTCTGGAAGTTTCCATGTCTCCTGCATGCTGTACCAGAGCTATGCTGCTCTCTGCTGGGGACATGTTTTTACTCACCATTGTCTGTCAGCAGGATATTCTCCATCTACGTAAAGAGTGCCAAAAAGACTGTATTAGACATCCATCCATTTTCACCAATGTACTGAATTAATTATGTGACGAAAAATCATCTCATAGCAGATTTTCCTGCACCTTGGATGTCTTATTCTCAATAAATATTTGTAGTCAGCAGTAGCAAAGTTGGATATTTTAATAGTACGAAAGAAAGAAAGGTCATAAAAAGTGATCTGTAGCCTGAATTAATCAATGGACTGACTAACAAAAAGTAATTAACAATGTGTGTGTTGACAGACTGAAAAAAACTGAATAGATCTACTCTGAACCGGCAGAAAAAACCCTTAAAATTATAAGCATTTAATCTACTAAGGTTTTTACTGGGAACCACACAATTCATTGTTAGTACGATAAAAACAGATAGTATAAACATATGTTTGCTGAAATTATGCAGATGTTCATACATTCTGTTACGACTGATGTTTTTCATTTCGTTTTGTATCTATGCTCCTGGATCTGCAGTAATCTCATGTTGGATGGGCCAACATGGCAGGTAGGACTGATGTAATCTATAATTTTTGCTAAAAAAAAAGAAATACATTATTTTGTCATTTTGGTCCCAAAGTTGTGAATTACCTCCTTCTCTTACCTTCACATCTCGGTGGATGATCCCAAAGTCATGAAGAAAGCCTGTGAAAAACCAGCAAAGAACAAAAATACAAACCTCAACCAGAGGACTAAAATGTTTCCAATCATCACTTGCAAATGAAAAAAAAAAAACATGGCACTGCTTTGTGGCTGTAGGCCCATCTCATTTTAATTAGACCTATTTTTATAATTACTTTCAGTTAAGCAAGCTCAATAAATTTTCCCACAGACATCTCTGATCTAATTAGGATATTTGAGGAGAAACGTGTATAATAAATAAGAAGGTTGAACCATTTTTCTTAATGTAGATATGGAATACCCACCGAGCGCACATCCCAACTCTGCTGCAAACACTCGTACAGTGTCCTCTGTGAACTGACCGATCATCTGCCAGTAGGTGTAAAGGTCTCCTGTGCTGCAGTAGTCACACACTGTGGGGGTAGAAACAGCATTAAAACATGCCTCTGTCATGTAAGGAGAGGTGTGAGGGACCATGAAGGTTAGCGGGATGTGGGAAACACACACTGGTGACAGAAATTAGGAAAGAGGAGTGCAATCTGGAAGTGAGGACAGTGTAAAACTTCAGTGTAACATCTTCCTCTGCAAACCAAAGGCGATTCACTGTTGCCTGTTTTTAGTCTGCGAGGCACACAAGTTTGACAAATAAAGGTAAAGTGGGTTGGGGTGCAGAAGTGAAAAGGTGTGTGTGTCTGAAATAATGGATCATCCCTCTCTACTTGGTGATGGTGGTTTTTTGATTGCTACTATGAGTAACAAGAGAAGAAAGAAAAAGTTTGCCTTTGATATCGCAGACTGAGCTACAATGCAACAGAGGTACAGACTGACTATAAGTCTGCAGATGAAAACCTGAAGGAGGTTATACAGGAGGATGGCTTGATATGGTCCTGATTTGCTCCAAATAAGCCCCATATCTGCATTTATGGCTTAATGATTCAGTGATGATTCACTGTTTAAGCCAGCAGGGGCGTCTCTTCCGGATGCAGTACGAGTGTTGTACGAGTCTTGCTGCCGCAGCAGTGTTCAACATCTGGTCCCCAGGCTAACACAGGGGGCAGGGAAGCAAACAAAGTGGGTCACACTTTCTGAGTCAGTGGCTGATTTCAAAACAAGGGTAACTGCTCTGGAGGAGAGGAAAAGTGGGCAAAGCAGATACAGGATGCAAAGGCAATGGTCCATTGGGGTTGTTGGATTGTAGTCCGGTGTTGAGGTGAGAATAGGTGGAGTGAGGGGGTTTTGGATAATGGATCTGGGTTGGATTGGGTCACCGATCTCTGGCTGACTCACTAATGTAGAGGTGGCGCTGAGTCTGCCAGCAGTCCCGGAGGTCATGGACAAATGGATGGCGAACCTGACGCTGTGAACAAAGGTCCAAGATCAACCTGAAAAATCTCAGTTTTGGCCACCGATCAAAGTGAGGTCCATACTTTTTCGTCACTGGGCGAAGTCTTCTAGAGACTACTTCAGGTCTTGTTGATGAAATTCAAAGACTCCAAATTGGCATGTTTGGAAGAGCTAATAAAAATACTGATACCATTCATACAATAAGCAATGTGTAATAGCACATCATCTGCATACTGAGATTGCATTTATGGTCTCTTTCATTTTATACATTAAGTATTTGAGTTATATGTTATCTGTGCACATGATTCAAGACTGGCAGTAAAAATAAATGCAATTACAGGCGTGGAAATTTTTGATTATTCATGAAATGAAATTGCACTTTATGCTGATGATTGATGAATTTGGATGCTTAAGTTACTGTTTCCAAAACCAAGTCTTTCGAAAAGCTTATTTCAATGTCTTAAAAACTTTCAAGACTTTTTTTTCCTCTAATTTACAAACTCATAATGATTTTCGAAGCCTGTTCTCAGTACTCACCTGGACTATAACTTCTTCTTTTGACTGCTCCAAGACCCCAAGTCTTAGAATCTCTGATTTAGGTATAACCTGTTGGATGACAAAAATGCTGAGATGAAATAAGACTGCATGTCTCATACAGGACTGAGCGTTTTGACTGCACAGAAATATTTATTACATGATGTATGTGTATGTATGTATGTATATTAAAAGCTTCAAAGACTACAGTTAATTTAAAGGCATAAAACATTCTGTATTTCTTTTACTTTAAACCAACCAACCTATCTAAGACTGTCTCTTTTATCATTAGTGTATTTCCACATATAATTTTCATGAATGAATAAACTATCTGTTCTTTCACGGCTTTGATCAAATAAATAAACACATTTAAAATGTGAGATGAAGGCAGAAGACTGACTTTGACAGCATATGTTTTCTGTTTAGTCTTGTCCTTCACTTTCAGGATGGGTCCAAATGAACCTTTGGCGATGTAACTCAAAACCTGGTGGAGTGAAAAAGGGAGAGATAGAGACACAAAGACAAAGAGAAAAGATCAGACTGGCCAGGAGGAAAGGTAAGAATAGCACAAATAATGCCTTATCTGATCATATCAAGCCTCATATATTATTGGTGTGTATGTTGGAAGTGAGGTCTACCTGAAAGTGTTCGTGCCCAGGCACAGTTTTGTGGGGGAATTCAGGCAGGAACATGGCAATGAACCCTGGCAGGCTCCACTCTGCTCTCAGCTTGTCCGGGCCGACTCCCGCCAACCTCAGGACATGCTCCGGGATGTCAGGGGCCTTGCCCTGGAGCATTCTACGCTGGCCAAGACGCAGGGCAGGTGGGGCCAGGCGACAGAGGCCTGCTGGGATAGATAGACCTATGCTGGAGAGGAAGCCGCGCCATCCAGATGAGAAGTCCTCATCCTCCTGCCCTTCAGCAGGCCTCTGTGGGGGAGACAGGGGAGAAAGATGCACCAAGAGGCAGTTACGGTACAGGTCATTAAGGCCCTGTGGAGTTATTACCATCTTACAGTGCATCACCAGCATTTCTGCATATTTTAGGTGACTCCTAGTTCAAATTTGACAAACACTGTTAATCCAGAGACTGTTCAATGGACACTGGGGCTGTTTTACGCAAGAGCAAGTATCAACCCTTAACAAGGCGGACGTGCACCACTAAAAGCAACTGAAGAGCAAACAGTGCTGGTATGAGCCGTGCAGGACAAAGGGAGGCTTTCAAACATATTCACTATTTAAGCAGGCAAAGTTGCCTGAGCATTGCTTCGTACACAGGCGCTGAGGTGTTCGGTTCAAACACAGGTCCTCTGCTGCTGCCAACTCTGTAGCTCCACTTAAGCAACTGGAGATATTCTGTATGATATACACTTTGTGAATTATTCATTTTCCTTTGCTTAAGTGTAAAAACTCATCTTTCAAAAACAAGAAAAAAAAGCAATAAAATGGGGGAAATATGACCTAAAGTGAGCAAAATGATCTGCCAACAGAACAAGAAAATTTCATTTAACAAAATTTTTAAAGACAAGTGAAAATAATTACTCCAAGAGAACCCACAGTTTATTATACCGTTTATAAAACACCATCTTGGTGACTTTGTGCAACCCCCTAAAATGCATCAGTGGGGCTCAGTGGCAAATAGGTATTTCACTTGCCATTTCACCATTCTTGCTCTCATTTGTGATTGAACACGAGCAAAGAAAATACATGCTCTCCATCCAATCTGCAGTCAGTCAGTCAGTCAGTCAGTCAGTCACAGAGCGACTCTCCCTCTGGGCTGCACAGCAGATCTGATGCTCTGTGGTGCAAGATGTGTGCAATCAACCATGCAGGATGTTATTATCATGCGAGCCAAATTAAAGGACGCATCTGTGGTCACACAGCAGAAATGACTGGCATCAATGCGACATCTGTCGGACACTGAGTAATGTTAGGGCTTCTTTTGAACGCTGTGTGTTACAAGGTTTTCGATCGCCAATAGATTTTTAAATATCAATACCGGAAGCCTGGCTGTTTCGCCTTCAAAGTAAAAGCGTAAAGATTACAGATATTTTGGAAAACAACAGAAAATATTTGCGCATAACATCAAGTGTAATACTAATTAACCACTAACATATCATTAACTACGCAACTGGATCACACTTGAGTTCAATGTGCTGTTAAAGAAGACTTAAATACGCTGCCACCCATGACTGGCAGCGTCGTTGTTGTAAGCCTGCTGACTTCGGAGCCAAATAATCGCCATGGAAACAGCCCCCACCTCCCCTCACGTGCATCACACCTGAGCATCCAGGAGTTTCACTCAACTCACCTTCCTGTTTTTACTGCCGTCGGCCCCCATCAGTGTGACAGTACATCGGCACTGTCTGCTCAGTGCGACACCTGCTCCTCATCCAGGCACCCCGCGGTAACCTCTCCACGGCTTCATGCGCGACACACACGACTCATGTGAGGTTTGAGGAGACTCACCAACACTTCGTATTCAAATATGCGGCTGATCCGGCGATCCGGCGCAAAATGTGATAGATATGGCGACATGAAAACAAGTTAATCCCGAGTATAGGCAACGTCACCGCAGATCCGCCCACAGCTCTGTCATCCAATGAGGCTGCAACCTGGTGGAGTTCAGCCCCCCCTGCTGCTCTTTGCAATTACAGCCGCTAACAGCAATTCTGCATATGGGTGACAATTTCTGTGACGTTTGCATCATTTGCATGGCGGACCACATGGCGTGTTTTTTCCTCTGCAGAGACCGAACAAATGCAGGCATGCATGAGACTCAGAATGCTTTCTGTGGAGTGATTCGTCTTAAACAGACCTCTCAGTTCAATTGTTCTAAAAATAAATCAGTGCATGCATAATTTCTGCTGCCTCAACATCATGATGTTAAGAGCCAACCCACAAGGCAGCATCAAAGGTGCATTCACGCATGTTTGCAGCAGGGAGCCAGCGTGGTGCTGATGAATGAGCTGTGAGGCAGGTGACATGGAAAATGTGTTGGTCTGGGCTATAAAGACACCAATCCTAACTTACTTTTACCTGATTGAGCAACTACAAAACTCAAATCAAGACACAAAGCCATTACAATTACAGAATAAAGTGAACAAAGCACATCCAAACCATGACATGACAGCGCAAGTGCCTTTTATTTGGGACTAAGAACGTAAAAAGCAAACAGTGCCATCAATACATTTAACTTTCACACACTATTTTGTTAACCAACGTGCGGCCATTTTCACAAAATAAACCAAACTGTTGAGCTTTAAATAAACAAGTAGAAAAGGTTTTTGTGAATGCGTCTGGGAACGTTCAGGGCTAAAGGAGCATCAGCTGGACTGCATCAGACTCAGTCATCCTCATCGAAGTCCTTCTTGCCCTGGGGAGCTTTGGGTCCGCCTGCTGGTTTGGCCATGATGATCTGAAAGGAGAAGAGACTGCAGTCAGTATCTGACTGCAAATCAAGAGCGCTGGGATCCACGCGGCCCTGCTCTGAGGGTGGGAGGGAGCTCATCAGCTTTTACATGCAAACACACCTGTTAGACATAGCTGAAATGGGGAAAAAAAACTATTAAATAAATATGAATTGGCTTGAAGAATGTGTCCGTTCAGTAATAGTGGCATTAAGGATTGAAAAGAAAAAGTTTTCTACAGCAAAAATGTGTGGAAATAACCAAACTGTGGCCACAATTCTTTGCTAAACCTCTAAAAATTCAGGCTCATGTGGTGACATATATGCTGTAAGAGAAAATGTGCTACAAAGGAAAATATAATATATAAGTAAAATGGCCTTAAAAGAAAGATTGAAACCTCATCCAATTAGTTTCAATGCTGGGACTTAAGACAGCAATGCAGCTGAGATTTTCTTGAACGTGGTGTAAATAATCTCCACTATTGTCTACTCCTGCTTTGTTTCTGTTGAAGTTGAACGGAGTTCATCTTACTTGGAAAATGTCCTTCAGACAACAAAGCCACCTCAGACTTCGAAGCCACACATCTCATCTCATTTACATGTTTATATTAAATCATGGTGCATGCAACATTTCTAAATTCTGCACTTGCCTGAGGACGTCCACTGCAATGAAAAGAGTCCATGAGTGCATGCAGCATGCTATCAAACCACACTGTATTGGTTTTGTGCAAGTTCAGACTTTGAGGTGATTTAGTCAGCCGTCAGTGACACACCTGGTATCATAAAAAACACCGGCTCAATCTGCTGCATCTATTCAACATTTCTCTGCAGTGAGTTCGGTATCACACCCGGTGTTAGTAGTGACAGGCAGGAGAGCAAACATATCACACAAAGTCAGTGTCCCGTGAGCGAGTGAGTACACCTGAGTGAGTCAAACACACAAGCTCTTTCCAGGACCTACTGACGGAGGGCGTGTGCGTGTGAGCGCCCTCTAATGGTGAGTATCAAAATGTTCAGGCTCCTCGTCCCAACCGTCCTTGTCCCAGTGGCCTCTCTGCTTGGGAGCCTTGGGTCCCCCTGCAGCCTTAGCCATGATGATCTGCATCGCACATGTATACACACACACCAACGTTAACTACCTGGAGACTACTCATTCACAGAGGCCCTCCCAATAACACTTCAACTGCTGAAGCTCACAAGAACATCAGAGAAGGAAATGTTAAAGCTGGATCCTTCCTTAAGAAACAATTAAGACTCTTGAATGTTGATGATCTGTGTCATGAGTATTTGTGCGTTCGTGTACACACCTGGTCAACTCTCAGTACTGTGATGGCAGCGTTGGTGGCCATTTTGATGCCCCAGTGTTTGACCAGGTAAGGCTCCACAATGCCAGCTTCAAGCATGTCCTTCACAGCGGATCCCTCACCCTAAAGACAACATCACATCCATGCAATCAGTCATCTGGACCAAGACACGTGTGGCCGAACACATCCAAAAATACATGTAGTGTGTTGCTCGGCATAATTTTTGTACATGTGCATGATTAAGAACAACAGGCTACATTTTTCATGTTAAATGTCATTATGGACTTTTAACCTCATTATCTTTGAAATGCCCCAGTAGCACCACTTGCTCTTTTCTATCGGTTTCTATTAAGCAGACTGCAATGCACATTTAGACCAAAGTAGCTCTTAAATAAAATAAAATCAAGTCATACAGGTATTCTTGGGTACACAGACACACCTCAATGTCAAAGCCCATGTTTTTGTTTCCCTCGTGATGCGCAGAGTACATTTTAGATATGAGCTCGCTCCCCTTCACACCGGAGTTCTCAGCCAGCGCACGCGGCAAAGCCTCGAAGGCTTCGGCGAACTTCTTAATGGCATACTGCTCGAGACCGGGGCAGGACTATACAGAGAGAGAGAGAGTGAGAGACAAAAAGGTCATGTTTCGGCAGTTTATCAGCCAGTGATGCAGTAAACCTGGTGCACTTCAGTTAATGTACTCAAATCTGCATACCTCTCCATATGAGGTGAGCTGTTTGGCCAGTTCAATCTCAGTGGCTCCTCCACCAGGAACCAGGCGTTTGTCCTAGAGATGGTGAAGAGCACAAACAGTAAATGAAAAAAAAAAAAAAAAAAACTGTCTATAGAAAACCTATCATGTTATTTTCCATTAACAGCCATTTTAATGGTTCTTTGTGTTGACTTACCCTGACCAAGACCTTGAAGGTGTTGACGCCGTCATCCACAGCCCTCTCGATGTCATCCATCAGGTTGTCAGTGGAGCCTCTGATCACCACCGTTGAGATGGCACCGTCCTCTTTCTCTGTTCAAAACAACCATGCGAGATGTCAAGTCTAAAACTCACATGCAACAAACATCAGATTTTAAAATGAAGACTCACAAGACAGGAGCAAAGAGTGATTTACCGTGTTTGAAGACCACCACCTGAGTGCCTCCGACCTCTGTCAGGTAGACGTTGTCACAGTGACCCATCTCCTCCGGAGTTGGAGCCGTCTGAGAAAGCAGAATTATACATGATACAATGGTCTGTTTCATCATGGTTCAAATACCTGACATGAACCAAACGTGACAGCACTCACCATCCTGGGCAGTGCGACAGCTCCCACAGTCTTGCATAACCTCCTGAGGTCCCACTTGGAGTTCAGCCTGATGGGGAATAGGAAGAGTTTGGTGTGATTTCAACTCTCCTGTCCTACTAGCTCCAATCACTTGATAATTAACACGTATCTGGGAGATCAGAGGTCGCCCCGATCTTACCTGACCACCATGAGCTCATATTTGTTGGCGTAGTGCAGCGCCATGTCAGCCACTTTCCCTCCAGTTATGACCACATTGGCACCAGCCTCCTTGATGGCCTTCACCTGAGCCTCCATCATATTCTCCTCTCCCTTGCTGAAGTCCATGAGCTCCTGTGCATTATTTATCAGCACTGTGCCCTACAAGACAGATGAGATTACTGTTAGCACCGAGATCAGTACCTTCACAGGGCAGAGTGTACTGACATCACAACCTGAGCAGACATTTTGACATGCCATAGTAGGAAAAGCACTGATGTTACGAGTGACTATTCATATTTGAATCACTCTTTGGCTGAATCCTGAAAAGGAGCATGAAAATAATATGTCTCAAAACCTTTTAGCGAATTTAGCTTCTCACAAAAAAAACACACTTATAATGATCTCTGAAGCCATGTTTCCTCGAAACAGCCCAATTATGTTGTTATGTTTATGTTGATGAAACACAATTCAACTCAACAGGAGACCAGAGTATGTTACAGCAACAAATTTAAGCATCATTAATTTCAGCTCTTTCGTCAAGCAGGTTTCTTCAGAGCATCAAAGTGACACTGAAGTATCCTTTACCTTGGTCTCCGTCATCATGCAGTCAAAGGGGCAGGAGTAGACCGCGATCTTGGCGTCTTTAACTGATGTGACGTCTCCTTCTGCCTCCTTTTTAAACACCATGCCATGTAGCATGGAGGATGATGTCACTCCGCAACCCTGAAGACACCAAAAAACATTAACTTCAAAGTATAAAATGGTTCAAAGTGCAAAATATATTCAAAGGGTAATGTTGCATACCAAAATCTTGCACACTCTGACGTTATCAACATTGAAATTGCCAGACTCTGGGAAGATGGACACTGCAGCACAAACCAACACGGAGAAAAAAGTCAGAGAGAAACACAAAATAACTACGACCGTCACGTTAATTATCTTTGACAGCTGTAGTGTGGATCAGTTAGTCTGGACTGCTGACTCACCACAGGCCTGGGCAATGAGGTTGGCGAGGAAGTCTTCGTTGCCGTACTGTTTACTCATGACTGCTGTGCGGATGAGAGATGCTGCCTCTTTAACATCGTGGAGGTTTTTGGCTGAGGAACATATGCAGTCTGGCAGGATCTCCATAGCCTTTTTACATGCTGTCTCATAGCCTTCAATCACCTGTGGCAAAGAGGAAAGAGGACACTGGGCAAATGCAGCGACTGATTTCTGCAGGATTCAAAAATAAAATCACGTTTTTCCAGACAACTTTATCAATATCAACCTAATTTGTATTGCCAATATTTAGGTGATATCAATAAAGGACATTTGTGTTTTCTGAGAGTGTCACAACAACAACAAAAAAAAAAAAACGATGTCGATCAGTGACGTCTATTTACCTCAGACACAGACAGGCCCATCCTGAGCAGCTCTTCAGCCAGCTCCAGCAGGGCTCCAGCAAACACCAGGACAAAGTTTGTACCGTCTCCAACCTCCTGCTCTTGCATGTGGGATGCCATCACAATCATTTTGGCTGCTGGGTGCTGCACCTCAAGCTCTCTGAGAATCGTTGCAGCATCATTGGTGACAAACAGCTTCTCCAAGTTGTTGATGACCATTTTGTTCATACCTGAAAAGCATCAGTGTTACAGCTGAGCCGTTGCTGAATTTGTTGTCTTGCCGATACAGCTTTTAACAGGTCAACGAACAGACAAGTACAACTTACTGCTGGATGAGAGTGCTTACCATTTGGCCCATAGGCAGTGCGTGTGGTCTGGGAAAGCTCCTTGCAGGCTCTGATGTTGCGAAAGACTGCCTCTTCAAGCCCTGAATAGTGCTGCAGCAGAGAACACCATACATTAATAACTCAACTACTGCGACTTCTCACGATCGATGATTAACATTTAGTTAATATACATGTCAGACAAGTAGTTAGTGATATTCTGCCTAATAACCAATGGAAAGTAAATCCTATCATAAGATGTTAATGGGTTTATCAACAATGCCTACGGAATGTGAGATAAAATCTCCACCAACAGATGTAAGATGAGTTTAGCATAGCTAATCTAAATCAGGAAGCATCAGCATCCTTGAATACCCAGACAGAGCCTCAGCTGACAGTTAGCTAACGCTGAACGCTAGCTGGGTGTGATTGCTGCTGGGCAGTCAGTTATCACTGCGGATACAGCACTGCAGACACACACGGCATTTTTAAGTACGAGAGGGGCCAGTGACAATACGCAGAAAGCGGTAGTTTATCCATCATAACATCCCCAGGTCCAGCAGCTAAGAGCGGCCTGGCTGCCTTCTAGAACTCTCCCACATGACTGCGGATGAGTGCGCTAACTCAAGGGCTAATGCTAGCTAGCACGCTAGTTGACAACCACACACGCTAAGTTATCAAACTACTCCAATACACCGATTTAAGCTCACCTTGGCACCATCCTTCAACATTTGGGCAAAGCCCGGAGCTTTAGGAACATGGAGAGCCATTTTCCGATGTTTAACAGCCCCGGTATCTTGGAGAAGGTAGCCGCGGCGTGGGTTCAGTTCTGGGTACAAAGCCGGAGAGGCAGGGGAGGAGCAATATCAGCGAGGCGTGGGGTTAAAGACGGATAACAACAAAGGACAAACTGAGCGATTCTCGTTCAAGCTGCTATAACCATGACTCACGACGTGGGGGAGCTGTTGCCTTTATTGGTCAAATAGCTACTGTATATACAAAAAGGTAATAATGAATGTCCTATTTGTATAAATACATTTAAGATCCTTTATTTACTTGTTAAATAACTAAAACTACTATGTGAAAAATAATCTTAAAAGCCCTGCACTCAAAATGTAATGAAAGTACATTTGAATAAGAGCAGAAGAAAATAGAAGGGAAAGCTTTAGCAATAAAAACACCAAAAGCAAGAGTGATCATTATGCAGAACAAACCCTGTCAGTCTTAGATTATATATAAAACCCTAGGCTATTAATGAGGTCTTAAGATGGAAGACACATTTTAATTTAGCAGCTAAACAAGTAAAAAAAAAAAGACTGACAACAGTAATAACCAGACAAAGCAGAAAAAAGAGCCTATATAATCCAACCCGGTCACACAATTTCAACGCAGTTTCCTAATCTATATTTGACTATTTGTATGATTCTGTCAAATGTGGACAATCACTGACCAGAACAATACCGCTCACATGCTTTAATTTTAATGAGACAATGTGGACATTTTAAAACCCAAATTACAATAACCATGTGTTGCAATAATATTAATAACAAAAAAGACAAGACAGTTGAAGCTTACAGGTTTTATTTTGAGATTTTTTTTTTCACATTAGGCACATTGTCTTCCTTTCTCTCATTAGAGCAGAGAGGGGGGGTACCGATATATTGGAACGACAGAGAGAAGAAAAGTGTTTCGCTTCACTGAAGGCTTTTTGTTTGACAGTCACTACGCTAATAACCTGCTGGATATGGCTTTACAACATCATTATCATTGTCATCAGGTAATGAGTCATTACTTCTTCCCCCAATCACATTATCAAATGATTCATGTGTTCGGTGTTGGTGCATGAATCATCCACAGACCATTAAAATTGCCGACTGCTTCCTAAAGGAAAAATTCCCCAAGAAGAAAAATCCCAATCAAATCCCGCCTGAGCTGAATATAAAATAGTCCCCTTTCATAGAAAATACATTTTATAATATGGCAAGATCAAATGACATTTAAAAAAATGCAAAACAAATGTTAGTAACTATCATTGCATACATATAAAATAGAAGAAAATGGATCTCCTCTCCGTCAGTGAATTTAGTGTTTGTTCTTCACATACAATTTTGGTCACGTGCAGCATTTCTCATAAAAGTACATTTCAGAAACTAGCAACGACTTTCTATGCAGAGAGTGAAAATACAAACTACAATATTAGTATTTTGAATATGCAACTAAGACTTTTGGTTGCAGCAGCTATGACAGGTACATACACCACAATACAGAAATCTCTTTGGTAGCTACAATGAGGATATTTTACCCACAACTAGCTAACCTGAGATGTGTAAACACACGAGAAATACCTGGACATTGCTAATTACACACAGTATAGGTAAAAAATAGACAAGCTGCCATGTAACAGTCTCCCACTATATTGACAGCACTACATGTAAAAGTAACAGTAATACATCAATAATGATAAATGTGAAACATGGCTACAAAAGGTCCCGTGTTTTACATACACACATGAGTACAGGTCAGTTGGGTTTGTGAATAGCGTTCACTGCTGTGTGTGCCCAACCTCCCAGCGTGTTGGACAGGTGTGTGGCTCGACGTGAGAGGTTTGAGCGACTGAGTTTACCGCTGGGGTCCAGCTTTCTTATCACTGCTGCTGCTCCTCCTCCTCCTTGAGAGTGTTCCCTTACACTGGCTCTGCGGAGACAGAGAACAACAATTACTGCAGAAAGCATAAACATAGGGAGAGTGAGTAATGAAAGTGTCTGCGGGCATCATAAGACCGCATTAATGGACCAAAATTAAACATCAATTTACTTATCTTGTCTTTATAGGTGCATCTAAAAAAATTTAGCTGTTTAAATTGTTTGTACTCTTTTTTGGTTGTTACTATGAAGGTTAAAGTGCTGCATTTTTGTCACGACAAGCTGACAATGTTTCACAACCAGAAACAAGATTTTTAAGACTTCTAAAACAGTGCAACGTGTCAGTCTGAAATTGCATGTATGAACTGAACTGAATCTGGGTAACATAATTTCAAATTTTCAAGACATTTCTGAGACTAGCAGACATTCTGCTAAACAGAAGAAAGCATTTAAGAACTGATAAGGCGACAAAGGACAAGTCAATATGTAAAGCAAAGAGTGGTTAAGGAGGGAGGAAATGTGAGTCTGATAGAGGAAAAAGCTTGCCTTGCTTGGACAATGTGAGTTTTTGATCAGTCATTAAACAGCAGGTTTTCATTGCAGCTGGTCAGAGACTCACAATTTCATATACGCAACAATCCATGCATCGACATACCAGGTTAGCTCTGCCATGCACGGTCATGTTACAAAATGAGTTACATTCAGAACATATGTTTCCGCAACTCATCTGGTTTTAGGAGCATAGCGTGTTGATATTTGGATTTACCTTCTTTCCTACTCCACAATAAGGGAATAGTTGAACCGCCTGTTGTAGGAAGAAAACAAATGTGTTTAAATCTCCAAAGAAGGAGCTTTTTGTACAGCGAGGAAAGCAGCTGGCTGCATGTAATGCACGCTGATAACGGACAAGGTCACTGTCCATGTGCCTCTCTGCTTTTCCTTGTGGGCTGGTCCAGACTATGATTCAACATTTTGAATGTCAACACAGGAAGTGATGCAAACACGCTCCAAACCCACTCAAGCACATTTTTGTCATTTCATCTGGCTCCAGTTCCTACACCCATACTCGTCCCCCCTCACTCCCTCCTGATCCAAATACCAGAAACACAGACCCAGTTTCAAACCAACCCGGGAAGAATGTATGTGGGGGGAGGGGAAGGAAGTCAAGGGCCTCTCAAGCTGGGCTGCAGATTGGGATTCTTTGGGTGGGAGGGCGCCTCTCCTCTATGCCGAATATGTGTAAATCAAAGGAAGAGGACCAACAGCTTCCTCAAATGCACACAGCGGTCTTATTAAAGTACACCACATTCATTTCATTCATGCATTCACAACTAGAAAAAAACAAATAAAAACACTCAACACAAACACCACCTCTGGCTAATGGTAAAATTAACAAACAGATACTACCATACCTAGTGATCAATACATTTAACAGAAGATGAAGATGCATTACCTGTCATCTCTGCCAATTATGTCATCAAAGACCTTGGACAGATGTTTGAGCCTCCTGAGTCCACTGGACACAGACTCCAAATCTCGGTCAAACTTTCTGTTAAAGCAGAGAAACAAACACTCAAAACAGAGAGAACCACAGAAATGACAGCAACAAACATCAGGACTAACTAGCAAGACCACAGATGTGTCAGCTGCAACATGTATGATCGCAGCTGTGGTGATAAGCTCTGAATAATAGAAGACTCACAGCCTCTGGTTCTGTGTGTTGGGGGAGGCAAAGGGACTTCGTAATGCAGCCATGCGGACCAGCTGCCTCCTGCCTCCACCCGTTCTCACCCCTCGTACGACAGCCTCAGGAGTCCTTCGTCCCCTTGACCCTGGGGTACGCCCAGGTGTGGCTCTTGATCTGGGCGTACGTCTGGGAGTGGCAGCTCGGCCAGGTGTACGTCCTGGGGTGCGAGAAGTTGATGCACCAGCTTCTTCGCCGTCACATGTCCGACCCGGAGTCTCTACCAAACACTGCTCACGTGCAAACTCTCTTGTCCTCTGTAATCTCTGGGCAAGGGAGAAAAGGACAAAGGAGAAGAGGGAGATGACAATGAGGACACACAAACTGCTTAGTTATCATGGTTTCATATCATAAACTGAATTAACAAGGGATATACATGTAGGGATTTGGACTGACACCAACCTGGTACACTCCACCGATGGAGTTGCGAGCACTGCGAGTAAGCTTGCGGACTGCGTTGGGTTTCGGTTGCTCCTTTGTGGTTTCCCAAGTCGGATTCTCTGGGAGGGAGTTGGTCTGGACAGAACGCAGTGGGAGTCGTTTGCGCAACGACATTCGCAGAGAGTTGAGTGAAGACGAGGAGCGAAGCTTGCGGAAATGGTCCGGGGCTTCTGGGGAGCTCTCTGGCCCATCAGACTCATCCAGGGATGTGTGTGCCCGCCAGACTCCCACCACAGCTCTACCAACACCATCCATCACTGAAGAAGCCATACTGACTGAGCTTACCTGCAAGAGGGGAGTGGAGGGATAACAGAACAGAAGATCATGTATTATAATACAACAGATCTTTAATATTACTTAAAAAAACAAACAAACAAACAAAAAGAAAACATTTCAAGTGCTTTGCAGAGGTCTGAGGAAAATAACAATAGTACTGGACAATGAGTCCTGATCCCAGTCAAATTTTGCTGCAGCAGATGAGCAGTCTGCTACAATTTTGATAATCAGTTAATCATTTACATCATATATTGTACAAAAAATATGGCTTTGGCTTCACAATTATCAGGATTTTCTCCTTTAATCTGTGTTTTTAACTATAATTGAATGCCTTTCAATATGGGACTGTTGGTTAGACAAAACAAGCTCTTCGAAAACACATACAGCTCTTTGACATTATAACGGGCCCAAAATGCTTCAGTCTTTCTTGAACTTTGAAGTGAACTGACTGTTACACAATGATAAGACCACTGTCTACGTTTTGGACCATAATACAGTGAATTAATTGCTCATTTTGGGAAATTTTAAATGTTTTCTGGCATTTTAAGAATCGATTAGCCAATCAGTGATTCCAGTAACTGTTAGTTCATACTTTCAAAATAAAACAGAGTAATAATGTCCCATAAGGAAATGTAGAAGTTAATATGGGAGTTATTTTCCAGATATAAAGTTAGAGACAAACAAACAACAAAACTAACTCTTCACAATCTTGAGCTACTTTAAGTGCCATAAGTATTTTAAGAATTAATTACAATAACTCTCTGTTACTGACCAAAAATGTGAAAGATATGCATGAACAAAGGATGAGAAATAAAAGGTGAATATGACCCGTAACAACCCGAACAATGAGGCAGAAGTTAATCGTGTTAGTGAAAGTTCCGCGGCTATTGTTTGAGCAACATTTCTTGCTTTGCGGGCTGTCCTGTCCTGTTTAACTTCAAACTAACTTCAACTTAACTTCAGCAGCGTTATGACTCCATCCAAAAACACTCAGCAAATAGAGGTGATTTATCACTTACGCGTCAAATGGGACCGATAATGAAGTAACACTTTTACACTCCTAACAATGAAACGTCTACAAATGCTACCATGGTCAATAAAAGGCCATTCACAAACAACAAAAAGAGGGCTGCGCTCGCTGCGTTAGCTCATCTGTAGTAACAGCGTTGACGAACGTTACAACACCAGTTTACGCAAACCGAAGTCTACATTAAATAAAGCTGAAAAGATGAAAGGACACCAGCTATCGCACCACTGGCTTACCTTAAAGTATCCGCGGTGAGATTCGCTCTGTCCTCTCTGCTTCGGCTGCCTGTTGCTGTATTTTCTTTCTTTCACTGTTTGAATTTGGCGGTGGACCGCAGACTGCACGCAGATACTCATCACCACGCCCTTCACGCAAACCTCCCTCAGTGACGTAACACGTTACGTCTGTGCGTGCTGGTTGTCATGAGTTGACATGGGGTTGAAAGATTCGAAAAAACAAAAAAGATGCTTCTCGGAATATAAACGATTGGAAATTAATTTGGAACTTGACCCCAACCAAGCAGACCAGAGAAGTATATTTTAACACAAAACACTAAATTTATCCGACAAACTTATATGACACTTCTGCAGTCAGTGGATTTTAATTTGGAATTTAGTTTTTTGTTGTTTTTTTTTCACAGCAGACGTCAGAAATGTTACTTGTCACAGCAGGAAGAGCACAGGTTTTACTAATAACATTAACAATGGCTCCAGTATATTCATGCATCCGAGTGAGGCATGTCAGTGTGACAGCGAGCCAACACGCACAATACCAGGGCCATGAAACTGAAGCAGTTAAAATTAATTCAGCCATCGTTGATTTTATTATTTACATCTGTCTTTTTCCTGGGATGTGAATACAAATGTTGTCCATGCAAAGGTCACAGAAACTTTCACAGGTCACAGAAAAGATTATTGCTGAAGCCATTTTTTTTTTTTTTTTTTTTTAAATATTCTTCAAGTTTTAGATCCATAAACATACAAAATGAAAACGAAAAAGAAGAAAAAGACTGGTCATTTCCAAGGGCTTGACTTGTTTTTAGTTTCTATGTATCCATGTTTCTTCTTCTTCTCTTGTTTAACCTTCTTGTTTTGTATAACTTTATATTAATACAGCAAGTAAAATTAATTGTAGTTGATCTTCGCATTGTAGTGCCAGACCCTTTACAATGTAAGTGTGCAATTGTGCTGTCATGTCAACGTTTTCTCTGCTTTGTACTCTTTAGACAGTTGGAAACAACAAGATTCCTGTTTGTTAGTGGATTCATAGCATACATTTCTGTAAAACAAATAAAAATCTCTGAACATTCTTATCATCGTCATCACAATGTCACAACCTGAAATATCTCTCCTTACAGATCTTTCAGCAATCCAGTGCAATCCAATAATACAGTCTGGTAATAAAGCTTATCTTTGTGATATTTTTATTGTTTCAGCATGAGATAAGCGTTCATTCAACTTGAAAAGTTTTCAGATCAGTTATTGCTGTTGCTGTATTTCATTATTGTATATTGAGAGATGTTTCTCATATTTTCTCCACTCAATTTCCATAGTCAAGGAAGACTGATATATAATGATATGTCATTGTGTCCACATTTATACAAAAATGTTATCATGAATTGGAAGGGGAGCTAAAGTAAAGTGACCAGCAGATGTCACTATAAACCTGCATGTGAAATATTTCCAAGCACCAGCGCTCTGATACGTCTGTCAGGTCTACCAATGGTTTTTTACTCTGTGGTGGTTTAACAATGGCATTAACAGGCCCATCGTCAACATGCGATGTATTTGTTCTCTTCTCTTGGAAATGCAATTTCCAGTGAATACTTACTGACTTTTGGACACATTAGCCTGACCCACAAAAGGACCAAATAAGTAAATTCTTGACAAGATAGTCAAAACTGCAAGCCTAACCAAGCAGCTTCTTTCAAAATAAAAGCCTTTACCCAGACACTAAGCTTGTCTTCATGCTTTACATTTGATAACCACTTTGCTGTTCCAGTCTCACATTCTTGTCAATGTGCTCCCATTCTCATTTGGTATTGCTCTGTTTTATGTGATCCCGTAAAGTGATATATTTTTTTTTTATTGTCAAGGACACACAGATCTAGACCTTGACCGTAGCATCATAATAGCACTTTTGACTCATTAAGGGTAAATGTATAACATGATTTTAACAAGCCTTTATTGTATTGTTGAGTCAGGAGTTAAAGTTCAGTGCAACAGTGGAAATGCACGTTTATTGCAAAGATATTAACAAGGAAAAGGGGAGTAGAGTCTTAAATCCAGTTTTGGCTATGAGGTTCAGAATGCATCACATTATAAAGTAACAAATTTTAGGATGATCTCAAGGTCATATTGCAAACTTCACAGCTCTTCCTGCCATAATCAACTGCAAATAAAACGTAGAGGATGCTACATTTTGTTTAGATTTTAAAGGACATTTTGGGAAATATACTTATATGTCTGTACGGTACAGAGCGAGGCTAGCTGTTTCACTTTGATGGCAGTCTTTGTGTTAAACTAAACTAAGCTAACTGGCTGCTGGTTCTACTGTGGCTTCATATTTAACAGACAAATGTGAGAGTGCATGGGTCTTTGAACTCTCATTTCCCAAAATGTTAAACTATTTAAGAAAATATCATATATAATAAAATGAAAAACTAGGCTACGTTAAGGGGTAATGCCCATCTAGTGCACACAAAACAGTGGTGGTGTCTTTATGGCTTCTCTTCATTGGTGAAGTAGAGATGACTGGTCATTTGGTGCAGCACTGTCAAAAGAGAAATAATGCATTAGGAGGCTCAGTTTGCAGTGAGTCAGGGTCATTCTCTATGCTGTACGAACGGGTATTTTGTGTGTTACCTTTACAATTCTCTTCCACCGTGCAACAATGGCAAGAATTGCAGTCAGGCACACAACCACCAGCCCCGTTATAATGGGAAACAGTGGGAACTTCATGGTCTTTGCTACAGATGCGGAGAAAAAAGATGATCAAACTGGTTTCTTACATCATATTACGGACTGATTCATCATTTCATCTGCTGATAACGCAAGGGCATTAAAATATCAAATAAGACTTTTCAACACTGAGATGTGGCTTCAGAAAAATGTGTGAACTGACCTGTTAATGTGACATGGAAGAGCTTTTTCTGTTCTCCGTACTTGGGAGAGTTCGCCAAACACTGATATGTGCCCTCATGGAAGTTTTTCTCTGCTTTGTTGGTAGATAGTTTGCTTGTAAAGCCGTCAGTAGTCACTGTGAAGCCACCTGCTAATAGATCCACTTTGCTTCCATTTAGTGTCCAAGACACAGATGAGACTGGTGGATTGGCCCGGATATCACACTGTAGGACTAGATGTGCCTCTTCTTCTACTGAAACGTTCTCTGACCCTGAGAGCTCTGGCTGATCTGAAGGGGGGCATCACAGAAGACATAAAAAAGTAAACTTTTATTTTTTTTTTTTTAGAAAGCTGTGTAGATTAATTTAAAGATGACTTTGAGGACAGCATTTCCAGCAATGCTAATGGCATGCCTCTATGATTGACAATGTCTGCCTGTTGGTACAGGCTGACATATCTCAACAGCTATCCGGTGGATTGGTATGCAGTTTTGTGCAGACATTCATAGTTTCCAGATGATGTATTCTGAGCATTTAGAGAAACTCTGCTGAGATGAAGAACGTGGTAATTATATCCGTTAAACATCAGCATGTTACCCTTCGTAAGCATTTAGCTCAAAGCACTGCTGATTTAAAGTCTTCCTGAGGGGAGCACGAATGTCTTCACAATCCATCCAGTAATTATCAAGATATTTCACTCAAAAACTCAAGCTGATAGAGATGCCAGAGGAAAGGTTACAGGACCACCAAAGTTGGAAGAATTCAGCCTCTCGGGACCACAAATGTTTGTTTCAAATTTCATGGCAGTCCATCCAATAGTTGTTGAGATATTTCAATGTGGACCAAAGGCATGGACCGAGAGACCAATTGACATGACCATCCCATGTGGCTAAATTTTCACTAAAGTTAAAACCTATATATTGGTTACCATTATCATTAACATCATTCCGACATTTAAAACATTTGAAGGGACTCACATGTGACGTTCAGGGTGACTGAAGCTCTAACTGTGGTGTTTGTGCTCAGGTGGCAGGTGAAAATGGCACCATTGTCTTCATGGATGATGGGTGCGACACACACGCTGCTGCGACCCTTCTTATTTTCATCTTTCAGACTGACGACTGCATCATTCCTGAGCCAGACCAACTCTCCATCATCCTGAGGGTCGTAGTTGCTGTCATTCTGACAGACCAGAGACACGGTCTTCTTTAGCTCTGTCTCTATGACACCATCAGTGGTGACGTCTGTGCCAGACAGGATCTCGACTCCTTAGGAAAGGAAGGGGGGGGCAGAGAGTTGAAACTTTAAGGGATGGCTGAGTGAAGCAGTGCAAGCTTAGATTGCACAAAAGTGGTGAGAAAAAAAATCTTTTATTGGAATAAAGTAACCGAAAGAGGTAGCAGAGTAGTTGTACAACAGTCAGGTAAATTCCTGGTAACCAGACACTCTTACCTGCTGCCTGGGCTGCACAGCACAGGAGCAAATGGAAAAGAGGACTGAACATCAACTTCATGTTACTCTTCTCTGGCTAAACCTGAAGGTAAAAGAAAGATCAGTGAGAGCCTTTATACAGAGTTTATCTAAAATAATCACTGGATCTAAATTCACCAAAACTTCAGTACTTTTCTACAGAAAACAATGAAGCTGTAGCTCCAGATGTGCGCAGCTCCAGACGTGCTGCAGTGACAGTGACTCTGAAATTTCTTTGCTTTAATTAAATCCTATTTATATGCATTTTAATATTGCCACATGTTTCTATTTCTAAATGCCTTTCACGTTTCCCATAAAGCTCTTCGAATTGCCTTGTTGAAAAGGTGCTATACAAACAAGCTGGCCTTGCCTAATATTCTTGTTTTCCTCGACCAAATGAAGCAGTGAACTAATCATCTGAGACACAAACAATAACACTTAACACGTTAATCATTTGTGTTTCTCCCCTCAGTATAAATGTCCTATTCCTCTCCTCTCTTTCAGGGGGATTGAAGCGTCTTGGCGAAACCTTTCTCCACGTGCCCTCATTGGCATAAAACAATCAAATTTAACAGGCTACAAGATCAAAGACACAAACAACTTTGGAAAACTTGCAACCATTTCAGTACTTCTTCAGTAAATTTATGTCAGATCCCATTTACAATATTTGGTATATGAGTATTAATTTGAGACCTTCGAGCATGAAACAACATTGACAACAACAGTTTTGTTTTTTTTTACCCTCCTTTGTATTCTTTCATTAAGGGCATGAGCGGAAAGCATTTTGGGATTTGGAAAATAACCTTTGGCAAAAACCTGGTCTCTAACCAGAATATTATGTCCAAGAAAGAAAAAACAATTTATTGTTAAGTTGTGTTCTCTCCGTTGCTTGTTTATAAGGTTCTAAAGCCAAAATTTAGATTAACCTGCCTGTTAGATTTCCTGTAAAATCATCTGTTTGGATAAAAGCAGCGTATAAATGCAGTCCATTTTTCTTCAAAGCGGCTGTCTGTACTCGCACTTGTTACCTGAAGTTGATAGTAAACTAATATGGGATTGCAATTCACATAAAATAAATCATTGAGTTACTATTTCTTCATACGAGCAACACAGTACCAATGGCACCAACTAATAAAACTCTACAGTCATGAACTCAACAAAAAAAACAAAAACGTATTTTATCAAATGTATGATAGCTCACACAGTTGTGTACATTTAAACATTTGGGTACTTACCTGATTGTTTCTTCTTCTGAGTTTTCTGTATGATGTTCCCTGTGTGAATATGAGATGTGGAGGACTGTTTAAACCTTCAGTAGTTCTTATATGCTTCTCATGCTGATGAGGACACTTTTATAACTCCCCTCACTGTTTCTAAATCGGTTTCCCATCGCTCTACTCGCCTGTTCCTGTCAACAACCTTTCAATCCTCCCACCTCTCGTTTTTTCTTTTTTATTGTTGTGTACTTGTAATGTGCAAACACAAGGAAACTTTTTATTGGCAATAGTTATTACACTGGCACTAAAACGTCTTGGGTGTGGATGCAGGGATTAAACTACAGATTTTACAGGTCCTTTTCATATTTCCTTTTAAAAGTTAAAGGTCTTTGAAGTCTATAAAACATAGATAATGGAATTTGCTAAAGTATTTGACAATAGGCCTATGTAGTTGTTGATGAAGCAAGTCACTGTGGATGCCAACACATCACAAAACTAATAAAATGTAAAAAAAAAATAAAAATCTTTGTATATAAACTATTACTACCATAATTTTAAAATCAAATTCACATTATCTTTAGCTCCTAATGTCTTTATGTGAGAAGAGAAAGGTATTCAAGCTACTTTGATGTAACTGAATAAAAAGACACGGATGTGGCAGAGAGGTTTGGAGGAGTATTTCCTTGAGCGCTCTTCTCTTTCACCCTATTAATGTCAGACATTTGACAGTGAGCAGAGATTCATGTAAAACAAATAGTGAAGTGCATCTTTTTTCTAAGCTGATAAGAAAGCTCCTGAATAGTCAGTGTACTTTTCCATTTCTCCTCTGATACATTCTTTACTGTACACAATGTTAGCAGTGGTGGAAAGTAACAAAATACATTTACTCAAGAACAGTACAATTTTGAAGTATTCCTCATAGTCTTGCATTTAGTGCTGTAGCTGCAGCTGTAGCTACAACAGTAAAACACTGGTGCTTACTTTTAATATAGCACCTCACATTATTCTTTATTTAATGAAATATAAATGACCTGAATACTTCTCCCACCACTGATACTGTTGCTGAGGTAGTGATAACAGTGGTTTCTTCCAAATACAACAAACAAAATGGACAAAGATTTATTCCATTTAATGTAAAAAAAATATGATTCTGTTCTGCCCTACAAAGCCAAAATGCAATAACTATATATTAGCTCAAAACTGTTGAAAGAGAAGGGGGCAGCAGAAAAAGTTGTGAATACAGTGTTGACATATCACCTTTTAAGTTCATATGGCAAACTTGTTAGTAAATTACTGATTTACACATCTTGCAGTTATGAGTGACATGACTGTTCATTTGGAGTCGTGTTTATGGCCACATGGTGTATGGCAGTCAAATATTCACTCTCTTTTCGCTCTGCCTCTTCAGTTTGCAATTGACAGTGATGGGTTGGAAGTGGTGTCTTAAGTCACATCAAACTGAGCTAAACTTGTCTGGGAGTTGAAATGTGACACTGCGCCTGCCAAATTAAGATCCTGTCTATTATTTGTACAACTCATTGACTCTGTTTTTCTGAAAAATTGCGTATTTTGATCATTAAAGAAACATAATTCCTGGTTGTAAAACACTTTTTTCACTTTAAAATTGGTTCTGACACCGATCTTCTTGGTTATTGACATTACCCATCAGCAGATATGAGACAGAATTAACAGCATCTGAACAAAAAATAATCTTGCACTTGGCCAGAGCTAGAAAAAATAATTGTGATTTTAACCCATATGGAATATAAATATCCAGTGTTTCAACAATATTTTGGCATGCATAGTTGTGGCATAGCAGCTGTTTTGTTTTCATTTGCTGAAGTAAACACAGTTTTTGCTCTGTAGTCCTTTTCTGAGTCACTACTGCTGTCACTGCTCTCAATTGCTGTGATGTACTGTATCCTGCTGCATTTAGTCCCTGGCAACGGCACCCTATTTAGCATGGAACAGCCATCCTCGCACAGGAACAGCTCTTCTGGCAGCCTTTAGCACATCTACATGAGACTGTCCTCATCATAACAGAAGTTGTTTGAGTGTGCTGAGACAATCTTTCTTTACCCAAAACACAGAGGAGACTCATTTGGCTAGTTTCTGTATTACACAGTCCAGTTTTCCCTGACATGACCTGCATTTGAGATGAAGGATTAATCCAAATAAATCACACCATATCAACAGTATAGTAAGTCATGATAAGACAGAGTCTTGGTAAGGTGTGGGTGCTGGTCCAGCTGACGCTGTTACTGTTACAGTAGCAGGAGATGTGTAATGCAGTTGTGCGTGCGTGCATGCGTGTGTGCGTGGGCGTGCATGCGTGTGTGTGTGTGTATGTGAGAACGTCCCTTCCTGTCCTTCCCACTAGAGTGAGGCATTGACCAACTGAAAAATGAAACCTACAAATGATGGATTCAAACGTGAAGTAAGCCTCATGTATTGTTGAGGCTTTCAGTCTATTTCTTTGAAATATATCTCTACATTCTTTCTTTGATTAGAAGCTGTTTGTTATCTGCTGTACGTGTTGTTTGTGCACTAAACTCCTAAGAGCTTAATCGACTATTTTTTTTTAAAGCAAACACCTTAATAGCACTACTAACCTTAATATTGGACTATTATGTGTTTGTTAATGGTGAAGATGTTGTATCATTCACGTCTCATTCAAACTTTTGACTTCTTCACTGTTTCATTTGCAGTTGAAAAAATAGATTTTAATAAACCATGAAGACTTCATTTTGTTTCGTCATCCATTCTGTAACATTATGATAAATGTAAGGCTAATTAAAGACCAGTAGAAATATCATTCCTCGTTATCATTATTGCCGTTTCTACCATCAGATTTTGACTGCCCTCTGTCAAAGCTCAACCCAGACCACACATGCTAAGCTTCTTAAAATGGTAGGCCTGTATCCACTAACCCATTGTTCAGCCTGACAGCTTCTTATACTTGCTCTCAACGACAACAACTACAGCAAAAAATCCCTGATGTGAGTTTGACCAAGCATAGTCAAAAGTGCCTGTTGTAATTGTCATGCTCCCCTCACTTATTTGCTCATGTATGTGCATTGGATGACGTGAATTTCAATGCGTAATAAGCGTTGGACTTTTTAGAATCAGTATATAACATTCAGAATATGAAAACCTTTGCAGTCAGGACAAAGAGCAAAGTTTACTGCAATGTAGTTGGGGGAAAGGATTGTGCTCGTACTGTGATGTTGCACAATGGACTGGCTCTTATCCTATGTAAAGGATCACACATACAGGGATCTCTTTCTCACCACACATACACATTTGGCCATGCTGTTAACTGTGCACTTACTGAAACTGTGTCTTTAATGAGAAGATAAACACAACAAGACAATATTAGTGATTGAATCAATATTGTTGCTCTGTCAAAGTAATTCATGAACATACAAGCTGAAGATACCTGAAGGTGCTGGTGATTAAATAAAAGTTACAGAGCTTTGCCAGGAAAGAGAGAAAGAAGCGTGCAGGTTTATGCGCATGTGACCATGTTTGTTTATGTGACAATAAGATGAGGAGGCTGACCTGCAGGATAAAGTCAACAGTCGAAGTACACTCAGAGGCAGATAAGATCATTGACTCAAGTACGTGCGCATGCACGTGCACAAACACTAGCAGCGTGGCTGCCCTGGCTGTAATTAAGAGTTTATGCCATCAGAGCTCTTTCTGTACACCGTGCAAACAGGCATTCTTCATCAGATTACTGCTGAGCCCTGCAAGATTGCGCATACACACTCACATACCAAAATATGTTAATGAAACAGGTTCACAAAGCACCCACTCATTTTATATACAGTACAAACACTTTTGTTCTTTTCCACTCCCTCTGTCACTCCCCCTGTTTTCTTTCCCCCTCTCTTTGATTCATTCTCTCATCTGCCCCTCCCCTGATCCACATTCTTTAATCAATAACTTTGAAGACAGGCACGTGTTGTATTTCTAACCCAGGACTGTTTTTCTTACCCTTGCTCTCTCTCCCCCCACTGCCTTCCTCTCTTTTACCCTAGCTTTTCTCCCTCCTCTCTCCCTCCTATCTCCTTTTTCCGTGTTTGAATGGAGGAGCAGGGTTCCCTGGAACCTGTACACCCCTTGCCGGGTGCAGTGCCCGTTGCTGGGGTGTCTGTTGCCAAGACAGCAGGGGTTGAGGGAGATGAGGAGGCGGTCGCGGTCAGCTCCAAACTGTTTTGGTGTGCGTGCGTTAGACGTTGGCTACCACTGGTCTACAGAGAAGAACTCTACCATGTCTTAAAACTAACAGGACCATTGGTGAGTAGGGGAAAGTTGAAGTGTCCGGGGAGAGGGAGATGAGTGAATGAGGGGGTGGGGGCAGTGGGGGTGTTATGCATAACTCCAATACATTTGGTTATTGTATTATTTTGTTTCATGGTTACTGTTAAATGGCCACTCAGTTACCAGTTCTGAAAGACATAGACAGCATGCGAAAGCTCAAATAAAAGGGTGCCTATATTATATACTGGTGCAAACCTGTGTGCATTTGGTGATTTCACAACACTGCTCTCTAACTTGAAACTACTTTGCTGAGTACAGATAAGCTGTCTGAAGTCAGTTCATAGCAATAATTTGTTTCACTCAATCACTGATGGACAGTTTGGAAATTAGTCAACACTTTCTGTTTGTTTCTACAGCTGCTGTCTCGGATTCTGAACTTCCTCCTGCCGTTTGTTACCACCATATTCTGTGGTCACATTAGCAATGCAGCACTGGCTGGATATGCGCTGGCCTCAGCGGTACTGTCTTTACTAATTCATACAAAAGTTTACCCACTGCAACTAAAGCAGCACAGTGACTACCGTCACTCTTCCGTCACTGATGAGCTTGTGAGAGCAGTTGGCACAGAACTAGAAGGGCATGCAAACCCAAACAAATGAGCTGAAATTGGTTGAATTTCGCAACAAACTGCAGACTGGGGTGTTGATTCTCAGTGGGACTGCGTGTATCGACCCTTTCACATTAAATTAATATCAAGATCTTGGCAGAGCTTTATTGTACACTTCTAAAGAAATGAATTTACCCTGTAGTTCTGACTGAGTAGACCTGAATAAACATCTGGATAGCCTGCATGCATTATTTGGGTTGAAATCCACAATGTGTTTCACAGCTCCAGTTTTCTTGGGTAACAACAGAATACCCAGAGCACAGCCCTCTATCTTTACTTTGTAGAACAGAAATAGTTTTTCCCTGAATGTCAAGGTTCAGGGAGTCCATGTCCATGTGAGAGATCACAATGGACTGGTAGGACAGAGTGAAACTGGCCAGTTGAAATGAACTGTTCAGTTCATTTACTGCAGTGATGAATTAATTGATTAGGTGATAGTAAATTTGCCATGATTTTCAGAAAATTTTACAAACCAAACAATTGATTGATGGACAAAATAATCAGCAGATTGATTCATAATGAATATAATAATTACTTGCAGTCCTATACACAATAGTTAAAAATGAGCTCCACCTCAACCAACTAGCAACAGTAGCATCCAATGTCTCTAGAGTATTTTTATGGTGTGGTATTACTACTTAAATAAGAAGTACTTACATATGTAACTATCTGAATACCTCCTCCAGCAATTGATAGCCGCTCATCACAGACTGCACAGTTAGCGTATGGTCTCTGTAGACTCTGCTTGAGACACATTAGGCTTTGCTCCTTTCTCCTTCTGAAGCATTTTCCCCACACATATTGTTTAATGGAGTTGCTCTGCTCCATGAAGACTACCTCTTCTGCAACCACAGACTTTTCCACCCTTTCTGCACCTAGCATACAACTTTGATATGCATGAGCACACAGAACTGTAAATGCTTGACTGCTCTTGCAATCAGTTGTTTTTAGTCCTTTTATCCCAAAGAGTTTCCATCAACTATGGAACCACATTCATATTAACAACTTAGGTGTTGGACAGTGTCCCCAGATCACATTAATGTAGATACTACTTACAGTTACAGACATAAACAAAAGGAACAATGAGTAAAAAGACATTTGAATGGTAACATTTAGCAAAGTCTAACTTGCGTGTTTTGATCTTTGATTTTCTTGTATTGGATTCTCCACCTCTCAGACCATTAACGTGACCACCAGTGCAACAGGCTATGGCCTTGCTTTGGCTTGTGACACGCTCATTTCTCAGGTGAGCAAACCACATTACCTGTGTCCCTTTGTTACTGTGCGTTATCTACAGAGAGGTTAAATTGAGAACCTGTGTAATCAGATCTGGTTGCTTTGGTCTCGTTTGTGTTTTGCAGACGTTCGGCAGTAAGAACATGAAACGTGTGGGAGTAATTCTCCAAAGGAGCTCGTTAATCCTGCTGCTGTTTTGTCTGCCCTGTTGGGGTCTTCTCATCAACTCTTACAAATTACTGTTACTCATGCACCAAGAGGATGAGGTGGCAAGGTAAATTCACAGTTTATGAAACTGATACATTAATACCTTTCCTTTCTCTGTGTGTGTGTGTGTGTGTGTGTGTGTGTGTGTGTGTGTGTGTGTGTGTATGTGTGTGTGCGTGCGTGTGTGTGTTCTGCATTAGTGTATATCGATACAGAGCCTGGATATGTTATTTGACCCATAAATAGAACATTATTGTTAGATTCCTGCCATTTTATTTTGATGAACAAAGCAGATGTTTAACGTGAACAAAGACACAGTTTTGATGCGTGCATATATATAGGGGCATATCTCAGCAGAAAGTTAATTATTGTCTTTGTTTGCTCTAATTAATGAAAATATAATAATAATAATAATAATAATAATAATAATAATAATAATAATAATAATAATAATAATAATAATAATAGGGCTGCATGGTGGGGCAGCAGGTAGTGTGCGTGCCTCACAGCAAGAAGGTTGCCGGTTTGATTCCCATGCATGCACTGGGTACTCCGGCTTCCTCCCACAGACCAAAAACATGCTCATTAGGTTAATTGGTGACTAAAAAATGCCCCTAGGTGTGAGTGTGTGTGTGAATGGTTGTTTGTTTGTGCCGTGCGATCAACTGGCGACCGGTCCAGGGTGTACCCCGCCTCTCGCCCGTCGACGGCTGGGATAGGCTCCAGCACCCCTCTGCAACGTGGTATGGAAAATGGATGGATGGATAATAATGATAATAAAACTCTGTTTGCCTGTTCTTCAGAATTGCCCACCTCTACGTGATGGTGTTTCTACCAGCTGTTCCAGTGAGTGCTGATCTGAAACACTCCCCTGAAATGTCAATATAGGTTGCATTGTGCAAAATTCTGCATTTATTTGAACTACAGAATTAGCACACTAGGAAATGATACAGGCTCTACCCAAGAATAGGAAGCGAAGAGGCAGGGAAACAAGTTTGGGGTCAAGAACAATTGAGTCTTTTAGCTTATCAAAAGATTGGATATGTGTTCCAGTGGTCAGCTGAATACCAAAAGATAGTACTCTTTGGCCTTGTCTTAAAGCCATGTAATGTATTCATTATCAGTCCACAGGCTAACCTGATCACTGTAAATTAAGCTGATTAAATTTTGCTTAAGCTCTCACAGTGACCCAAATTCAACGACTTTTTGAAGATGCGGAAAGGATGTAGCAACAAGAAATATATTTAGAACTGCAAAATTATTTCTGAAATATAAAATAATAGTCAGACAAATGTGTAAATGTCTTTTTTTTTCCCCTGTGTTGATGCATTCCCTTTATTTAATTTTCCAGCAGTGCTATCCATGTGCTATCCATGAAGCCATGAAGTTAAATGCTAGCCTTTCTAGGGCATAAAATTAAGGAAAGCATGTTTAGCTAAATCTTTGCAGCAATGGGCATTAAAACAGTAGTTAGTGTTTCTAAATAAATGGACACATCATGAAAAAAATTTTGGATATTTACCAAATTGAAGTGTATAAATGATAGTGATTCGAAAGCAAAACCAGAAGCACTTCATCTCTGTCTGTAATGTTGTGCTTACTCCAACTACCTCTATAATTTGACTGAGATAATCCAATTTGAGTTTTTAAAGTTGAAAAAAATCCACTTTGCCTCTCCCTGCTACAGGCCATGTTCCTGCACTTCCTGCAAGTTGCCTATCTACAAAACCAGGTAAGCATATATGAGGAAGCAGGAACTGCACTGAATTTTAAAAAATGTATTGAAATGTGTTTGGCTCCCGAAAACATTTTCAGGACAGGTGGTAAATAAAAAAGAGAAGAATCCATGATGAATTTACATCAGAGAAAATGGCGGACGCTTTTCCTGTAGCACCAACATCAGGTCATCATGTATAATAACAATGCACATCAGTCTCAGCTGTAGTTGATGTTTGGTGCTAATTAGCATGTTACTATGCTAAAATGCTAAACTAAAATCTTAAACATGATAACCTGCTAAACATGTGCATGTTGGCATTGTGGTTGTGAGGACGTTAGCATGCTGACATTAGCATTTAGCTCACAGCACCACTGTGCATAATGGCCTCACCACTTTTAGCATTGTTACCACTGATGGTGTTATATTTTTCTGAATTTATTTTGTTTCTTAGAAATTTTATAAATAAGATATCATACAGGTTGAATACTGGCTCTTCAAACTGGATTGCTGATTGTGGATTGCATGTGTTTTTTGTCTCTCAGGGGATCATTCTGCCTCAGCTGTACACGGCAGCAGCAGCGAATGTTTTTAACTTGGCAGCGAACTATGTCTTAATCATTAGCCTCGATTTGGGTGTCCTGTAAGTGTGCCTGCCTCTCCTCTCCTCTGCATTTTGAGTGGACTTTGTGTTACTTGATGCAGTGTCACGTTTCAAGTGTCATGAGCAAAAAAATATGCTAGTTAATCCTTTTGTATTTAAAGCAGAGAAACTGATAGATAGCCAGGAGTTTGGAAAGAAGAGGTCAGAAAACGTATGCATTTTAATGTATGTAAGAAGAATAGCATGTTTTTTGTTAAAACAGAGCCAGCAGTGCACTGATGTTTATTAGAACTGTACTTTATTTAGAGAGAGAGGGAGTGTAGAGCAAAGACAGGAGAAAGAGCAGTTGAGAGTCCAGCTGGACAAACACTGAATTCAACAGGCAGTCGACTTAACCAATCAGGTCTGTGGTTGCGTCAGGTCCGTCCTTCCCCTCCCATATCAAGCATGGACTCCTGCTTGGCCCTTATTCTCAGACCCTTGGACATCAAGTATGCTCAAACCACAATGACCCCTCAGCGTGCAGTCCTGCCCTATCTTTGTAAGAGAGGGATGGAGTCACTGTAGGACGTCACGAGACATCCCTCCAATAGAAAAACATGTTCTATCATGTGTGTCTGCAGTGGATCAGCAATTGCTAATAGCCTCTCTCAGATTGCCATCTGCCTGCTGTTGTATGGATATATCAGATGGAAGAAGCTCCATCAGAAGACATGGGGAGGTGGGTTGTTGAAAAATGTGAATCGAAATACTATATGACCAAATCAAATCAGCATCTCTGAAAGCTGTCATTCTCTACAGGCCATACTGAGTATAACCTATAACCTATAACCCTTATGTGTGAAACTTCCTGCAGGTTGGTCCACTGACTGTCTGCAGGAGTGGGACTCCTACATGAAGCTGGCTATTCCCAGTCTTTTCATGGTCTGCTTTGAGTGGTGGATTTGGGAGATTGGAGGTTTCCTTGCTGGTTAGTGTTGTGTCCCCCCCCCCACTGAATCCTCGGGATGTGTGATTGTACATTCATGCAAAGTTCCTTGGTGTAGCTTTCAGGCATGGTGAGTTAGTCTTTGTACATGTCTAAATCTGACCTTTATCATAACAGGTGTGCTTGGCGAGGTGGACCTTGCTGCCCAGCATGTGTTGAACGAAATAGGAACCATAATGTACATGGTATGGATTGACAAATGTGTTCAATTTAACATTAAATCCTCCATCCTGGAGCTTTAAGTCAGCTGTATAACTGATTGTAACTAACACCAAAGAGTAATGTGGAGTCCTTGCAGTGTCCTCTAGGCATCCATGCAGCTACATGTGTGTGTGTTGGGAACGCTCTGGGGGCCGGGAACACCGCCAGGGCCATAGTCACTTGCAAAGTGGTCCTGGTTCTTTCAGGTACTGAGGGAAGACAAACACATATATACTTGTAAACACCTATTCCATTGTTTAGGTTTGAAGATGTGTAATTCTCTGGAGTAACTACACATGTAGTTACACAACTGTCGTACAGAAAGCAGTCGTTATGGAGCACTGTGGGACAGTGGTTTCATTGGAGAGCTGGTACAATTCTAACATCACCACAATTGTATCAATGCTTTTGTCTCAAACTAAGTCGTGGAAAATAACTTGTATACCATAGAAGGGCTTGACTTTTGGCCTTGGCCCTTCAAATTTGTATGACGTTTGCATGAATCTGGATGAAAATCATGCATTACAATTGTGGAACATGTAACTTGTCTGGTTTTATCCCTTACATAATGTCTTCGCCACAGGACTGCTTGCTGTGATGCAGGGTATTTCCATTGTTTGCTCTAAATCCGTCATAGGCTACATATTTACCTCTGATGAGTGAGTTTCAGACAACTGCACATTCATTCCTGTATCATATAAAGACAACTCTGTTTTTGATGATATTGTTCTTCTGTCTGCAGAGAGATTGTGGCGATTGTCTCAAAGAACCTCACAGTCTACATATTTGTTCAGTTCTTTGATTCACTTCTGGTATGTGATTACAGAGCAGAACAAATGTTCTGGTCTTGTTTTACATGTACATAAATCTTGTCTTGAATAGTATCCGGAGCTGTTTACTTGTTTTGTAGAATCAATGTTTTTTTTTTTTCTTTTTTTTGTTTCAATCTGTGTGTGTGTGTTTTAGTGTGTCTGCTCAGGGATTCTTGTCGGATCTGGGATGCAGAAAATTGCTGCCTTGTCCAACCTGGTGTCTTACTACTGCATCGGGCTGCCAGTGGGAGTAGCTCTGATGTTTGCTGCCCAGCTCAGAATATTAGGTAATGCTCTCAGCCCATACCATCTCTGTATCTTTCTGTGAACAAAAAGAAAAAAAAATACAATAAGTATGCTATTCATACTTACATCAACCTTGGGACCCTAATTTTAGGCTTGGAAATGTTAAAAAAATACAGACAATTCTTGTGTTCTTGGATCCTTTTTAACTGGCAGGGAAAAACATTTCAGTCTACTATCACCATCATGCGCTACCTCTAAAGCCCAATTTGTAAACAATAGCACCTTTGAAGAATGGCAGCAGTAGTCGGAAATGAGGTAGTATGTCTATATTTAAATGCAGATTCATTAGTTAAACCCACAAACCCACTTGGTCCAGCTGCTCCAGACATTCCTTAATTTCCTTCCCTGCAGCCTGCCATTTACCCCCTGCCAGAGTGGATCTTTGCTGTCCACTCAAAGTGTGTGTGAAGTAATGAATGTGCGTGCATGCTGACACACACACACACACACACACACACACACACACACACACACACACACACACGCACGCACACACACACACACACACACACACACACACACACACACACACACACACACACACACACACACACAATTGGGTTTTTATAGTAGTTGTTGAATAAAGGACTTTCAATGTAGCTCAGAGTGTAATAATAATATCAGGGTGGCTCTGATTTAACATACAGATATGGAAAGAGTTTGGAGTGCAGCGTACCTGTGTGGGTAATATCTCTGGTGACCCTTCCGCTCTTTTGAGCTACGCTAGCAGCATGGCTCTAGGCAATGTTGATGCTCATTGATGTGGATTGCTTAAAAAAATGCATAAAATTTGCTACAGACATTCATGGTTCCCTCAAGATGAATGCTAATAAGTGAGTGATCCGTTAACTTTCCAGCTCAGACCATCATCAGACCAGACTTTAATTTAATTTTCATCACCAGAAAACTAATGACATTCCCATCAGCTGTACTGTGTGCTTAATGCTAATCAGCAACATGCCAGCATGCTAACACACTAAATTAATATGGTTAACATGGTAAACATTACCTAAACACCAACATGGTTTCATGCAATGCGAACATGCTGGCATGCTGATATTAGCAATTAGCAGTGCCTACATATAGCTGCTTGCATGGCTGTACAGTATATTCATCCTTTTGTCGTAAATATGAAGTATATCATTAGCCTCTAAATTTACATCTACATTTTATTTACCAGTATGTACTGTATGAAGTGAATGCACAGTAGATATTTCTTTAATGTGTGTATTTTTGTGTATCTCTTGTTAGGCTTGTGGCTGGGTCTCTTAACATGTAGTTCCCTTCAGGCGTGTTTCTTCCTTGTTCTAATCTCCAAACTCAACTGGAAGAAAATCACGCACAAGGTAGGGTGAGCTTATTGTGTTTTGAACCATACATGGTATTTAAAGTGTCATGGGCAGGCATGTAATTGGGATTATCAGATGAAATCTCCCATCAGGGAATTTGTTTTGTAATGGAGCTCCATTAAGAGGCAGCTTCATCATTAAATTCTGGCATCCCTGCAGTGTTTCCCCATACCAACTGAGTTTTGGCAGTATTTTAAATTTTAGTTTTCTTTCAGTTTTTCAACAAAATTCGTACTAATTGCAAATCTCTTTTGTTTTATCGTGGTTCTGCTGTACTTTGGCATAGCTTTCTTCTCTCAACTCATTAACAAAAAACTGAAAGACATAAATATTAGTTGAACTAATTAGTTAGAAAAGTGGAGGCGAGGAGTTTTCTACATGAATAATATCTAATGTGCTTTCAGGCTCAACAGCGAGCTGGAAAGAAAGTGGTGGTGATACCAAAGCGACCTACAAGTACAATACTGAATGAAGCGATGGTGCCTGACACCTCTGACTGCACTAATACAGTGAGTGTATATATAGCATACAGTGTGTGGTGTGTAGTTGCTCCTGTGTCTTTGTTCATGTTAGTTTTATCAGTACTTAAGTTTCTTGCATATTGATTAACGGCAGCATCTTTGCACTCTGAAGGCACAGGTGGCTGATGAAGAAGACCCTAAAACAGATGGCTACTGTCCGGTCAACACCCAGGATCAGGAGCTGAAGACGCGTTGTGAGGCTGAGGGCAACAACACAAATGCAGGAGGGACTGACGGGGATACTGAGCAGAGCAAAAACACCAAACCTCAAGCGCTGCTTTCTGTCGCCCAGCTCACCTTGCGTCGGGGCCTCACCTTCTTGATTGCAGTTCTTAGTTTGCTCATAGGTGTCGCTTTTCACATTGGGTTCCCCATACCAGAACACAGTGCCAAGAGCAGGGCCAACTTTACCCTGAACTGGGCAAATGGCTCCACTCCTACACCACTGGTTCCTCTGGACCTGACCACAAACCTCTGAGCTATCTCTGACCTCTGAATGTAGAATCCAGATCTCCTTTTTAGAGAGAAAAGTGCTGAATTCCTGTCTGAAGTTTCAAAGTTTACTCATAGACTTGGGTTGTCACTTTATATAAATATTTCTTGAAATGGGCCACAAGCTCTGTTATTTGTAAAGAAAACGATGACTAAGTA
This sequence comes from Chaetodon trifascialis, assembly GCF_039877785.1. Classification (NCBI taxonomy): domain Eukaryota; kingdom Metazoa; phylum Chordata; class Actinopteri; order Chaetodontiformes; family Chaetodontidae; genus Chaetodon; species Chaetodon trifascialis. The sequence continues at coordinate 13,221,578 of NC_092071.1, read as the reverse complement.
CTGCAATGCTGAGCAAATACACAGAAAGCTGGAGGTAATTTCAAATGAGACTGGCAGGATGACCAGGTGTCTTGTTCCAAAGATTATGTTTTAACCTCCTCAACCTGAGCTACTCAACTAAGACTATAAATCCCTCACATGGAGACCACGTGGACTTCAAGGAACAGATGTTCTTCCACAGATAACGTTTGATTTTTGTACCTTTTCTGGTCATGATTTCCGTATCGCCGTACGTTTTCTTTCTTAATGACCTTAAATGATTTTCTTGTGTTTTAACTTTAAGATTGACTGTAAATATTTGATGTAAATATGAGTAGAACTATTTGAGTAGGCTATACATTACTGCACTGTCTTCGTGTATCTCTGTCAGCCCTGACAACCCTAACTCCGACAGGTGATTCACAAATAATAAGCTAGTTGTTTTTCACAGTAATATCTATGGCCAATATTATAATACCCTAATGAATAAAAACGACTTTTAAACTGTATGACAATGAAACTAATTACAGCTCATGCATAATGGATCCTGGAGCTAAAATATATTACAGTAGTGATGAAGTAGTAGTGTAGTTGAACTACAAGTACATTTTTTCTTCTGGTAAATATGCAGTTCAAGAGAAGGACTCCAAACAAGGGTTCAAAAATTAAACGACCGATTTTGATGGTAGGTCCTGCTGCTGACGTCAAAGTATTCAATAGCCATCATGCTGACCAACAGAAATAAGATTTCCACTTCACCAAGCACACATTCTGCACATAAAACTGCATGAACAAACCCAGATTTAAATATGATCATATTGTGACATAAACCTAACACACAACAAATGTCACAGAGATTTACAGATAACAGTAAATGGTGAGGGGCCACTGAGGTGACCATTGTTGTATTTAAATTTAGAGCCCAAAGAGTTCATACTACTTTGCTGTGTTTATGTTATAAACTTTTATTTCCTAAATGTTAAGTGTAGACACTTTGAGAAATGACATTCGGATTTGTTGAACATTTTGTGGTACAAAGAGTTGGGAAAGGTTAAGGTTACTCATTATTTATGATAAAAAACAATGATGGCTTGTTATGGACATACATGAATTCTGTCGTTCAATATTGCACTTGACATTAAACGGCAATGTCACTGCCAGACCTCAATAAATGATGTCATACATTTAGCTTCAGTGACTGGTCAAAGGCCATCTTCGATGAGAGGAGGCAATCATTGATTTCTGTTACGTATAATGTGGTGGATATTTGACACACAGTTACCAGCAAAGATTAAGACCCCCTAAAGACCTCCATCCTTTCAGGATGATGCATTCAGATGAATATTGTCCAGACTTCAATATGCCGATAACTCATTTGTGCACTGACGAGAGCAACTCTGTTGCTCAGTATTACAAGTTATAACCCCTCAGGCTGCAAGGCCGTCACATGTTAGTATTTTTGTATATGCAGTGGACTGTGTTTCACTAAAATAATACGCAATATTATTACCTGAAGCCATTATTTTACTGAATTCCAGCTATGTCATTGTAGTGCAGGGTGATACAGCCAAGAAGTTAATGTGAGATTCCTTAAGCTACTGTATCACAAGTTCTAGTCTAACGATACTGACAGCAAATCTTTACACAGTCACTTGTTGACGCCACAGCATGTTACTGATTGCAGTCTCTGGAGGTGATCGGGCCAAGATTACAGTCTCTGTGAGGAGCCTGTGGCAATGTCTCCGCTGATGAGCAAGACCGAAGCTCAGACACCGATGTAACCATGTATGAATCAAGCCTGATTTACATGTTGAATAACTCTAAATTAATATGCAAGATTTTAAGTGACTGTTGCAGACATCAATCTGTTACCAGCCACCGCTGACGTCAGTTTGAAGAATGCAGCGGAGACTTTTATGGATACCTCAAAGGTGAAAGGTCTTTTGAAGTTATCACCTTCTAAATAATAAGAATATGAAGTGGTTGCTTTGTATCTTGGGAAAAAAAAAAAGTCCCTTCAGGAGAGCCTGTGGCCTAAATACTAAATATGATTGGACTAATAATTATTACACTAGTATTTACCAAAAAATTAAGTAATTTGAGGCTAAAGGAAATAAAATGTGATAGAGATTAAATGTATTTTGGACAGATTATTTTAACTGAAATGTCTGCTTACAAAAAGGTGAAGAGGTGATGTGCCATAATTTCTTTATTTGTATTATTTCTGCTGCTGTCCATTGTCTACTTAACACCAACAATGATACGTTCTCATTTCAAGAAGCCTGATACAGTGTTATTATTTTCATACAAGCATTACATAGTGGACATAGTTCCACATTTAGAGAAATATGCTTATTTGCTTGGTGTAATTTGTTAAATGAAGATAAATGAATGGGTTGATACCACACTCAAATCAGTAATGTAAATATCAACCTACAGCCAGCAGCTGGTTAGTTTAGCTTAGTATAAAGACTAGAAACAGAAGGAAGAAGTCCAGCATTTATAAAATGTGTCTACCAGGAAGGATTACACAAATGAAACTTGTTAATTAGTGACCTCTTGAGGTGCTGGTAGGTAGATTTTGTGACCTTTGGACGGACCCACGCTTACTGTTTCCCTCTGTTCCAGTGTTTGTGCTAAGCTATGCTAACTGGTTTCAGGCTACAGCCTTATATTTTACAGACATGAGTAGTATTGACATTCTCATTTAACTCAAATAAGGGAATAGGTGCAACTTCCAAACTGAGCCATTGCGTTTGTCGAGAAACACCATACATGTATGCATTCCAGAAAATCAGAGGTGGTTAACTGCTTGCTGTTAACCAGGGTGAATTCTTTTTATGAGCAGGCTATAATTGTGAAACCTGAGCTAGCTAGTTATCTGCTCCTGCACAGTGTGAACAGGTGGTTGATTTGCTCAGTTTGACATGTCTTCATCCAGCCAGCATGTTGCAGTGTGAGCATACAGACCTTTCATTATCATCAAATTTGGCAACACAGATCAAAGGACAGAAAAATAAACCACAGAAAAAGAGCATCTTTTCTGTCTTGGATGATGAAAGCACACATCCACAAATGCGCTGCAGCCTAAATATAGCATTTAATCATGCTGTTTCTAATTGTGGCATCCATTCGGACAACGTGTTTCATAATGAGAACATATATTTCATCAGTGTCTTACATAGCATGTTTTTATAGACATGCCTATGTTCTTCTTTTCATTGGCTGCCTCATTTCAGTCATATGTTTTACTGGATTTTTCTAAATTGTGAATAATGTCAAACGTGATTGGGTTTGATCTATTAAATAAATCAAAATAACAAAGATATATACAATTACATGAAATGTAATAATAATAGTACCTCCCTGATGATTGTAACTTTAAAAACCACCCTTCAAGTATGTAATAATGAAGGGGATAAATTAGGGATTGACGCAATGCTCAGTGTGGATCTGAACTCTTTCACCTCCAATTAAGTTATCAAAACTGTGCAAAAAATCCACTTAATGCAATTACAGAACATGTTTACTTGTTAATAATTAACAGTCATTCTAATGCAGCTATTTTCCCATCATCAGTGCACAAAAGAATGGCCTCACAATTTGTAAATGTGGGAGAACGGAATGGAAATTTGGTGTTACAAATTGCTTCGGATAGATCAGTGATGTAAGATGGAAGCTGCTTCTTTTCTCTACATGCTTTACTGCTAAATGTGATGATGCATCTGCACTCTCAAAGGCAGAGTCACAGAGCTTTGTTTCATGCTGCTCACATGTGGTCTAATAATGGTCACTTCTCTAATTTGAGCAGTCTGGTGAGCAGCTCACTGATGAAGACTCCAGCAGCGAGGATGACGAACATGAGAAGCACGGTGAGGCCACGTCGCACCAGCAGCTGCCTGCCTGACAGAGCCATGTCGTCTGAAGTCTGTTGACTGTCGAGCACTTCAAGCTTACCCTCTGCTGGACTCAAAGAGCTGGATCGACTGGTCTTTATGTGGGCCTCTTTCTCATCGCAGTCCAGGGCTGTGAGGTTTGACACATTGTTAATGTTAGTTGTGGAATAGTAAGAAGATGTCCATACAGTATATACCTGTCAAATAATAACCTTTTACCTTTGTTTTCTATCCCAAAGATCTTGTTCCTCTCTGTGATGCTGACTCCTGCTCTTATCAGCGCCTATTCAGAGATGTTTAAAACAAAAACTAAATCACATTTTAGAAAAACAGGCTACAATACTTGTATCACATGCTGCCAGCATTGAAGAATTTGCACAGATGTTGATCATTGTCTTAGCTTAAATAGCAGTGGTAAATTCCTTCAGTGACACTGGATATCACCAGCAAAGGCACTCACCTCTTCAGTGGTTTTCCTCCAGTTTACTTTGCACAGATAAAGTGTGAAAAATATGGCCTGTATCGAAATGCAAATTAAAAACCCTAACCACAACCCTGCAACAGAGATGGAAATAGTTTATTAGTTTGTGTGGAAATATAATTAGATGTCACATGCTATATTGATATTTCATCTGTCCTCACCTAAAACGCCCAGTTTGACAGGGAACATCAAAGCCAATCCAATGGGGAACCCAACGAAGTAGAAACCCACCAAGTTACACAAAGCACCAATCATTTGCTTCCCTGCCCCCCTGACAATACCTGCTGTCACAGCCTGTGGAGGTAAAACAAAGACAAATCTAAAATCTGTGCAAACAAGTCAGGTCTATTTTGCTTAGCAGGAGGGATAAAGTGACTTGAATGGCAAAGGTTCTCACTGCAATGGCATCGGCAAAATGCATGAAACCGTACAACTCCATGAGATCAGCCACCCTTTGAATAATGTCTCTGAAAGCAAATGCAGACACAAAGGTGACAGATAACTATGTCATATCTCAGGTAGTGACGGTGCAAAATGCAAAAAATTACAAGCTTACTTTGGTGTCAAGGGTCAGTGTCCTCTAAGGTTAATACATGATGAATTACAATGAGCTTTCTGTACAGGGGTGTGTTTGTTAGCTATTGTTTCTGAGGTAAGGAAACAAAAACCAATGAAGGCAGGTTATGCGTCATAATCTCTACTCACTTTTCCGAGGTGAAAATGTAACCAATCACATCCTTCGACACACCAAGACAAGCTCCAATGAAAACTGAGAAAATAGCTAGATTGGGCATAAGACACACGTCACATTAGACACGGGTAGTAAATATATAACAGCAGATTAGCATATAGTTTAAATTAACAAGTGACAGAGTGAACAGAGAATAGCACATTTCAATGAACAAGCATGGCACATAGATTTGAAAAAGGTTTGGTTTGTAGATCAGAGGAACAGATCCCAGGAACATAACTCAACACTGCAGCACATCGCCTCCGCTGTGGTGGGGATTTGCCAGGCTACATATTTGATTCTTACATGCACAGATGAGGGAGATCTTGCCGGACAGCTTTGCTTGCTCTGTGTTCCCACAACCAAGAGCGTTTCCAACCCGCACACTGGCAGCGACAGAGAAACCCATTGGAAACTGTGTGACACAAGGAGGTGAATGAAAACAATCACTTCATAGACTAACAACAAAAAAACAAACAAGCATCTTAGGTCCTCTGGATCCAAACCATTCAGATATCCACACACATATTACATTAGCATACCTGTGTTCTATTCCTTCATCTACATCTTAACTAGTTAAAATGCAATGAAAGGGACTTACCATGTAGGAAACAACAGCCACTTGGTAAACTATAGAGTGAGCTCCCAACTCGACCTCACTGATGATGCCAGCCAGGAACCCTGCAATCTCATACAGCCACCACTCCAGACAATGCATCAGCATGCTGGGGATGGCCAGTTTGATGAAAAGACCCCACTCCTGCAGGCAGTCTCTTGACCACCCTACAGTAGGAGATAATAATATGGATTCAGTGAAATGTATTAATACCCAGCACACAGCTGTGGCTGTCACTGTAGGTCTGTGAGACTGCTTTCCTCGTCATGTCTACAATGTGATGTTAACATTACATGACAGTTTAAACAGGAGTCGACAGACATGCTAGCAGCTGTACAAAGCTGTTCTTAGGCACAGTGGTGCTCTGAGCTAAATACTTCTATCAGCATGTTAACGCTCCTGTTGATGTGCAGCAGTCTCATTTGACATGTTTACCATCTTAATTTAGCATGCTGGCAAGATAACATTGGCTAATTAACTCTAGTACAGCTAATAGGAGTGTCATTGATATTGACTCATGAAAGCAAACACTTACTAATATCAAGTCAAGAGGACAGACAATGTTTGTAAATTAGGCCACAATGGTAACAATTCCTTTTTCAGGTCTGTAATTGTTAATAAATTTCTAGGAAGTTGCCTAAAAGAACAATACAATTTGGCACTGATTATATATGTATAATACAGCTAGTGTTCAATTTACATTCGGTCAATTAATTCATTTCAATTAATTGTGCACAGCAGGCAAGCAAACAATTCAATACGTATGGACAACAAAATATACTCTAATAAATAAATGCTGAATATATATGTACTTTTATGAAGCATTTCTGTTCACAGGGAGCAATTCCTCTGACTAGAATTTTGTTTATATTTCCCTAATTATGAGCACCAAAGTACAAAGTTCTTTCTAGATATCCTTCAAGAAATCGCAGGAAATCGCATGAAAAGTTATTCCTACAGAAGCTTAATACCCTAAACTTACCGTCCCATGTGGCTTTGTGCAGTCCTCTGTAGCAGATGTACATAAACAAGAACACAGCCAAGGAATACTGTGAGATGGCATTGGCAGCTGCAGATCCACTATATTGGTGTCAAGAGGGTTAAATAGCAACAGAAAAGACAAAGCATATAGTCAGTGACAGCCACTCATACAAATAAATCCTCAGATAAATCCTCCAGGTGACTATTGATACTGTGATTAGTTTAAAATATCAAAGATGAATCTAAAGAATATACTGTTATGAGCATGGTGGGTGTACTCACGCGACCCCCAGATCCAGAACGTTGAGAAAGATGTAGTTGATTATTGCATTTAAAACATTTCCTGCAGCTCCAGATATCACCTGAGGCCACATGATGCCCTGTGAGCCAAAACAAGCTGTTAGCTGCTGTTTGTTACTTCCTCACAGTGCATGCTCCTCTCCAATACAAGCACAAAATGATCTCATCACAGACGAACTTTCACTCATTATTTTGTTTCACACCAGTGGTCTTGCAGTCATTAAACGCACCTGATTCTGAAGATACTTCCCCTGCAGCTGGTACATGAAGGCAGCCTGCAGAATCCAACATGAGGCGATGAATGGGGTTAATTAGATCAATAATACAGCACAACAACCATTCAATACAGCATATATGGATGGAGATACAAGTAACATTTTGTAAAACTGTGGGGGAAGCTGAACTCACTGGCAGAGATGGCAAAAAGATCTCCACATACAACTGGGAGAGTCTTTGTGGCAGACAGAAAAAAAGGAAATTGTAATTATGTGCAAAAACGTTGCTGAATGAGTCGATTCATGAGTAATAAGTGTACATGTAGCATTCAATGTCATAAAACGTCACGTGTGAAGTGGAAATGATTCACCTGGCGACCTCTGGACTCTGCCTGACAGCCAGAAGAATGGGCTGAGTGTTAATGAGGACGGCCCAGCAGGGGAAACAAGCTAAGAGCAGAATCAAAACTCCCCTTTGGAGTATCACTCCTACACGCTTTAGGTTACCGCTTCCATAAGTCTGTGAAAAAGGGATCAGAAGAACAGGAAAATAAAACAATACTTGCTTGTGTGCAAGGAAAAGGGCAAAAGTCACATGGGAAAACAAATCTGAAAAAGCACACTGTAACCACAGCCATGACTGGCCAGGACTGGCCTCGTTATATAAATGTAATATAAAAAAATAAACAGTAATATAAATATATGAATAAGATGAAGTGAATACCTGAGATATGAGAGTATCACATGCTGATGACAAACCGCTGCCAATGGAAATACCTGTGACATTTATTACCTATATTGAAAAGAAATACTATGAGTCCAGAGAGAAGGGACAAACACGCTCGAATAGATACAGCAGAATAAGAGAAACAATGACATTCAAAAGCAACGCGGTGACAGAGAATGAGCGGTGATCCTTGAGAGCAGAATGTCAGTAAAAACAGAAACGAAACTCACCGCGATGGCTAACGCCACCCCTGCCAGCTCCGTCTTCCCCAGGTGACCGCAGAACACCATGCTGATGAAGCCGATCAGGAAGCTCATCATGTGTGAAATAAACTGAAAAACAAAAGCGTGCACCCTCCTTTTATCTATCAAAACATAAACGAACTTCTCCAATCGTGAACGGAACATTTAACTCCACAGGCAACATGTACAGCAGCTGATTGAATTATTATTCATTAAAAAAAGACACTGTTTCAAAAGGCCTTAAGCTAAGAGAAAGTTCTTATTTGCTCTGGCAGTTGACATGTGCTGCGCTTTGATTTTGCTGCAGCTCCTTTGTATTTCTAAACATCTTAACTACCTCTCTTTTCTTCTTTAGAAAATAGTTCCAGTGATTGCTGGTGTAGGTTTTTGACAGCCTTTGGCATCAAAAGGTTTGCACAAAAGGAAACTAAACGTCCTCGTCTATCAAGTTCTGGGTTTGTGCGATGAATACGAGTCAGTGAAAAGTGGAGACATGTTCCATTCTCCAAATTGCTAAACTATTTTTCGTCCTTGCAGAATTTTCTGTTAAGGAGACACTTGCAAATGCACCTTATTTCTATGGTATATTGAAAATATTGTAACATATCTTATATATCTTTGATATAACATTTGTTATAAGTCTATGAATTTGAATATTTTACAAATTTCAAGGGGTTAAGGAGCTACTTTTAATTTAGAAATCATGTTTATAACTTCCTCACGTGCTAACTGAGTACAATCAACTTTACAAGGACTGAGACCCAATGAATCACACTATATTTGCCTGATACTTGAACTAGTGATGCCTTCAATGCATTTTTTTTGGTCATCGTGAGGGTGTAAATTCTTTTTTTAACCGGTTAATGAATTGAAAAGAATTGCGGTATACCATTGTCCTCATGTTCAAAGTAAACCAGCAATTAAAGTATTTTGAAATGAAAAGCTCACAAATGTTAATTTTTAGCAAGTTTCATACAAAAACATTAACCTTAGGTGAAACAAGGACAGATGTAATGGACAAGGTTTTAACAAATCGCTCTTTTCCAGCTGTAGTTCTTGAGCAGGAAGGCAGAATAATACATTAATATGAGAAGTAATCATTAAGAGAGTGCAAAATACTAAGACAGTCAGTAAAAATATACACGCCTACTACAACTACAACCATTTTTTTCTCTGTCATTCTGAATATTGTTGCAGAATCGCTAACTTTGACTCCGTGCCATTAGTCTTTTGTCAGCTGTTGCATCCAAACACAGTCTTACCACGGGTCCTGCCAGTTTTAAAAACTGAACTGTTTCATCCCTGTAGTGCACAGGTACCCAGCACTTGAAGCTTTTCAGCCAAGATCCGCAGCATGACTCAACACTGTGAGCAGCAGGAGGTGATTCGTCTGTTTTGGACTGTCCATTTATTCCTCGACAAGCATTTTTTGGAGCTAAATCTTCCATACTGAAATGAGATTTGGCAGAAAGCAGAACTCAATCCCAAGCTGAGTGATGTTAGCACTGTACAATTCCCTTCAGACACAGACAAGAGGACTGGGGGTAATCAATAACCAATTACCCGTGTAATAATCAATAACCAAGGCAGTGTCTGCCCACCTTGCTCTTGGTCTGTGAGAGTGGGCACATACATTATGCTGGGGCATTGCTGCAAGTCAGATCTCTCCACCCCCAACCCACCAACACGCGGTGCACTCCACCATGAAACTTACATCACTGTCAAAATGAAGCTGTTGTTTTTCTTCTGCTCTTGAACGTCACAGATCTGCACTGTTTCACCACAGTTCAGAGGATCGAAATGCCTTTGGTCAAAGTGTGAATGCAAATGACTATAATTAAACACATTGTATGAGTAACAGGGCTCTCACCCTATTAACCCTGACTCTGACGGGCATTGGCGGGAGGTGGCAGCTTTGACAGAGACAATTTTACTGGAGAGAATAAAGAAGGAAAAGTTCATTTTGTGCATCTTTGAACTTTGAGTTATGACAGTCTCTCTTGTAAGAGTCTTCCACTAGTGTAATGAGGGATTAAAATGATACTGTCACTGGTCATAGAGGCTTAGCCTGCTGTGGTACCTGTGGATTTCTTTCTCTTTTTTGTCTGCATATTCAGCATAGCCTCACCATGCAGCATTTTAGTTCAGTCATACCAACAAGCTTTCGATTTTGTTTTCAATTTCTCAAGTTTTGGTGTGGTTACAATTTTGTTGCGGGCTATAAAACCAAAAGGGTGAGCTGAAAGATGCTAAAAGGCTGCATCTAAGAGCAGAAACTCTTAGGGATTGAACTACCTACTCAGCACCAATTAGCAGACAAAAGGCATAGTGACTAGACAACAAACAAAGTGGCGATTGAAGTATTTTGAAATCAAAAGCAACTGAGAAATACTCACTTTTATCATGACAATAAGTGTCCTTCATTGCAAGCTACTACTCAATTATAACTGGTTTTAAAAACATACAATCCCAACAGCCTCAGTCACATGTTCCTATATGTTAAATGATTCACAGTCATTCTGAATTTTATTGCAGGCTTAGTACATTTGTTGCATCTACACACAATCCTTCCAGTTTTAGGACCTTAACTGTGTTATTCTTGAAGTGCACAGGTACCCAGAGCTCGATGCTTTTCAGCCGGGATCCACAGCATGACTCAACGCTGTGAGCAGTAGGAGGTGATTCGTCCGTTTTGGACTGTCCATTTACTCCTCTACAAGCATTTTTTAGAGCTAAATCTTCCACACTGAAATGAGATTTGGCAGAAAACAGAACTCAATCCCAAACAGAGCGATGTTCGTACTGTACAATTCCCTTCAGACACAGACAAGAAGGCTGGGAGTAATTTTCTGTACCTTTGACAGACCTGAAACTGAAACTGAATGAAACTTGATGATCACAACACACAAATGGTCCTCCATAGCTGCCTGCCTCTGCATAAATATTGAATAACATATTTGATCGCATGAAATTGAGTTGAAACAGTTTGTTAAATATGCTAATGCAATCATGTGAGCACTACTTTAAATGTAATAGCTTTGATTCTTGTATCTCATTATGAGCAGTTATTGCATTATAGGCTCAGCATTATAATGTGTCTGAGAAACAGCTGTTTCTGAATTGTCTTGTTTTTAGATTTTACTTAAATGACCACTAAATGCCAAAGGCGGCATTGAAAATTTGCATCACCAGCACAAAATACACATAAAATGAAAAAAAAAACTGTGATGAAATCAAACAAACTCTTTTGCTGTTCCTTGTCAAACCATTTCACGACTGCAGCGATACAGAGAGAACTGACGTTATGTTTCTCACTCAGACTCTTTATTTTCCCCTCGCTGAGACAAATCACTGAGTCTGTCACTGCAAAGCCACACACATGCTTGTATCCTGTCGCCTCGTCATGTATTTTATATTCTGCCTCCCATAGTAACACCTCTCTTTGAGGTGTCTCTGCTTGTGGCTATGAGAACCTCCCATTGGGTGGTGCTGTTCTGCTCTTGCTGAAATTCAAACGCTCAAATTTTCTGGCACATCACTGAACTTTGAATGGATTTCTAATCATTTAATCAAATGGTATAAACATTTGTTTCTCCCTCAGCTGATTCAATCACTAAACACAGCCAAGCAGCCCTGCAACATACCATCGAACGCATCATCAAACGCAGTTAAGTTTTGCTATTTCGACTGTTTTCTTTGCCTTGGGGGCCAACAGCACAAGAGAAGGACAGAAAAGAGAAAGGGAAATTAGCGGAGACCAACGGGAGACGAAGGGGGTGACACCTAGTGTAGCCTCTCATTCATTTTCTTGGTTCAGTGATGCAGCAAGGCCCACCGGGTCCACCCACTCACCAAATTGTATTCCTCCGGCTCCCCCATCCCAACCACACGCACAGAATCACACACACACGTAAATATGTTCCACCAACCAGCGGGGCCGGCGTCCGCCGTGACGTCACACTGCAGTTCTTCTCGGGCTCCACTGGATGACAGTGGCAAGTCACCGCTTACACACGATGAGCCGTCATTCTTAATGGCGACCGGTCAGAGTGTGTGTACGTGAGTGCATTTGTATATGTGTTTGTGTTCGTGTGCATGTGCGTTTGGGTGGGGTTTGCGCCTGATGGGTAGCGATGGGGTATTGAGGAGATGGAGAGGGTTTATCAGAGGGGGTAGGTGGGTTGATGGAGGTGTAGGAGGTGGGGGCGAGCAGTAAAATCGCAAATGAGAGGAAATTGTTTTGAGTCACAGCAGATTTGGTGGAGTGAGATAAGAGCTGATGACGGTGGTGGTGGTGTGATTAGGATTAGGGTGGGGGGGTAGGGGTTTGGAGAGAGTAGAAGGTGGTGGCGGCATTGGTGGGGGGTGAGCGTGAGCATGGAAGAAGATTTTGGGAGGGGTAAGAGTATTTGCACGCACAGTGTCACTGTGTGTGTGTGTGTGTGTGTGTGTGTGTGTGTGTGTGTGTGTGTGTGTGTGTGTGTGTGTGTGTGTGTGTGGGTTGTGAATTTTTTCCTGACTATGAGCGAGGGGAATTGAGGGAAAGATGAGGAGATGGGTGGTTTAGATAATGGCGGCCAGAGAGAGCGGACGAGGGCAGAGCGTGTCACGCAGAAAGATAGAGTGCGATGGAACAAGAAAGACTGGACGAGACAAAAGAAGTGAACATTTGATAGAGAGGCAAAAAACAACAACAACAGGGAGACAGAGTACAGAGGGTATACAGAGAGGGGGGTGTGCAGGCCGTGGATGAGAGGATGGATGAGGGGAGGGACGTTGAGAGAGTGCCAGAGTGATTTTCAACGTGTTCTCTTCCCTCCTTTGTTGGATACATTGTGGGTAGCTTTGGCGCCGAGAGCTTTAGGGGTTTTGGGGGGAACAATGACGCAGAGGGACCCATTGCGTCTGTTCCAGCTGATAATGATGATGCCTACACATGATAACAATAATGAGCATCTTCTAGTGGAACCCTAAAACCGCTGGCACGTGTACGCACACGTCACAAATTATCACACATGACACACTGCACTGGACACACAGACGTGGCTATCTCACATTGGCAGTGTGTGTGAGGGTGGTCAGAGGGAGCGAGCGAGACACAAAGAGAGACAGAGGTGGAAAGAGAGGAAAAAGGGGAGCGGGGAGGGAAAAACGGATTATGCTTGGAGTCTGTCACCTGCATACACTTGACATTCGCGTACGGGACAAATGTAGGGGATGTGTGCTGAGAGTCAAAAACAAAATGAACGCATTTAGAGCTGCCCCTATTATATGTGAGCAATCTTGTGTAATTTTGCTTTTATCAGTACAGACTGTGAAAAAAAAAATCAAAGGCAGCCAGTCAGAGAAGGCTCAACCCTGCTGAGAAGCATTATTTTGAAATGTGGTAAAACCCTAATGAGACGGTGGGAGGGATGGGGTTGTGGTGGTCTTACGTATTTCTGACCACATTTTCAGTTTCAATCTACACAATGTCAAGCGCTTCATTCGAATTTTAGTCTTTGTCAAAGGAACAAATAATTGAAGCGTGGACTCGGCTCCGTGAGGAAAAAAAAAAAGACGACGATGTAGATGAAAAGTAATTCAGCCATGACTAAAGCAGATAAAAATTTGCTGTCTGCTCTTTTGATGATGTGTGAGCTTTTGAATTTCTTTGGTGAGTCATATAGAAATGACTTGAAATAGTCGTAGCAATGCCGCACTCGCATTGTGCACCAGGTGCTATAAATATGGCTTGATGTTTTGAGAATTTTAACTTCGTCGGTTTCGTGAGGAGGGTCGGCGGCAGAGGGAAGCCGCTCATCTTCTTCAGAAAACAAATCCCAATCATAACGTATAAGTGTCGAGTCTCTCAGGTAATTAGGTTACATTATGTCTTAATGAATTCCTTGTCTGACCTGCTGAAACAGGCGTCATGGGAACACATTATAATCCCACTGTTGATTTAACAGTGCTGTCCTAACGCAATGGACGAGCCTTCTCAAATGCCACCAACCCTGATTTGTCTTCCGTGACTCATCCAGCCTCTGAAACAATGCGGCACCGTGCTGCTCGGTCCCTCATGACACGCTGTCCTTTCCATAGCACCCTTGATGAAGCTGCGGGTTTGTCCGCAGGGGTAAACACAAACAGACAGCACCAAAGGGTGTCTCATGGAGCGCTTACATGCGCAAAGACGAGAGCAGGGGTATAAAAAAAACCTGGAAGAGACAAGACGAAAAAAGGGCTTTGAGGACATCTTGTATGACTCAGTCAAGAGCCCCCCATTAAGCTCACTGGGGTTATTACGTATGACTGTGTTTTTGTTGGGCGCGTGATGGGGTCGGAGAGCTGTATTATATATGACATATTCATGCTTGGAAGTGATCCTGTGCTTTGTTGACTCATAGACTGAAGAGGCTCATTGACTGTGGCAGCTGGTTGACCTTGGAGGGAAGGCAACCTGTTTCTCTCACTCTCCGTTTCACCCTCGGGAGCTTTTTTCTTTTCTCCTCGCGTCTGAGGAAGTGAAGCGGGAGATGTGCGATCTGACATGAGAGTCACGGGAGGAGAGCGGGACCTGGCCTCACCTGCAGCACAAAACGTACCGGCAGCTTGTGATGCTCTGAGGGTCCCTCAGCGCTTTAAAGCGATCTTTACAGGCATTGACAAGTGGCTTAAAATAACTAATCTTCTTTTTGGAGTTATTGTATCTGCTGGGTCTGAACGATCCTTGAGGCCTTCATCACGACACGTGTGCCACCTTTTACCTTTAGAAATCTTGTACGCTTTCAACTTACACGTGGATCAACAAAAAGTTGGGAGGGCGTATCCATCCCTGAAGTAAAGATATGAGTTTTACCCCCATGCCAGCTAGTTCAACCTCAAAATGTGATGGTCTATATCAATTATAGACTCAGAATAAAACAGTGCTCAAAAAATGATCAACCTAAGAATTAAGCATGCTTTTTATAAGATGTGAGGGCGATCTAACATCATTGATAGCTAGGGTTGATTTGGTTGATGGGCTGGGTGTCCCTTTCCTCCCTCACTGCTCCATGAGTGTCCTTCCTGAAGATCTGCCCTTGGTGGAAGAAGACTGGGTCCTCATGATGAACGACCATCCATCATTAGCAGAATGCAAGAATGGTTTCTGTGTTTCAGCTTCTACAAACTCTCAAAAATGTACACGTTTCTCAAAGCAGTTCTTGAGAGCTGCTTTCTGTGATGCTCACATGTAGGAGCATCTTCAGTTACAGCACTTTTAGTTTAAGAAGGTTTGTAAGATGGATTTTACGGTCATACTAATCCTTAAGATGCTTTAGAGAAGCGGAGATCGACAGACAGCAGGTTGATGTCTTTTTGTTTTTCCATTGATTTGTCGCCTTCAGACGCTACTGATTTGGTTTTGAAGCAGACGTGAAAGACTGTGATGAATCTTTTCAGCATTTACAAAATTGCTCTTGGGCCAGGGCGGGATTTGGTCTAGTGTGGATGTTTGTCCATGTGTTACACACTGTGTTTGAACAGAGTTTGGCTAAATATGCGGTCTGAGTCTCCAGTTAAAGGTCAAACCACAGAGTATAAAAAAGGTTATGAGCAGACTAACAGACCTGGACAGAAACTGCTTCCACTCCTCTCCCACTGCTTTCTCAACAATGTAAAGTTTCAACTCTGTAAGTGGTAGCGAAATATTAATGATCAATATGTCTCCCATTCACGGTGTTGCCATGGCAACGCCGAGAAAAAGCTAATAGCTGCTCTGTGGTCTTTCGCACCTGAATGTTTTCAGTCTCCTGAAAGTTGCATAAACCACTTAAACTAAAATGTTCCCAAGATGAATGCTTTAAAAGATGCATGTGTACATGAATAAAAGAGAGCCTCGGAATAATTTGTACAAATTCGTGCACGGGCGTACGGCTGCGTACATACTCGCACAGGGGAGGCCAAAGGCACGAGAGTGAGAACACACCAATGAGGTGGCACCATGCGAGGACATGGCTGGTGAGGAGCAGCTCGTCACTCCAGACAGAGATTTTAGGTTGCTACTGCTGTTAGGGAACCTAAAGCAGCACAACCAGCTGCTACTAATACAAATGGACTGAATTAATCTTGTTCAGGGACATGAAAGTGGATGGAGGAAATTGGGGAGGGGAGTGAGGTGGTGGTGAAGTGGAGCTGGGGGGGGGGGGTGTTCTGTGTGTTGGTGATGAGGCTTGAAAAGAGATGAAGCAGGCTGGGGAGGGGGGACGGGTGGGGAGGACTGGAGAGTGTGAGTTAAACGCAGAGAGAATTAGAATGACTGATGACAAGATCTGCTCCTTATTTCCCATCTTTTTATCTTCACTGTGGGACTTAGGTAGACAGAATGAAAAAAGAAACCTAATGTTTGTCTCTACATTAGCCCCACACCCATCAGATACACTTTGCTGCAGATATGAATGGTCAAGATTCAAGACATTCAAATAAAAGCATAATGTTACCACCCAGCCGTGGACTGACAGTCTGGGAATGAGCTAATGTTGCTGCTGAAAGCTCACCTGATTTTCTGTCAGGCTGCAGTATAAATGCTTTGTTTTTGTTTTACAGTAACCTTGCGCTATCTGACAGCCAGTGAATAATGAAGCAGTTTAACATACAGCGTTGCCAGAAAGTCCTTTGCCTCTGAAGGGAGGAAATGTCAGAGGCTGAAGCCGATATTTGCGATTAAGAAATCAAAAGATTCAAGATTAAATTCCCTAGGAAACAATTAAGACAGAGCAAAGAAAAAAAGCAAATCTATGTGCAAGTGAGGCTTGTTTCCTCCTCTTTGGTTTCTCTCATAACTAAAATAACCAAAGCTTATATGAAAAACGAATATTTTCTATTTACAAAAATATGCAAGGCAGTTTATAGTAGTTACAGAATAGGAAGAAATGGTGCAGTGAATGATTCATATTTTCATGGCAATTCCATACTATTTTCATCCTGCACAACCATGTGAATTTGATTTATTTTGTTTTGATTATTTTGTCTTTACAGTCATCAAAAGGCAGTTTTGCTGGTTTGTGTCATTCCAGCAGTGATGCTAATGTGATTGACATTAAATGTCATTTTCTTTTCTTTGTGACCTTTTCCTCAAATACAGTTTTTTTTCTGTCTTCCATTTTGCCTCATTTTCTTTAGTTTTCTGCATTGAGTCGGTGTTCGATGCATTGATAAAATCCTCATGCGAGCCGGGATATTTGTGTAGGTAATGATGTAAAGGTGACTTTTATAACTGTGTTAAAGTGCTTTTGTTAATCATATTCAGAGCTGCAACAATTAGCTGATTAATTGATTGAAAGAAAATGAATCACCTATGATCATCAATTAATTTAAAATATCCAAGAATCTGATGGTTCCAGGTTCGCCTTACATCATTGTAAACTGAACATTTGGGGGGTTTGGCAAATTGGATGAACAAAACAAGACATTTCATAATGCCTAAACCCCAGTCGATTAATTGAGAAAATACTTAGTATAATCGATAATGAAAATAATCATTGATTACATCCCTAATAATTTTCTCTAGTATATATCCGGTATGTCTGTATAATGTTTGGCAATGTGTGAAAATGAATGACTAAGTCACGTTGAGCACAGCACATTTGACGCAGCCTTTTCAAGCCCGACCTAACAGAGCAGAAGGGTGGCAGCAGAAGGAAATATATATACAGGATACAGATGGCTGATTTAATCCACAGATTTTATTTTAACTAATTACAAGCGCAGCAACATTATGCCGGCAGTAAACCATCTAAACGCTAATTTCTGTCTTTCATTAACATTTTGTTCGACACTTTATGTTAATCATCAGGTTGGTATCTCAGCTTCACCAGGAAGGCTTTAAAAGGTCGAATCATTTTCTGGTTTCTTTTGATTTTTAAATTCCATCATGTTTTGGGGGATTTTCTCTTGTGCATTCAGCAAAAGATTGCGTTTCAGATGTGACAATGCGACACATTCACTGAATGCAGTTTATGAGACAATATGGCATTGTAACTACACAGCTGTGGGCTGTGATTGCAAAGCCTGTCTCTTTTGGGTTTGTGTGTGTGTGTGTGTGTGTGTGTGTGTGTGTGTGTGTGTGTGTGTGTGTGTGTGTGCGTGCGTGTGCGTGTGTGTTGCCTACAGGTGACTCATCGCACTGCAGATGACCACAATGTTTTTCTGCTGCTTGAGCGTTCATGGCTCTCTTTCTACCTTTTCCTCTGCTATGATTCTCATTTTCTCACTGCCTCTCTACGCTTCTGTTTCTCTCTCTGCAGCCTCTTGCTATCTCTTTCCATCAGTGCTTTCTTTAGGCGTCACAAGCCTGTATCGCCAGATTACATAATGCCCGGTCTCATACAATTCTGTCTGGATGCCACGGAAATGAGATGCAACAAATAAAGAGACAAAGAAACAGAACGTTTACATTTTGAGGACATCTCATATGCGCCTTTCTGTTTTGTGGGCTACATTGTACCTGTGAAGGCTGGCCACCAGACTGTTCATCCAGCCCAGGTATAATGAGCCATAATGTCATGTTACGATCTGACTGGCATGGTGAGCGTCACAGAGAGGGGCGGGGAGAGGGTCTGGTGACAGAGCCAGAAAGACAGAGAGAAAGGGGGGGAGAGAGGGAGGGGAATAATAATGATGATGATGATGATGATGAGGGTGATGATGAGAGGCCATGAGCCAAAACAAAGGCACAATGACACACACACACAAAAAGGTGAGGATCAATTTGTGTCTGCCACCTCATTTTCTGCCCCCCCCTCCCCCTTCCCTCTCTCTCTTTCCCAGCATCAAACTCACATCAATCATACATCCATTTACCCCATCCCTCTCTCCCTCTCAATTAGTCTCCCCTCCATTTCTTGTCTACTGCTCTCCTGTCATCTGCGTCCAGTGTCAGAGCCAGTGTTTTTAATGTTTAATACCATTTCAAAATGTGCGTTCTCTGACAGAGCAGGAGCAGAACCCCAATTTGGAGAGCTCACAGAAAGCAAACACATGCACACTGCATGCTGACATGTCTGTGAGCTTTGCTTTGCTAAATTTCACTGGAAACTTACAATTTGGTATCACTTCACAACTGTTAAGATGTGGAAAGACTGCATGAAATTAAATTCCTTTGTTAGGTTTTTATGTTAAATGCAAAATATTGCATTTATTTTCACACGAACAGTTATTCATTCCAATATCTTAGTATGCAGTACGTTTAGGAAAGCTTTTGCAGAAAAAAAACACTG
Organism: Chaetodon trifascialis; assembly: GCF_039877785.1. Taxonomy (NCBI): domain Eukaryota; kingdom Metazoa; phylum Chordata; class Actinopteri; order Chaetodontiformes; family Chaetodontidae; genus Chaetodon; species Chaetodon trifascialis. The sequence goes on along the minus strand of NC_092071.1, from coordinate 13,202,171 downwards.
ATAAAATGATACTGTCTGAACACAGGTGCACATTAAAATGGGTTCTCTGTGTTAACATACATCTAACTGTTCATTTTTCTGGATAAATAACTGCTAATAATCAGATATTCAGTTTTATTTATTTATTTTTTTTTAACATCCATCATAATCAAAACCTGCTTGATTGTAGATTAACCTAATCTTGGACATGCCTTGGACATGCATATTCAATACACACACACACACACACACACACACACACACACACACACACACACACACACGCAGTATTTACATTGTAATTACCCCAGAGCCTCTCTTCAGGTCCCTGTGGGGCCTCAGGCTGAAGACGAGCTCAGAAGAGTCCCAGTTGTCCCATTGAGGAGATCATTAGCCTGATTAGAGTAATCCACAACAATCTGTGTGAGTGTGTGTGTGTTTGTGTGACTGTGTGTGTGTGTGTGTGCATGGGCATTCATGTGTGCGTGGGTGTGTGTGTCACTTGTGTGCTCATGCGTTAAGCAGCTGTTAAATGGACTCCATGGCCTTTAGTGTCCGTGGACATTAGCTTTATTGGTGTGATCTGAAAAGTTATTTAGTGACAGCTGGGATTTCCCTCCCCAGGGATGGGGCCACTGACGACTCATGAAAGCAGACATGAATGGGGGGGAAATAGGCGTTAAATTGAAAGACCTGGAAAACCGCTGCACAAAAAAAAACAAAAAAAACAGAAAAAACCCAAATTGATTAAAAACAGAAAAAATTACATGTAAGATATTTCGATAAATGATTTATGTTATAAATTCTCATTACTTCTTTGTCTCCAAAATTAACAATGCCTTGTTTTATTACGTTTTAATCAAGTATTAGATTCCTTTATTTTGAAGGTTAATGAAATTACACCGTGATAAATAAATAATTTGAACATCTTATTCAAGCAACAACAAAAAGAGCCAGAGTGAAGCATTAAAAACAAATCAAACCACATTATTTCAGACATGGGGGCATTTTTTTACATGGCACATGAATGAAATTTGGCTTTGCTTCCGCCTTTGTTTACAGAAACACTCCTGCATGTCTGACTGCTTCTCAGCGTGGAAATGTAATGCATTGTGTAATGCATTCTCAAATTGCAGAAGCTTGTTTGTTGCAGGATCGTTTGAGTTGGTGTGAGTGTCGCAGGCAGAGTGGCTGCATTTTTCTGTATTTTAAGGTTTACAGGATGTGTGTCAAGGGTTGTAAAGCAGCTGTGCATTTGCCTGTCTTGGCTGAAAACAGCAAACATCTGCATGCAGTGCTGTATTGTCAGATGTGCTTCTAGACTCTTTGAACCACCATGACCTGGCCAATCAGCAGTCCATCTCTCATTTTTTTTTTAATCTCTGTCTGTCTATCCTTTCCCCTCCCTCTGTCATTTTCCTCCCAGCACTGTTGTTTGGAAAAATTATCCTCCCTTTGCACTCTCTGCTGGAAAAGAGAGTGAAGTGAAGGGGCACACAGAGGGGGAGAGGGAGAGAGGGCAACTGATTGCTCCTATTGTTTAAGAATGAGGCTTGAAGCCTCTTAGGGGATAATTGGCACACAAGGAGGGTAATGTGTTTGGACGGGAAAGGGAAGTCAAAGAAAGAGAAATTAAAAGAAAGGTGGTGAAAGGGCCCATGGAGAGGATGCTGTGGATTAGTTAAATTTAAACATTTGAAATTCAATGTGAACGAGCAAAAGCATCATGCTCTGAAATCAAGCATGTGTATGTAAATTCACATCAAACGTTCCATTTGTTTCATACACACAGTGCGCTTTAAGTATGTCCCGCGCTGTGGAGCTCTTTTACTTTCATGTTCATGTTATTTTTTATGTCATGTCTAAAAGGCAAAGGAGCTCTTGACGTCAAATTGATCTGCCATTTAATTTAGAATAAAATAAGAACAAAAACATCTGTTGTATTTTGAGTTATGCGTGGATGTATGGTTTGAAAAATTTGAAATATTCTTTGTGTTCACGTGCAGGAGATGTTTGTTCGGGGGGACTCTTTATGAGCTTCTACATGTCACATCTAATCAACTATAAATTGTCTATGTATCACATTTCACTGCATTATTTTTTTTATTTTTACATTGTTATCAGAAACAAATACCCTTTTAAATATTGTAAATACACATTGAATTTGAAGCTTAGCTAATCTGATTTAGAATAAAAACATAAAAGAACAGTCCATTCATTTGGATGCCCATGAAGCTCACATGTTATGTTCAGGGTCATGTGATAAATAAACAATACAGGAAATGAACACTGCCAAAAACATACCCAGCCAGCATCACACAATACAGCCGCCATGCTTTCTTTTGCCTGTTTTCAAGAGCAGGCTCTGCCACCTGGTATTCATGATGTTCTTCATCTATTTCTTATTCTCACTACTATCTGCATGTGGCCTTTGTTTCCCGTCAAACACTTTGAGACGGTGCAGGTGTTAAAAGTGCTTTTTAAATTAACTTGACTTGACTGGAGGAGAGCACTTCCTGAAGCAGCAGAGAAAAGGTGCCTTTAATGTAAAGCTTATGATATCATGAAGATAATTCTGTATTAATTTTCACCCTGAGACCCCAGATAAAAATCACGAGGCCTGCATGTCTCATTGAAAACCATGCAGCCATAAATAATCGACAAAATGCGTGACAGGCGATGCAGAAATCCTGCTCTTACAAGGATGACCTTTAACCAGCAGGATGACTTGAACACCACTCAGTGCAGATTGTATTGTGAAAACTATCAAGCGTGCAGTATTATCCGAGAGAAGAGTTTGCTTTACTGCGTCATCAAAGCGACTTCTGCACGTCCCTCCGTATGTCTGTGTCTCTATTTCGTATTCCAGTCACAAGCTGTGTGGTGCAACTGCTCAAAGGGTACGATTTGGTATTTTTGAATTTTTTTTTTTTTGGTGCTTGATAAGTTTCGTGCCTCAAGGTCTGTCTGGGATGGGATGGCTGCACACGGAGAACGTGCATGCTCAACACGCTCGTGACCACAGTCGTTTTAGCTCGATACCCGTGATGGGGAGAGAGAGAAAAAAGAAATCCAGAAAAAAAAAAGAAGAGAAGCATTTACATTCAGTGTGCAAGTATGCCGAAGATGCTGCGAACATCTTTGAGTGCTCACAGCGTGCGCCTACCTCTGTGTGTGTCTACATACTTGTGCGCGTGTGCGTTACAAATTAGTGTACTTGTAAGACTATTATTTGTGATATTATTTTGTGCCAGCGTGTGTGTGTGTGTGTGTGTGTGTGTGTGTGTAGGTGCGTGTGTGTACAGTGTGTCTAAATTGGAAGGCTGTAATTAAATGCGTAGACCTCTCCACTATCTCCTCCTCCAGCCAGCGCCAGTGACGCACAAACCGCAGCACAGCCATGAGTCATCAGGCCCCCAGGATCACCACCCCTCCTTCTATCTCTCTATCCCTGCCTCCATCCACCTCTACACAGCTCTCTATAACCCTCTCTGCCTCTCACTACACATTCCTATGTCCCACTCTTTCTAAATTACCCACCATCACGCGCACGATGCGAGCAGCTGCTTTTTCCCTATACACTCCTTGAGATTCGTGCTCAATTTCCACCTCAATCCGACACGCTCCCGCTTATCTCTCCACATCTGGCCATCGCTCTCTCTGCTACACCCCCGCCACCTTCCCTCTTCACTCGATCTGTCTTTACCCTCTTTATCTCCCCTGTTAACCTCTCCACGCCCACCCGTGAACTGGTGGGTTATTAAGTTTGCCACAGTTGCAGGAAGACGGGGGAACAGAAAGCAATACCGTGAGGGAAAAGAGAGAGAAAGCGTGGAGTTATGGGGAGACATAAGAGACGGGGCTCAAATTGTGAGGAGAAAAAGAGTGGGAGCGGTGGGAGAAGACGGCATGCAAAAGAGCAGCAGTGACAGTGCGAGGAGTAGAGAAAGCAGTGAACAAGTGAGAGGAAACCAGGGTGAGATGGAGAGAGCGAGAGAGAGGGAGCGCATGATTTGAGGCATTTGCCACCTGGCGTCCTGAATCATTATCTGACTCATGCTAATCTCTTATCTTCTCAGCCAAACATGCACAAGCATACACACATACTGTGCACACACGACTGAGATTAAAAAAAAAAAAAAAAAAAGAAGCACAACGGGAGTGATAGAAGCATTTCTGAGTGTCAGACCGGGTACGAGAAGAGGAGTCAGGGGGCACCGGAGAGTAAGGATGAGAAACACTCAAAGGACGGAGAGGAGAGAATCTCTCTCGACTGTCTGACGAAGTCTCCGATGTGGTTAAAGAGGAAAAAGGGGATGTTTCACTTCCATCTCTCCGAGTGTTTATGATATGAGTAGGAAGGGAGAGCATATTGTATGACTCATAAATGTGTGTGCCTCTGTGCCCCACCAACGCCCTGCAGAGAGGGTTGCATCCACTGCTGCAGGAGGGATAAAAAAAAAGGCAATTTCGTGCTTTACTTGGTGTGGTTATCCAATTAGTTACACAAAACATGTGGCTAAGCGGATGTATGCCAATATGCTTCTGTTCCTGATAGATGTTTTATCCCCGGGAGAGCCTTCACGAATATGTAGCACAGCGGTCTGATGAAATATTACATTTTGAGTGCAATAGTTTTTGTATTCGGCATTAGTTGTTTCAGTTTGACAGAGGGGATCATGCACTATTATCCTCTGAGCTGACAGTGATAATTCAAGGTATTCTGCTCACAGATGCCGTAAGCTGTGTGTTCATTATAAAGCCAAGCGGGTTGATTGTACAAGGGTTTCCCAAAGTGTAAGTATTATTCATTATCTTGTTCCAACATGTGCACGTTAATCACGTGTACATCCTGGACGTTGCTGATAAAGCCACCTTCCTTTTCAGCATGTGAACGAACCCAAAAATGATACGTGCAAACCTTTATTTAAAATAGGCTGTATCAAAAAGAAAAGAAAAAACCCCAACGCTGCTGTAATGCAGAGTGCTGTGTGAAAATGGCTCTGGAGCGCTTTACTTCAAAACAGCAAAGCCCTGCTATAAGAAACTGTGTGCCACTCCTTCACTCTGCAGCTTAGAAATCGTCAAGTTTGCCATGTCAATTTCGAAGTTTGTGATTAACAAGAGGGACACCGGTTGCATACATATGCAGGGAACACACAACACAACTTCAGCCCTGATAATTCAAATCCAAGCTTTGCAGTGGGCGAATGACTCAACGTTATGGCCCTAGATTCTACTCCACTGGAGTACCCCACATTTATTTCAAACATTTGAAATATTTATGGCTTGAATTTGGACGTTGCCCAAAGCAGACTTTGAAGAATAAAGACTTTTAATAGCCCACGAGAGTGGAGCTCACAAAAAAAAAGCTTGGTGATAACATCTGTGTGTGTGGGATTTAAATGATTGCCTCTAGCCTACATAGCCTAATTTCTGAATATATCTCTCTGCCTAAGCTTGTCAGCGTAGCTACACAAACAAAGTGATAGACTTCGAATATGAGTGTGAAAAAAAGTGTTTATACTTGCAGAAATGTCTGACGAGTAGATTTAAATTCCATAATAAAGACTATCTGAGAAATGTAGCCTTTCAGTCCATCCGTTTAGGATTCTGCTTGTTCTGAGACTTTGTTAAGGGTCCCTAAGGATCTGAGTCATTTCAACTTTAATCTCTCATTCTGCTTCTTGGTACAACAGTACGTCTCTATTTGAAATGTGCAGTTTCCAACTTCAAGAGTGAGATAAAGCCGCGTTAAACAAAGAACTAAACTTTCAACTCTCCCTGTGCTGTATGTTATTGGATTATGTGGACATGGGTATTTTCTGACGGCCTGTCATTGTTGTCTTTGTGTCATGATTAAGGGCTTTCTGAAGTCACGTGGATTAAGACACGTCTCCAGTTTGACTCCAGATGGGGACCTTTGCTGCACGTCGTTCCCATTCCTCTCCTGATGTTTCCTGCCTGTCACTACTACCTGTTATCAGTAAAGCACTCCACATGATGACGACTACTCATCTGCTTACTGCTTTGTGTTCAGAGTTTCTGAAGCAGTCATCACGCTGGGATTAGTGAAGCTAATTCTCTAAATGTCTAACACATTCAGGCTTAAAACCTGACCAGCTCAGATTCCTGCTGATGAAAATCTAGCCTGTTCCACATGTTTGCCCGTGTGAGAGATTGTCCACCATATTCATGCTTCTCCTACCTCCTTTCATTCCAGATCATGGCTGCAGCTGGGCACTGATCTGTGCCCTTTATGGTCCTTGACTCGTCCTGCCTCCTCGCCTCTGGTGGTATGTTGTTCACGGTGACTGCTGATGCTCCTACAGGCTTCACAGTCCCCTGTTGACCTTCCTGGCAACAAATGACAACGTAAAGTACATCATTGCTGTTTGCTGGTCCATAATAATAGAAACAACCTCGTAATTGTGTATTTTATGCACATTGTTGTATTCTCTTCTGCTACCTCTAATTATCCAATTTACCGAAAATCTGTGAGAAATGTGACGTCATGCATGTTTCCATCCACCATTATGCAAATATTAAAAATTGAGCAAACTGACACAAATCACTGGTGGTCCTAATTCTCCAACCAGGTCCCATTAAACCATTGTTGTCATCTGCTGCTATTTTCAGCCCTTTGGTGGAAGTTTTATAATACTTCAAATGAACTTCATGAGTACAAATCCTGCGTTTTGAACATCCATCCACTCCACCCTCCTCTTTGCCAGATGTGGACTTTTTCGCTCTTTATACTGCATCACCCTGCTCTCAGCATCTAATATTGCCACAGATGGGTTTGCACTGAAGTTAGCTGAAAGCCTGTAAAGGAAGGAAATACATACAAACTGGACCTGGGGTAAATGGTTCATCTTGTTTATGCAGTATCCACAACAAATAGCTAAATTGCTGCGATTTTTTTGATCGTTTGTTTTGATCGTGATCCCTTCTACGCCTGTTTCCATCTTCATTTTAGAAATTTCTTGTGAATTTCCACAGTCAACAAAAGAAATCAATCAGCAAATCAGTGTGTTAATGGCTGTTACAAAAACAACTGAAAACCCAACTAAGTGCAGTCACCTGCAGGCAGAGTTCCCGGAGACAACAATGAGCCTCATTCATGTATAGCTTATTTTTAAGTTAATTTTTCGTATTTCATTTGTAAGACCTGAATAAGAGAAACCATAGATAATTAACACAGCATCAGCTTCAGAAAACGGCCAGATCACAAATGGGCCTTTTACCACACATGACATTTTGACATATCAGAGTAGGAAAAGCACAGGTGTACATAATAAAATGAACGATGGCTGAATTGCATACAGCTGCATCACTCTCAGGGTCCTGGTATTGTGCATGCTGGTGGCTCGCTGCCACACTGTCAAGGCTTACTGGGGCAGTTAAAACAGCAGAGCCATGGTTAATGCTACTTGTAACACCTGTTAGTCAAAATGTCTGCTGTGAAAAAGGCCCATAGATTTTCTCCCATGTGAAAATCTTTCTGATCAGGGATCACGATTCTTCTCAAATTGCATTCCCTGTAATCTGTCCTAAATGACCAAGTTTAGACAGAGTTAATTGTATTAATTGCTGTATCGCGAGCAACATGTGGTTTTCATGCGAGTGTGCTACTTTTAAGTCACTTGCATGACATAGAGCTTCTTGATAAATCACCACAAACAGCATACTATTGCAAAAAACACGAACCCGACAGACAAGTTGGGAACAATTTTATCCATGTTTAGTCAGTTCACAAAGACCACATCACATAGAAATCTTGAAGGACAAACAACCTATCAACTAACCAACGCTAATTAAAGCAAGTCACAAACACACTCAGCATAAATGTGCAAAAATTAGTCACCACTTATGAGAGTTGTATAAATTGCACAGAAGCAGATAAAAAGAGGCTTAGCAGTGTTGACATAAGTGGTGTTTGATGTCTCCAAAAATCCCCCAAAGAGATCCCCTCGTTTCAGTTTTCATTCACAAAGCAAGAGCAAACACAAACTTGAGCCCCGACTGTATTCATTCATATAATAGAAAAAGACATCCACAATCTTTTTGACTGGCATCTGCACGTCATAAGAAACAGTTTCAATTCACTTTTAGCAATTCTGGGTGTGTTTTCAACATGCAGCCCAATCTGAGATAAATTAGATTCATCATCATAGTGTCTTTGAATAGCTAATCTTTGACATGTAAGGCAGCGGACAATAAAGCTAATAGAGAAGTTCTGGCACTTGTTTGCTTTGGAAGAGATCATTACAAATTACCACTCGCACTCCACATGTAGCACTTATTGCACCGACTGAAGCGCTGATTCGTTATTTTGCTATTACTGAATTGTCTTGCTGCCTGCAGCCAGAAAATCCATCTTTTATGAATAAGATTTTGATCATGCAATCTAGCAGATGCAAATGGATGCACAAAATGGTATCAACAATGTGGCAAAATATCCAGTTGCTTTTGATATCTCTTCTTTCCACAGATCTTCATTAACCTCAAAAAGTCTTAACAGTCCAACATATCTTCTGTTGAAAAGCTGATTATTTACAACCGTTACGTCCTTGACCTGCTGTGCTTCCATTTTACCCCTCAATATTCCTCTGTTAGCTAACCTAAGTTTCCCAGAATAATTGAGTGCTGACTTAGTATTTACTTGAAGCCCTTCTTACCCAAACCTTAATTCCTCTGGAAATCAGCTACACTAAACTAACAACTACAATAACTACTGCTGTATTCCCATTTGTGTGTAAGTTGATTGACAGAAACAAGAAATAGAATGACCTGTTATGTGTTCACATGCTTGGCCAATAAAGCTGAGTCACAAAGTTAAAGCCATGACAGAAGACAAAGCTTAGAAAGTGGATGTTGCTGCAAAGATGCTACGAATTGTAAATCATGGATGCTTCACACACATCTTCAACCCAGCAGCACAGAAGATCTATACAGTCAGCACAGTTCCAAGGTGGACAGCCCAGATTAGAGTCACCAGTTCAGTATCTGACCAAATGTAAAATATGGTCACAATCTGCCTTTCTGTTCCCGAGTTATGGCATTGAATAATGGCCAGAAAACTGTTTTCATGGAGTCACACTGAAATTGACCTTTGACCTTTATGATATAATATGTCATCACTTCATCTCTTTATCCTATTCCATAATTGTGTGAAATTTTGTCATAATTTTTTTATTTATTTATTTTTTTAAAGAAATCCTTTTATTAGTCACATTAACACACACAACATGTGAAGTTAGGGAGGGAAACTGCACACGCCATGCATATGTGAAATTCTTCTCCGCCTCTAACCCATCCTTGGTCTGTCCTACCTCCATGGCGGACCAGGAGCGGTGGGCTGCCAGCCGACCGGCGCCCAGGGACCAGTTCCTTGTTGTCACCATTGGTCAGGTGGTGATCTTCTTACATGTTTTTAGTGGGGGTACATTTTATGGAGGATACCCCAGATGAACACAGGGAGAACATGCAAACTCCACACAGAAAACCCCCTTTTTCCTCGAGCAGCAGGCAGCGAAGGCACGGTGGAGGACACGCTCCCAGCGCCCACAGCGGGATTCGAACCGAGACCTTCTAGCTGTGAGGCGACAGTGTTACCATCTGTTCCACCGTGCCACCTAATTAGCGTATGAATTCTATGAGTTAACGCGGTGGTGGTCTTTGACTATTTGACGGTTTGACGACCTTTGACTATCAAAATCCATTTAATTCCCTCCAATTGTTCCTGACCTATTGCATTCACAAGAATGGGATGCACATACATATGCATGATCTGACATCACTGTGTAAGTGTTGCCACAGGACCATAACTACAATACTATGATGTCATCATTTTGTATCACAAGAAAAAGACTTGAAATTGTGAAGGCCTCTACTTTAATCCAAAACATGATCTTTTTCTAAGCCTGACCAAGCAGTTATGTTGCTTAAACAACCCATATTGAACTTGTTTCTTAGAAGAAAACATCAAGATCAATTAAAAAAAATCTGAAGTGTACCAGTATATCAGCGAGACATCTGTCCAAATGAGGACAGGCACAAGATAAAATGTTTCAATTACAACACTATCCGATCCTCTCAGTGTGAACGGAGCACTAAATATATCACTAAGATGCTTGAACACATCGAGTCTGTGACCAATACGGCCGACCAAAGGCACTTTTCATGCCAAGTCCCGAAGAAATTTACAGCCCGTAACACTCATCAACCTTTCAGACCAAGCCCAGCTTCAAAGAAAAGATACACAGCAGAAAAAAGTGAAACTTAGGTGCATCTTCATCTTTATCATGTCGGCTGCTTTGTGAATGTGGCCAGGAATCCCACACTAGTCATCTGTTTCTTTTTTCTTTCCTGTCTGCCCATTTTAGTATTATGTAACTCAAACACAAAGGTTGGGAAATCAATGTGTACACAATTTCCACATACAATTTGGGAACAATGGCTTTGTCCCTAATTATAACAATAGAGCCTTCCTATTATGCTAGGTTTTGGCCAGTTTCCTTTCCAAATTAACAAGTGATGAGGCTCTTTGGTTTATTTATAACTGACTGCAATTCATTCAGATTCTTCTGTTAAGTAACACACTGAGGCTACGATTGAAAGTAAACTTTTAAATGAGAACAATAGGAGAAAACAAGAGGACATTCTCTTTAGTGCGCAATAAAAATAATATAAATACATTCTAAATAATATAAATAAAGCCTGGAAATCCTCCCATATTTATGCTTCGGCTGTCCTTCTCTTATTTGCATTTTCTATCTGTGAATGCCATCTCTTGTTCTTTCTCAAGCACACCAGCAGACACGCGGAGATAAGTGTGCACGCCTGGAAATAGAACATATAGAGGAGAGATAGGGAATAGAAGGGAAACAGAAATTAGAAAGAATGCATGCAGCCATAATAGAGGAGGTGATGAGATGATAGAGGAGACAAGAGATGTGTTTATGACATTCAGTTACATATAGAAAACACAGCTTTGTTTCAGGGAGATCACTGTCTGTATTAGAAGAAGTGACAGATAAAGAAATGGGGAATTTCATTGTACGCCGCTATCTGGAAAATGGATTTTGTGAATACTGAGCTGGCTGGATATAAGCTTTTATTCAGTCTTTTACTGCCCCAATCCTTTTACATATAAAAGATCAGGTTTTACCCACTGGCTACACTGAGGACTTTCTCTTTTTCTGTGTCTCCACAGAAAAAAATGTTAGAGGCTTTATAGGTAGAGCAGGACAAATCCATGACCGTCACTTCAATGGGCCTCAGACAAGAACATCTTGGTATTTTTATCCTAAATCTCTTGCTCTTGAAAGTGTTCGTCTTACATGCACAGACTTCTCATAAATTGTTCTTTCCAGTTTGATGAATGCCACCTCTGGAAGAGCACGTTCATGAGATTTCATCATTAGCTTTTAATTTCAGATCAAATGAGTATTTTCCCCCGTGGAGAGAGGCAGGGTATCTGTAAATGACTCCTGGCAGATCTCGCAAATTTCATCTGCACCTAGAAGAAAATTCAAGGTTTAAGAAAATTGATGAATGCAACACATTCTCTTAAAGGTCCAGTGTTTAGGATTTAGTGGCATCTAGGTGAGGTTGCAGACCCAACCCTCCCCTATGGCTGCTGGAAATGCAAGAAACACAAAAGGCACTCTCAACCGTCAGTGTTTGGTCCTTGGCGGTTGTAGAAACATGGAGGTGCAACATGGCAGACTCTGTGGAAGAAGACCTGCTCCCAGTTGCTAAACTAATGCCTGAATCGGTCTACACAATTCTAGCCCGATTTTGAGACGATTATCTCTTGGACGATGAATTACCAGCATTAACAACAATCTGGACTCGTGTAGTGTGACGTAGTGTGACATGCTAAACATCTGGGATACTCCACGACACCCCGACAAAAAGGCTAGCATGCTACCATTTTCTTGACACATCTAATATGACATCACACACAACAAGTTCCTGAGTGTTTACCAATCAGGTGGTCTCTCCAGAGCACAGTCAGGTAACCATGGTGAGCAGGAGAAGGGATGCTGAGGTTGATGCTGTCAGGTGGGACGAGGAAAGAGAGGGGACGTTCGTTGAGCTGCCTGTTTGATGTTTCCTGGAAGCGCCAACCATGACAGAGTCAAAAAAGACAAATGCTGGCGTGAAATAGCAGAAGTACTTCTCTGAGACTGCTCAGAGACTGCTCTGCTGTCATAACATTATTCACGTTCTTACTGCGGGAATATGCTTATCATTACTAACTCCAGATCAAATGTTAAAGTAGCCTGTTTTATGAGGCCAAGCCTGCTCCTTGTTGAATAAACAACTACGGAAACAAAATTATTATATGTGACACTTATTGTAGCTGTCGTAATTGTTATTTGGATGTGTAAATAAAGGCCGAAGTTGACACCATCTATAACATTTGCTTTTAAGCAAATGTTTCTGGCAGTGTTATCGTTAAATCTGACATGGTGACCTAATGTATTTCAATTGGAATCAACTGGAAGTTTTCTAGTGCCTGCACCGTGTCCACCGTCATTCTCATTCCGCGGTCAAGTTGGATATAATAAATATGCAATATACAGACTTTCAAAATAAAGCACGCTGAGAAACAGGTGATGTTTGGAGTTTGGTCAGGTTTTGGCACCAAAAGCACTAGGTTAGATATTGGAAAAGATCATGGTTTAGGTTAAAATAAGTACTTCCCTAAAGCAATTAATGCTGGCTCTTGGTCTCTCACCCCAGTCTCCTGTGTAACCCATGCATCCTGACCACCTCCTACCACGGACCTTCTCAGTCATTACAGTATGTTCATCCTAAAGTCGTGCTCGCTGTCACAAAAAAAAAGGGAACCTTTGTGTCCAAGCACATGAATCCACAGATTAAATTTCATGACTGTTTCACAATCTGCTCTGATACTGGGCTGGTTGGTGGAGCCATTTTGTTAAAGGAACAATGAAATATGATACAGGAGGACAGTTTGACCAACTTGAGCAAGAATCATGTGTTAGAACGTGACCTTACTCTCAAAACAAGCAAGCAAGTTTTTTTTTTCTTTTTTTTTTTTTTCTTTTAACTAGGCTAAATAAGAGCCTGAACAAGATCACATCTAGATAAAAAGTACAAAATATATCTTGCGCTTCAAAAATATTTTGGGGAAAATATATGCTGCCTTTTGAAGGTGTTCAACTCTGTGGAATTAATTGTGCTGCTTAATTCAGTGTTTTAAGAACAAGCAGAAGTGTGGGAGGTGAGGATTAGGCTACATGCACACGTCAATGTGATTAACGGTGTCAGGGAAGATGTCAAATGAAAATATATATATACAATTTACTCTCTGTCATTTGTTGACTTTTCATGCCAAATTTAGGATTTCACGAGCTTGTTATTATTAGATCCTATCTGATTTTTGAAAATTCTTTACACTCCCACATATTCATGAACTGTAAATCACATTTTAAAGTCTTGTCAAACGTAGATGTTTGACAGTTTTGCAGAAGCTTCATCAAATGTTTGAGACTGCGCTCTTCCAGACACTGTAACTGACTACTTTAATAGTTCACACTCAGCAATAAAATGAACTAATTTATTATTATTATTATTATCAATATATATTTAGTGAGTAATAAAGGCTAAAAGCTTGGTGATGATACAAGATGATACAGTTACTAAACTCTCCGATTTTGTTTAACTTGTCAGATTTTGGTCACATTAAACAATAAAGTTGAGCAGCCATGCCCAATTAAGTTGCACCAAAGTGCAAGTCAAAATCTCAAGGCACACCTGGATTCATATCTGTGCATAATCGCAATCATATCATGCTCTTATCACTCTGTAAACATCTGATTTTATGTTTATAGCCAGTCAGACACTGTACGAATTTAAGCTTATTTTTTTTAACCATGAATTGGCTAATTTGTACGAATTTCAGATGCGTCTGATTGTTATTTGGCATTTTGAGGATGTCATATCTTCTTGCTTGAATTAACTTTATCGGAACTAGCAATGAACAATCACGGTTCCGTGTTTTGTAAGTTCAGTGTGAGCACCCATGTGTTAGCCATCGACTGATCTGTGTCCTGTGAACATAGAAGTTGTACGTTTCGGCTGCGTAAAAAACATTTAATGTGAGTTAACATAACGTTCAAGATTAATAAGAGTGTGTAATGCCTGCCCTGTGTTGTCTTATTTCAACGTTTGTTAATCCTGTCTATACAAATACACCAATTATTTCTATTATTAATGTACAGTTTAGTATGAGTTGCTAACTCCAGTGCTTCACATCGTTGCCTCACAGAACAACAGCTCATCATTTGATGAATTATCTTTAAAACATATCCATGATGGAGAGCCTTATTTAAGGTCTTTGCCAGCACAATGAAGCTTGATATCTTATTTTAAATCTTGAGCCAAAATTAATCAGAGAGAGAGAGATAATGATTAACAAGTGAGGGCCTGATTACGTTCCTGCCTAGTTGTAACCCTGCATTAATCATGATAATTTCCCTCACCCTGGCACCTCAAGTGTGCGTACCCTATTTTGATGATACCATCAGGTTGTCATCAAAATTGTATTAACTGGACCCCGGCTTCCTGCCTGGTATCAACATGTAGGCAATTTGTTCTGCATCTCCTGATGTTATTTTAAACCAACAGCAACCCTGTTTTGCTATGTGGCACAGAACATCGATCAATAGACACATCTGTAGACTGACTGCAGAATGAAACAGGAGGTATTCCACTTTACACTCTCACACACTGTAGTTCATGTGTGTAATAAGTTTAAAAAAAAAAACTCAGTTCAGAATGTTGTAATTATACTAATTAACAGTTTGTAAATGAAACTTGGAGCAGGCTATAAAAAATATTGTCCAATTTTCCGCAGTGAGGCAGGAAACATTTAAATGTATTGTCCATAATTATATGATTGAAGCTACATATCCTCCTATAGCTGTCTATCTATAAACCTCAAACGCCAGCTTGTTGGTGTATTACACATGCACACACACACACGCACGCACACACACAGAGTTGTGCTAGGCTATTCTTCCTTCAGAGGATCAGAGGTTTTGTCGCTGTAGGTGTTGGTGATGAGTCACACCGGCAAATTACCGCGTTTCAAACGGCTTTCAAATTACTTCCCCTCCAGTCGGGCGGTGCGCTGATAACGGATAACAGTTTTCATTTCAACAAGGAGTTTTGGAGGACTCATCTTTCCTTCTGTTTGTCTGCCTCAAGGTATAGCCTATGTGTAGTCTGTGCCTGTTTGCATTAAGCTTGCATGCAGCAAGAACTCCAGTGGCACACACACACACACACACACACGCACACACACACACATGGACAAGCTTGGATTTGATAGAAAGATCATCAAAAGCAAAGCCAGTCACTGCTCGTGCTCACTGCAGTTTCCTTTATTGTCCAATCTCAAACTTGGATACTATCCATGTGCTAAGTGAAAGAGACAAGTGGGAAAAGATTTTAGGGGAAGCTTATTAAAGCTGCAAATGATGATACTGAAGATATCTCAATAACCTACCTCCAGAGGCACAGACGGTTTGCATGAGAATCCTTCAATGATATCTCCATGACAGTGAAATCACAGTGCAGTTAGCTTAACATACTACACCTTAAAAAAACACATGCAAACAGACAAAACATGAGTAAACTTCAGCGGAGCCAAAAGAAATGTGCTGCATATACAGAAAACACAAGCAAATATAGAAACATTGACTGTACTGTGGTAGTCTTTTACAAATTGCAGATTCCTCAAAGTGTAACCTCTTAAGTTACCACAACTGACTGTTATCTTTCACTTTGTCAACTTGAGCGTTACTGATGGCCTCTGCCCAGCTGCTACAGATGGAAAATGGCTTGTGGTTATATCTCGTGCAATGTATTGCCCATTGTCCTTCTTAAATAAACTCTGAAATAAAATAAATGTTTTTTTTGCAGCACTTTTTAAAAAATGTCACCTCTGTGTTCCCGAAGTGTTAAGCTGTTTTCGTCATGTGATTGTTTTCCTAACTGGGATTCAAATAATCTTTATATATTTTTCTATATATATATATGTTTGTAAAGCTTGTATATTTTACATGCATACTGAAAAAACACCCACTCTCCACCCTCCAGATGAAAGACTTCTGCATAGCTGCAGTACAACCCAAAATTAAAACTGATGCTTGTACAATCAGACGCAGGGTTTTGTATGAGGTAATGATCACATCAATGCAGAGCAGAGGGATGCATGAAATTTGGCTCATGTTATAGTGAAGGTCTGCAAAGGCCTGGTTTCCCTGTCATTACATCTTCAGGCCATGGCTTTGCCATCTGTGCTCTCTGGTGCAGTGATTACAAATGATGTGGATGCAAGCTATTACTCTAATAAAGTCTCATGCTAGGTTTTACTGTAGTACATTAGGGGCAGCTGGCTGCAGGCCGAGTGTCTTGTCATGAGGCCTTAAACGTGCAGCATTGCCTCTGTAACCGTGTGTATGTGTGTGTTTTTGTCAGGGTTGGGTTCAATTCACTTTCAATAGTGTGTTTGCTGATGCATGTGCCAGATGTCTACAGGGGAGAGGGGAAGAGATTGATGGTGAGTGCTGATGTCGCACGCTCTGATATGAGTCGCCTCATCAACCTCAAATTCATTGCCTGCTTCTGGCCTCCAACGCCATCCGTCACTGATGCCACCAGTTTCTCAAAGGTTGCAATGCGCATTTTACAGCTAATATTCAAGGGGGTAAATAATTTCTGAGCAGCAGACAATGAGAGTGTGGGACAACAATCACCACAATGCGCACACATTACTCACACCGAATCCACTTCCCGAGGGGTCCATCGACTCCCACCATAACTCCTCTCATAGGCCTAATTTATGCGATAGACGTTTGGCATTCAGCCGCTGTTCAGGGCTTCTCCTCTCACATCATCTATATTGGCTTATAGATTCAAATATTACTTTTAACACCATATTCATCAAGTCGGAGGTGTTAACCCATCACGGATTACTTATAAAGGGATGGTGTCCATTCGCAGCGCTGAACAATGTGAACACAAAGACATTACTCTCCGCAGTGCTGGTGAAGGATTTAAAAGGAGCTGAGTGGATGGAGGCAGCACAAAAAAAATGGGAATATTTGAATCTCAATCTCCTTGGAGACTTTTTCTCTTCCTGTCAGCCACAAACATCTTTGAAAGTTATTGATTTATACATACAGTATAGAGTGTATAACTGCACTTCCTAAAACTTTTCTGTGTTGAGTTTACATTTCGTCCAAATGAATCATCTTTTCCAGCATGTATTAGCATATTCTGTCACAGTAATACTTAATAAACGGCACTCTACAAAGAGATCGTATTGGTTGGTGCATCCTGTTTGGAAAGATAGAATAAGAAATACTTCATATTCAAAGCATACATACAGTAAGTGAGACACTGACATATTGCTAGTGTCAAGGCCCTGTGCTTTAATATTCAGGTATGTTTCTAATGCCACCTTGATTAATTACCATACTAAAGTAAATACCGACAAAGATAAATGCTGTATCATTCATTTTATGTGGTTATATTACATCTGCAGTATGTCAGTGAATAGAGCAGACAAAGGTGTGATTTAAGGTTCATTTTACATGTAAAAGGTTCTGTTATTACAGTATCACCACTCACTGAGAGAGAAATCTGTCGGCTTTTGAGGGCTAAAAAATCTCACCGCTGTCACCCTGTTCTACCACATCACTTTACAGATGTAAACACAGCTGCATAACTCTAAAAACCCACATTACCGCAGCAAACAAGCTTCACCAAGTCGAGCAGATGTCGTCGTGTAACACTGTGTTGGACTTTCTCACGTGAACAAACATCTGACTGGTGAAGCGCAACCTGAGAGCGAGACAGAGTGATAAAAATGGCGTTTTCTTAAAAACTGGGCCAACACCTGACAACCTCTACTTCCTGTATCTGTACCTGATGGCTGACAAACAGGCTTGATGGATGTAAAAGATAATCCTGATAATCTGTGCAATTGTAAACAAATTAAATCAGGATTAAATTTTTACTCAATGAAACTAATTTTCCCCTCTGACACAAACACGTGACACGCATTTAAAAAAAAAAAGTTTTCAGGTTAGCGCGTCTTGCAGCAAATCCTAACTTTCGAAAAGCGTGTATGACCAAAAAAAAAAAAAAAAAAAAAGCTAGATGAAACTGCAGATTAGAGTGTGGGCGCCAGGATCCTGCACACATCATCAAGTCCCAGCTATGCATTGTGTTGTAGGAACCTTACGGTGCAATTACTTGTCCTTCCCTCCCCTGACAAAGTGGTGTGGGTGGAAAAGCTTCTGTTAATCATGAGCTCTATTTTACCACTTCCAGGTAGGGACCCTTTGCAGTGCGAGGGAGCTGCATTAGCACACTTGCCGAAAGATCCCTGGCCTTCATTACCATAATTGTGGCCAAAATGTCAGCAAAAACCAGC
This sequence comes from Chaetodon trifascialis, assembly GCF_039877785.1. Taxonomy (NCBI): domain Eukaryota; kingdom Metazoa; phylum Chordata; class Actinopteri; order Chaetodontiformes; family Chaetodontidae; genus Chaetodon; species Chaetodon trifascialis. The sequence goes on along the minus strand of NC_092071.1, from coordinate 13,183,705 downwards.
GAATTCATCATTCCCTATCTCCCCTTGTTTTAAGCATGTCGAGGTTTCAGCTCCGTCTGACGACCCTGCAGCCCTCCTCAGCCCGAAACCAGCAGTGAAAAAGAGAAAGTTAATTTAATGGAACAGAAGGCCATCCACATATAGTCACCGCCCCTTGTCTTAGCAGTTTGTGCAGGGAGCCATCAGAGACAGCATGCTCCAACCTCCTCCAAAGGTTCATTTGTCTGTAATGTACATTACAGTAAGAGAGGGGTTTGTGCATGTGTGTGTGTGTGTGTGTGTGTGTGTGTGTGTGTGTGAAGACAGAAAGAGAGAGAGAGAGAAAGAGAGAGAGAGAGAGAGAGAGAGAGAGAGAGAGAGAGAGAGCACACAGAAGAGGGAGAAATGGAACTATTACTGTGAGGTGTGTGTGTGCTCTGCAGTGTGTGTATTCCATTAAATGCAGGCACGGTGTACCAGTGTTAATCTATGTGAGTGGCCAAGCAGGCGGCAGAGTGTGAGTCAGTGCGGGGGTGCGGACATGGAGTGAGGGTAAGGGGCCAACTAATGCTGAGTGGCAGTTGATAATGCCAGACCGTTATATCAGCATCTGCCCTCCGGCTCCATGCTTACCTCTCCGAGCCTGCTGCTGCCATCAAGCATTTCAACAACGACGCGCACACAATGACATGACTACCTTGCAAACACTCCGCATTCTGCAGCAAACAGCCCCTTGCTCAAAATCTAATCAAACAGAGGTTATGTGGTGCCTGAAGCCATCGTAACAAATTACAACTTCATTTGATGTGTGCATATCTCTGGCTGCTAACACAAAACACATATTTGTGCACACAGACCGAGTCAAACCCTCCCTCAGAACAGAAAGAAAGCTCCATCTCAGTTCCCAGGTAGAGAGCGAGCATGTTCCTTTGCCACGTAGTACTGTATCATTGCTGCAGCATTACTGTGAGTGTATGTATGTTTATTTTTGTGTCTTTGATAAGCTTAAAACTCCCTTTAAAATGAGACATCAAAGACTTTAGATGATATTTCTGTTCGTCCGCGCATTATATTTCCCCCTCATCAGATAAGAAGTATCAGCAATCTAACATTCACATCAGTAGAGCGTGACATTTTGAATCATGCCACACATAATCGCTTAATAAAGGTGGCCTCATGTGACTCTGACGTCTGCAGCTAATATCCAATTAACCTTAGAACATCATTGATAATATAGAATCCCCGCCTGTGGTTAACTGAACGTACAGGACACATCACAGCACCCACATGCATAAACGTGCACACACAGACAGGCACTCGCACCTGGAAATAAAAGCCTTGATGCAGCGAGAAACTAACTCGTATGAGGACTGACAGCTGAATTTAGTGGCACACAAGGCCAGAGCGGAGGTTTGGCACTGACAAATGAAGTGTATGGAAATGAGCTTGGCTTTAACATTGTCAATCAACTTGTTTCGACATTATCCAGCACGAGTGCCAGTAATGCTCTGCACAACAAGAAAGCTGCATATCAGCCATAACTGTATTTTTTGCCCCCTTGAACCATAATGCACAAAATGCTCCATTACAGCAGACCTTGGGAATGACTGGCTGACAGTGGAAGCAAAAAGTTGGTTTTATCTTTATAATAAACAGAGCAGAAAGAAAACAAAACAGAGGTGAATTCACGAGTGGGTCATGTAATCAAAGCATCCCGCTGCAACCCAGAGTTGTTTACTTCAGCTAGCCTTTGATTCTTATCCAGTTTCAGACAGGACTAGTGAGGTTTAAAACCTTCAGGCAGACTTATGTCAATTCCGCACTGCTACGCCTCACCTGGGTATCGATAAAGATCAGAATTAGAGTCAGAGAGCAAAGAACTAATCATTAAGAAAAGCTTCTTTTTGCCAGCAGTACAGTGTAATATGTAGTATGAGTGCACATGCATTGATTTGTGGGTAGCACTTTATGATAAGGATATAAATCATGTCCGTAAGTAATGCGTAACTAATGCAAGATGATTTACTGCATCAGGAATTCCTGTTGGTCATCTTTAAGAATGATCGCGTCATTGCGGGTTTATGTAATTGAGTGACACTTAATTTATCATCAATCATTAATGTTAACTCACAGTTAGTTCATACATACAGTATGCGACCAAAAGAGCGAGAATCCACTTAACATAGAAAAGACCATTTCACTACTGTCTCAGGAATATGAAGCTGTCATTGAAATCTGCAATCATGAGTAAACTTTGACATGTTGCCTGACGGCAAACACCTTTCACATTGTGTCACATTCCTGACACAAAATGAAGACCCACTTTTCCCTTCTCACTTCATTACAGTGTAAACTGTTTGACATACAGTATGCTCACAAACATCTGTCCATTCTCCTCTGACTTATCACCTGCCACTTGCTCGATGTTTTGGGTGTCAGTGCACTCCATCTCTGCTGCACTCCACTTCAACAGCAGCAAAAAATATCCTGAAAAAAAAAAAAGCATGAGCATGTGCCACCCCCTACTGCTAACGTGTAAATGTGACATGAGCAAAGACTGGTGGATCATGCAGCAAATTGGAAATTGTGTTCTGATCTTAGAGATGCTGATCAAATGAATGGAAACTCCACTGTGTACAGATCCGCATTCTAGCTAATTTGGTGGCATATGGATTAATGTATGGAGAAACTGCGAGGTACATTGATTATTGCCACAGGACTTCATGACACACGCTGCATTAATTCATGCATCAAATCTCACCGTGCATTACTTAAGCATGCGAGTGCTGCAGATTTGGACAGAAATACTTATCCATTGTGTCTCTGTGATGTGAAGGAGAATGGTGATGAGAGGCCATGTTAGGAGCACAATGTGCTGCTGACAGATGGAGAGCAGCCAGAAATGATGTGAGACAGCAGGTGGAAAATTGTGCAATCCCTGGAAATTGAGCAGAAATTGAGCAGCAAAGCACGACTGCTCCCGTGGCCCGTGAGCCACGCAGCCACAGAGGATCAGGGCCACCTCGGACAAAAGCCTAACAACTGGGCTGCAAGAGCAATCGGCCTCTGGAGTGCACGCCACTTTTCTGTCTGAAGCTGCAGATGCAAGTCATTGATTCTTCGGAGCACGTCACTAAATGACCCTAATTGATAGCCTGCGAACGAGGTCAATCTATTTTTTTCCCAGCTCCTGAGTCTGAAACAAGCAGCAGAGGAAGGAAGGAACAAGGGAGGAAGAAGCAACACACTAACCTTTAATATGTGAGAAGGAAAATGGCTGCGTACCAGCTCTATCTCTACAATTTTCTCTTTTCATTGAGGAAAAGTACTATTTCATTCATGCCATTTCCGTTCATTCATCAGCTGGGGCCAGCCTAGACTCACAGTGCCATCTCCACACCAACATTCTTATCAATGGAAGTGACGTCAGCACTGCCTGCAGCTGGGGGGGTGAGGAGGGGGTGTCACGTGGTTCAGTAAGGGTATATACAATAAAGTTGCGCTGACCGTGGGGCTGAAAACATTCACTCAATTGTACATTAGCACCAGAGCTGCTGCCATTCAAACACACCACGCAACTAAATAAAGAAGCGCCAGTTTGTTTGTTTTTCTTGATGTTGGTCACAGGCTGAAGAGAGAGGGGGGAAACAGAAATTCTCTCAGATGATCCTCTATTCATGAAATAATCTTGGCTTTACCCGCGTTGTGAGTTTCTCCACTTCCCCACCCCCCAGTGGGACCCCAGGTAAGTGGAACCAAATCTCATTCACAAGCCATATGAACCAGATGGCTCTTTTTTAACTGTTACTAACGTGATTATTATTGCAGGCAGATTTTTAGTTGTAAAAAAGGAGGAATGAGGCTTGTGGCGAGTGGAAGAATTTCTTTTAAAATCGCAACTTTATCAGGAGAATTCACGTTTGCTGCAACTGCGACTGTTGGTTGTCTAATTGCAAAGCAGATGTGCACTGCCACTGTTTCTATAGGATTTTTTTTATAAGTACAACTGAATAAATTAGTAGTTCAGGTAATCGAGAAATATTTATACAACTGTTTTACACCTTTTTTTTTTCTTAAATCCATCTCTTTCTCTCTCTATATAGCTATATATATTACTAAATTGAGTATTAAACACATCAATTAACGAGACAAGTTTTTATGAATGTATTGATATGTATAATAATAATTAATAATTGTAAGAACAAAAACAGTGGATTCTGTTATTTTGTCTTTATTTAGGGGAGATGATTAAAAAATTAAGCCACTACAATGTGGAGACAATTAAGACATATTTCCGTGTGCAGCTGCTGCTCAAGAGCTCCTGTCAAAATTCCATTGATATTTTCCAAACGTGAATGTAACAAAAAAACGCGTCAATTTTTAGGATTTGAAAGCCCTAGCAAGATTTGAACAATCAATTTCCCCCTAAAATAGAATTAAATTAGAGTCGAAATCACATCTTCTGCAGGCCAGTTACCTTATGAAGTGGATTTGTTTCGTTTTCCTCCTCGCTGTGCCAGTTTATAAAAATGGAAATAGTTAAAATTTGGGCTGCACGCTGTGCTTTGCTGCCCAAATTTGTGCTTGTCTGCATTCCACCACTGCCATTGAGGAGAAACATGCTCTCACCACGCAAGGACAAATCCGCGTTTCTCACCGACTGCTCCCCGGGTCCTTGCGCAAAAAGCCTTTATCCCCTAAAAACATAACAACCAGCTCATTTACAATTTGGATGGAGCTCTCAGGGACCGTAGGGTTAAATAACTCGACCGTAGCCACCAGCTTTACGCATGACTTCCCCGTGCGTGCCGCCTTTCTGCCGGTGTCCTGGTCACATCGCTTTGACGCATGGAATACCAAAATCATCACTAATACAGAGACGGAGCTCGGATCAATTTGTATTTTCTGCATTATTCGAGAAATAGACGTTTGCGCATAAAATGGCAAGTGCGTGCGTTCTGGTTGGGTTGGCTTGGAGGAAGAGGTGAGACATTTATTTTAATTAGCAGAAATTCAGACTGAAAAAGCAATTCGTTAAACTGCATTTCCCTCACAGCTGTGACAGTTAACTCGGTTAAATCTAATGAGAAGACAAAAAACATCAGAGCATCCATCAATTCATCCGCGCGGGGGAAAGATAATGGCTGGGTTAACGCACGGACACAGACAAAAAATATGGCTTATGTTTAGATTCGAAGGGCAATTTCTGTATGCAAATGACCACCTTCCTCCTGAAAAGACATGGACTGTTAAACATCTAAAGAATCACGACTGGACACGGACACGACGGTCAGATCAGACCTTCACCTTTGTTTCCAGATACATTGATGTTTCAGTGGCAAAATAAAATTGACCTAAAAAGATATATTATAAGCTGGAATTTGATTTTCTATCAAAAACACAATGACAATATATAAAAAAAAGACAGACATGGGAGAGACGCGTTCAACTTTCTTTGTTGGATCTGGCATGGCTCATTAGACTGCGTTTGGCTGCGTGCTTTGTTCTCAAAGGTTTTATTCATTTCAGAGCTGCTCACAGCGTTAACTGCTTTTGTGTGGTGGCTTCATGGTGGAAAGACATCTTTTTTTTTTGTAAATTAGAGACTGGTAATTGTAATGGTATTTTAAATTTCTGGAAGGCTGTGTGTGCGCTAATCCTAAAGTCAGTCAAGTATTTCTTATGAGTCATCCTTTTAATTTTGGACTGGCCTTTTCAAAAAACAGCTGTATATTATTTAAAAGATCCAGATGTGCCATTGAAATTCCACATAATCAGGATTCCAGAGAAAAACTACAACATCTGAATCACTTCTCATGTGTCTTTTGTCCTCCTCCCTCTGCCTTCTTCTTTCTTCTTCAGGTGCTTAACCTCCCTCCTGCCAGTTCTGCATGGTCATGACCTGTCATCACGCCCCTTCCACAGCCCACCTCATCCTATTGGTCCTGCTCATTGTCACTCCACAGCTGGCTGGCACCGCCCCTGCGTGGGGTGAGGGAGGGGAGGGACGGGTGGAGGGGCGCACCCGGACAGACAGTAAAGAGGACAACCTCGCCCCCTTCCTCTCTCCCCCACCCCAGAGTCTCTCCAGCCCTGACAACATGTCGCTAGACCGGGGCCGGGGCCCGGGTCAAGATAACCAATCAGATAAAGTGACGGACCCTGCGCAGGTGCTCGCCGTTCTTTTGGAGGCCCTGGACCACCCGGGGGAGAGTGAAATCCAGGCGAGCAGAAACAGAGACTGGGAAGAGGATCAGAGTCAGAATCTGCCCTCCATTGAAGGCTTGGAGGGTGGTGAGATAAGGAAAGCAGGGGAGACAGAGGGAGGCAGGGGGTTGGAGGAGGGAGGGCGAGGGGCTGATAAGGCCATTGAACAGCTAATTGTTGGCCATTTGACAGCTGCTCAGGGTGATGACTTAAAAGAAAGAGATGAGGAGGATAATGACACAAGGTCAGAGGAGGATCAGGGGTGGTCCGTGGAGGATGTGGGACCTGATAGTGTAAGTGAAGAGGAAGGGAAAGAAGAAGATGAGGGGCAGGAGGAGAGAAATGATTTAGAAAGTTCCTTAAACAAGGCCAGATCAAGCTCCACCTCACAGGGAGATGATCCCTCTCTGCAGCGCAAAATAAGAGGCTACTTTCAAAACATTGACTTGGGTCTCCAAGATAATGAGATCTTGCCTCCTCTGAAGGGCTACAAGGCATACAACACTCAGCTGGCACGAGCCGGGAAGAAGCTGCACTGGCAGGAGAACCGGTCGGGCAACCGACCCATCAAGGGAGGCAACTTCATGGATGACTTTGAGGATGAAGGAGAGGAGCTGGAGGAGGAGGTTGAAGAAGAGGAGGAGAGCCTCTCCCACATGGAAGAGGAGGCGAGAGCGCGTGCAGAGAAACAGGAGGTGCTCCGGCAGCAGGAGGAGGCGGAGCGAGCCAGAGAGGAGGAGCAGAGGCTGGCAGACATCGCCTCTGACATGCTGCTGCAGTACATGGGGAGGAAACAGCAGTCCTACATAAAGCCCCGGCAGAAAAGCAGCATGGGGGCTGCTGGCAACACCGCCGAGGACAAGCGCTCAGAGGAGGTCATCCCCGACGAAGACGACATGGACCAGCAAATGATCGACAGGCTGATTGAGATCAGCAGCAAGCTGCACCTGCCTGCTGATGATGTGATTGAGATTATTAGTGACGTGGAGGAGAAGAAGAAGAAAAGGAAAGAACTGCAACTGCAGCCAAGCAACAGCAACCCTGTCACCCCACGCTTCAGGCCTCTGGTACCTCCTCCTCTGGCTGCTCCGCCTATCTACCACTACACAGCCTCCAAGAACCCCAAGAAAGCCCCCTATAAGTACAACAAGTCCAACAAGAAATGGCACAAAGACAAAGTCAAGTCATACAAGCAGGACTATTGGTATAAGCCTCAGAAGCAGCTTGACTACTGGTATAAACCCCAGAAACAGTTTTTAGCCTTCCCCTCCTATCCATACTACCAGAAGCCATATCGAGCATACTACCCTGTTTATTTCCCATATCCCAAACCACAATATTATGGCAAGCCCGCCCCCTCCAGAGACCAGCCGTTCGGCCCCCAGGAGCTTGACCTCCAGGCCCCAAGGCGCAGGCACAGGGCAGGGGGTAAGAACCGTGGACAGGGCTGGAGGCAGCAGCCACCGCCACGCCTGCCTCTCACCCCTTATATCTCTAACTATATCCTTCCTCACCCACGGACCTACCAACCCCTACCTCCGCCCAAACCAATAACCACACCCAGGAGAGGCAGGCGACCCCCATACTACTATCCACAAGTCACACCAGGAGATGACTATGAGGAAGATGGGCTGGTGCCTCAGCTGGACAGTGAGGAGGAACTGGAAAACTTTATTGAGAGGATCTACATGAAACGCAGAATGTATTGAGAGACTTTTCGGACATTTGTCAGATCAGAGGGACTGACGGAGGTGGGATAGATATACAGTAGCTGGAGAAAAGCTAAAAGAGAGTTGAAAAAAAGACTCAGATGAGGTTTGTGTTATGAGCCTGATGAAACTTTAAGGGTCGAGACAGTGAGGAGTTAGATTTCCGTTGTTTTAATCACAGTATTTTCGTTGATTTTCTCGGTCAGGGAGAGGATGAAGGGGTCCCAGTTTAAGCTCCCTGTAACCATGTTCAGCCTCTTGCTCAGTTTACATTTTGAAACAGAACATACCATGGTGTATGTCTGCCTCCATTCAGGTCAATCTCTGATGCTCTTGCATTATTCAGAGTTTTCTAGAGTACACACACACATACACATACACACACAGACACACGCACACGCACACACGCACACACACACACAGGCACATACATCAACACACCTACATATGATCACATTTTTGACACATTCACAAGCAGATGTGCCCATTGTAAGAGAACCATGTTTACAACACCACTTTGTATCTTTTGTTTTATATTCTGTATGTCATTACAAAACTAAAGTAGTTCAATGACTTCTTAGCTACACGGATAGAAAAAAAAAACTGAACACTGTTACTGTCAAATGTTGACAGTATATTTTTGTTGTATTTGATGTGTGTAATTGCCTTTCTTATTCTCGATTGGATCAACTTTAAACAGCTGCAATTTGCAAAGGTGCCAAATACACACATTTCAGTTTCAAACTCAAGATTCAGATTTTTGCCTTACAAGCACCATGGTTCTATAAAGGGAAATGTCATAATGCATAATATTATCATCACAATCCCAATGAAGAAACCCTGTGGACTCCAAAAGCACAAACTTAAACACTAAACACTTCCAACATGGTGGACGAAGGGTTTTCAATCATTTTGGGATCTAGAAGTTATTGTGTCAACATATTTATGGCAGATCCACCATAAAGACCATCAACGCCACCATCCAGTGCTCCTTGATCTTGTAGGAGTCCTCTCACTTTTCATCTCCAATTCACATCCTCACTCACCAATTTTTTGTGTTTTTTTTTCCAGCACATCATTCTCTTGCCATTTTTCTTGCATCATATCCATTATCTCTACTTTTCCTTTCATTCTAAAAATACTTGAAATCACGCTATCTGTTCTGCAGCCTTTTTAAAAACAGATTTCCACCAAGAGGCTACAAGCATTTTGTTCATTTTCAGGAGAAATTCATTGAAAAGTTTCAGGCCGGGGAGTCAGGGATTGTGCTTAAACCGTTAAATGCACGTCTTTCTACTTGCATCTTAAAAAATGAACAAAAAAAAAAGAACAAAAAAAGAGAAAAAATAAAACAGTGGGGAATTCAAGATGGTTGTTTTCTCTGAATAAACTGTGAACATAAAAAAAAAGAAATCTCAAAGGAAGAGGGCCACTGTGTCCACAGTGAAGCCATCTGTCTTGTAAAAGGAGAGTGTTGTTGTTGATGTCACCTTTAGCATTGTAAGATGTACAGTGTGAAATAAATATGCCCGTGCAATGTGTAAATAACAGCATGATGATTACTAGTTTTGCTATATGATAAAAAATAAAAGCAATTATTTTATTAAAGTTCAGTTTTTTAATGGCTTTTTGGCGAGTGCTATGTTGTACTTGTGCAGCAGCAAATATAGCAGGAACACTCGATTCTTGAGTAACAAAACAAATCAAAATGCACAAAAGAACATGACAATCAGTTGAGGCTTAGTGACAGCACGACTCACACTGTATATGTCACAGTTGCATCAATATGGAGACAAATGAAGAAAAACCTACAGAGGGAGTTCATTATATTCCCAGACAATCAAAATGAACATGAGGAAAAAAAAACCCAGCGAGAATGGAAATGAAAAGAGGAGGAACAACTGAAGAACGGAAAAATTCAGAGGGAGGGAGGCAAATGGTAACTGCAGTGATTGATGAGTCACATGATTGGTGGATGAGTCATCCATCTGTACACTTTACTGCGCAGGACCACACACTCACACACACACACAGACACGCATACACACACACATATGCACATTCTCTTTGAGCTGTATAGTAATTTAGCTGCTGGCGTTCAAGATAAAGATTGAGTCATGTTCGCTCCTGCCTCGAGCCAGCCAATCAGCCGGTGGAAAGGTGTTTGGTAGATAGGTTTTTGCCATATCTTGTTTCCACACCTCCTCCTCACTCTCACTTCACACGGGCAATATGCCCTTCTGCTGTAATGCCTTGAAGTGCTTCTGGCTGCTGCTTGTTTAGCATCAAAGCAAACCTTGTGCATGCTGTCAGTGGTACAAACAGTGACAGTGATTAGCAGCCTGTCAATATGGTCCAATCACATGTTATCTTGCCAGCTTGCTCACCAGTTGATTGGAATGGTACCTTTCACGGCTTTATCTTGGATTGTTGGGTGATTCTTGGACACTATGTTATGAATTCATATTTTTAGTTGCAGTTAGTACGGTCTGTAGATATTTCAGCTGGACATTTACTGACTGTAAGAATGAACGTGTTTATATGTATCAGTAAGCTGTCCTGCTGGGACAAAGAAGACACAGCTAGTGTCAGCAGAACTATGGGCTACTGACTTTATGTGTAACATTTATATACAGTATGTAATAATATGACATTCACTATGGTTGTTTTGTTGGTGATGAAAGTAAAAGGATTAGTTTTTGGGCATTTGCAACAATTGCGACTAGTCAGAAGGCAATTAGTTCAGCATATTGATTAATAAATAGTAATAAATTCCTTGATGTCTGGTTTCTCCAGTTTATATTTCTCAAAATAACTCCACCAATTTTACACATTGAAGTCTGTTTGCAGGTGTTGGGGAGTAGAGCTGCATTTGTGAAAAAGGTTGTATAAATTGTTGTCTGGCTCCAGACGGAGCAGTGCAAAGTCTAATAAGTTGCCTCATGTGATGTCACTGGAGTCAGTGTTGGTTACGGCTGAAGACGACAAGTTTGAAAATGAGAAAAAATCTGGTGGTGGAGAGTTAGGTAAAAAGTCAGCATTCCAGACCTCTATATCCCACTACTCATCTCTGCTTGACGCTAACAGTTTGAGGCTACATTAGTCGCTGCTAGCATAATACACCTCAATCTCCGACTGTTGGGTGTCAAGTTGCATCGTGGGTTTAGGTATGTAAGTTTTGAGAAGGACGAACTATGTGTGGAATGAAAAAGAGCACCCCCTTTAAGATACACACAGCCATGTGATCTATTATTAATATAAAAAAAACTGATTATAGCTGCTTTAAAATAAAAATACATGTAATAATTCATGTAAAGGGAACCAGAAAGGCCCAGGTGCGGTAGAGGCCGACTGTAAACAGGGACAGGCAACAGAGGACCGGGACAACTGTCAACTACTGACAACTATTGTACCGAGCTGAGATTTGCTGTGATGAGATTTTTTTCGAGGATGGAAGCCACTGAGAGACTTCAGCCAGGGAGAAACAAATCTCAAGTCAGAACTTTAGCTCTTTTAGACCCAGAGGGTAAGCAGATCTGTCCACCGGTTCGGGTCAGGTTCGGATGAGGTCGAAGGCTAGAGAGAATCGCTGGAGAGTCAAGCATGAGCAATGATGATCTGGCAAGAGAATGGTGGTGACTGGGCGCCTTATATAGTAAAACTGATAGAGCTGATGGGAAACAGGTGTGCAGGTGAGCAAGAGTGCAGGTGAGCAGGGAGGCGGTCTCAGTGACTTCAGATCCACATTAGTTTGACAGTTCATTAACTGTACGCTAAACCTTTTGTGTTTTATTTGTGACACAGTCTATTTTAATTTAATTGACTTTGCAATTTCATTTGCAATTGATTTGATTTAAATTTGTATGACTTTTTTTTTTAATTCAATTAAATTAAGATAACTGAAATATTTATTAAAATGTATTGAAATATAATAAAATTTAGTTTTTTACTTAAAATTCAAATACATTCAGAATTTAACTTCATTCATTTCAGGGTTTTTTTTTAATTAAACTAATGATTGTTTTCATTGTTTATTCTAACCTAATTCAACTCTAATCCAATCTAGTTCCTTTTTACCTACCTATGTCACATTCACTGACGCAGACCGCTCACCTGTCAGCCTATCACCGATATCAGTATGGATTAAATTAATTCAGAAACATGATGTCATCCATTGCAACCCGTGGGGTCAACCCAAGCCTGGACCTCTGCTGTCCACCAGATGATTTCCGTCATGGAGAGCAAAGAGACGCTGTGGGACTGAGCTGTCCTGACTCAGCGCACTGAGACTTACTCGACATGGTAACAGTAGAACTCAAAAATGAAGATCAGCTCTTCTAGGTTTGGACATTTCTCCAATTCAATATGTAACATTATCAAATTACACATTAAACTTTGGTGAATTTGGTGTAAAAGAACAATTTCAATTAAATCTAACATCTCAAATGTGATGGTTTGATGGTTTAGTGATGGCTATGTGCTACGTGTATTTGACAACTGCTTAGCTTGCATTTCAACAGCGGCTAATACACAATACAGAAACCCCTGCATAAAGTCTGTGTGATATAACAAGTTCTTTTTTCTTCCTCGCAAAGTAGATTTCACAGTGTCAGACTTGAAGAAGCAGGTCACCAGTGTGTGTGAGCGGAGGATGCTCACACACTGTTGCTTATGAAAAGGAGCCTTTCATAAAGTCCTCTTTCACACCTTGTTGCCAAGCCGTGGACAAAAAGAGCATTGTTGAGATGCTGCTTTTTACGTTCCCACGTTCATATTTCTGTGACATACTGCACAATTGAGATTTATAATTTCACAGCACAATGGAATAATTGTGTGTCAAGCCTTAGATCATATTACGTCTGTAGAGTAATCAGTTATATTTTGCTTGGTGGGTGTGCTATAATTAAAATGCAATTTGAATTTTTCAAAAGGCTCCAACTCTCACAGGCACAAAATTTGGTATACATCCAGCTCCTGGCACAAAAAGAGTCTGACAGCACAGCAATTCATCAGTAATGGCCCCAAGAAGCCCATGCATTTACAGAAGCAGAAACAGGAGGAAAAATGTCAGCCATTAGCGCTATGAGTGCAGAATTAATACAGCTATAAGACCTCCAAGATCTGATGAAATAATGATCATTAATTTCTACAGCAGTGGGACGTTGGCTCAACCTTTAACTTTAAATGTCAGCGTGATATTAGTTAAACAGACTCTACTATGCATATGTATGGATGGAAAGAGTTCACACCGGTTTACACAGTACAGACATTTACACACTGAAAGTTTAAAATGACCAACAGTGGCAAAAGTTCTGGTTGTGCAAGAGGTGGAACACTGGATGTGTTTACACGAGGCTTGAAAAAATAACATGAACACCACATGAATTAAGACCAAATCACCACTGCAAACATCAGTACCAAAATGGCTCATATTAAGGTTGCATGGCAACGAGCAGTATCTTGTCCATGCTTGTCTTTTTTTTTTGTTCAGTATTTTAATGCCCTAATTTGATGGTTTTCCCTTTCTTTGTGTGTGTGTTGTTGGGTTGCGTGGCGTAATTAAGATGCTATTTTGGCCAGGACTTTCTAGACAAAATACAAAAAACAAACAAACAAACAAACCAAAAAATAGAGAGATGAATCAGGTTAAACTGAGATTAAATAAAAACAAACAGACTGACTGTATATGCTGTGCACGGCCATCACACACTTCTTGGTTGGCGTCAGTTTTTTTTCATTTTGTCTGTGTTAGCCATATCTTGATGTGATATTACATGATTCTGCAATGTTTTTGACTGACGCTGCTGTTTGAGATGATTTGGCCTCATCATGTGTGTGTGTGTGTGTGTGTGTGTGGTCCATGTTTGCAACTGTGATAAAATGGCTTCAAAGACTTAAAAGACCACCAGGGCACCTCTGGATGCCTTTTCTGACTGAATGAGCTAAAGTCTGACATATATCTGACAAATTATTGTCAAAAATCTGTACAGTGCTTTGCTGCACTAAGTTAAAAATGCCTTAACAAGCATTTTTTGTTGAACTTTAATGGGTGTTGCATTCATCAGTTTGTACCTCTTGATTTGTTGGAGTGACGTATGAAATGTGATTCTCATGCTCTTAATTCTTACAGATGTTTAGTCACTGTGTTCAGTTTCATTTCACGTCTAATTTGTGTCACAGGATATTGAGTCTCTTATCTGCTGCCATTTTCCTTCCATCTGTTCACACGTTCAGTCAGTACTTTTCCACTCTCGCTCCCCTGCCAGCCACGCCCACCTGTCCACTCACCTGATCACACACCTGAGATTCATTCCCAATCAATCTAGTATTTAAGCTGCTCTCCCGCACTCACTCACTAAAGTGCCAGGCTGTTCTTCTTTCCATGCAGGACTCTCCTGCATTTAAGATTGAGCTCTCATTGCCAAACCAGCCTGTTTTTGATTTTGTCTGTTCTCCTGTTCCCTGGTACTGTCACCTTCTGTTTCTGACCATGAGTCTTGCCCTGTGTTTCCTGGATCTTGCTTGCCTATGATTGTATGTTGTGTGCTTCACCAAATGCTGATACAGACTCTGAAATTTGATGTTGTACTTCCTGGATCTTAACCTGCCTGTAACTATTTAGCATTTGGTCCACTTTAAAGTTGTGCTTCTTATCTGTTTCTGCCAAGTCTATGATTAAAGTTGGCACAAGCGATATACCCGTGTTCTGCTGGTACTGCTATTAGGTCCTAGATATACCCATTTCAACATGCACTTTACTGAGCAGCTGAACAGCTTGCAACTTTTTGTGTTATATTTTGTAATTTTGGCCGGCTTTTCAGGACCTGAGGTCATAAAAGCTGCTGTGAAGTGGTGACCTAAAATGTGTCCCCCTCAAAAAACATTCAATGTTGCACACGCCTACAAACTGATACCCCTGGGCCAAGATGTAGGGTTAGTGTTCATATCACAAAATGACTCTCAAACCCAGCTACACCTCAGAGAACATCAGCCAAGCATGCTCGGCAGATGTTGAGCTTCCCATCTGTACATGACACTATGATGTGTAGCTGAAGCACAAATGGCTATAGGTGATTATTAGATATGGAAGTATGAACTTTCCCATAGCTCCTGACCTCAAACAGATTTTCAAATTAAATCTGAACCTCGTCTCCTCCCCGTGTTTGTTAATTCTGTTGTCTGTTAAACTACCATTGTTGAACATAATCTTTGCCACATAATATGCCTCATCAACCATGCTTTCACCAGCCATTAGGACAACAGAGACAGAGCTGGCCTCTCCCTTGAAACTGCATCCTTTGTTTATGATCTCTGCAACCCTTGTCTTTTTGCTCTCTCCTTTCATCTCCTCTTCTCCTTTCTCCATCCCGCTCTCTACCTCCATCCCCATCTTCTCCCTTTTTTCCCTCAATTATCCATGCCCCCCGCTCCTCCTTAATGCCCCCTTACACCCAATCTTCCTCTCCTTTTCTTCTTTATCCTCTCTCCATTTCTTGTTTTGTATGCAAGCCCCAAGGGAGAGAAATGGGTGAAAAGCACTCTCTCTGCACCACTGTCACAAAAGACTGGTGAGTCATCGCCACTTATGTTCCTGTCTCCCTCCTCCCACAAAAAACACACATATACAGGAAAAACACTCCAATTACTCCTTACCTGCCGCGCACTTACAGGAAGACGCGTACAGACACACACATCTGTGAGTGCGCTGGAACACGGAACACACACACCATTTAGAGACACACAATCATGTACACACACTCACACACATACATTCCACAGCTCTTCAAAAAGACCCTGAAATTAAAACCCAAGTCACATAATTTAGTTATAATTGTGCTTGAAAATGGTATTCATTGCTGTGCGCTGCCTGTCACGTCTTACAGGATTATGTGGAGTATGAATAGTGGAAACTCGTGTCAGAAGAAGTTAACGTACAGGGCTGGAGAGCTAAATGAAGAACTGCTCGTGCAAGAGACGCTCCTGGACTTGGGGAGTCTAAATGAAATAAGTGATGGACAAAATAGACAAAGGAGAGGGGAAAAGAGAGAAAGACAGAAATTCCTGGGGGCAGTGATGTCGCTTGGGTATTGTTTGTCCACCGACAGTTTATGAGCCACAAAGTAAATGCTCTTCCTCCATCTGCTGGAGGAATGAGTCACTTACAATGCAGTCGTGTTGCTGTTGTGTGCACAAGATGGCAGTCCTGAATGAACACGATGTACAGAATGACACACGCTGAGCTGCAGCTGACCCAAAACTGTTGGAGACATTTTCATTTTGTAGTTGTCCATTTTTTACTCTGTGTAAAGGCTCCATCCATCCATCCATCCATCCATCCATCCATCCATCCATCCATCCATCCATCCATCCATCCATCCATCCATCCATCCATCCATCCATCCATCCAACTCGTCCTAAAAAGAGAAATATTATTAGTAAAATGTGACTAAAGCATCAAAGGTAAAAGTGCACATTAGGCATCACAATGGCTCCTTTCACATGCTAAGAGGCTATGATGCATCATATTTAATGAGGTAATAATATGTTGTGTGTGGTAAATATTAATCTTCAAATTAACCAGTACCTATAGCCGACAGACTGTGACAGCCTCTGACTGTCAGTGCTCCTCCTGCTGCCTGGTGTTTGTCCCTCTGCAGGTTTCCTGCAGGTACAGATGGGCAGAGCCATCTAACCTGATGTCTTGCACCTGAGCAGGCTTGGCACAAGTGGCCACATTCTCACTCTCACCAGGGTCACCTTCTACTCTTTTGGTTTGGTTTTCCTGTTCGTTTTGCCACACATGCATTAAGCACGGCAGCCACCAATGACTTACAGATGACAGATTCATTTATTTATGAGTTGCTTTTGTGTTAGTTTAAAGAAAAAAAATGACTGTAAGGCTTGTGTGGACTCCTTTATCTGTATGTCTTTGCTAACTTGCTAGCTAGCTTAACAGTTCATTTTGAATGTTTGTAGTTTTTCAATGAAACAGTGTAGGGCTCACTTTCATTGTTACAATCTGATGATTGCTTTCTCAATAATCTTTTTACTGTTTCCTCTAAAAAGACCAAAACAAAACAAAATGTGAAAATGCCCATTACAGTTAACTAAAGTACATGTTGAGGTCTTCATACTGCTTATTTTGTTTTAAGTGACTGTTAACTATCACGAGACAAGGAAAATCTGAAAATCCTCACAGTCGAGATGCTGGAACAGGTGAACAAGATAAGAGACGAGCTAAAAAGAAATTTTGCTTAGAAATGATTAGTCGATTATAATTTTTCAGTAATTTCAGCTTCAAACCAGTCGATGACTCTAAGACAGCAGCACACAACATGCAAAACAGACAAGTTATGGAAAAATCACATGATCATTAAACATTCATCATGACATTTCTGAGAGTCAAAATAAATATTCAATCAATGAGTCTCTGTCAACAGCCTGTGTTAGTAGTCAACAGGACAAATGAAATTGTGCTTCTAATAAATGTTATATTCTTGGGATGCTGTGGGGGTGATGTGTATGGAGTTGAAAAACACTTTCTAGCATCTCAATGTGCAGAATTTGTGTTCAATGTTGGCCTTAACAGGCTTGTTTCTGTCAGAACAGACTCCACCACAGAGACATCAGAGCCCTCACCTGATTACTCTTGACAGAAACCTGCTTGTGAGCTATTCAGACACATCAAATATTGAAAGCCTGGAGTTTCCGTTTCACACACTGAGAGGGAGGGGAGACGGCAGAGACGCAGACAGAGGGAGAGGGGAGGACACACAGGGGCAGAGGAGGAGAGGGAAAAGTCAAAGAACGGTGGGATTAAGAGGAAATAACACATCAGGCACCCTGGGAGGGAGACACATGAGCAGGGATGGAGGGAGAGAGGGAGGCACAGGGAGAGAGCACCCAAAGGTAAGGCAAGGAGAGCCTGAATGTTTAAATCAGGTGCTCGTCTTCAGTGTAACAGTAGAGGCTGGGCCGGTGTAATCAGCTGAAGATTGATTGGCTGATAACCTTCTAGTCAGGCGGTTAGGAGGGCACGTTTTTTAATTCTGCTCCTTCTCTCTCAAACCTCAGTGGGACGACTTCGACCCAGGTCGACACACTGACTCAGAGCTGTGGCGAGGAGAGCGACGGGCCCCGAAACCTCCAGGAAGCAGAGGCTGACAGCGGGGCCTGCAATGGAGAGGTAGAGCCCAGTCAGGTCAGATTTATGATATATACTTGATGTTTAGAGTTCATTCGTGCTCACTGGGGGAAGTCCACACTACTTTTTGCTCATGATTTTGATGTGTCCCTTGGTTGTATGAAGGCTGGGGAGGATCTATGTATCAATGATGCAGAGACCTCACCACAGGAGACTCTGACAGCCACAAACACAGAGGACGATGCTCAGTGCCTCTCATTGTCTCCCCTGCCAACAGAGGAAGAGCTGACCCCCCCTTCAGTGTCATCTCATCCCTCCAGCACACAGAGTAAGTCAGACACACACACACATGGCTGATATATGGGGCCTTTGGGGCCTTGTTTTGTGTCTGTATTCAGCACATGATCATGCAAGGCTATTTATTTAATGAAAACTGTGTTAACGTTAAAGCTGGTTTTGTACTTTTGTGTTTGTGTCTGCACAGATCGCCCGTCTGAACCCTGCTGGTACTGCCTGAGGTCTCTCGACTCAGAGTATCGTCCTGAAACTCATACACAGGTTTCAACATTTGTGACTAAACACACTGTTTCACTGAGACAGAGCTGGTCAGAAATGTTGAGAAGTGGCAAAACTCTTTCTCTGAACAGCTGTGTGAACAACAAATTTACCATTTTAACGTTCATTCGTATCAATTCAGCACTTCTACAAAAGAAATAGGTTTGTCACTTAGTTTTGTAGGATGTGTGTCTGGAGTTTTGCTTTCAATAAAATGCTTTAAAAGGTCAACAAATTCTAAAATATAGAGTTAAAAGCCCAGTGATGAGAATACAGATGACAGTAAAATGTCCAAGGTCTACAAGATAAACTTTATATGTAATATTAGTCATACTTTAGCAATGATATACTGAGTATGGAGGACATACATTATGCACAAGTTCATACATTTGCACAAATTTTGCAGAGCTTCAAGGGTGCAAAAAGACATTTGAATAAAAACTTTTTTAATTGTCAAGGCTCTGCCACTTTACAGAGGCCCAGGAAATTTCACTGATAATCTTCTTTTGCGTTATCTATCAAAAGCAATTTTTCCATTAGAACATGATGTGATTTCTTTTGATGGCAACACAATTAAAGTCAGATAATTCTCTTAGGTCAAGACTCTTAAAGATGGCACAGTCAGTTTAAAGACTTGAATACATGACGGTATCTGAATGTAAGGCGTGCTGTTATGAGTTCAATATATCTCAGTAAAATCATCATTATTCATTCGTTCATTGACTGTGGAGAAGCTCCAGCATGTGTCATCCCTGCACTCTGTCTCTAATTCACATCGCACAGCTGAGGTACAAAACATGCTGTACAAGTCTATAGAGCAGACCTTCCCTTTATGATAACACACCTCTCCCCTGTTGCTGTGTTGCAGGAAGAATCGGATCCTTTGTCACCACTGCCCTCCAGTGGCCACAAAGTGAGCTACCAGACAGACCCTCGACCTCACTTTGGCGTAGCTTGGTCCTCCCGCTCCACATGTCGTCCCCTGTGGGGCAGCGAGGGGCCCTGCTGGGGCCAAAGAAACCAGGAAGTGCCCGATCAGACACACACTTGTCCTCACTGCCATCTGGGGCTGCCCCCCGACACACTGCGTTGGCATGAGGTTGGTACAGACACTTGTAAACACACACACAGATATAAATAGAGACAAGCCCACAGTTTCCAACAAACATACCACAGCTTATGTCACTCTGTTTACTAGAGAGCTTCTGACTGTTGCCCTTCTCCCTGCACAGGCTAAGTGTCTACTGTTTGAAGGGCTGAGGAACTTAAAGAAATGAATGGAGTCATCATTGGAGAAAAATGTCGCTTGTGCTTTGTAAAAAAAACCAAAATGCTGCTCTTTGCTCTCTGTATGAATGCTTTCAGGAAATACGTTGCTCCTGGATGTTACGTGCAATATCTGTTTCTGCTAGTACACAACTGTCTGTTCACACCTCAGCTTAGCCATGTTCATTCCTTATTTCATTTGGAGCTCATGTTTAACTTCTGGGATATTTTTAATGATGCGTTAATACAAATAAACTGCATGTGCACAAAATCAGTCTGTCTTTTTAAACATAAAATGAAATGCTTGTCAGTTTTTACAGACGGAAAGGAAACCTGCTTTGAGATTAGTGAGGTTTTATATTGAAATTATAAACTCAAGTTTAGTATTTTAACTTTTCTCTCTTTTTTATTTGCTGGCCACATCCCTTTATGTTTCTTTCATTTATTCCAAAAACTATCATAGTTTGTGTTTCATATGCTTATAAGTTGTAGCTAATAGCTTTATTAACAGTACATAAGTTAAAAATAAATTAATTATGTGTAAATATGAGTCTTATTAATGACTCATGGTTTGTGGTTTGTGCTGTGTCAGAGTTAGTGTTAGAGCCCCCAGACTATGGAACTCTCTTTTATCATTGTGTCTGCCTTATCTGGTTTCATTTTTATTTAGTAAAACACTTTGTACCATCGTTAAGAAAAGTGTGATCAAATAAAGTTTAGGGAAATTGCTTACTATTAATAAAGCTGAGAGAGTGGTACCTGTTGTTTTTATGTGTCAATTAATCTTTGTGTGTTTTCATGTTTGCAAACCTTTCTTGGATATTCGATATATCAGTTCTCTCCTCTGTTTGTGTGAAAGGGATGCAAAACTGCATGAATCATGTGAGTGTAACACCTGTCCAAAGACAGTGTGTCTGCAGGTACAGGTGCTTCAGATCTCATCAGCTGAGGTCTAAGGGACCAGAGGTGTTCAGTTTATGAATGAATGGACAAATTTACGCACCGAACCAACAGACATGCATTATTGGAGAGATGTCAGAGTGACAGGGGTTTGGTGCCTTGCTCAAGGGTAGTGCCCAGGAGGTGAACTGCAGCATGAATATGCACAATGAATATCACATTTCACTGTGAATTTTTAAACTTATACCATCCAATTTGTATTGAGTAACAGCTACAGTGGTTGCAGTGTTTAAAAAAATCTGTCTCTGATTCCTGATCGTTTCACCTATAGGGTCTGGGGCTGCTCTCTGCCCTGTCACATGCTCAGAGGCGCCACTTTCCCCGCTGTTTTATCTCCCTTTTGGACTTGAGGGGATTGTTTTCTGGTGCTGTGCATGTCTACCTTAATTCCAGTGCGCCCAACGCCCCGCAAGGCCTCACCCACCTGAGCCGGAGCTACTCCTGCCTGTCAGACAAGCTGCTGACTGCTATCCAGCAAGGACACAGTGGATGGAGACGACACTCCAGTCGAGATGAGACCACCTTGAGAACATTTTCACTGCACTGCACTTTGAATGAGCCCCATCAACAGGTAAGCAAGAAATAAACAGATTAATGGACTATCCCCAACTAAAACCGCTTAGCTGCTTACTTAGATGGCTGAAGTGTGATGGCACGGAAGGCCATCTTTGAAAAATCATAGATGTCAGCTTTGGGGAACTGAGTGCAAGGACACACACATAAACCTAGAGTGAAATATTCCTCTTGGCAAGATAATAGTGTAGGTGCTGTGAGCTTAGTATAAAAGTCTCAGGTATGACAGCATGCTGAAATAGCAAAAAAGTGAAGAAAAAGATAAAATGCCGTCAGTGAAAATGAATCCCCCTCAGGTTTCCTTTGTTCATTTCTGTCTCTGCTTCATCATCTCTGTCAAGCTGGTGTCCGGTGGCTGCCTAGACCTGAAAGTCAAGCTCACGGTAGACCAAGTCATCAACGCTAACTGGCTTGCAAGGATACTGCTGCCTGAGATTCCCCTGACAGGATACACCATGACAGCTTTCTATTCCCCCGACGAAACCTGGAGCGCCAAGCCTCCCCTGCGTGACATGCTGCCTCGCTTCAGACGCAGTCTTCAGGTCAGGGTGCTGAGCAGGCAGCATTACAGAGTGCAAAGTGTATCAGTGATCGTGTCACATTACATGAAATATAATTCAGGCCAAATGTTGTTCCTCTGTTGCCACTATGAGTTTGTCATTTGTGGTTTTTGAGTGAAATGTCTCTAACAAATATTTTGGATGGAGCCAGCACAGTAAAAAAGCTACTAAGTACTTAACATTTTTTGTGTTATACTGTATACCGCCAAATCTGGCTGGACTGATTAAAAAAGTGAAAAAGCTACAATAGCCTCCATTATGAGCCTTTAGGCAGCATGTTTATGCTTACTGATGCTTTATTGATTTTGGATTAAGTGGATTCAGCAACAGCGTTATGTCACAGTTTGTCATCCGTGAAGTAAATAGAGGGATGAAATTGTGTGTATACCACACAGTACATATTGAGGTAGTTATATTGACTTACAAGTTATGTGAAGAGCAACGAACATGGCAGGAAATAGTCCTGTGGTGAAAAACCAAATGAACTTCAATCCAGTTAGTCAGCTGCATTAAAACGAAGTGACTGTCTGTCTGTAGTATCTGACCCTGGACATGAGCAACTGCAGTGAATCACTGGATGGGGAGCTGCTAGAGCTGGTTAAGGTGTGTGAGTGTCTGGAGCAGCTGAATGTCTGGGCTTTTTTGGAAGTCAGCACCGTGGAGAGGCTGCTGCTCATCAGACATCAGACTGACACAAGGGAGCTTACTCAACAAGATCAGAGAGAGGAAAAACCGATTGATACTGCCTGAATCTGCACGTGTGCTCAGATGTGCATACGTACCATGATACCATATCTTTTGATCATTCGATCTTCCAGGTGCGAGTCTACACAATAAATGACGACAGCGGAGAGCAGGAAGACCAGAAGGGAGGAAGTACTGTCTTCCCACCTGCATCTCCCTCCAGAGCTGCAGTATACGCTGTCATTTACCCCTTTGTTGATCCCTGAACACACGCAAAGCTGACAGGCCCACCCCAAAAAACGGATCCAAAGCCTGAAGCATGAAGTTCATCTGTTTTACAATAACTGGTCATCTTAGTTTGGAGGTCTGACACTGACTGACTGTTCCCGTCAATGTTTTTCTCAAGGGGTGGGGGTTGTGGGTGTGTGTGTGGAAACACTGACCTACTTTCATTGTGAAGGGTGATGGGGGGGAGGTGGAGTGTGTGTATGTGCACGCACTCTGGCATGGTGAGAGCACTATTTAAGGGAACAGGGATTAAGAGGCAACAGATACACTAAATTCTTGATTGCCTGGCTCGTGACACACTACCAAGGGAGTTAAGTCTTTTGTATTGTTTTAATCTTACCCATTTAATGTCCTCTAATTATTATTATTACAATATTCTATGGCTCTGGGAGTAGAAGTATTCATGTAAATCACTGTATTACAATACCTCAATATCCATGCATTATTACATACTTGTACACACACACACTATACATACCTATGCATACTTGAGTATATTGATCTATCTATCTATCTATCTATCTATCTATCTATCTATCTATCTATCTATCTATCTATCTATCTATCTATCTATCTATCTATCTATCTATCTATCTATCTATCTATCTATCTATCTATCTATCTATCTATCTATCTATCTATCGGTGGGAACTGTTGTGGATTATTATAGTGGTTGACAGTCAGACGATATGATTCGCCACATCAGTAAAACAGCATCGTCCCGCCATTGGCCGCCAAATATCATGCATGAGTCACATGACATGAGTAATGGCATTAGGCAGCATGGTGAGCCAATGGCCTGCCTCATCACCTGACCGCTATTTGAATATTGGTGCTCCCTCAGCCGTCTCAGTGGTCCGCCTCCCTGTGTTGTTGTTGTGTGACATTGTCCATCCATACCCAGCCCAGACGAGCAAAATGTCCTCACTGCTGAAGCCGTTTTCGGTGTGTGAGGGACCGTGCGAGAGCTGCGGTGTCAGGAGAGGATGCCCAAGCTCCGCTCCCCATCAGCAGCCTCCATCCCGGCGTCTGGCCGCCGCTGCCGCCGCGGCGGGGCTGGGCTCTCTGCCGGTCCACCAGCGGTCGTACGCGGCGAGGAGAAACCTGGCGGCTGCTGCGGTCGGAGGGAGGAAAATCACGCATCCTGGAAAGGCCATCCTTGCAGGTTGATTTTGCGATGCAAATTTTCACCCCGCAGATTTCCCCCTTTCATAGTCGCCCATTGATTTCTGCACAGCGCAGTCTAATCGCAGTCTGTCGCACATTAAGGCTACCCATGCAGAAGTGGGTCAAAACACACTCAGCCAGCAGGGATGCTACAACAGTTGCATGATGTAGTTGCATGTATTTGCTCTTTTATTTATTTATTATTGCACTCACATTTTATTCCTTTGAATAAATCTAAAAACACCTCTGAAGCTGTGAAAGCTTAATGCTGCGTACTGAATAGAGGCAGATATACATCCAGGAGCAGTTATTTCCAGCTCAATACAGGCACTGCTTTGTAATTGCATCACATAGTTGATTAAAACACAAAGGTACACCAGGAACGATCTAGCATCAGCAGCTCCCTGCAATCAGTCCATCTCATCTTAATTATGCTGAAACTGAAGTTCCTCCTCCCAGAACATTCAAGAACAATCCTGCACAGCGAGTCAACAAATCTCCACAGCAGTGTTTCTCTCCTTTCCTCCCTCCAACTCAGGTGGCATTGCAGGAGGAATCGAGATCTGTATCACCTTCCCCACAGAGTATGTCAAGACCCAGCTGCAGCTGGACGAGAGAGCCAACCCGCCGCGGTACAGAGGGATCGGTAGGTCATTGGGACATGTGTGACTGCCTGCTGGCTGCAGGTTTGTGTGGTGGGCTTGTGCTGGGTTACTAACTCCTGGATGCTGTGTGTGTGTGTGTGTGTGTGTGCAGGTGACTGTGTGAAGCTGACTGTGCAGGATCACGGGCTTAGAGGGTTGTATCGAGGTCTCAGTTCCCTGCTCTATGGATCAATACCCAAGTCTGCAGTGAGGTGACGATGCACACATGATATACATACAGTAGCTTTTACTTGACAGGTTTAATGCATTTTAGCCTAAAAATGGAGAATGAATGAAAATGGAAATAGAAATGCCTATTTGCCACTTGCATCCTGTAGGTTGATGGCATCACAGATCGTCAGGGTTGCAAAATTCATTTAACAGTCGAGTGATGTCAAAGCAGTGACACAGCATTTCTTGGTACTTAAGTTAAAGGCAATCAAATTTGTAAAACTGCAACTCAATAATATTTTCAAGATCGTTAATCTGCACATTATTTCCTCAAATTTTGAAGTAATTGTCAGGTCTATGAAACATGAGACAGTAATAACTAACCAATGCATCAACTGTGCTGCTGCTACTTACAAAACTCACTGGAGCTGGTTTGGTGATGCTACCATCAAGTCAGTCGTTTGGAGCCAGAAAATTCTACTTTGGTCAATGAAGAAACTATGAATTTCAGTGGAATCCATCACACAAATGTTCCCTTGTCTGTTTATTTTGACCTTGTTATTCTCGAACGTATCACCTTCCCATCAGGTTTGGCACGTTCGAGATGCTCAGCAACCCAATGCGAGATGCCACGGGTCGGCTAGACAACACGCGGAGCCTGGTGTGCGGTTTAGGAGCAGGCATAGCAGAGGCCATCGTGGTCGTCTGCCCCATGGAGACACTGAAGGTCAGTTACACGTTTCTTCTCCTGTAGGAATCCCGTGCCATTTCTCTTTTTATCAACGCTGCTCTGAATGATCAACGGGCTGATGACATCTTCCCTCGTCCTCCAGGTGAAGATGATCCATGACCAGTGTTCCCTCAGACCTCGCTACAGAGGCTTCTTTCACGGACTCAGTGAGATCATCAGAGAACAGGGTAAGACAGCAGGATGGGTCCATGGTCACTTTGGCTACTGGTCATCAGAACTGAGCCCTGAATGACCAGTATGCATATGTGTGGTTTGAACTCTGTGATGGAGCACAGTCTGTTTGACTCATTTAGGTGTGAGGGGGACATATCAAGGTCTGACAGCGACTGTACTGAAACAAGGAACCAATCAGGCCATCCGATTCTATGTGATGAACTTGCTGCGCAATTGGTACAAAGGTGAGAAAGCTTATTTACTGCAACGCAAAATCCAAAGTTCCTGTCCTCTGTCCAGTTGATTGATTCATTTTCCTTCTATGTCCTTCCACTCTCCGTGCAAACCTAACTTTTGGATTTGGCCTCTAAGGTGACGACCCCAGACAGGAAATGCACCCCATTGTCACAGCGATGTTTGGAGCGACGGCGGGAGCTGCCAGTGTCTTTGGAAACACGCCTCTGGATGTGGTGAAGACCAGGATGCAGGTAGGAAACACACCCTGTGATCATCGCTGTCATCATGTTTGCTGTTTTTAAGACACCGTTTTTCTTTTTTTTGGTAGGGATTAGAGGCCCACCGCTACAAAAACACAGTGGACTGTGCCTTCCAGATCTTGAAGCATGAAGGCCCTCAGGCGTGAGTTGACCCTGATCCTGCTCCTGATGCATGCTGGTTAGCTTTCTTTAGTACAGACAAGACATCTAACCTCATCTAATTTCATCCTTACTGCAGCTTCTACAAAGGGACAGTTCCCAGGCTTGGCCGCGTGTGTTTGGACGTGGCTATAGTCTTCGTCATCTACGAGGAGGTGGTCAAACTACTCAATGATGTGTGGAAGACCCAGTAGACGGACGGCGACTGAGGACCAGAGGAAAGCACAGACCAGTGCCTCATGCTACGCACAACTGAACACCTCTATTCTACTTCATACTAGCTCTCTGCATCACCCTGAGCTGATGACATCTCATCTGTACCAGTTTCCACTCTGTGACATTCAGTGAATGACTTGCAGGACGTATCCTGAACATGGTTTTAAAAAAAAGGGGGAGGGAGAGTGGCTGGTGGCACAAAACAGCTCAGTTTTTCTCCCCCCTCTCTCTAGCGGTCAGACTTAGGAATCAAAAGGGATCTTTTATTTTGAAGGACAGTAAAAGGCAAAGTGAAATGCAGACATGTTATTCTGTGCGTCTGACCTGACTCGTAGACTCACCTTCTTGAGTCTTCATACCAGAAACTAGTGTATTTAGAGAAGAAACAGATGTATTCTTAACCAAAGGTTCAAATTAGAGATGAAAAAGTAACTTGAGTAGATCTGATCTTTAAACTTTCTATGACTGTTGTTACTGTACATGTTGTAGAGTGAATACTTTGTACTGAAACCATAAATGTGTCTTTCGATTCACTGAGTACTTACTACACTGACTGAAGAACAGAGATGCTACTGGATGCAAACAAGCTCGCCGCAGTACTTTAAAATGTCTGTGCAGTACTTCAACACATCTCGGTGTTGTAATTGCTTACTTGACTGTGCTTGTGGTGTCATTGTACTTAAACAGCTCACAGTATTTCCTTGCTGGTGACGGACCTTAGATACTGTTCATTGTGCGTTTAATGGCCGCCGCGGACAAACAAAGTGTATGGCTGCATGAATCTTGATGTAGCATCTGGTCCTGTTAACACTCTGACTGCCGCTTGCGGGCTTGTTGAGGCTACACCAACTGGTCTGGAGTCAGTGCCTCTCCTGCAGGGTGCTTTCAGAATGTTAACAAGTTAAGCACGTGTTGTAGGAAACATCCATATGTAGCATAATCTTCACATGCAGTCTTAAGAGTAGGAGATGACAGTCGGTTTATTAACAAGTTAATGAACTCATTGTTGCCATTCTGGAGAAAATAACATCTTCAACATCAGACAAGAATGTGACGGCTTTGCAGTGATGCTTTGCTCAGTCAGGCTGCTGTTTCCAAGCAGCTGCAGCCTGAAGTATGAACGTGAATCCACTCCTACTTGAGATGAACATGCAAACATGTCTGTCTACAGTATGTAAGCCATACGACTTCAATGCGCTTGAGCCTTTGGTGGTTTTCTTGTGCTTATTGATTCACTCATCAACTGTCCTCTAGTCAGATATTATGTCACTTTAACATTCTTTCTTTACCTCAAAATAACCTGCTTCATAAGCTTTTTTGTATGCTGATGAAAGTGTGTGTTAGCCATCGTTAAATGCACTCATTCTTGTCTAATATAGTGTTTACACCTGCTGAATGACATTACGGGGACACTGGATATGTCAGAGGTTCGATAGGACAAGTGGTTTGTCTTTAAGCAAGGTTTGGTTTTGATGGACCTGGTTGCACCACACAGCCTTGCACAGAAGCCTTTTACTCCTCTTTGACGAACTACTTCAGTAGAATCCAATGTAATATCCCTGATAGGAGCAAATCTTATTACATTATAAACCACACAAAAGTGGATATTGTTTAATCTTTATGTCTCTACCGGTTTGTTTTAATTACCGATGCACATTTTCACTGTTTGGACTTTGTGTTTATGCTTTGCAGCTTTTCATAAACAGGCCAACAGCCCGGGTACCTTCATCATACAGCATATCAGATTTGATTTGTTCACATTTCAGAGGGTGGATATATGTTTGTATGATGTCAGTGCGCAAAGTATGATTTACATGATTAGATGTGTGAGAGATATTTGGACATGACATGGTTTCACTGGTTTCAATAAATTTGGGATTACTAAACCTGATCTGTGTGACTCTGGAAATGTGTGTAAGACATCAGATGAACAAAACTAAGTTATTCAGATGCAGATTTCATAATTTAAAATACTTGAGTCGAACACAGTTTCCTTTGTTATGCTGTGTTTATTCATATTAAATATTCACAAAGCCACTTGTAAGTAAAAACAGGTTACTCTAACTGGAACGGTGAACCCGTTTTTTTGCCCTCAGTGGGAAGAAAATTAGAGTTCAGAGCTGGTGACACTGGGATTCGCCGCAGCTCCAGAAAGAATATCAGCAGACTGAAGCTTTGCTGATTGCAGGTCAGAGGAGATTAAAGGCTGAAGGAGCAGGGCGAGCGCGGTCAGGTTTAACATCACAGAAGAAGGTATTAGGGCTCCCACCTGTTGCCTCGCCGGTCCACCTGTCACCTAGGGGTAGACTTCCTCTAGTAAGGCTGAAGGTGAAGGAGGGGACACACATGCTGCTGAGGAATACTTTAGTTTTCCTCATGTCTTGGTTAAATCTTGTGCATCTCATTCATTTCTTTAGAATACATTCTGCTGTCAGACTTTGAAGCATTAGGTTATGTATTCATTTTTAGATAACCTTGTTTGTAGTTTCTCCGTATGGCATAATAAGGCTTTAAACTGAAGAGGGAGGTCTTTCCATGCCAGGGCTCTGGATGTGCACAAAGCAACTTGTATATGAATAGAACCTCTTTCATGTTGAGCTCTGAGATGCTCACACAGTGCAGCTTCTACTTGTAATGAGCTCAATGGATGGACGTTCTGATTTTACATTCCCACTCTGCTAAACACTGTTTCAGTGTTACATTGTTAATATTCCCACATGGGTCTCAAACCTGCGTCATGACCGCACCAGAGTTCCTTGACACAATGCAATTGTTGACAGACAGTGTAATGAAGCCAAATGGGGGATTAGGCACAGTCTAGCCACCCTCGCTCCAGCTGTCAGGCGTCTTGACAGTAGATGTGAAATCCTCTGCCAAAGTCAGGAAAGAGGAAGATACATGTAGGTGTGGCTATCTTCTCCATCTGGAAATACAATGCAAGGTAAGAGGGTTAGGAGTGAGGAAACACTGGTTTTTAACTTTAACTAAAGCAGGAACTTTCCTCAGAGACTAGGAACCTTTAGAGGAACTCAGCTTGTTTCCACCGCACAGATCAGCGTCTAAATTAAATTCCATGGACTTATTTTACCCTCCAACATGTCTTTGCTCGGTGAGTAGTTCTTTCCAAGAGTACAGGAACTTTTGGGGGTGGGGTTTTGCGGCACTGAACATTTCTAATTGGTCGAGTATTCAAAGCATTTTAGTTCAGCCGCCAATTCTAAAACCCTGCAGCTGGAAAGAAGTTTGTTTTTTGTTCGCTGTACTTAAACACATCAATGAACATGGAGTTACAGGAGAAAACATACTAAAGATGGATCAATGATGATCGAGCATCATCACTGTCATCACTCGCTATGTCATGTTAATGGACTGATTTGCCTAATCTTGCTGGTCTTTAGGCTGCTTGAAAACAAGTTTCTGGGACTAAAAGTTCCAGGCACATAAGCTGGAAACATGGCTTAACTGACAGAAATGATGAAGATGACTTCTTGGCATCTCACTCACATTCGGAGACATTTATCCTTCCCGCCACTGGCCACTCTTTGTCCATCAGGACTCCAGTCCACTGCAAAAACCTGCATGTGCAAGAAAAAAGGCAATTAGACATATAAAACATCCAATCAATGCACAACTATCAGGAAGCAGCAGGAAGTCTTCCCCTCACCTCATCAGCGTGGCCAGGTAGGTCCATGTTAAGCTTCCCAGTCTTGATGTCCCAAACTTTGAGCGTGCTGTCGCTGCTGCCGCTGACCAGCAGCCTGCTGTCTGCTGACCACGCCACTTGATACACGGATCCCACATGGCCACGGAGGGACATTAAGTACCTAGGGTCAGTGGAAAAGCAGACAAAGACATAATTGTGGCACAAACATGCATAAATCTGAGGTCTACAGCACCATCACCTGGACGACAGCGGTATTACACACAGTAACTTTCTGATTATTGGACAACACGAGCTTTGTTGCTCTTAGTGATTGATAGCTTTTTCTTACTTTCCAGTGCGTCCGTCCCAGATTTTGATGGACTTGTCGAATGAGGCAGAGGCGAGGAGCCTGGTGTCTGGGGAGAAGAGCACCTCATTGACCAGAGCGCTGTGGCCGGTCAGCCTGGCCAGAGGTTTCTTGTCTTCTGCAGGGTTCCACAGGAACAATGTGAAATCATCTGAGCCAGACACCAAACGCTCGGGAGCTGGACCCTGCAGCACAAGAACGGGAGTGACGGTACTGACATGAGGGGCATGTATGGACTCGAACGCATAAGTACAGACACAAACAGTACTTACTCTGACTTTATTATATCTCTCCAAAGCTTTCTCCTTCAGCTCTTCCACTGAGGGGGAAACAAAATGCATGTTACATGCAAACATCCCCTTCAAACTGAAGCCAGGCAGCCTCATCTAGTAGCACTGTATCCCATAAGAAAGTGACATGATCCTCACATGATCCAGTGAGATCCTGAGGGTTGATGGTGGCAGATGCGGGTTCAAAAGCTCCAGTGCGCAGGACATAATCTGTGCTGAGAGCCAGTGTGTTCACCCAGTGGGCATGACCCTGCAGAGTCCTGCACTGGACACCCTAAACACACAAATACACACTCATTAGATCTTTCTTTGACACACAGATATTTCCTCCTTCCTCTCATTCTGTCTGTGGAGATCAACATTTGAATAAATATCACAGCCACAGACACACAGGCACACTTACATCTTTGGCTCTCCAGACTTTGACCGTTCTGTCCTGGGAGGAAGTGTAGAGAAGTCCATCTCCCCCCCACTTCACACAGGTGACTGACTGAGTGTGTCCAGTCAGGATCTTGTCACAGCGTCCCAACACAGTGTCCCAGATACGTATCGAGCCGTCCTTAGAGCTACTGGCTAAGTGCCGACACTCTGGGTTACTGACAGGGAGAGAGGGAGGGGCGGATCAGAAAAAACAGCAACAAGAGCAGAAAGTTTCAGACAGCGGGTCCAAATTCAAAGTCAAGATACACTTTAGAGAGCTCAAGTCCAGGTGAGCCTCTGTTCCTACAGCTTCTCTATCTCAAAACAAAATCTCATTCAGCATGCATTTTATTGTTGGACGTGTTGTTATTGTGGCTGTGAATGGGAGGCAAATATGGGAATATTGAATAAACAATTATATTTGACCCCTTTGTTTGTTTTTTTGCCTTTATCTGACAGTCAGTGCAGAGACGGACGGGAAGCATGAGGGGTACATGCAACAAAGGCCCCTCAGCTGGGAGTTGAATTGTGGATGTACAGTAGTGTGGTTTGTCCCTTTCTTGACAAAGGTAAAATAGCTGTAATTTTAGTTGTAGGTCAGCAGTAAAATCGGCAGCAATTTCCAGAAATGAGAAAGTGATGAATTGAGCACTCACAGATGGAGAGGTTCCCAGCAGAGCCAAGTGATCCACTTGGTGTGTCCTGTCAAAGTCTTCCCCATCTGTGAACCCGTCACTGGATCCCACAGACAGATCTACAGAAACAGCCCCACAAAACACAAATATATCATGTTTTTGATATACAGCTTAAAAATACAGATAAGACATGTGCTTTGGGAGCTCACCTGACTGTTTTTACACCCTGACGCCAGCTTCTTGCCATCAGGTGACCAGGCAATGCTCAGTACCCAGTGTGTGTGTCCTGAAGTAAAGCAGAATACAGCTCAGTAGTATCTTAAAAAAATTAAATCATTCATTTGTATCTTGATCATGCTGAAGTGACTTTATACCTTTGGCAGTGTGATGAGGTGTCTCGGTTGTCAAGTCCCAAAAACGGACTGTGGTATCGCCTGAACCGCTGGCCAGATATCTGAAACAAACCCAGAGGTGTATCTTCAGAACAAAATTTACAGTTCTATCACAAAACTGTCGATAAATCAGAGGACAAAAATGCAGGATAAACAAAGGAGGTTGTCAGTTGCTGTTACTCACTTGCCGGTGGGGCTGAAAGCAGTTGAGATGACAGCCTCTGTGTGTCCCTGCAGTGTGCTGGTACAGCGGGCCACAGCTCGAACCCTGAACACAGCCTGGGGCTGGTACACCACTGGAAGAACTTGCTCTGTCTCCACCCCGAGAGCCTTCACACACAAGCCTAGACTGGACACCACCTCAGCCTCTCCACGCACAAAAAACGCCAGCGGCACTGGCTCCTCCTACAGAGGATAACAGCAAAAGAAACAAAACAAAAAATGGGAGATTTCATTTCACCACTCTGTGACAGACTGTTAAAAACGGTGTTTCTCACTGTAAAATATGAGAATTTGGGGAATTCATTGTCTACCGTACATAATGTCATTAAAAGATAAAAAAGAGAATCTGAAGAAATCTCTGTACACAAGTCACAAGGCCGAAAACCAATACTGGCTGGCCGTGATCTTCAGCCCTCAGACGGCACGGCGTTGAAAACGTGGACGTCAGTGAGCTCACTGTACACAAACAGACATTTTGAAGTGAGTATTGTGGATGTGGACAAAGCTTGGCATGACTGAAACGCCAGCTGGTTACCTTCTGTAGCAGTGCATTGCAGACCAGCTCCAGTTTGTCTGGGGTGATGTCCAGAGGCACATCAAAAGGTGAACCCAAAACCTCCCCATCCTCATCCTGAAACTGGATCAAAAGCCGCTCCACGTCCTCACTCGTCATCCTCTTGCTTGGTTTGGATCCAGATCTAAAAAAATAAATCACATAGATGCAGGTATACACACATAAGTAAGACGTTTTTAGATGCCGCATCCCTTACAGCCCAAACCATAATGTTGTACTTGCATCAGAATAGATTTCGCAGAATTTTGCAAACCACTGTATTATTATTAATTCGAGGTGTTATCATTTTTCAGTTTTATCATGAAGGCAACATTATAGCTGGCTAAACTAGCTGACCAAATGTCCATTATGTAAACTCTCTAACCGTACTTTACAAACCAAGAAAGGGAGCGACATATTGTACAGCCATGTTTAACACTGTTATTACAAAGACTTGGACCAAAAGGTACAACTTCAAACGGACTGTTTAGCGGTTTACTTTTAGCTAACTTAGCCTATGTCAACCACAGTGTGCGATGTCAACCAATGAAGCTAACTCGGCTAGCCTGCTATTTGAAAGCATTTTGAGCACCTAATTCGTTTTAGCAGCGCCGCAGGACTGTCAGATAACCGTCACTTGTTTACACAACTGTGTCCAGTTTTTATATGACACTGAATTGACACATACATGTGCTAAAAGTTTACCTTCTAGCGAGGTAGCGATGTGTTAAAAGTCCCCACGTGTGTGCCACCGGAGAGCCTTTAAGGAAAGATACTCAACTAGCCGGAGATGTCATGTCAGTGAACGGACTCGCGCAATGAATTATGGGAGAGTAATGTGAGGAATTGTTGCATTGGTCTACTTTCTACTCACCATCACTACTACTACTACTACTGCTACTACTACTACTACTACTACTACTACTACTACTACTACTACTAATAATAATAATAATAATAATAATAATTTATAACAATATGACCATGAAGTCATCACTTCCCCTATGAAAATGTCATATTTTGGGTTCCCTGTTATCAGTATTAGCTTTTCCAAGTGTCGCTGCATAGATGGTAAAATAAATGGTTACCTGTAACTCATACGTACACAGATGACCCTAATCTGTGTCCTAAATACTTGAACTACCTCTGTAATGAGTATATAGATTCAATTTGAAAGAGAAAATAACAGGCCTTTATTGAAACCAGAGGGTCACCTAAAATCATGTCCTCAAATCACACTTGTGTGTGCTGGGTAGTGTGAAAAGTCTGAATAGTATGATTTGTCAAAGAATATTATGATTTCATTGTATAATGTGACATCATTTTAGATTATCATATGTCATAGCATGGTGTGATGTCAGTAGTGTGAAATGTCATAGAATAGTGTGATATTATAGTATGTTATCATTTATCATAATATAGAGTGATGTCATTGAACACTGCTACTTTCTTCCTGGAACTGAATTATTGATCATTTACATTAATTAGTACTCATTATTAAAATGTATGATTTGAATGAATGCAGCCAAATGAATCAATTCTTATGTCATATGTCAATGAACCTCAACCATCAGCCACAAATTCTGTGCATCTCATTTTAATTAGATTTTAAACATTTCACCAAGAGGAAAGCAGACACCTTGCTTGCACATTTTAAAAAGAAGTAATTGCAGTCAAAGATTAACTTAAAAGGCATTTTACATCACTTCCCCTGTACTTCATATACCAGTATTTTATTTCCACAATGGCACACATAATGTCATTATACATCCTGTAAGCTGATTGTGTTCTGTTGCTGTAATATTGTTCACTCTATCAATCAATCAGTCAACCTAATAAACATACTTTCACTATAAAACGGACGCACGCACACAGACATTTTGATACTTCTATCATAAGAACGATCATTTTTGCATTTTGGATTCATTTTGGAATAGAAAAGGCATCTTGTATTGCACTAATATGAGAAACTACAGTCAAGACGTTTGGATGGGTAAATAATTAATGAAAAACTTGAAATCTGTGTAAATTCAAAATATAATCTTATCATCATTCTGGTCGCTGCCTTGGAGTCTCTCATGATACACATTAGACTTATGTTAATTGCAAATGCATTACTTATTTTTTATAAAGTAATATATAACCACAGGACTCCACGTCACCATCCACAGCTTAAATTAGATATTTAGAGGAATTCATGTGTGCATTGTATTTTAAATCTTTCTCCCATCTTTATCATTCCACCCAATGGCACTTGGATCCAATAATTGCTGCAAATAATCCATAGCAAGAATTTTAAGAACTCAATCACCAGATTACGATCTTTCTGCATTATGACAGTACAGATAAAGCAATACTCTATCCACTTTATTGATGCTGCTGTAAATTGGAATTTCCCCTCGTGGGACTAATAAAGGAATATTGAATTGAATTGAATTGAATTGAATTGAATTGAATTGAATTGAAAACAGCCTGCATCAACATAGAATTTTCTATACAACAGTTCCCTATGATTGGCACATCTTTCTTCCACTTGTTGTACAGCCCTCTGCACCGGCGCGAACGTGGACCAAACCAAAGCATAAAATTGCATTTTCAAATACATTTTGACCAAGGACTGTACTGACCTGCAGTGCATGTACAACACTTCCACAAACAACACTTATTCCTGTATTTTCTGCTAACAAGCTAAAAAAAGGCTTGTGGATAAGCTGGACAGTGACTTGTTACAGTGATAAACCTTCTCGTAGAGAAACTGTTCCAGCAATAGTAAATCGGACTTCAGGTGAACTCCTTAAAGGCAAAGTTGGAAACTACAAATGGAAGTTTCCAGTCCATGTGATGGCACAGTGTGGTGGCCATCATTTAATGACTAAGCCAGCTCATCCTGTAGATGATGGAGTTGATCTTGGGGCATTTGAAAGTCTGAATCAAGTTTGTGTGAATGTCCAGGGGAGAGGAATAAGACATGGCACTGCAGTGAATTTGTTCTTATTTGTTGAGCCCGTTGACATTCTCAGGAACGAGGCCCTCCATGACAGCACGCTTTGACTCCAGGATCTGCAAGATCGAAACAAAGATGACGCAAGATGCTGATTACTGCAGATTGCTTGTCATTGTCGGAAATGTGTAAATTCGTTAAACATTTGTTACTGAGGTCATAGTGGTGTTCTACAGCTGCATTATACAGAGAGGTGCTGGTGTGTCTTAGGGCACAAGTGGCACAATCATCATCCACGATAATAAGCTGCTGACACATAATTAAATGTAACTGCAGATATTGTAGTGATACACTCACCTGGAAGTTAGCACTGAGACCAAGGATGCTTTGCATGTTTGTACTGTAGTAACCCAAAACATACTCTCCACCAAGCAGAGGGATCTCATCCTTATCCACAGATATCTGCAGCCAAACACACAAACACAAGCTAATAAGCATTCATTCATTCGCCATTTGCCCCCAAAATGATGCACTTTAGGTGCACTTTACCTGTATGACTTCATTTGTCTCCGGTAGCTCGTCCTCTCTGACCCACACAAAGCTTTCGTAATCAGATGCACTCTTGAATCCCACCTGCAGGAGAGCACCCGCATGAGTTCAACTCTGTCTGTATTATGTTATTTGTTTTTTTCCCTCTAAAGTCTGTACCAGTACCTTGTACAGGCCAATCCAGTCCCATGTGGAGGACATGAAGTCTTCTTGGATGGTGTAGTTAAGAAGTGCATCCTGGTCGGCACTCCATATACCCACAGGAGATATGTGCACCAGAGGTGTGTCAAAGCACTTCCTCAGCTGTGAGAAAGAGGAGGAAAGAGAAGCTTTGACAATGCAGAAAAACTCTTCATCGAACTGAGCAGCACAAAACAGCGTCGTAGTCTGCTCTCACTTCCAGACTGAAGGTTGCAATGACGGGCTTGTGGTCACTGACTCCGTAGCTCATGTCACTGGTGTATTTGTCCTGAGTGACCAGGAGGGGATACTCATCAAGCCCATCGTCAGCAGAAGTCGATGCCTTCTCATCATCATCATCCTCAGATGGCGGGCTTTTGGGTTTGATGCGCCAGAGGATCCGATCTGTCCAGGCCGGTTTCCTCTTCTTGCCACTGAGCAAAGCAAAGTGTTGATACCACAGTTCCCAGTTTGAGAATGAGTTTAATTCTTTGTTTCTGCACCTTACCTGATATGTCACATTTCTATTTCTGTCTATGCATATCAAGCTAAATCACAATTCTTACTTTCATGCAAAAATATTAGACACAATGCGACAAACACAGATGCACAGATGCAGTGCAGAGAGAGAAATGGTGGACAATACCATTTGAGATGGTATTACAGCTTATGTATATGCACATTTAAACACAACACAGAAATTATACAGGAACAAACAGTGGGGTGCTGGGTGCAGGAGGGAGTTGTTTCAGGTCTTCATGTTTGTAAAACATCCACCCTTTATGTTATATCAGTGTCTCCAGTTATTTTGTGATTGTAGGTTATATGTATATAACCTCAAGGTGGCTATTCTTTAGTACAGGGTCCTCTATGGAGACACCCACCTTGGCATGTCTACCTCCCTGTACCAGGCCCCCAACCAGACAGAGACCAGCCCCCAGGTGAGGGAGGTGAGGAGGAAGAAGAGGGTGGTGCTGCAGCGCTGCAGGGGCCTGGGTCTGTACATGGTTAGGGGCAGCGCCACAGTGCTCTTTCTGAGAGAGACACATACATGGTGCTGGTGTCAGGAATGGATACGGCTCACAGAAAGAGCTGCACCCAACTTCCTCTATATGTCAGGGTTCACTGCTTTGTGGTCCTGTTCAGTGCATCTCAGGGGTTGCATGTTTCATTCCAACTAAACATTCGAAGGCAAACGCTTGGGGAAAAAGGACAGATGGTGCGGTGACTAAGAAATAAGTGGATGTGGGGCATGCAACACACAAAAAAAACGTAGTGTGCCTTACGTAAAACCCAACCATGTCTTCGGAGAGCTGTACAAAATTCAAATGGAAAGAAGAGTGACAGCATGAAGTTTGTGAAACGTGTCAGCTGTTGGTGTGTGATGTATTTGTTTGTTGCATGTGCTACCTGGTATCATAGGTGTCAGAGTTACGGTCAAACTTGTAGGTGGGTTTAAAATTTAAGGGCCCTTCCTCAAATTCCTGCAGGAAAGGTTCGTTCTTCTTCATCATGATGAGCTGCAGGGACATGAGATAAATTAGTGAAATTGTGTGTGCGTGTGTATGTGTGTGCTTACTGCGGCACATCACCTGGTCTTTGTTCCAGAGCAAATTAAGGCGTCCGCTGTTGATGGACGAGCGCAGGAAGTGCAAGCCGTGATCGGCGATACGGAAGTTCAGGTCACCAAAGCAGAATGCCACCCTGTGTGTGAGAGGGATGAAGCCTCACGTTACCAGCTGCGCAAAGACCCTCAGTGCATTTCTTTTACAGTGTGTGTGTGTCTGTGTAGTACTGACTTGTGGTCCAGGACACGTGGGGTGTCAGAGATGTCAAAGTCTTGTGTTTCCAGGATGTACTCAAACTCATCAACACGCTGCAGAGCGTAGTTCATGTGAGCTGCTAGGTGGCAGTTGAGGAAGCACACCATGTGGCCATAGAAGGAAAAGCGCACGGACACTCCTCCTTTGTTCCCCTGACGCAGGTAAATACAGGAGGAGGAATATAGTGTGTGAAGAGAATGATAAAGTGCATTTCCAGATTTTCAAGACACACCCTAAGTTTAAAGTCATATTTTCATCTTTTAGGAATCATGAATCCAGACCAATTATAGGTAAAAGTAGAGATTAATTTACTGTGTACAAGTAAATGGAAAATGCAATCATTTAAAAACCACCTCTTCATCCAATAACTTGGATTATAGATTACAACATTTGTTTTACAAGTGTTTGCCCCGGTGCACCGCTCTAGTTTTAGTGTTCATTCTCTGTGATTCATTTCATTCTGTCAAAGCTGTTGCACAATCCACTAAACAAACACAATAGGCCTTTCATGATGCGTTTAAACTCCACAGCCTGTGATGCCAGTGGGATTCCTGGTGTGCAGAGTTTAACAGTGCTGCTGTGTGTAAGGCTCAGGGCTAACCAGCGCTCCTATTGTCATTTCTTACCCAGTAGCCAAAGATGCCAGTACGAGTGTAGGTGGTCTGGATATTTCTGATGTAGGGGAGGTGGATTTGTTTGGCAAAAACCAGCAGCAGCAAACCCTGCATCCTCACTGATGTGACCTGGACAGAGAGGGAGATTTTATTAAACATTCTTAAATTGAGCTTTTCCTTTTTTAGTCCTATAACATTTTGTTTAACTGAGTTTCAGATTGCATATATGTAATATTATGTACGGTAATTTGTATTAGATGACAACATATAAATGTGCAGTGTAAAGAAAAATATAATGCAGCTAAAATCAAAGTCTCATTGCATTGGGTTTTTTTTTTAAGACATACAGCAGCCTTAAAGATGCTGTTATTCATACCAGCTGTTAAGTGCATACATCCCTTCTGTTTATACCAGTCCACACACAGTCCAGTCCTCCTCTGTCCTCTCTCACCTTGACAAAGCCTCTGGGAGCCAGTGTGTCCATGAAGACGTGGCTCCAGGAGTCCTCCACCAGCAGGTCAGAGATGAACCTCAAAGGGGTGGCGCTCACTTCCTGCAGGCTGACGCACACCAACACAAACGAATAAGAAACACATCACACTGACGCATGGGATCTTCTCCTTCTTTTCTTGTCGAATTATTAAAAGTGACACATTTATCCTTCAGTCCAGTTCCTGGCAAAGGTTAGAAATTCCAGTTTCCAAATTGTTGCTTCTCACCCGATCACATAGAGGTCTGCTGGCGGCTGGATGTCTAGTTGCAGCAAAGAGGTGACGTCTTCAGGAGGCTCCGCTGTGGCCACGTTCCAGGTCACCATGTGCAGCCTGAAAATAATAGCAACTCTCAGTTGCATTGCTACATTTCCTTATTATAAATATGCTCAGCTCAGAGTTAATGTATTCATTTTTCTGCATATATTACAATGTCAGTGTGCAAATGTTATGCAACAATGGTAACAAACCATTTTAATGTCAGTCACTTTTAACTTTATTTTTGCTTTTTATTTCTACATCTACTTTCATTACTACTCAATAATTTCAACAGCACATGATATATAACACGTCATTCAACAGTTTGTTTGTATCCTCTGACACTGGAAAAATGCTAAAGTAAAAATGAGACATTATTATTCTTATAAGAATAATTGGAAATCACTACGAAGTCTAAGACTAACGAAATCCAGAAATGAACTCAAACACTTCCTGCAATCGTCTAATGGTGTAAATTTGTGTATGAGGGAATGAGCATGTGTAAACCTGAATGTGTCTGTGGGAATAAAGCGCCCACAAAGCTGAAAGGCTTCATCCAGTGTGCGGGACACTTCGTCACTGGCTTCATCGTCAGAGCTCATGTCCTCTATGCAGGTCAGGAGCTGGGACAAGCGCTGGCGGAGGAGCATCTTGGACCTCGAGCCCTGAGACGCTGAACTGCTCATGCTG
Organism: Chaetodon trifascialis; assembly: GCF_039877785.1. Lineage (NCBI taxonomy): Eukaryota > Metazoa > Chordata > Actinopteri > Chaetodontiformes > Chaetodontidae > Chaetodon > Chaetodon trifascialis. Next base: position 13,142,954 of record NC_092071.1, on the reverse strand, counting down.
TCTGAGCGCACGCGTGGACTATCCGTCAAGGGGTCCATCTTTGGGTCTTAGACTGGAAAAAGGTCTTCCCGCTGTTAGCTCTGCTGTATGTCCTCAAGGTCAGGTAGTTGTTACTCAAATAAAAATAAAGACGCTGTCCTGCAAGGGCAAACAAGCGACACCCAGTTGAATAAAAGCCCGTGGTTTGATTTCTCCTCAGACTTCTTTGGTTGGTTTGGTTGCAGCCATGTGACACGAGAGGCCTTTACTCTGCTCGGGTCACTGGAAGTAACACGAACTAATTCCTAGTTAGTCAAATCTCTCCACTCGTTCTTCAGGCAGCTTCTGATTTATGTCTTCCAAACTGGTCAGGATGAAAAGCTCGAAATTCCTGGGTAAAGTTTTCCTGGAGTGGTGCAGTCCTCTCCGTGGCAGAGCCCCGTGTGGTCATGCAGCAATGGGGTCGACTCAGGAATGTGGGCAAGAATGAGTCAGATTTGGCCTCTAATCGCAGGCAGGAGACGGGCATGTGAACACGTGTGCGTGTTTGTCTGTGATTGTGTGTAGTCACAGAGAGTAGAAGAGGAGGACCGGAGGCTGATCCTCATCATTGTAAGCACTGTTGCAAGACTTGGGTAACCCTTCAGATCCCTAAGAGGTTTACTGCCAGCGTTCTCTCTACCAGCTGAGTACATTGAACAATGCATGCAACCCAGCAATTACAGCCATGCATTAGTGAGGACACAACAGCGCACAATAGCATTAGCTTCTTTTGGCCTCAATCCAGTCTTCATATAGGTGAAAGGTTATCTTTGTAAATCCAGAGAGAGGTGGGGGTTAAATGCAGTTTCATAAGCTCTGACAGTCTATTTTTTCCCCTAAGAACAAAAGCTCAAATAATTCTAATTAACAAGTGTTACGGCACCGTTGATAGTGGACAAATTACATAATAGATTTGGAAGCACACATTACATGAAGCAATCATTTTGCCTAATACTTCAATGGTTTAGAGATTTCAAAACCATAATTCCGATTAATTAATATTTTCAACTTTTAATGAAAAGTTTGATTCCTGAATTAATTTACCAGCAAAAAAATTATCCTGAATTAAATGCATTACAATAAAAATGGGTTTTTCCCATGTCAGCAAATTTCTCCCCCTTGCATTTATTTTTCATTGAAATTTATGTATGGAAGACAGTCAATATTTTTGGGCTCGTTCACTCTGACACCACGTACAGAATCAGACCATAGCTTCTAAGGATTAGTACAAACTCATGATAATAATATTGAAATAACACTGTATATAGATATTGTGTTGATTGCCTTCATGTGGATAAAGTACTCCAAAAGCAATGGGAATTAATTATTTTTGCATTATTTTGGATCACTGATTCATCACTGAATCCAATTTTGGTGTACTGTATCTAACTGAAACCTTAATATGAGTAATTAATGACTATAATCTATCTAGAGTTCAAACAATAAATCATGGCACAATGTCAACAGTGTTTTAATTTTTGGAGGGCTGCAGGGGACAATGCTTTATAAGGAAAAGGAGGGATGGAAGCAAGCTTAGAGGATAGAAACAACCAGAAGAGATTGGCCCTTACAAAATAAAAAATGCTAATCTTGGGTGCCCCAGTTCCCCCTGCCACTTCATGTAACAGCATCACATGCAGAGACTTAGGGCACATTCTTCAGCAAGCAGAAGTGTTAAGTGGATAACCGAGGGGGTTCACCAGTCCAGTGAGAAATGATGAATGGGAGACTATTTAAGTTTCTTAATAGAGCAAAAACTGCAAAGACTCAGAACCAGCAGCCTTAATGCTACTTATGAAGGTTAGGCAATTCAGACACTGTGAGAAGGCTTCTTTCTCTGGACTTCCCTTGGTCTCTGCACCCTTTCTGCGTGAAGTCTGCGCTTTCTCTCACAATCACATTCAGCACCACTTTCTCTCTCTTGTTCCTTCCTACTCCTTACCCTCGCAAGACCATTAGAGGGTGAAGGAGAAGATGAAGTCTGTATGGGATTCTGAGCTTACCTGCACTTGTCTCTCCCACCACTTCGAAATCTCCCAGAGCTCATTTTCTCCCCTGCGGGCAAACACAAACACATAAGGTGTAAACAAAAAGGAAACACACATACGAAGATAAAATGATTGCTTCTGCTGCGGCCAGTTTACCGGGAGCACAGACCGGCGCCCAATAAAACAGACCTGACAGGGATGCCTGAAAGTCATCTCAGAAATGGGTTTGTAATCATGTCTAATCACGGTTAGCTTCATCCACGTTAAAGTGACAGCGCCCTGAAGGTCAAATGTAAAATCAGAAACACTTTGCTTGATTTTGTAAAACTTGATCAGAAGATTCTGATATATAAAAACGATTACATTTTCATACATAGGTAAAATAACAATAGGATTAATCAGTGGATGAAAACAGAACATCTTATTGATTGCTAATAACACAAGCTGCAGGAACATTTCAGAGTTGAACATTCATTCAGGGTGGCTGTGTACAAGAGGAGCTTGTGGTTGAACTGCGGCCTTTAAACTGTGTCTTTTTACCATTACTATCAAGAAACTACAGTATTCACCATTTGTCCCAGTTGACGTCACACTCTGGCCCCCTGACAAATGCTGATTTCAAATATCCCAACCTCTTAGCTATGCTTTTATCCTAAATGCTTCACTACGTTCAGCTAGCTAGAAAACAATTGAAACGTGATTACCTTATGGCTAAGATGACAGCAAACTAGCTAGCTGACTAATTAAAAGACTGGATTTGTTGTTGTTATCCCACACAGGTATTTGAGAGTGGAAGGATTACAGAGGACAATTGAATTCAAAATGCATTTCACATAAAACCAATTTCACTAAACAATGTTAGATTTCCAAAATTATGCAATGGTCCAGCCATTGTAATCATAATAAATTCAATACTTGTTGCCATATAGGACAGTTCGCCTCCTCCACAGTATCCTTTAACTTCATGAAGACTAATATTATCATGACTGCTCCTATTACTTGAAATAAAACACAGTAGAAAACAACATATATTGTGTCATTTTGTTTCATCTTTGCACAAAAACATCATTCTCTCAAATTCAGAAATCCAGTGTGTCTCTGATAAAGGATTCATTTCCTCAGCATCATCCGTTCAGTACAGTACCTTTAACTGTGTGTCTTTGTTGTGGTGTCCGGAAAAAGCTGCAGACCCCCTGTGCACAGATGACGGAGATCTCCAAAGGGGAGTCTAGAGACTGGATCTGCTTCCCTACAGTGAGTCCCGTTGTTCAGCTGTTTGTTCTCTTTTTGGTTCCCTCTCTTTCTGCTCCCCTTCTGGGTCCCACTCTCAACCTGCTCTGGACTTAAAGCGTAACATCGGATCAAGCTATTAGCCCAGGTTGGTTAACAACCCGGTGAGAAAGTATTATCTTATTCATGAATGGACATGTCTGTTTATGCGTTGTCACCATGACGCATGGTATTTGTTGCACGAATGCCCTCTTTGTACGTTCATAAATAATCCTTCACTTTCTTAATAGTATGGAATGTGTAGGGTGCTCTGCTTTACCGTGTGCTATTTGAATTAATACTGTGATTTCTCTAATAAACTGTCTTGAGTTTTGTTTTTTTGCCAACATGATAAGCTCTTTTGGTAATGATAAAGGGACATATGGCAATTTGAAGCATGTGATTCTGGATTTAAAACATTTTAGTATTAAAACCAACAACTGACAAGTGCTGCTGACACCAAATTGAGAATAAACTCTCGTTCAGCTCAGAGTGACATGAGAAGATTGATACCTCTCTCATATTTAGGATGAAGCTACAGCCATGAACAGTTAGCTTAGCTTATCTCTCGGACAGCAAACAGGGGCAAATGTTGTCTATGTTGGTAAGGTTTAGTTAGTTGTGCCTTACCATATATTTCAATGATAATTTTGTTACAATGATTTTTCAAAACGTAGACAGTCACAAAAATAAATATATGATAAAAAGCAAGAATAAAATCACAGCTTTAAACCAGGATTGACTTTGTTTCTGAGTCCTGCAAGAAAAAGAAATACAGACAGAACATCTCAAATCCTTTCAAGAAATGAATAAACTTGTCACTCATAAGCTGCATAACTGCCATAAATGGTTGCATACTGAATATGTCCTCTCAGACACCCACACACTGTCCAGAGTCTCATCAACTTCTCACAAAATGTGAAGCAGCTTTCTGTACTGGCCCCTTTTAGGCCTCATAATCAGGATTTAAAGTAATCTTTGCCATCTGAACCTGATTAATTTTACCCCGCCTGCAGTGCTGTGCGTGTGTGTGTACGTGTGTGTAGTGACTGCTGTCTACCACAGTGTCCCTTGTGATACTTGATACTGTGCCAAAGGCAGTCATTCAAATTCTACCTGTAGAGGCTTTAATTAACTTGTATTTAATTCATCAAAGCATTGTTTGTATTGAATTATGTGTGTATTTTTTCAATCTATCTTTAATCTATCTAATTTACGTCCAATCTCTTGATGAATTGATTTATATGTTTATGGATTAATTGGTACCACCTGGTACCTACCAACTGGGTTTTGAGTCTATTGCACCTGTGACCCTCTTGAAGCTCCTACAATCTGGATCCCATACTGCAAACCTGTATCATTTCTCTTATTTCCTGCCACAATGATCATTGCTCTTGTGTTACAGTGCATAAAAAAACCACATTGCCATTGAAGCGTATGTACAGTTGCTTTGCTTCATTTTATTCATTTCTTTACGTCTCCAATGTACAGTAGTGTTATTGGAAGATAAGATGACAAAAAGGCACAAATTCACAATAAAAGAAAGAAAAACAGGAGACAAGTTAACAGGAGAGAGAGAGAGAGAGAGAGAGAGAGAGAGAGAGAGAGAGAGAGAGAGAGAGAGAGGTTTAACGATTTAAAAACAGTTTGGGGGTTTTGGAATCATTTGGTTTCGTATTCTGATTATAAATCGAGGAATCTAACAACAGATATCTATGAGATTGTCTCTGTTAAACCTTGTTCTCTCACAGGTTTGTGTGGTATCTTCAGGCTCTTAAAATGGACCTACTGTCAGTATCTGTTTCCAAACAACCACATCTAATTGCTTTTTTTCTATGCAGCTGAAAACTCCAACCCTCAAGCACCCGGTGGAAGCTGCTCCTAAATGTCGAATCATTTCCCCACGATCTCCATCACTAACCATGGGCGGGAGGGGGGATCTAACTTGCACCGAGGCTCCTCTTAGGGCTGATACCATCAGCTAATTATGTGGATCAATGAACTGACCCAAGCTGCCGTTATATGTTCCTTTTCATTGAGAGACGCGAGTGTAGTTCAGAGACTGACAACAGAGGTACAACAACACTCAGAACAAAAATATATATCTATACACTGTCCTGCCAATGAGACGTGGTCCCTGTGAGGGAAGAATGTGAGGACAGGAAACAGTGAAATGGGTTTTTGCTGCACTTATATATTTTTTTGCCTCCATCTACAAACCACATAGCAGCTCTTCACTGCTTTGCTGGAGCAATATGTAAGAATGCATTTTTTTTTTTTTTGACATCTACAGCTGACAGTATTCCTCAAAATGTCTTATCAGCACTAAATTTCAGCAACTCTAAAATACCTCTGTGAGAACTTGTGACTGTGGTCTGTGTGACGCTGAATATTTAGCGATGGGGCAAGAGGATCGAGTGTCAAGAGGGTGTGCTGTAGGTTTGGCAGGACAGTCTGATCTATATATATGTGTTCATCTACATTAATTTATTTACTATTTACAAAGTCAATACATACAGTACATCCACAAATCTCCATGATTCAGTTGGTAGCCCCATCACAGACAGTGAGTGAGATGCTCGATGGACGCAGAGAGAGGTGGAAGGGTTGGACATCCAACGGCCAGTGTTTTCTTTAAAGAGGAGGCAACAGAAACTAGCTCGCGGTGAGTAAATCTGACATACTGATACACAAAGACATGGAAAAAAAAGTGTCACAAAAGAGTAGATTTTAGGAGTTATAAAGGAAGTTTCTCCAAAGCAAGGATAAACTGGTATGTTTGAACAGTTGCCCTGAGCAGTTGTTAATGTTTTTAAGCCTTAGTATCCTTGTGGCCAATAAAATAATATGGATTTACTGGCTACTGTGCTTGGGCTTAAAACACAGACATGTTTAGGGTAATGACACTACTCCAATATTATTATGTCAAATGATGTATGAAGTCATTTAAGTTCTCTATCACATGAATACAACTGCTGGGGATCTGCTGTAGAGTCAGAAGTCAACAGGCCCTGGAAGACTGGCGTCAATGCTGCTCTCTAAGAAAAATAAAATCCACCCGAATTCTATGAGCAACTCAGAGTTTTGGTGAACTATCACAAGTAAATAAAGATATAGTAGGGAGTTATTTGACTGTAATATTGCTCTGTTCCCTCACGTCACGAGTTAAACTGAATTTAGCTGATTATACAACATGTTTCTTCTTCTGGATTCTTCCAGACTGAAGAAGCGTTTCAAAAGTCGAGCTGTCCTTAACAAAATAAAATGGCTTAAATGTTACGCCAATACAGACTTTTTATTAAAAACCGGACTTTATGTAATAATTGCCAATGGGAAGCCCTTCAGTACAGCTGATATTCACACTGTTCAACATTCAGCCAGATTCCACACAAGTGTGTGTTATTATGCTTTTGAAATATTATAAATTGTGTACATAAATGGTTATATTTTTAAAAATAAAAGTAAATAGTTAGATTTAATTACAGTCTAACATTAATACTGACTAATTAGTGCAAAATGTTTTTGTCTAATGTCTTCTATTAAAAAAATATAGGTATGGACAACAAATTCATCAAACCCTGCACTTTAAGTGCTTCGACAGAAATGATATACAACAATAAATATAATGATCTACTTGTTCTGATGGCAGTTTTTAAGCCATGACCCTCTTTTTTATGCTCCGAATGTATCAACTGCAGGCAGCTGACATTAATCAGTTTTAAGCTATTGGCCTTTTTACACTATCTGTTGCTTGCTCTTTAAAGTTTCCACACAGTTAAATGATGTGGAAGGAAAGTAAAGATAGGATGGAAAAGAGGGTAATAAAAGTAACTGAGGACAAAGGAGGCCAAACAAATGTCAACAAGAGGAAGAGGGTTAGTGCCTGCTGTTATCACTCCTCTAGCTCCCATCTTTACCAAGCCAGCATCAGATCTCTTAAAAGACACGTCACTGGACATCACTCGTGTACACTCATGCATATACCGAAAAACCACACTGTTACAAACAACGGGCTTCAGACTCCAGCAGGAGAAAACCCACCTCATCCAAACAAACACAAACACAATAAAATCAACATTTAATAAATAACTCATCAACAACTAAACAATCTGTGACTTTCAGCTTGGGCTCTGCTATACTAAAGCTGTTTTCAGGATAGGAACAAACAGGAGAGGAAGATTTGCGATGACAGAGGAGAGACCAACGTGTCATGGTAGTTATTGCTATCGCTGGATAAGACCATTTATCCACTGGAGGTGACAGGATGGGCGACAGGGCAAGAACTGATGCAGACTGCTTTGAGTTTTACTTCCAAAGAACCATTTATCTATCTACAGCAAGCGGGAAGAGCCGTATATCCATGATGACTGCGAATGGTGAAACCACCGCCATGATAACGAGTTTCGCAGGATGTGAAGTCTGCAGACAGAAGGACTGTCAGACCAAAAGAAAAGAGAGAGACACACTCAATTATGGCTGGTCTTCTGTGCATTTCCCTTTGCAGTGTTGCATTTTACTTCCATCCTTGTATTCTACATGTGTGTAGGTGTGTGTGTGTGTGTATGTGCATTGCTGTATGTTTAAATTCAGAAGTGATCTTCAATTACTGCACATTGAAACAGTATGTTTGAACAGCCTGATGAAACTGAAGAGCCAGAAGTGACGGCAGGAAACCTCACAACGCTACAGAAACACACACACGCACGCACATATACACACACAAACAGAAGCGCGCGCACACAAACTCATAAAGCAGCAGAAAAGCCAGTGAATGCCTCAACATACTAAGGGGGATACTGGGGGAAAAGGAGTCTGTCTGGTAGGTCAGGAGTATAGCAGAGACAACATAACACTCTCAGTGCAATCCCGACCTCACAGCTGCGGTTTGCAGACTTGCAAATTGATTTGAACAACAAAACTAAACACTGCGCAAAGCATGACACGAATGGAGACAAGAAAGTACTGTGACAAATCAAAAAAAAAACAAAACAAAACAAAGAAAACCCCCTCAACACTGAGCAGATACAGCTTAGTCTGGAAAAAATAAACATCTACAGACAAACTTACAGACAAAATCATTTTAAAAACCCTGTTTATATATTTATATATATGTATATATATATATATATTTCAATACAATTATTCAGCTCCCGATACACGGTATACTGTATATACACACCATTGGGATATCTTATAGAAATAAATCCTAAATTGCAGAGACACTATTCTCTGTAGTTTAAAACAGTTTAGAGACTGAGAGGACTGACTGACAAGATCTATGGTGTTGCTACTGGAGGCCTCAGAGCAGTTAACAAGAAGGGAACACTGGATGGAAAAACAAATAGAAATGAATGGGACTCAAGGTGAGGAGGGAAGTGGCGGGGGAGATCAGCTGAAAACTGGGAGTTTACTGGGTCCAGGTCCCTGAAAACCAGACTGTACCGGGGGGTGGGGGGGGGTTGAGGGGGGTGGACCGGCCGGTCAGACGTTGTGTCAGTTGGAATAGAGGGAGGATGTGAATCCGCTGGTGTCTGGGTATTCTGGTCTGAAAGAGAGAGAGAATTATGAAGGATTATTTATTGGCTTGTTTCCATAAAATCGAATCAAATTGGAACCTGACCTATAGTGGGCACACTCACAGATGTTTGAAGCTGATGTACTGATATAGACAGGCATATATTTCCCTGAATCAAAGCTTAGAGAGACTAAAAATTGGACGTACACTTGTTGGGTGGCCAAATGAAGGATTAAATCTTTATAATAATATGTCAGTGTTGTGGTTTACATCATGGTCTGTTGCTTTAGATCTCAGTATTAAGCAATGATTTCCAAGATTTAGTGAGGAGGGCACGTTTAAGTTGAAAAATAAACCTGGAAAGTGTCTCTTTGGTGGACGAACTATGTAATCACAGATTGGTGCTGAAACAGTTGGTCAATGAATTTTGATAATGAATTAATCAGTCACATAAAATACCAAAAATTCTTCTTCTAAAATGCGAGTATTATCAGTTTTTCTGTGCTTTATATGAGTGTAAATGGAATATCTTTACCTGATGAGCAGCAGCATTCACCGTCTGACCTCAACCTCAGTCCTCTAGAGCCACCATCCCTTTCACTGGGTCCTTCACTCTCATCTGACGCGTACAAGACAAACAAATCATGAACATCAACACAACTCAAAGTTTCAAAATGTGTTAACTGTCTCAGGAATAAAATACTTATTACAAGATCTTCAGGTATCTGTCTGGCTCTGTCCTCCTCAGTCTTTTTGCTTACCTCGTCTAGCTCCTTGCGCGTCTCCTCTTCCATGCGACGAATATCTTCCATGTTCAAGTCAATCCACTTGTCGATCCAGCAGAACAGCTGACGGTGGAAATTGGTGAACAAGCGCTTCTCTTGCTGTGAGACAACAAAGGAGGATCAAGAGAAAGCCGCACTGTGGTTTGAAGCAATGAAGCAGAAGCTTGAAGTGAAAATGATAAAATCTGTCTGATTATTACAAATGTTTAACTGCATCCTGCGTTACCCTGTTTATCCACTAGAGGCTGGTGCAGCCCACAGTATTATATTGTGTGGTACTTTTCCACTACTTCCTCAAGCACTCTGTGTACTGTATGCATGCACAGGATATGAGACACTGTGGTACAGCAGTCCTTACAAACACACACAGAAAAACCGTCTAGGGAAATAACACAAACATTTCCTGCAACGACAACATGGTGTTTGTTGTCAACAATCCGCAGTCGCTGACCTTGACCTGTGGCTACCTGGCTGCCATAATGATCCTAAAGAGACAGACTGCTGTGCTCCACAGTCCGAACTGTAAACAAACCTTTTGGATGAAGTTCTCCACTTTATTTTGCAGGCCCCACCACTTGAATTTGACAGTGACCAGTTTGTAGGCACACATGTGTGGGCAGTCTTTCTTGTTAAGAAGCTCTTTCTGCAAGTGCACAAAGATACATACAAGGATTTTTTTAATTAAAAAAGATTGCTGGGCTATAAAATATATATATAGGCTCAATATTTGTTATTCATATTTAGTCTTTTAATCAGTTACTTTCAGGGCCGTAGCCATGATCGAATCTCCCCAGAACGTTCCTCCTCCTTGACTGGAGGTTGTGCAAACCTTTATTTACTGTATCTGCTTATCTGTTTTTTGTCAGCCTAAATTAGTCAAATCTAAATATACTGAATTTAAAAAATACAAAAATTTCCAACATAATGATAAAGTGTTTGTTCTGTAGTAGGTATTTCAATGCTGACTAAACATCATAGTTGCTAAGCAACAAGTATAGGTGCAAGTGGTGTTTTTTTTTATTCTTCACATCAATAATTAACAGTAATGTGGTTGGAGGTCTGTGACTGCCATGAATTTCAGTGGCTTCAGATGGGTCTCAACCAACTGACACAACTACAAGAAGACAATGTACCTTCCAGTCTGGTCCTAGAGGGCCCCGTCCTGTCTTCACTGACTTGTACCTGCAAGGATCTTCCTCTGGCTTGTAGTCCTGGAGAGAGAGACCAGAAAAACCAGACTGAATAACACGTATGAGGTGACAGGGATGATATGGATGCATACAGAAGTTAAACATAATCACCTTGGGCTCCACTTGGCTTCTGTCAGCAATATCGATATAGACTACATCCACCTTCTTCCAGGTTTCTGCATCCAAACCGTGTACCTGAAACAGAACCACAGAGCACAGCTAGATGCTGGCACAAGCCTCTGCTCTGTCTCAGATACCAGAACACAAGGCCCGCAATTCTCTCTTTCTTTTCCAGTTTTGCATGATGATTTATGTAAAGGAGCATTACCCCAAAGTAATCATGGCAGGCTATAGTGTAACTAGGGGATTGTTTCTGTTGGTTGTGCAGAAGAATTCATAGAGCAATTTTTGATTAGCAGACAAGTAAACAGACTGTAGCAGTGGGAAATGTTGGCACTGCACAGGTAGCGGTGGAGGAGATGGATAATTCTCATACAGCATGATTTAAAATCAAGCGCTGGTGGTGTAAAATGAGCACTTCTTTGCCACAAGTCACCCCAAAAACAACAGAAATGCTCACTAGGAATTCCCCATGCGGCTCAACAACACATGCATACACCTAATCAGCTCACTGCAGTCTTTAAATTACATTTTCAAGGTGTCCCGTGTCAGGTTTGTGCCATGTCTCAATCTTGATCAGGAAGTTATCTTTCATATACTCGTTCTGCAGAGAAAAGAGACATGAACCTGAGTGAGGAAGCGGAAGTTAAAAAAAGCATAAAATACAGTTGACACAGGCCTCCTGCTCTCGTCCACACACAGCAACACAAACACAGAGAAACAGTGTCTGACTATCCCTGCTCCTGCTGCTCAAAAAGATCAAATTTCTCTCTCAGCTTTCAGGTTAAATTGCTCCCTCTATGGGCATCACTGTGTCCTTTGTGTCACTTATATGAAATTTGCAAGCACGAAAGAAACCAAAAATACTTACAGTGATAACTGCGGAGTCGGGTGGTAGAAAGCACAGCAGCAAACAGAGAGAAAGGGAAAAACACAGTCAAGGAACATATGAGAAATGTAATGTACTCGACAATGTATAGAGGTCAGGGGGAATCGCAGTTGTGTGTGCAGGTTGTGCCTGTCCTGTGTGTGACAGATGGCTGTCAGGCAGCCAGTACTGTGTGTGTGTCTGTGTGTGTGATCGCAGCCTGAAAGGCTCGAGTGATTGTATGGCTCTTCTCACTGGACATGCAGTTAATTATTCAACACCTCCTTCAAGGTGACAGAGACTCAGAGACAGAGAGAGAGAGAGAGAGAGAGAGAGAGAGAGAGAGAGAGAGAGAGAGAGAGAGAGAGAGAGAGAGAGAGGTACCCAGGGTGCAACAGTCTCTCTGACAGATCAGCATCTATGTGACCTCTAAGTAACTTGAGTCAACTGTATTCACACTTTTTGAGAATTTAAGTGCATGAGATTATTTTTAGCATCATTATTTCCTTCAGTTACCAGAAACTTCCTCCTGAATGAACTGTCAGACACAGTTATGGAAGTCCTGGGTTGACTCCACTTTTAGGCTTATTAGGGGACAATGTGTTTATTGTGTGTTTTCAGTTATTAGCGTGGGTGTGAATGCAGCCAACAGAGTTATTTTGAGGCATTGAAAAATAGCTCACACTCCAGGTTTGAAAGATTGGGTCAATGCAGACTGCGTGGGTCTGTGCTGAGTAAATTAAAAGGCAGTTCGGAAGATGGGACTTCCTCCTGGGACTTTTTTATATAGATCGATGGACTACCTGTTAGGATTTCAAGAAGAGCCAAAGATTTCCCGTTTTCATTTTGTGGTAGACTGAATCTCTCACTTCGGTATGTGCCGCTTATTTTTATTTATTTAACTTGTCTTTTATTTCCTACCGTGTGTCTTGCAACAGTGTCAAAAAAAATTAAAAAAAATTGTCATGGCCGGGGTTTTAATCTGAACTGGTGACATAGTGTGGAAATAGTGAAAAAAAAGACGTGTATGCAGATACGTCATTGATTGTGTGTGTGTGTCTGTGCGTGTGTGTGTGTGCTACCTGTGCGACAGTATGGGTATGCGTTCCAGGCTTTCTCGTGGATGTTGAGAGCTGAAGCTGGAGCCAACATTCTGACGAATGACGGCACTTTACTGCAGGAGTGATGAGAGAACAGACCAAGGCAACTTTAACGGTATTTTTATTATCTGTATTTCTTTTTTTAACCTAAAATAAACTATCTCCGGGTGTCTCCATACTTAAACATAGCCCTTTATTTGCTTTGTGGTTTGACGAGTCACTTTGCTTGCCTGCATCACAGTTAGCATGCTGGCATTAGAATTTAGCTCAAAGCACCAATGTTTATGGTAAATACACTAGCTTGGCATTTTCTTGGTTCCAGTCTTAATGCTAAGCTAAGCTAACCTGGCTGCTTTTGGTAGCTTCATATTTACCTAACACACATGAGAGTGGTATCAATCTTTTCATGTCACTCTTGGCAAGTAAGCAAATAAGCGTACATCAAGATATCGGAGTATTCCTTAAAAAGTCGTTTTCAGCCTGCTAGGCCGCACGGAGTGAAGCAAGGAGACTTTGAAGTGATGGGATAAAAGAGTGAAGCGGAAAAATAAATGAATGGACAGGAGCCAAGAGATGTGGCCTCGAGGGACAAATGAATGAAGTAGTCTTCCTGGGTGACCACACTAGAGCTTACCTCTGCAAATGGTAAATTTTATGTGTGTACTGTCCCTTCTCTCCATCTTTCTCATAGGGCTCATTTTTAAGCACCTCCACCCCTTCGCCTCCACCCGTCTCATTCTTACTGGCCTCAGCCACAGAGTACAGCTGGCCGACCTGGTACTGAAAAAAAGAAGAAAAAAACAGGTTGAGGTGGAGTGTTATTAAAGCGGGAAATAAGGAGCCGCGTCCATCGAGCCTCCTTTAATGATGTTGAAGTTGAAGCCGCCATTTGTTATCCTGTAGATGAGAGAGCCTTCACAGTCACATCCATTTCATTTTTTCATGTATATTTCATGGGCTCATCTATTTCATTCTTAAGTGGTGGATTAACTGTTTCTTCTGATCCTTTTCCTGATCGCTCCCTTCTCCTGTCCTCTGAATCCTCATAATCTCTCCCATACACGCTTGTTTGTATTCTTGTCCTGTCAACTTTCTTTGTCGGTTTGTTTCCTCTTTCACGAACTGTCTTCTTCTTTCATCCCTCTCTTTCCCCTATCTTCCTGATCCCGAGCATGTATGTGAGTGTTTAAACACAGGACAATGGCTCCTTTCATTTCTTAATCACCTCTAATCCGCCATATAACCTCTGCACAAAGCTGGACCACAGCGCAGACACACTTACAACATCACAAAGATGGAACAAGTCGTTGTAGTCAGAGTTATTAGATTAGAGAGATTACAGTTATTCTTTCTACAACCCTGATTCTAAAAAAAGTTTGGGATGTTGTGTAAAACGTAACAACAAAATGCAACCATTTGTAAATCCATTTGGCCTACATTCAACTGAATACACAAAGACAAGCTATTTAATGCTGAAACTGGTCAACTTTATTGTTTTTTTTGTTAATATCCACTCATTCTGAAATTAGTCCCAGCGACACCGCTCAAACAATTGGGACAGGGGCAACAAATGGCTGGGAAAATTGTAGAACGCTCCAAAAGCACCTGTTTGGAACATTCCACAGGTAAAGAGGGTCATTGGTAACAGATGATTTCATAAAATTATTAAAAGATTCAGAGGATCTCAAGAAATCTCTACACATAAGGGGCAAGGCTGAAAACCAACACTGAACGCCCGTGACGTTCGATCCCTCAGGCAGCACGGCCTTAAAAACCGACATGATTGCGAAAAGGATACTTCTACACGTGCTCTGGAAAAACATTGTCGGTAAACACAGTTCGTCGCTGCATCTACGAGTGAAGACTCCACCTTGCAAAGAGAAAGCCATGTACCAACAACGTCCACAAACAGTGCTGACTTCTCTGGGCAAAATCCAACAGTGTGATGTGGTTTGATAAGTCCACATTTCAAGCTGTTTTGGGAAATCATGGACGTCGTGTCCTCCGGGCTAAAGAGGAGAAGGATGATCCAGATCGTTACCGGCTCAAAGTTCAAATGTCAGCATCTGTGATGGTATGGCGGTGTGTTGGTGCCCAGGGCATGGATAACTTGCACATCTGTGAAGGCACCATTAATGCTGAAAGGTTACAGGTTTGGGAGCAACATATGCTGCCAACCAGACGATGCTAAATGCTGTGGCTTCACAGTAAAAGCATTTGGGTACTAGACTGACCCGCCTGCAGTCCAGACCTGTCTCCCATTGACAATGTGTGCCATATTATGAGGCACACAATGGATACTTTGCACTGTTGAGCCTGACGTTGCATATCAAGCAAGAATGGGAAAGGGGGTGTATTCTATTATTTATGTAAAACAACATTCTGTAATATCAAACCATGACACTGTTATACAGAGGTTACATGTTCACGCACATATAACAACACCCAGCAGACAAGATTTAACCCTGCTTCAGTTTCAAGAAGTGACGAAACATGGAAACAGAGACTGAGCAATGAAAAGAAATGTGTCAGCCAATTGTTTTAGCAACATTTATGATGTTGAGAAGGTGGCCAAAAAAAGCATCAGTGAACAGAGAAGTCACTATTCAGAGACTGCTCGGTTTAACCATGAGCTTTTGACCTTCTGTGTGCGTTTAAAAGGTTACTCCTCCATAGCAACAGCAATGAAAGACAAAAAGACAAAGACCCTGATAACCTGTGCCAAACAGATCTAAACAGACTGCTCCCTCAAATCAGCTGCAGACGCCGCAACTGCCGACTAAATAAATGGGATGCAGGAACAGCAAAGCCTCCTGGGTAACAGTGTTGGACAAATATAATTCAACCTTGCCTTGTGGGGTGAGTTCATGTCCGGTTATAGCAGAACTTCATTCTTTCACAAAAATAAAACACTGAAAACGCTTTAGGTTAAAATCAGCTCCTGGGAAGAAGCTAACAGACAGGAAATTCAATTTAGTAAGTTCTCCAGAGGTTTCAACAGCTGGAACAGTCTCATTCAACATACTCTCCCCAAAACAAAACCTCTGCTCAAACAGATTAATCCACAGTTGACGCTAGTGACGATACAGCTGGTGTGCTTTTGGAAAGAGCCAATTGAATTGTGGGCAAAATGTGAGAGAACTGAAAGAGTGGAAATCAAATCAAATGGATGGTAGATTTAATCACAACGCCCTTAAAGGACTGCAAACCTCCATATCTTGTATTTACTGGCAAATAAGTGCAGAGCGCTGCTTCAGAGAGAGAGGAGACGTAGAGAGGGAGACAGAGGAGACGGAGCTCTGGAGGGATGTGATTCACTGACAGAAGGGGCACATGTAGTTCCAGACAGTGGACATTACTCAACTGTGTTCAGGCTTTAAGGATCATATTGTACTCAAATAAGTCTGTTAGCATTTTTCCAGCACCTAATTGTGACATAGCGTGCTGACTGTGACTGCTTTGAAGGGAACCTGCCTCATTATGTAAAGAAAAAGGCTACACACAGCTAATGAGAAACAACATGTTGTAGATCTATAGCCTCCACACGCCAGAGGAAATGCAAGGGGAAGACATCAGCGCTCTGTCCACCGGCTTTTGGTTTTGAGTCGGAATGAAAATGAAAACTAGTGTAATGTGACTGACGCATCAGGGGCACTTGCTGTTTTCATGAATTCCATCAGTGACGTTAAACTAGATATAACTGTTGATCTCTGTTTGACTTTCCTCATCAATGCCAGACACAGCAGAAATACAGATGGAAAAAAGATTTCAGATTTTGGAGCTTTGAAAAGAGGCTGCAAGAAATTAGGAAGACATTGTGATCTGTTTTCCTTTACACTACATGTGACAAATACAGGAGTACGTAAAGAACATCTAAAGAAACACAGGTCAGTCTAATATTGGCTGCAAACCAGTTATCACTGCTGCTTTGCGTTCATACTTGAAAGTGTGTAAGAGCAGATTAAGTTCTCGTTGGCTACAGTTGTCAACAAATGTTTATTTATGAGTCTTATGTCTCTACTAAAACTAGATGACTCTCATGTCAGTGCAAACACTGCATAAATATGAGGGTGACGGGGGGGGGGGGGGGTTGGGGGGTGCAGAGAGAGTCATGGAAGTAGTTTCAGGTGACTCATTTACAATGCAAGCCTGAATAGAGGAGCAAACTGCAATGGAAATGAGGGTAGCAGGGGACGGAGGGACACAGAGAGAAAAGAGGACGAGGACAGTGAAAGACTGCGCTGACTGTGTTGATTCAATGCTTTATCTGACTTTAAACCCTTTCAGCATCAGAGCTGTGAAATGTCCAGATAGCCACAGTTTTATTTTTAGTTTTTTCTGACAAAGTGATCACGGCTACATTTTTGAGTGGATATGTGACAAAACGTCTTCCGTATGTGTTGGAACATAATGGTCAACTTTGATACCAATGCACATGAAAGTCCAAAGGTTGCCCCCAAAAAAGAGCAGCTTTAGCGACAGCAGACATTTGTGCTTTACTTTTCCAAATACAGCGAACCATAGAATCAGATAACGAAAGCTGAGCCTTGAGCCATTTCAGCAAGCACACACACAGAAATACTGAATTAAGACTTACCTCTTCCACAGAGATAGGAAGAATCACTCGACTGGAAGAGAAGACAAAAGGAGGAAAGTTACTGAAAAAACATAAAATAACAATGAAAATAAAAACTTTGCTGCATTTGTTTGCGTGTTGAAGGTATGAAAGCTTGATTTTGTAAAGCTAAATGCTGCTGAGGTTTGTGGGCTTAACAGGCAGACACAGTAATTCCACTCAGTCCAAATACAGTGAATGAAACAGGAAATCCAGATCCAGAGAGTTTCTTTCACTTCGCCTTTAGATTGCTGACCAGCTCAAATTCCCTGTGAACAACCCTGTCATGTGATCATTCAATATACCTTTATTTGTCCCGCAAGGAGAATTACACATTATAATATGCCATTCATCGTGCTTTAATTCACTAATAATGAACCTTCTCTGTGAATTGGATTAGCCTGCAGAAATCCGGTAAGTGACACACTGACAATGTGAAGTGACGTATTTAACCACTCGGCTCAGTACAGATCTGGACACCCAACATGCATCTTCTCCATGATGCGGTCTCAGAGGACTGTTCAGATGAGCTGGAACACCCCGACAGGGATTTGTAATGAGGAGCTATATGAGCTATACAAGCACTACATGACAATCAAACAGTTCTAGTCCTTCAGCTCAAATCAGTGTCCCAGATAAGTTTATTTAAGAGGAACTGTACCTCTTTCAGAGCAAAGAGAAGACGGTCAATGGTTTGGCATGACACATTGTCCTTTATTAGGAGTAATTATAGGATAATGAAATCTAAAACGGATTCCAGACTGAAGAAAAAAACACAGCCTGTTAAGTATGAAATCCACGTATTTCACTTTAACACTGTGACACTGAGTCATCAGGAGAGAATAAATGATCTATTCTTTGCTGCTCCGAGGAGAGGGTGAGAATATGCTTCACTGAAGCAGGAAAAACAGCAAGATCAAATACAAAAACTGTGACGTGAAGCCTGGATTTCAGGCTGAGCAGAGGTTATAATTTAAATAAGGAGAAAACATTTTTAATAGGCTGACATTATTATCATTTCTACACAGAGTCAAGGCAAGGTGTGAATAAGGTGCATGGATTATCTGTTTTCTGTTGGAGTAACAAGCAGCTGTTGATTCTTTGACAACTCTGCAAAACGTAGCACTCTAGAGTTACATCTTTGTATTAAGGGACCATACAAATAAAGGTTATTTTTTCAAATATGAATCATACTACGATGTAACCACTTGCTTACTAGTTGCCAGTATCTTTATATTATATTTTATTGTTACAAAAAAAAAAGAAATGAACACCAGCACCTCCTAGTGTTCAGAAAGAAACACAAACCTGGCCAACAGTGGTTGAGCTGCACATAAAATAGCGAATATTGAACTGATGTTGAAAAAACATGTACACCGTCTATTTTGCTTGGATAAATAAAGCTCAACAATAAGATTAATTCCTACACAAATAGCGCTTTGTGTTTCTGCTGTTTTGTCCTTTGCCATATTTTGTTTGTATCTAACATTTTTCTGTTTCTGTGTTTACAAAAGAGTGCTGAGAAATTGAGGTGGCTAACAAATGGCCACATAAGTCATACACCATTAAAAAAAACAAAAAACAAAAACGATGACAGCCACACCAGCACTCTTTCAGAATGAGCCAAGAACAAATTTGTTTTTGTGCACAATGACTGGTTGGCAGTAGGCCCAGCGAAACTAAATGAAAGACAATGGTAAGCCATACAGCAAGGAGAATAGCGTGTTGCGCCACACAAACAATAAGAAAAACAAGTGAAGAAACTCAGTCATCCATTATCTGTGCAGTTACAGCCAAAGCCCGCTGATGTTTCATTAAATTAAGAGATGCATGATGAAAGGCTAGCCATCATCTACAATATTTCAATGAGAAATCTATTAGACAGGCTCACATGATGATCTGATGATCACTGTTTCACTTTTTAGCTAAGTGATCAAAAAAAAAAAGTAGGTTAGTGCATCCGACATTCCCACCGACAACTGTCTGAAACTGCTATGTGTAATGTAATCGAATATCTAATCTAATGTAATAAACCCCTTCTTACAGTTTGGTATGAATTACAAGCAGTGCAGAAAGAAATAAATATAATGAAATTAGGCACTTCAGCTTGGTGGAATTCAGAATATAAACACAATTTGCCAAATTTAGATTGATGGAAAAAAAGGCTGCAAGTTTATTGCAAGTTTAGGCATCATTTGGTTTTATTCTTTAGTGGCGCTGCCATGGTACACTTTACAGATCTGCCCACAACACGTGAAAAAGACAAATTCTATACATGCATGCACACACACACTATTTAAGAGCTCTTTTATATCATACAAATGAGAGCAGCAGCTTGTGAATGCACTGCACTACTGACAGACAGACTGACACTTGTGCACATGTACAGTAGGCAGCTTTGTTGATTGTTTTGTAACTGTGCGATGTATGCCTAAATTCAGATAATCCCACTTGCCACCGAATGTAATCTGGCTCTGAGTCCCAGCCAGACAGTGGAAGGGAGACCAGATGCTGCAAGGAAGGCGGAAACGGTGAAAAACTGTCTGTGACGTCAAGTGACAATATCAAAATATGGCTGAATTTACAGTATATTCTCATGTTCTTTACAATGAAGTGCCGCAGCTATTTATGTCTGTCAGATAGAAATATTCATTTCCCTCCTTTTTATAATGCTCAAATGTCCCAAAATGAGTCTTTTGTGGAGCTTAATATGAGTAAATGTTAAAAAAGGGCAAATTTTAATACTTAGTAGAATTTGGGATTTAGTTAAACAAGGATTAAAGTCACCTTAATGCTCTCTCTCCCTCTCTCTCTCTCTCTCTCTCTCTCTCCCTCTCTCTCTCTCTCTCTCTCTCTCTCTCTCTCTCTCTCCCTCTCTCTCTCTCTCTGTGTAAATCTCCTTGGTCTAAAGGTCTTGACAGGAAGATCAGGTGTCTCTCTGTTGCTACAGAAAACAAACACCTCTCTCCTCCTCCTCTGCACTGCACATCTTTTCTGTCTTCCAATCTTATCCCTCTTCGCAGTCTGTCTCTACCCTTTCGCTGCTTTTATTCCATTCTCTCCATCCCAGTGTAAATTGTAAAGTGGCTCTTGTATAGCTGCACACCTGCCAAAGCTCATGGAGGTGGAGAAAAAGTGGACCAGGAGTGATTTAGATCAGTGGCTCAGGTGAGCAGCACAGAAACTGTCTGGACTATAGGAGGGCATGGATCAATTCACTGTCTCTTGACATCCATGATGGTATCTTGGCGTGTGTGTTTGTGTGTGTGTATGTGTGTAAGCCTCTTCATGTGCCTGTGTGTTGACAGTGGATATAAGTGTATTCAGCATTTAATCGTGACCGATTTAATTAATTTCCAGGGAGACTGCTGAGACCCAGACTCTCCCTAATCACTTCAGATCTTTAGCCATGCCATCACTCTCATCCTGAGCTTTTTGTGCTGGGCCATTAATTGATTAAATGCATGTGGTGGAGAAATCAAGACAATAATGAAGGCTGATGAATGTATTCCTATTTAAGCTGATCAGTACAGATTTTCCAAGATTTTATTTTTAGGCTGAAGCTGTCAAAAGCTTACATTTGTGCCAATTTACAGTAGCTCTCTGCTCTGACCTTGCCATAGCATTGCAATAAAAGCAATGAAAATACAGTAATTGTTGAAAAATGGGGAGAAAACAAGACGAATTTTAAGCATCTGAAACTATACTGTAACACTAAAAAGGGGAGGAAACCAGACAGATGACTTTTTTAGAGGTGGGTCACAAGCTCCTTCAGGCAAACTGACACCAGTAAAAAGCATGAAAATGAAGGAAGTAGCATGTGACGTGGACAATCAGGACTGATTTAATTAATACTGTGATTTTAAGGCCAATATCATCCCATTTCATCTGCAATCCATCGTCCTTACCCTTCTTCTAACCACCAGCTGATTGTGAGTAGGCCTCAGTCACTTATCCTCACAGCACACTGAGGCCTGCAAGCGCAATGTGTTGAAGAACGTGTCAAAATGCCCAAATCTTTCCCTTTCACACGCACGATCCCACTTCACATGCCATCCTGTCCCTTCGGCCCCAGCTGTCACTCTCATTCTCCGAAATGTCTGACTGGTGCGTCGAAACCTCGACATTTGCCTCTTTTTTCCTTCTTTTTTTTGTGGCCAAAGCTTTGAAACCACCTCCCCTACCTGCCCGCTCCCACACCTTCTCCCTCTTCCCCATCCCTCCATCCCTCCCTCAGGCTGCCCCTCGTCTACACCTCGCTATGCCCATTCCTCCAGAGGTAAATGCCGGAATGCTCCCGTCAGTCGTTTCACCTTCACCGCGCATCAATAACATGGCCACAGCGGCTTACAGGGATGGACGCTGGCACGGCACGACGCGGCTTACACCAGCCATCCCTCAGCACCACCGCTCCTCTCATCCGTCATTTTAGCACCAGAGCAAAGGACATTTTATCAGTGTGAAAGCTTCCCGATTTCACTTAAAGGCTTGTGATGCAAAACGTGAAGGGCACAGCCATGCCTGCGCCGGCTGCTGATGCAACTACAGGCGCCGCGTTATTATCTCTCGCTTTATTCGGCGAATGCTTCAGGGTGACGGAGGCGTCGCATGGATGAAAAATGATGACGGACATGAGAGTCAAGCAGAAACGGGATGTCGACATCACCCTGCCCGCACTCTTGTAATTCCACTCTCGGGCGACTGGCCACAATGTCAGCGCTGCAAAACCCCAGCGCATAAACGCGGACACATTCTCCTCTCTCCCTCCTCACACATGCACACACAGCTACTTACAATTCCTTTATGAGCATTTTTTTGGCGGTGCAGTGGATCCCAGAGGGGAGCAGCTCAATACAGGTCCAGAAACAGGGTCGATCCCTCCCTCCGATAGTCTCTTCTTTCTCCGCTTGCTTCTCTCCCACCTCTCCCCCTCTATGTCATTCTACCTCCACAGTCGCTTATTTTCTTCAAATTCACTTCCTGATCGGGGCCGCGGCGCGGCGTTGCTGTTGCGCGCAGAGCACCGAGGCCTGTGCAGAGCAGACCACACACACAAATAGATGGTTCAGCAGCCGGCGGTTTGTGGTCGTGGCGGTGGCACCATGCAGCCTAGACATAATTACCTAAAAGCCATTTAATTGTAGTAATATATTGCTAAATCAATACACTTCTTTTTGTAAGCTGACACTGGCAACGCAAATGTTTAGAAAACTGTCAAATTCTGCTGATGTTGGAACAGCTCATCCTGACCCTTTTTTCACCCTGACCCAGTGAAGACCACCAGGCTTGCGAGCATAAATCAATTGGAATTCAAACAGTAGATTAATGCACCCAATGCTTATACTAAAATGAAATTCAGCTTCAGTAAGAATGGTCCATTATATGGCTAGAAAAAGGCCTGCTGAAAGTGAAAATCGGCCATTTTTTACAGTAGTGGCGAAGGTAGCAGGTTAACATAAAGGGCAAAGACAGACTTATAATGAAGCTGATTGAAGCATAATTAATCCTGAAACATATAAGATCAGGGTAATGTAAGATCAAGATAAACACCAACAAACATACCTTAACAAGGGATGTGAAAACAGTCACACAGTGGATTTTTAAAAACACAATAAAAACCGACAGAACGTCAAACAAACCACCAGAAATAAATGAATGCTACGGGCCAAATGACTTTCTCTGAACCATCTTTCTTGAGAGTGTGCTACACCCTCTGCGTCATCGCAGTCACGGTGACGTCGGAGCGTGGTTATACACCATCACAGTATATATGGACATGACACGGGGACCACCACCGCTGGCACAGGCGCACGGTGCGTCAGCTCTTTAAGCCTTTTAAACAAAGTCCCCGAATCCAACGTGATTATCTGCCAGCAGAAATTCCAGACCCGCTGCTATCTGCCTCTGATGACTGGCATGTGTTTTACGTTAGAAGTAATTTCAAATATATGTCCAAAATGGATCATATTTGAAAATCAAATCCTGACGGGGAGCGTGTACAACCACCCTGACAACTCTACATAGGAGCTGCAGGATGATCTCTGATTCTCTCTGACCCCATGGAGGTCCCCTGACCACGCTTTGGTCCCCCACCCACGAGTCTATATGATGGTGTTGACGCGTGATGCGATGACAAGGCATCACAGGTCCCTAATCCAGCCCCACGTCCCGGAGATCGCGGGATGAGAGTGCGTGTGTGAGTCTAAAATTATGTAACAGCGCACTGCTGCTGTATTTATAGCGCATCTGTATCCGTCTGCCAACATCCGCTTATCATTCCTCTGTCTTCTCATCTGTGGGACCGCTTCAACCTCCTGTAACATCTATCTATCTATCTATCTATCTATCTATCTATCTATCTATCTATCTATCTATCTATCTATCTATCTATCTATCTATCTATCTATCTATCTATCTATCTATCTATCTATCTATCTATCTATCTATCTATCTAAATGTTGCCAGCATGAGTTCAGTTAGGTCTAATGCCATCTAAAAATAGCAGGTTTCATGACAATGGGATTTATATGTATAATTTTCAGTCATATGGTTTGGTCTGTCTGTGGCTTTTACCCTTTTCACCTATTTGCCACATGGATTCATACGATTATATAGAGCACAACTGAGAAAAAGCACTTTCAGCTCATAATTTAGAACGGTCAAATTGTTCAACAGAAAACACTGTGAATGGCCCACCACTTTCTGCACAGTGACTTTAAAAGAGTGGCGTCATGCTGCTTCTTTCAGCTGTGTACCTGACCAAACCACAGGGGGCTGGCCTGCCACCAAACAGCAGCAGCAGCAGCAGCAGCAGCAGCAGGCCAGCAGAGCTCCAGGAGCCACTGTCCTGATGTGAGTGACGTCCTCAGATCTATTCTCAGGTGACGAGAGGGGCTGAGGTGTCAAGTGATAGCCATCTGCTGGAGCGTAGTATCAGGTGGCGGAGCGGAGTGCTGACAGACCTGGTTAAAAGCAAACATGTGGCGAGAGTGTGCCAGGAACATCTGGAGGACAAAACTATAGTAAGACATGCTCTTTGTCTCACCTCTGAACAAGCTTCCTGGGGGACATGGCGTCAGGAGACACCCTGTTCTTGAACACCATTGTTACAGCAGACTTCTATTTTACTTGTGAGAACTCTGTGGATGAATACAAGTCAGAACTGTGTGTGTGTTTACTGATGTTTGGTTTAAATGGTTGGACGTTTCTGTTCTTAGTCTGTGTTTCAAATCCTGGTGTTTGTGTATCAAAAATCAGTAAAAATTTGACTGTAATGCAGCTACAGTCAGGCCAAAAAAGAAAAATTTACCCTTGTTTTTACATGCAGCAAGATTGCCGTAAACACTCTGTTGTAATAACACTGACCTCTGCTGGTTGATGGCACAACAACCTAAAACTCCATCAACTGCAAATTTTACCAGAAAACCATGAACAAGACCAAACATTTAAAGAGATAAATTCATCTTTATTAACCCCCACAAATTCTTCCACACGCCTGCACAACAAAACACCTCTATGTTAGCATCAATGGTACAGGAAGGAGATCTATGCGAACAACACACACGAGCAGTTGCCTGCACAGCACATCATGAAACTCATTATGGAAAAGTAAATGAAAAATAAAATAAATACAAGTATGAAGGAAGGAGGAGCTCAAAATATAAGTGGGACTGTTTCTCTAGAGAGGCATCGGGAGAGAAGTGCTGAAAGAAGCTGATGTGTGTGAAACTTAGAGGGTTTAAGAGGGTATAAAGTGCTGAATTTTTGACGTCAGTGGGCACTGTGGGACTGAATGAAATACTGACTCGAAGCTCAGTCATGTGAAAGATGATGATTTTACGGATAAACTTTATTGCAGTATATCCAACTGTTAAAAAAAACCTTGATGTATTAATGGTATTACCATGTAATGCAAAGGGGACTGCTTAGTGTAAAAGCTCAATATGCTGCCCAATGAACAAATCCTCTCTTTTACATGAAAGATTTACCCAAAAGGCACTCCTGGCCAACAAAAAATATATAAAGAAAAACTAAAGAAAGCAGGAAATAAAATAAATACTCTAAACATACATGAACATTTTGCTTTTAGCAAAACATACCAGTTTGTTTGATGTCTCTCTTCCATAATACAGCCCCCCAAAACACCATTATTCATCCAATGCTGCAGCATATTCTAAGTTACAGCAGCTTTCTACTGCAACAACAATTAATCATGATGACTGCCTCTTCCACTCACCCGAGAAACATCAGCGATAAGGCTCTTCTCTCCTTCCTGTCGCTCATTAATGCCATTTAGTCCACACTTACCTTGCACCATCTATCAAAAAATCCATCTGATGAATAGATACATAGTACCATGAACTGGAATTCACAATCTGGATGAATTAAAGTCAACATATTAAACAAAAAAGAAAACAATATTCAATAATAATGGAATCGCTCAGTTATGATGGCGAGGCTGGTCGTGAGGGTGACGTTCAGCAGTCTTTGCTGCTTTCACAGGTGGACATTCATGGCGCTAAACAAGCTCTCTTGTTCCATTTGCTCACATGGGGTATATTAAAGCAGTCTTATGTGGGTTGCAGCTGCACTAATGTGCCGCTCAGAGAGGAGGAAATAAAAAGAGGAAGTCAGAGGATTTGGGGGGAATGCGGAGGGCTGATGCCTCTCTTCCTTTCACAGTCTTTCCTCTCTTCTTTTCTTCTTCTTTTCCCCTCTGTGTGTCACTTTCCTCCTCAGCTTCTGTCCAATGGACTCGTTTCCGTGACAACTGCAGCATCAGTTTATCTTGGTGGGATTTTGGAAAATGGATGTGACAGTCTGTTTGCACGTGTACTTGATGGAAACCTACAACAATTACAGAGTATGTTGTCCTTTTCTATGTATGCAGGGATGACTGCATTGCCCATGTTTCTCAGTAAAAAAAAAAATCTTTCTTTATCCTCGGCTCATGTACTTTTCTCTAGACATAGGCCTCAGGGATGTCGGTGCCGTTGATTTTGATGTAGATCTTTGCGTCGTTCTCCTTCTCTTGTTGCTCTTTGTAGAGCGTCTGTCTGTAGCAGATCAGGTAGAGAGGCAGCAAGAAGCCCAGCATACTGAGAACAAGGAGTCCAACATTGACCTGGAGGACAACACCAGAATTAGCCACGCAGGCAGGTTTAATTTGTGAGCGAGTGTTTCTGAGTGTGTGTGTGTGTGTGTGTGTGTGTGTGTGTGTGTATTCATACCCAGAGTGGATCACCCTCCAGGGGTCCCATCATAGCTAGAAACAGGGGTTGCTGCAACAGAGCAAACACAGCACTGACCAGAGACTGCATGCCTGTTAGACTGCCAAACTGGGAGGAGGGAAACCTGCAGAGAGGGAAGCGGTAAATTCAATTTCTCGGTTTGAGGCTGCATTCATATACAGAATACAGTGATGATGATGATGATGATGATGATGATGATGATGATGATGATGATGATGATGATGATGATG
The DNA here is from genome assembly GCF_039877785.1 of Chaetodon trifascialis. Taxonomy (NCBI): domain Eukaryota; kingdom Metazoa; phylum Chordata; class Actinopteri; order Chaetodontiformes; family Chaetodontidae; genus Chaetodon; species Chaetodon trifascialis. The sequence goes on along the minus strand of NC_092071.1, from coordinate 13,116,002 downwards.
ATTACACCTGTGATTGAGGTACACTGATACTTACACAGCAGCATAGAGGCCACCAACAGCAGAGTGAATGAATCCTCTCACTATTGTGTGTAAGACAAATGACACAATCTGAGGAGAAATGAAAGTAGAAGAAATGAATATTCATAGTCAGTCAGTTTATAAAGTAAAGGAAAAGTTCAACACTTTTGATATTGCTTTCTTACAGAGAGTGAAATGAGAACAATACCACTCTCACATCCATCTGTTAAATATGAAGCTGCAGCCAGCTAGTTTAACTTTGCATAAAGACTGCAAAGATGGGGGATCTGTGCACTGTACAGTGCATGCTAAACTAAGCTAGCTGTCTTCTGGCTTATAGGCAAACCTGAAACAGGCTGGATGTTTTCCATTAAATTGCACTACATTACACTGAAACACTACACAAACTGACATACAGTGCATAAAAAATAGTGAAGGTCTTAACACCGATCTCAAAACCAAATTTTGTGTCTGTGTAATTTTGGAAATTTCATGCTGTATTATACACAGGGATGATTTTACATAACTCTCTGCTGTCAACCGCCTGTAAAAGGGGCTTATCAGGGAATATCAGGGATAAACTCTAAAGGTCATAAATAGACAGTGATATCTTCGCTAGCACGTCAGTTGTAACCCTGAAGTCCTTTGAGGATCTGTGTGCATGTCTGATAGCTGGGGTGGACCACTCACCTGCAGGGGGAGGTTGGGCACTAAGCAGGTGATTCCAAATCCCACTAAAAGCATGTTTGTGAGGATGAAAGCTCGCAAGGCATTGGTCACCTTCTGGGTCTTTTTGTCTCTGGACTTTTTCTTTATCTCCCCCCTGATGGTCAAAATCAGACACAAGAAAGAGAGATAAGGTTATCAGGCACTGATATCACAACTCAAAGGTTCTTTTCTTTATTCATCACACTGGCAAATAAACAGTACAGTAATGGTTGGGCCTCGACTTGGAAAGGGGTTAAAGAAGCAACTCAAACTTGACTCACTTGTTGCAGGGTTCCTTTTCCTCGTCTCCATCATCGCAGTCCTTCAGCTTCCAGTCCATGATCTGACCAATCACGGGAGTGGTCATCAGGCAAAGCAGCTGCAGCACGCCGAAGATGGAGGAGTACAGACTCACTGAGAAAGGGATCAGAATGAGTTGTAAAAAAAAAAAAAAAAAAAAAGTGCAATGAATATTAGAGGTTCAGGAAAAACAAGAAAGGGAAGGGTCAGAAAGAAGGATAAAAATATGATAAGATGGAGGGTTCAGGACCTCTTTCTACTTGGTTAATGACAATAACAGTACAGTTAATAATTAGTCCTGGGCAGTAGAGCTGCATCGAGTGAAACAACGGTGGATAAGGAGAAAACGGCTGTTCAAAAGTCAATTTGATGCCATTATGAGGGGATTTATGACCAGGGGAGTAACGGTAAGTTAAAAGTTCATCATGTGACACTGCTCATATGAGCAGGTGCTGAGGGGCAAAGTTAGTTAATGAGTACAACAAAGGGCACCTGGTAGTTTCAGAATAAAGCTGACAGACAGCTGAAGGACTGGGTTAATGACAATTGGCAAGGTCAAATAATGACATAACACCAGTTAGGTTAAGTTCAAAGTGTTGTCTAATGCTTTAGTAGTCTACTGATACAACTACTGGCTTTCAATCTTACCAACTTCCATTCTCTCCACTGAAAATTCAATTAAAAGCAAATCAGTCCAGCTGCTTTCAAGTCAGGAAGCAAACATACTGAGCAGTCTATATCATAAGAAACAGCAAGAGACAAATCGATTCCAGGTAGAGACACACACACACACACACACACACACACACACACACACACACACACACACACACAGAAACATAATCAAAACAAAATGCAGAGAGACAAACCTGTGTTGAGGTCTCCGTCAGTGAGCGACTCCAGCACACTGTTCATGGCCCCCATGTAGAACAAGAGACGAAGCTGAGTGATGCACATGGTCACCAGACTGAGCAGGAAGATCGGGCTGCTCATGGTTTTAAAGAACGATTGGGCTGCAGAGGAGAAGTAGGAATGAAATGGAGGTGCATGACAGTCATCAAAGGGAGGGGTGCAAAAACAAGGGGTTGACTTTTATCTCAGCTACATATCCTCCACTTACACTCATTTTGTGGCTTGCAGTCCATTTCGAGGTCCATGGTGGAGAGGCAGAGCTTGTGTCCATCCTTAGTGGCCAGCTCCTTCTGCTTCAGACTGTTACCCACACTAAGACGGCGGCCCACCGTGGTCACTTGGCGGTAGAACTGCTTCCCTGTGATTTTATGGTCAAAGCCCAGCCAGCTGAACTTGATCTTCACACTGAGAAAACAAAGAGGGAAGAAGGAAGAGGGAAGAAAAGGAGGAAGATGGGAAGTGGGGATGTGAGTGTGTGAGGAAGGAAAGGGGAACGTGACAAGGTAAATATAGGTGGAAATTGGTGACATACAGGAAATATCACATGACATTCATGTAGTAATGTTGCATTTGCCTCAAAAGGTCGAATCTGGCTTCCTGTGGAGGTAATCTTACAAGCCCTGCACAACTCAGTCCAGAAACTACTTTTGCTGAACAAGCAGGTCAAAAGCGTGATTTTAATTGACAAAGATTTACCACAGGGTTAAGTTTAGTTGACCAGTGTGATCCTCAGCAGACAGACTTTAACCTGGTAGCATTACACGGCACATTTTTGCGCAAGAGACTGCCATTGCTTCACAAGATTAATTAGTTTCGTTTCATGAAGGTCCAGAGCTCATTTTGAACTTCAGTCAGCGATTGCTGTATCAGTGCGATGCATCTGTGGTAAAGGCTGACTGGTCTGTAGAAATGGGATAACATTAAAGACTGCATCTGCATATAATTAGTGACAAAATGTTGCATGCCCTCTTGTTTTATAAGCAAACATATATTTGCATGTGGGATTTTTGCCATCAACAGTATCCATTTAGCACTGTGTGTGTCTGTGGTACTAACGTGTAATCCATGTCCTCTGGTCCCGGGAATGGTTCCAGTGGCCAGTTGAAGAAGCAGTTCAAGAAGACCAGTGCAGCACAGGCGGCCCACACCACCAGAATAGTGATGAAAGGTATGCCAAGATCATAGATCACCTGTGAAAAACAATGTTGCAATGCCATGTTAAAACAATCATGTCATCATAACATTGGGGAAAAGCCTACACATTTTGCAGATTGCTGAGAATTAATATGTGACGCTACACTTGCAAATATGGTTGCATGTTGCACATTGAATTTGAGGATTATGGCAGTTTATGTAAAATAGAAGGCAAAAAGTTGCACAAAAGCAGTATATTTGGCTGAATTTGGACACTCATGAAATGTCAGAGCAGGTGTGTGCTGGGTAATTCAGTGTTTGTTACCTTGACACCAGGGAAGGTGACAGCGGAGGAGGCATAGGAGCCAATCATCAGGGCGATGAAGGTGGAACGGAGGTCCCCAAACATGGTTGGGAGCTAGAGAGAAAGAGAGTGGAAAAGAGACAGAGAAATCAGTGAAGCTGTCACATGACCAAGCGAGCACATCCTGTCTTTATTGTACTGTAATTAAGCAGCTTTTGTACAAGCTTCCAAGTGAAAAGAGACGTGTCCCATTGTGTATCTAAGTGTAACAGCAAAACCATCCACAGCCAAGATCGTGGCGATCTCAGCTGCAGTGTAGCTGCTCTAAGCTTGAGGCCACGGACAGATTGGGGACGCTGTGAAGATGGTGCCTACTGACACAGGGGTCAGAGAGGACACTGGGAACCAATTAGCAAGCAGACATGGCTGTACAAAAGAACGTCAGAGAACATAAAACACAACAAAGTGACAGGGAACACCAGCAAAGCAATATAAAACAGCATCACATAACGCACACAGCTGTCCAATGCTGGACACACATGGAGTGCTGACCAATCCTATACAGCTGAAACAATCAGAGGGGGTGACTGAGGTGAGGTGACATTTTCTCTGTCTTTACTCCCGTTTGAGGAAAGACTTGGGAGAAAAAAAAAGCAGAACAGGAGACAGTGGGTGGCAAAACATCCAAATACAAAGGCATTCACAAGCTGTTCTGTTTTCAAGAGACTGAACAACAACAAACACATTCAATTACATAAGACTGGGGAAGCTGCAGAAGAGGTGTGTGTGTGTGTGTGTGTGTGTGTGTGTGTGTGTGTGTGTGTGTGTGTGTGTGTGTGTGTGTGTGCTAAATTGAGAAAGTATGCACAGTGATAATCCAAGTTACAGTATTCCACAGCAGTATCATCAGGAGGACTTTGAAAATCATTGTGATAGATTCTGAAACAGATAAATTAAGCTGCTGGACAAACCCGAAGGGGAAAGGTGACCTGACAACTGACACTGGCAGGGAGCCAGCAGTGGCCGCTGAGGGCAGCTGAGTATTACCCAACACCCCTCAGCTGAGAATGACTGCCTGTAGGTCTGAGGTGGAGTCATGATCATGGAGCCAAGGAGCAGCAAAGAGTCTAATGATTAACCCAACGCTGAGGCTTTCACATATATATCAGGCTCTGAATGAAAGATGGTATGAGGGGAAAACATGGCTTTATGCACAGGCTCTGCAGGAAAAGGAGCAAAACAGCCCTCAATTCTGGTTTTACTATGTCGCCATTCACTCCAGCAGTGGCAGCTCATGAGAGATTTATATAGCTGCAACAAATAGGAGGATAGGAGATGACAGATATAACAGTCACAGCCTGTGGCGGTATAGAAAAGGGGTATTTTTTTGGGAGATTTACTGGAGTAGATCCCCTCTTTAGTGAACAGCATCACCATGGCGCAGCGCAGGACTCTTGTGTGAGTCGCAGCAGGCTGAACTGATGGTGAAGGGGAGGAACAGGAGGATGAAGAACAGCAGGGAAAGAATGTAAACGAATGTTGAGCAGTTGACCCTGTGAACCCTGGGGATTTTAAAGAACATCAGTTGTTTTTCTGTCCCTGTGTGCCTGTGGCTTGGCTCAAACTTTAAAGGGGGACTCCACCGGTTTTACGCATCAAAGTTTATTTACACTACTTCTGCTGGATATGTTAAAAAAAAAGTCCAGCTATGATGATATAATGTAGACACCAGGTTTTGACAAGGACGTAGAATAAAAAAGATAATAGTTCTGGTTGGCTGGCTGTTGCTTCGATTTTAAAGCTTAACTACTTTAAAACAGTAAATCGTTACAGGAGTGCAAATACTCTTTTAACTTCCCTGTAAACACAAAATGAACCCTAATGGATGAGTGTGTTGCTTTTCCAGAAAAAAGAAGAATGGAGGGCTGATTCCAAGGTCCTTTTTTTCTTTGCCTTCTAACTTGACTTTTCAATGTGAAACTGCAAATTAGAGCTGCAGCGCTATTCTGCAGCCTCATTATTCCCTTTTGAGAAGGATGCTGCATTGCTCGTTGTGTTCGAGAGCGTTACTTCCTGAATATCAATTTATATGATTGGTATCTTTTGGCACATGTGAATTGTGGTAAATGCATGTATTTGTGTAAAAAGAGGCCGTCAGGAGGACGAGCGGTTCAAAAACCCAACAGTTATTATGATGTTCTTGCTAAAGCACAATAATGGATGCAGTGGAAAGTGATAATGAACCATTGAGATACTCCCTCTCTCTCCAATCAAAACACCTTCCCCCCTCCTGCTCTCCAAAGCTCAGCCTGGTTGTCAGCAGGAACACAGAGTGCAGTGTAAGAAGCCAAAAAAAAAACAAAACCCCAAAACAGAATGCCAGACGAGGGGAGGGAGGGGGTTGGCAGGCAGGGAGCCAGCAAACTATTATCATAAAGCTGTAACAGCAAGACGAAGACCTATGAAGACAGAAAATTGTATATATCTGGACAAGCATTGTGCGGCAGGCGCAAAGAATCTACAGCAGGAGGATTACATAGCACACACTTACCGTGAGCGAGGTGAAGGTCAGGCACATGCCCCCAAAGCCATTGAAGGTCAGGGCAATGAAGATAAGGACAGAGAGTTCTGCAAGTGACACAGATGTTAGCTCACGAGTCAGTCAACAACCACGCTACTGTACATTGTTTCAAGTACAGCGCAAAAAGGTACACATGAGTACGGACTCACCATTTGGTTGGTAGGCTCCATAAGCGATGAGCAGACAGGACAATCCAAAACACGTGCTGAAAATAGAGGAATACATCTGGTATTGTATCTCTGGCAATTGTTCTTAAATGGTTTTGCATATCCCAAATGCAATGGAAATAAAAAGAATTGTGTTTGGAGCATTGAATTGAGTAAATCACAGTTATTCTCTCCAGAAACAACATCATGGTTGAACTGGATAATTCCCTCTCTTCTTTGCTTACCTGCCCAGCAGTCTGAGCTTGCGAGGGCCATATTTATCCATGACGATCCCCAGTGGCAGCGTGATGGCTGAAAGCAGGAAGGAGCCCACTGTGAACGCCAGGTTCAGCATCTCATCCTGTTCTTTACAAATCAGCCAGCCGTTCATCCTCAGGGGCCCATCAGGGACCAGGGGCCTCATCTCCACTCCGTCTCCCAGACCAACCACGGCGCCCTCGCTTTCATAGTAATCAGCGTACTCATTAGGCGTCGGTACTGCCGAGGGCAGGGACAGATTGTAGCTGGAGCTGTTACCTGAAGAACAAGAGGCATTCAGGTTGGAAGGTTTAGGCAGGAATCCATGAATTATCATGACTGTAATGCTGAGAATGTGATGGCGAGTGCACAGGGAGCTGTGGCTACTTGTCACACAGATGAAATTTGAAGGTGGCAGTTCTGCCTATTCACAGCATCCTGATACATCGAGACACAGTGGCCACATGTGCACTGAGCACGTGCAGAGTTAGTTGTGTGGAAAAACCCCAGCTAACATCATACCAGGGGCTGCACGGTTTAGACCCACTGAAAAATCCAAATCTCCCAACCTGCCATCACTGAGATGATTTTATCTGTAAGTTGGAATGCCACGGATAAAAAGTGATAAGCTGACACTGGCAATAAACTTCACATTATCATCAGGAGCTGCAAGGAGATAATGTGAGAGAGATACAATGCAAAGTCCAAGTGGGGGAGAAAGGGCAGCAGCAGTTTGGGAACATACTGGTCATGCCTGAGCTGATGTTTTCTACACTTTCTTGCATATTTATGGTACCAGCCAGCCGACGTCTTTGTGGTCACGAGAGGCGAGTGTGTGTGCAGCATCCCCGTGTGAAACATCATGACGCGCTTCGTGACAAAGTGCCGAAGTCTTCTTTAGGAAACCAGATCATACGCTGTGCAGCAAAGCCAAAGGGAGCAGCTGGTTGACAAAGTCTGAGCATGCACATATTGCTGTGTTGTGGCATGCGTTGCAAGAAGATTTGGTCGGGCAGGATGCTGCACAACGAACAGCTTGTGAAGGCACATGCTGTCATACTTTCTCAGCCTCCGAAAGAAATTAACTGTTGACACATATAGCTTATTAGATGTATGGAAATTCTGACTAAAAGCTTTCTGGTCCTCATTATATTTTAATTTTGTAAAGCACCTTGTAACATTGTTAAGAATGTACATGCAGCTTATTATTATCATTATTATTATTATTAAGTATGTGCTTTGTTTAACTGTGTCCAAAGGTAGCTGACTCTGACCAACTTATCTAAAGTGAGGCAGCATCTTGTGAAATCAGGTTAGACCATGTGGTTTCCCGACCATGGTGACTCACGCCAGCTAACATACTCATATAAAATCGAGCTTAAACCACTCCTCTGATATCTCTGCAGCACGGGCACAAAAGCCCAACCTACGCCGCATCGTCACTATCTGTTTTTTATCTACCGTTTTCTTTTTACTGTCTGATTTCTGCTGCTCATCACATTACTATCAGTTTCCTCTCTGTCCTCTATCAGTGGACTTTAAGCTTCCATATTACCAGTAATAAAATCGTGGATCTCTCTGTCCCTCTATCACATGTCACATGCCTGAAAACAGCTGAGCTGGTGCTGCTGTCCTCTGCCTCTTACATCATCAGAACAAGATAAGATGTCTGTGGCGGTGCTCTAGGAAGTCACCTACAGCGGTGGATGCTCGATTGTAACTTCAGTGACGAGCCTGAAGTCAGTATCGCAGCTGAAATATTTTTAGTATCCTATAAAGTGGTGTGCATTTCCTGGTAAACCTTAGCACAATTATCCTTGTGTAATTGGCTGTTTATAGTGGAATTATGTCTCTGGTAATGCTGAAGAAGCCTAAAGATGAAACCAACAGTCAGACAAAAGTTGCACCTCTTGCATATGAAGATTAATAGGAAGACAGTACCTAAACATCCTCCTACAAATCACCAGTCAAATAAATGAATTGCGTAAACTCTCTAAGGTGATACAGTGGCTGCCAGTGAGAGAGAAAAAGTGCATCTGGCCGGTAAGTTAGTGTCTGTGGGATAAGCAGGACTCACCACAGTCACGACACCCCGGGCACGACACAGTGTCACCTGAGGTCCACAGGATGAGCCTGGCCTGACTCCTCTCTCACATTCCCTTCTGCTTACTTTCTTCCCTAAGACCTGACTGGGACCATTGTGTGCATCAATCCCACCTTTGTGCTTAAAAACACAAAGGAGCTGCCTGACTTTGGGTCAAAGTGGGGCACGAGGAGAAAAGGAGGATACTCTTTAGAGGTGAGGGGCTTGGGGAGAGGGCAAAAGGACAGCTGATCCAGTCTGTGACCAGTTTATCAGTCCCTCTTCAATCAGTCTGCTGCTGTGTCCTCACTTTAGTTTGGAGCCACTGGAACCTTTTACTCTTAAACTTTGGACCACTTTGCCAACTTGTAACCCGGCCCTCTCTTTAATTTAACTGATCAGGTTTAATCTCCCGAGGCCCTAAAAACAGCCCTTCACAGAAAACACTTATTCTTCCTAAAGAACAGAGAAGGGAACCGGGCAGCAGTGTTACCTTACATCTCTTGAATAAAACCTTGCTCCCTCCTTCACCCTCACTCATGACACAAACTGACTCCTCATCACCAAGCCTCACTTAAACTGCTCATTGTGGTGCATTTCAGGAAGACAGAAAGAATGGCATAAGCTCATGTAGGTAGACTGTTTGCTTCACCATCAAGGCAAATTAAGTAATGTGACAGTACAGAAATACAACTCACCCTCCTCGTTGCAAAGGTAAGAGTAGAAGCCCTCTGACTTGAGCATGAGGAGGAGTGACCCCCATCCCAGCAGCACAGCGGAGAACAGCAGATTCTCAATGATAGCAGTCACTGCCATCCACCAGCGCCTGGCGAACGCTGTGGCCAGGGTCGGAGGCATGGTTGAGGGCGAGAAATGTAGGGTAGAGCCAGAAGAGAGAAACACAGAAAGGGCAGGAAAGAGCCAACTGGAAGCACAGAGGGAGCCTCCCTGAATGACACTCAGGATGAAGGATCACCGATCACTTATCTGTGAAGAGGAAAGCACAAAAGGAAGGGGGAGGTTTTATAGTTGACCTATCACCGAAGTCACTGACAGACAGGAAGGTTCAGTTTTTATAAGATCTCGAGATAAAGGCGCTTAACCTTGAACCTAGCTTAAGATAACTGTACTGCATGGAATAAAGCGAAAATGAAACTGTATCACTGAAACACATTTTCTGATTGTTTCCCAACTTTTTGATTAATTGAAAGTTTCTCTTCTAATTAGACACAGAGGAGAGGTAATGGCAGCTGCTCTGCAGCACTAAACTAATAGTAGCAGCGGATGGCGAATTATTAACTCTCCTGCTAGTGCAAAGATCATTACATCACTCTGCTGCAGGGACGACGATCTTATATCACATCACAGGCACTAATAACTGAAGAAGCTGAAGAGTTTCTGCTGTTTGGGGGAGAAGGCAAACTGGTCCAAACTGGATAAAAATGGGGCTCTCTCACTGCTCCCCCATACACACACACCCACCCACACACACATACACAATCTCTAAATGTTCTCTCGGGCCCATCCAACCGCAACTGTCCTCTGCAATTACTGTGGTGCATCCCAAACATAAAGGAGCTACCAGACAAACAATAAACAAATCATCTCACACAGCCAACCTCTCTCTCTCTCTCTCTCTCTCTCTCTCTCTCTCTCTCTCTCTCTCTCTCTCTCTCTCTCTCTCTCTCACACACACACACACACACACACACACACACACACACACACACACACACACACACACACACACACACACACACACAGTACTATACATGCACCCACACACAATCACTTCAGCCAGTAAATTAACATTTTTTGCAGAGTTAGTTGATGATCTTATGGAAAACAGATAAGCAAGTGAACATGCTATAATGAGAGAAAGCCTGTTCCTGTGTATCTGTTGCCTCATTCAATGAAATAAATCTAATCCCATCATTCAGTCATTTCCCTGCAATGCAAAGTCAGTTACAGGTAGCTGCCCAGATAAATGACAGACTTTCTTACCTCTGTAGGCTGCAAGCATCACCAGCCAGCTTCAAACTTCCTGTTGCTCTCTGGATCAGTTAAGTGACCAGTTATCTGTGTAATGCCAGCTTTTTATACCGAGGCGGTCCTCACATGGCGCCCCCTGTTGACCATTGGCTGCCAGATGTCAGTACATAGTACACTGAGCTTGCACTTTGATAACAAAGAATTTCAGTCTGGGAGTCAGTTTGTTGGCACGGAGGAATTTTTTTTAAAATGTGTTTTAATAGTATTGCTTAAAAAAAAATCAAACAAATAATAAGAATGACGTGTTGGTTTGATTTTATCAAAGACATTGTGCAACGGAAGGTCCGAAAGCGCTTCGGCCGTGAGTGGAAAGGATTAATCAATCCAAACAAAGTCTTGTGGAAAACATAATGGACTTGCGCAGATAAGGATGTGTCATTGTCTGGATCAATAACAGGTACTGATAGACAGCAGGGCACAGACTGGGGGGGAGACTGCCCTTTTTCAGTTGTTGCGTAAACTGTTTACTGGTGTAACGTTCGATGAGGTGGAAATGTGCGCACACGAACACGTTATTGTTTATTTGCATGATCAATTATGTGCCATCAGTGCAACAACTCTTAATTTAGTTATTTTATTTTCATTGTGCAATTGCGCCCCACTATGACCGCCTTTAGGTCTGCAAGTAAGTTCACAATAAATGTTTGAAAGTGATGATCACCAGCAAACTGTCAATATCTGTTTTATAGGTTGGAGTCTACCGGTTGCCCACTTGTAGACCACTGTGCTGAAACTGTATCCTAATCAATACGCAAATCAATCACTGAGTGAGCAACAGTGAACCTATTTAAATAAACACTGATATGGTAATTCGTGCTGTTACTGTGATCAATATCTCAGATTAAAGGTAAAACGGCCCAGTTTGAAATTCAAATTTGCTTTTAATCTGCATCCGCGTTGATGGGGAGTTTGATGTATCGATCCCAGATTAACTAATCAGACAGTCTGAATATCCGCCATTAACCGAAAAGATGATCTCACAAGGTTGGAGATGCCAAGTTACGTACTAACTCATTACAAAACACGCGTCACTCCAATCACCAGTGCGGTGTACTTCCTACACCTTATCAAAAACGTTTATTGATCTGATCAGCGACCCAACAGCTTGTAGGATACCACCGATTTCAAGAGCTGCAGCCGTCTGAGACAGTATTCCTGTAAAATATCCAGCTTTTAATTTTGTACGTATTGTTAGTTTCCATGGGAAATATAAACCACAGTTAAAATGAGGGTTTAACCGTCCTTAATACTACAAAAAGAGCTGAAAAGTGCTTCTGACTTTCCCAACAGCTACACACAGTAAAAACATGAGCCCTCCACTGTATGTATGTGCAATGTGCTGTTTCAAATTGAATCAACGCCACCTTGTGGCATGAAAGAAACATGACATAGTGAACAACACAGTCCAAATAAATGTCTTTATTGCACATTCATAACTGGAATCAAATATTTGGTAAAGCAGTGTTTTGCAAAACCAGCAAAACAACATCAAACACAGTGCAGCATGGCAGACAGAGGCGACACAAAAACAACTCACTGTATAAAATGCTTCTTTCAGTCCTAAGAAATAAAGAAATCCTGAACTTTACATGATTGTACACTTGTTCTTTCACTTGCTTGGTAATTGCTTGATATTTACATACACAACCTTGAACAAATATATAAGCAACAGTGATTTTGTCCCTGGATTTTATTTTAAGTGCATTAATGACCAGTGTTGTGGCGGCACGCATGCAGCCCGGAGTCCCTTCATTAGTGCAGTACAGCCATAAGACCGAGTGCCAGCGAGAGCAGCAGCATCTTGATGGAGCCATGAGTTCCTGCTGCTGCAGCTGGAAAGACATTGAGGTAACAGTGGAAAAGGAAGTCAGACACAAGTAAAGTGAGTAAAAGCTGAGACATTTTACAACCATGACATCTTTTTACATTTGGAGTTTTACTACAAAATCTGTTAAGTCAAAAGCTAGCCTGTGTGTGTTGGCTGTATCTTTGAATCCACTTCTTCAGTGGTGCATTCACTGTTACAGGATTGCCCAAAATCTCTGGCCCACACCTATGCTGGCCTTGAAGGTGACACTTTAGAATTTTTCCACAAATCTGTAGGTTTTTTTCTGCTGCACTCTTTTGTACAAGTGCCAGAGCTCTAAAGGAATTCCTGACCCAAATGATACATTTCTTTTCCTAAACCCAATGCTAACTAAGCAAAGATAAGCAACATTCAACAACACATTCCACGTCATTACATAACAGCACAGACACAGTCTAGTACCAGCTGTCTCACGTTCGACCTGTGTTAAACTGGACAAGAGAAAAGACTAGTATGCTTTGACTGTGACCAGGCTAAACTATGAAAGTCTGAAAGGACCAGTCCAGTGTTTATGGCCAGTGTTCTGTAGATGTAGAATATGCTCATGCAGAATAAGGGATTAATAAGTACTTTATAATGATTAAAAAAGAGAAATATTTCTGGAAGGGTTTCAAAAAAGTGAGATGTTAGACAAATCCTCTTCAATACCCATGTACATACGTATACGTAAACACACGTGCACACATCCACATGAGCCTTTCAACACACCTTTGATGGTGAAAGTGGTCTCCATGCCAGCATGGATGTGGTCGGTCACATGACAGTGGAGCAACCAAGTCCCCGGGTTCCCGGCCACCATTTCCACAGTCTGGAAAGTCCCGGGGAAGAGGTCAAAGACATCTGCACGGTGCACGCGGTCCGTCTGCCACACAAACACACCGAACACACCCACACACACAGCACATAGAGCACAAACGAAGGGGAACAAAGAAAGGGAAATAAACACCAAGTAAGGGCTGCCTTCAGATGAAACTGAGTCAGAGAAACTTCCTGTGTGAGCACAAAGAGGTTTGCATGCCAAGGATGACCAAAGCCTATATTGGAATTACATGATTTTGATTTAATTCCAACAGATCAGTTCTACATGGACATGGAAGGATGGGGGATTTTCCGTGCTGCAGTACCACTTTGTAATAAGACTTGTATGTCACCTTGTAGGTAAAAGTCTCAGCATGGAAGTGAACGGTGTGCATGTCCACTTCGTTGCCCATTCCCAGTAGATACCAGTCAACCTTCTGGCCCTGCATCATGACCAGTCCGTGGAGGTTACCATACAGTTTACCATTGATCCCTTCAAAAGACACATTCACACAGTGAGGTTACCACACGCTCGCACGTCGCAAACCGAATCAGACATGCAGGCACAAGTGGAACAGGAAAATCATCATTCTCATGACATCATAAATTAAGGCTCTATGAACCACAGAACAAAAGCAAACTGTGTAATAAATGATGAATATGCAGTCCAGGAATTCATTTAGTTCAACTTTCATTTGCTTAAGTTGCTTTGGTTGCTGCTGACTTTTCAAAGCGCAACCAATGAGCTGTGTGCAAGTGAAACCATGTAAACAGAGGAGGTAGATAACGATCAAAGAAAAATTCTGTGTTTCACTGCCCAGAACTCTATAACGCAACAAATTTCTTATCATCTGAAGGCAGCCTTACCGTGCATCAAGTTACTCTCCTCAAAGTCTTCATCCGGCACAAAGGTAGCAGGGTTGACGCCAAGGTAGTTTCTGATGTTGTCGTCCAAGTACCAGGACTGGTTTTCATCGTGCACCATAAAGAGCAGAGCAAACTCCTTCTCCACGTCACCCCTCTGTCTGTTGGGCCCCTCACCGTGCTGCAGGGTGCCGGGCCTGCATATCACCAGAGGCCCCAGGAGACCACTGTACAGATCCTGGACATAAACAAATGAACAAGTTATCACATTCTTTGTACAGCAACACTGTGAATCATGAGCATCCATGTGACTGTACACAGGGAATATGTACCCTAATGAAATCAACATTGGAGTAGTAGGCGTAAGAGATGCAGTTTGGATCTGAGACCCCTGGACCGGAGCTTTCAGGAACATCCCACGTCAACTCGACTATGTAGCCTGAAGGCAGGAGAACAGAAACAAATATCAATGCCACTGCCTCTGAGAAAAGGCCTTTTGTTAGAAGACACCACAATGACATGCTTTTTATTTACTCTTTCAAATTTGATTCTCACCAGGTTTGACAGGAATGTGCGCGCCGCTGGCCTTGACTCCATGTGCGCTAATGGAGTATGGCCGGCTGGCTTTGTTCTTGAATGTGATCACGATCTGCTCTCCAACCTCGGCTTTGATGATTGGACCTAAGGGGGAAAAGCAAACCAGTGTCTTCTTCGGTCTTTCCTTGGCAGAACAAAACAACAGAAAGAGCAGCTGATCTTACCAATGACTCCCAAGTGCTCTTGGCTGGGCTGCCGTTTCTTCTGAACTCTGAAGGTGTCATCAGTGTATTCTCTATACACCGCCTTCTTATAGCGGGAGCCAATTCTGTTTTTCCCTTTCTCCACAAATATATTGCCTGGACTGGGAGACGTACCAATTTGCTTCCATTAACAAACAGTAATAAGTTGCGCCACTAATCACAGGCTCCGGCTACAACACTGAAATACATCATCCTGCAATTATCCTGCTCACACACCTGTCTTCTGATGTGGTGTGGTGTTTCTCCAGCTCCCAGTCTCTCTCAGGTGAGTAGTCCCACTCGATTTCTTCAGCACTAATAAAATACTGCACGATCTTGGTTGGCTCTGTGTGTGCGTGCTTCCCTTTGTGTTGTGGACAGGGGTTCACTCTGTACTGCTGCCTCATGCCAGCTGAGTAGTGGTCTGTCACTCTGCAGCTCACCTCATACACACCTGTGAGGAGGAAGAAAGGCAAGTGTTAAGGATGTGTTTGTGGCTTTACCCTGGCAGCTGCCATCTGCAGCTGAAGCACACAGCAGTTGAAAAAAAAGCCCTTGTGCTGCAGCTCTCTGATAACACTTTAGTGGTTTATTCGGGGGGGGGGTGAACTTTCAGTTTCTGAACACACTGACTCTTGGGAGAAAAACATCTGCTAAATGAATGCAGCATAATGTCCGATAATGATGCTTTGACTGACAAATGCAAAGCTGTCATTGACTCCCGCTGTGGCTAGAAAAGAGGTCCAAGTTGCACTTTTCTTCTGTGTTGCTCTTTTAGTTTGCAGTGTGCTGCAGATGTCTGCATGTTGGGGTTAGGCTGCATATCATCACACCTCTGCTTTGTTCTATGCACAATGTATTTTCTGCTATCTGATTTTAAATCAAACAATTTCCACTCAGAAATGTGGAAAAACATATCAGACACAAATTCTTGTTCAAAGCAGATTTTTTTCTCTCTCTCTTAAAGCATGCCTGGAGGAGATTTTGAAAGATTACTTTAACATTCATTCTGGCTTTCCACCTTTCTGTTGTTAATCTTTAGTCTTCTAACTTCTCGAACGTAGAAATAATCCTGCAGAATCTTAATGACGCATGTAAACGTGTCGGCTCTGACAGCACAATCATTCAAATGTAAATTGTAATTCTACGACCCTGCTGATCTCTTCTGGTGTCAGTGATTTAGGGACACGGTTCATTTTAAACTTAAAAAACTGTATAGGTAGAGTTAGTTGAAAACCCACAGGGGATAACCTAATAAAGTCATCTAGAGTCGCAATTTAACGACTTCAACATAACTGAGCTGGGGTCAGGAGCCCTAAAACATATCTCAGGATACTCAAGATAAATACTAGAGATAGTTTTGACATTTCCTGTTTGCACTGTAGTTATTTATGTTTCCTGTGGTCAAATGTTGGCAGTAGTGGAAATGTCACAGGAAAAGACTCACGCAAGGTTAAATAGGCATGTTCGTAAAGAATCTGGCCGTTAAAAAAAAAAAAAACTGAAGTAAGAATAAACTGACAATGGATGTGAGAGAAAAGGATGTGGTTTTCAAGGTGTGGTGCTGTGTTTTTGTGAGTGTGTGTGTAATACGACTAACCAGGAGTGTTTGGCTGCATGGCGGCAGTAGCAGTGGTGTGAGGGAACAGGCTGATGGTGTCTCGTGTTGTGCTCTGCTTCTTGAAGGTGTTCCCCTCGAAATAAACACCATGGATGTCCGCCTCAGTGCCTAGCCCAAAGGTGTACCACATAACTTTGTCCCCGGCACACATCTCCAGTCCGGGAAGGTTCCCATACATAAGTCCATTTACAGCTGAAATGCAGTGGAGGAATTAAACAAAAAAAGTAGGAAAGCACAGAGGAAATACCAGAAACGGCACTCAAATCATATCTAAATGACAGGCAGACAGTGAGGAGAACACTACACACTCCTCACCAAACACACTGATTACCATGCATCTTGTTGCTCTCCACGAAGTCCTCGTCTAAAGGATTTGTGTCAATGCTGCCAAACGATTTGATATTCTCATCCAAGTACCAGCTCATGTTTTCATCCATGACAGAAAACAGAAGGAAGAACTCCTTATCGATGCCCGTCTGTTAAAAAATTAGCACAATGAGAACAGTAAGGACACGCCGGGCTTGCAGATTGCACTAAATGGAGTAAAAACAAACCAAAAAATGCAGACGCAGATTCCAAGTTGTGATTCTGTATAAAATGTCAGTAAAACAGAATGCAATCATTTGCAAATCAGCTGTTTACAAAAGTAAAACGACAATTTTACAGTGTTCCTGAGCCCATGTAGAAACATCCTTTATACAATCATGTGATCACAAAGCTTCTGAAGTGCATAATTTCCTGCATTTCTCTGTAAGACTAAGTGTGTGTGAGTGGATAACCAAGCAGCACCTGGGCTCCGTTCTTCCCTAGCACTCCTTTCTTGCACACAAGCAGAGGTCCCACTAATCCAGAGTTGGTGTCCATGGCAGGGTCGGTGGCAGAGTAGTACAGGTAGGGGATGCAGGGAGAGTCAGATGAAGATGGGCCTTCTCGCACCTGCCAGACGTAGGTGAACTTCTCCCCTGGACCAATGTGGGAGCCTGGCTTTTCCACACCTGCAGTATTTCACACAGAGAGCTAAAACAACCACATCTGCTCTCACTTCAGTCATCTGAAACATTTGAAAGGATCGTGATGTTCCTGTGCCTCTTTGTGATGACTTTGTTTAACATGGTGAACATAGTCACATGACAAATCAAGATATTCCAAAAGTTGTACATGACCTTCGTGTCTTAACGCTAGCGTGAAAATAAACGTAATCACTACCACTGATATCAGCTATAGCTGTTTATAGAATACAGTTTAATAAATCCTCTTCCCTTATTATCAGGTCAACCATTCAAAGATTTCACAGCCACTGAACTTTTTCTCGGCTGTTTCCTCACCGTCCTCATAGCTGCTTCCCTGGAAACGTTTGTCATAGTGCAGGCCGTGGGGCTGGATGCTGTAGTTTCTGTCAGCTCGATTCATGAATGTCACTCTGAGCGTATCTCCCTCCTCTGCCCTCAGGACCGGACCTGGACAAATGCAGAAGATTACAACCAGACAAAATGCGTTGAGAGAACTTAAGTGCTCAACAAGCCGCCAGTAAATGAGAGACATAAGAGGAAGTATGAGGTATCAGGCCTTACCTAAGAGTCCTAAGTGTTGGGAAGCAGGTGTTGGTGGTTTTGTGGTGGTGAAGGTACTATTAGTGTACTCTTTGTAAATCACTTTCTGGTACTGACCTCCGATCCTTCCATCTTCTCTGCCAAAAAATATATCTGATGCACTATGAGATGAAGGGGTGGGGAGTGAATGAGGAAGGATATGAAACACATGATGCTGTAAGTGTGGAAGACAGAGAAGAACTTGGCCTGGAATAAGTATGTGGGCTGGATGAGGATGGGGTGTGTCGTTCCTTACTACAGTTTAAGTGAACAGAGGAAATAGCTGGCTAGTCAGAGGGGTTTCACTGTGTTCGGTCAGGGAACAATAACAAAGACACAATAACAACCGAGTCACTGCATCACTCTCGACTCTGTTTACTCCAGACACCACAAAGCTGCCTCACCACAGGAATGACAGGCTCACATACAACCAGCCTGGTCCAGAGGACATACACAAAGACAGACAGACGGACTGGTGTTTGGTAGCCTTGAAGGGATACTTCATCCACTATACTCGTCTCTCCAAAACTACTGAAGTATTTTCTAAATGCAAAACATGTCCATCTGATAAATATTAGACCTTCTGCGTCATGATGCAGCTGCCTGGCTGTAAAAGCTGCCTGGCTCAGATTATTTTGAGACATTTGATGAATATCTAATGGTTTATTACAGCTGTAAAGATATTTGCTCCTGTTGAGTCATGTAACTAGCTATGAATTAACCCTAACCCTTGTCCTAATAAAAAATCAAGACACGTTTTCAGTTTGTTAGAAGGCCTCAAATTCAAGGTGTTATTTAAACTTGACGATAGGTTGATTGATCGGGTGGTTGATTGATGAGCGGTATGTCACATAATTTGATAAGGTGTCTGCCCACCTGTTGGCCTCAGTAAGAGACACATTGTTGATCAGATCCTTTCCTGAGGGAGCATAGCTCCACAGGACTTTCTCTGCTGCCAGGTAGTAATCCCTCACAACACCTCCCATTGCTTTTTGTCCGGCCTCACCGCCACATGATTTCACTTCATAAAAGGCCTGCATCCCAGCTAGAACACACACAAAGACACACACATCACACAGGCTTCAAGTGTACAAAGCAGTGCCTTTTATGAAATCTTTGGCTGAAAATTAACTTAGGTCTACGTCTGCAGGGTCAGATAAAATAGTCTATACAAGAATAAACATTGTAGAGTTCAGTGAACACTATCACTACCACAATGGAAAGCCTGGTGTGGTACACAATAAAGATATTTTTCAAGTGTAAACATTATTCATAACATGCTGAGCAAGTATGGCTCATTCTGTTCTATGTTCTCTAGACTTTGGACAGCTTTAAAAGACAAGTGGTGGCAGGTTAGGAGTAGAAATACCAGCTCTGATAACATTATGCTTTGACAAAATAACAGAGCTGTACATCTCCCACCACCACTTAAGTCCCAGAGCAGAGAGATCAAAAGCAACACAGAGGTCAAAGGTCAGGTGCCCTACCCTGCAAATGGTCATTAACCTGGCAGGTCAGCAGCCACTTTCCTGCTGCTTGCGGGACCATTTCAGCTGTTGCAAACGTGGCTGGGAACAGGCTGAGGACGTCGGTGCGGTGGCCACGGTCCAGCAGTGTATTCCCATGGAAAAAGGCAGAATGAATGTCCACCTCGTTACCCATGCCAAACAAATGCCAGGCTACTGGACGGTGCTGGCATAACTCAATTCCGGGCAGGTTACCAAACGTGTACCCATTAATGGCTGTCACACAGAGAAAAACACAGAGGTTAGAGCACAGGAGAACAAATGCAGCCCTTCTTTTATGCACTTTGCTTAAGGAGTCAGTCATTGGAAGTGATTTGCATAACATGGGAAATTAATGAAAGTACTGGCAGCAGGGTGCAAAGGAGGTACCCTTCATTTTACAATAAATAATATTCATCTCGTCAGCCAACTCAATGTGTGCATTTCTTTAATTATCAATGTGAGAAAAAAACTGACTAATTGCTCACCGTGCATCAGGTTCGACTCCTCAAAGTCCGGGTCTTCTTCATCGACTCCATCCGGATCAGAGCATCTCTGAATGTTGTCCTCCAGGTACCAACTCAGGTTTTCGTCCACCACGGTGAACATCAGGAAGACATCCTGGTCCACATCATTTCGGGCGGACTCTACCACAGAATCTGGCTTGTTCTGACCCTGGACCTCGTTAGTCTCCCTCAAGACTCCTGCACTCACAGAGAAAGATGAGAGAAACACGCAGGGTGGAGGTGAAAATGTGATATATTTATATAGTCAAGAACATGTAAAGGAACATTTAATCTGTTTTCCCACCATCTCAACATCCACTGGATGCATGATGGGCCTGATGGTGGAGCGAATCCCACCATGTTTGTTTTTCTGAGGCTTTCTTCTGCACTTTTTCATTGTAGTCATTAAGGGCTTAAGGCCAGGGAGTGTTGGTGTAATTTATGTTTTTTAACATGGGTGTGGAGAAGCTGTTGGTGACTGCGACTATTATTAAGGAGCCTGCAAATAAATTTGATCCGCCTTGATTTGGCATACAAACAGACGTTACCCAACAGACAGACGCATTCTGAAAAACACTGTCTCTGATGTAAAATCAATGAGGTTCATCCTCACACCTTTCTTGCAGGTGAGCAGAGCGCCGATAAGTCCTGAGGCGATTTCCCTGGGGGCATCCAGGTGAGAGTGATAGACCCAGGTCAGGCAGTTGGCATCGTCATCTGTGGGGGCAAATTCCGGTCTGACCTCCCAGCGGTAGGTGTACCTGCCTCCCGGAGGAACAGAGTCATCCTGCTTCAACTTGTTTGATGTCCCATCTGGATAGAGCGCCCCTGGTAGACAAATACAAGATGTTTGTGCTGGGATCACACAGTTTCTTCTTAAGGTTAGAGAGCCTGTATGTTTTCACTTTATGTCAGTAGGAAGCAAAAACACGGTCTTACTAAGCAAAACATTGACTCAACTGTGCAGAAAAGTGATGTAGACAATATTATGCTTGAAATAAATAGTCACATTCTTCAGTGGAAGTTTGCCAAATCAAGGTCAGCTCACTCTCCTCTATGGGTATTATCTCTGTTAAGCTTTCAGCCTTCACGTGTGTGTGTGTGTGTGTGTGTGTGTGTGTGTGTGTGTGTGTGTGTGTGTATCTATAAACACATAAATGACTTCCATCTTAGCGGCAGATATCACTGGTACCCTGACCTCTGTACCTGTTTGTACTTGTCATGTGACACGGTTTAACACAGAATTAGCTGATTTGTTCAGCCTTGTGTCTTGCTGTCTTGACACCACTCCCTTTCCTCTTCCTCTCCCTCCTCCTCCTCTTCCTCTCTCCCCGCATCACTCCCCCTTCCTGCCCGAGGTGCTGTTTTTAAAAAACTAGTCAGCCTCTTTGCAGAAATGCTCTCTGTAAGTTCATTGGTAAAGCATGACATCAGCCATAAACTACATTTTGGTTTCAGTTTCAGTTCCCTTAAGGCTCTGGAAATTCCTGAGGCAGGATGACTTTGTACAAGTGAATGGGGGAGGGGGACTTGTTGCATAACAAAGGACTGTGAAGTCATGCTGTGTCACTTTTTACACTGGCCTAATTGGACTCCTGTAGTCCATATCATATTTGCCAGTCCTTTCTTCTTTCAGGTAGTCTGGCACGGATGCTTTCAGAGGAGCATTACAAAAGGCCACAGCCTTTGAATGAAAAAATCAGACAGAAGAGGATGAGGATGATTATCTATTTGGCTGAAACCTAACATGTTGTTTCTGTAACATCTTAGTGCATAAACTGCTTTTCCTTTTGGATGGAAATCCATTTAGTTTATCATTTCACAATCACCATTTTCTTACATTTTGCACCTTCATCTGAGGAATTATTATTTAATGAATTTTGCAGATTTTGTGTGTTTTGTGTGTGTGCACATATATGGATCGTGTAACACTATACCCTCTGTATTCTTCTCATAGAAAACCCCGTGGGGATGCATAGAGTAGTTCCTGGATGCAAAGTTCTTCAAGTGGACCACGATAACGTCATCAACCTCCGCTCGCAGCACAGGCCCCAGGAAGCCCAACCAGGCAGGGCGGGCGGCCTGGCGGCTGTACGTAGCATCTGTATACTCTCGGTACATGGCCTTCTTATAAACACTGCCAATTCGGTGGGGTCCTTTTTCCAGGAATACAGATGCATGCCTGAGATGGGAGTGGAAAGAAGACATAGAGAATGATAGATACAGACAGAGCAGGGGTTACACAAAGGGTGGAGGAGGAGGAGGAGGAGAGACAGAGAGAGGTACTTATCCTGTTTTGCTGAGCATTTCTTAAGGTCAAGGTTAGGTTTCTGTAACATTATGCAGTACAGGATTGCACAATGACATGCAGGTTTATCTCTCTGTCATGAGATATGCATATACTTGTGAGGTAGTCTATGAATACAAGTGGGAGAGCACAACATCCCCTGTATAACACCACCATGACAACGGTGCAATTGCCTAATTATTGTCAAGAAACAGACTGTATGACTGTAAGCTACTGTGCAACGGTGTACAATTAATACAAACAAACAGAAGAAGCATTAGCAGCATAAAAAGTGTGAACATGGCAAAAAGTCTGACGCCACTGTGGTGCACTCTAATATTTCACAAAAGCCTCTGATTTATCTGTGAGATTATTTAACTTTAACTAGATGTGGTGACCTACAACAAATTGTACTCGTTGCAGTTCTCTAACAATTAGACTTGTCTTTATTGTGATTGCACGTTTCTGTGGGCTAATAAGCTGTTACTGGAGCTGCAGCAAACACAGTTTTGCTACTGTGCTTTATATCCAGCTCACAGGCAACAGCTTTGTGCGTGTACTAGATTTACAAATGGGTCGTAGTGATAACCTTGCTGACTGTCTGATAAAGGCTGAGCACCTGATCAGAGCAATTTAGTGCTAATGTGCTACCTCATCTCTGCCCGTTGAACAGGACTTTGTGTATGAAACACTGGTGCTGCACAGTTTTTTTCCATTGGCTGATGTTACATTTTTATCATGACAGCGCCACATCTGAGAACCACCCGGGGGAATGAGCAGAGATGATCTCCCTTTGGATTTAAAAATCAATAAAAAAGGACGAACAAATAAACAATATGATATGTGGAGAACATCATTATTTCTCAATGTCTTCTAAAATAGCTTGGTTTGAGTGCATATGTGTGAACAGACCGCATCTGTGTGTGTGTGTCTGGCATTCGTCACAGAGTGCTGGCAAAGCTGACTCTCTAATACTTGAAAGTCCAGCATTACGCAAGGATGCAACCACTGTGTGATTCTTTAAGTTATTTGGCTGTCATACAAGAAGAGAGAAACTGTGGAGCAAGCTTGGCCCAGTTCCTTTTTTTGGAAAATATAATCATATCCATCACATGTTTCCATATGATAGTGGCCTTTTATTTCAACTTAGGCTTTTGTTTTAAAACAAGTCCATCTGTTTATACCCATATTCCATATTAGATTAGGACTCTGTAAACTTAGCAAATCTTGCTATCTCCTCTTTACAAAGGGACATTTTCTGACTGCTTGGTACTTTTAATCACAGGTTCATCAAAGAAGTATGTTGCTCTATTGTTTCAAGCGTCAACAGCTGAAACATCTCTATGAACGCAAAGACAGCCAAATAAAAGCTGTCAGGCACCCGATGAAGAAGAGATCAGCCTTCATCTGCTATCTCAACAGAGACCGACGACTATAAGATTGATTGTATGTGATGTACAGGCCAGAGAGGCACAGTGCCAGTCAGGTTAACAGTATGATTTGTGGGCTTGACTTTGCATCTAAAACTGGAACAACTGGGAAGCATCCAGAAAATCCTCACATATTCCAAGCTTGGATGTTCTCACTGCACACTTTTGCAGATTTGTGTTGTGAAGCAACACATCTCTCTGATCCTGAGAGGCAGCTGTCGACGTTTCCTGTGTGATTTTTGACACATACAGTAGCAAAGGAAGCCTCTAATCTCCTGAAAGAAGTCACTGTTAGTCACTCAACTGACATCTTTCGTGTGAGACTGCCAACAAAGCGCACAACATTGCTTTTTGGTCTACACACCGTCCCACCCGGACAAGATGACAAAGAACTTTTGACCTAAACCTTTTTTTGTAATATTTGTATTTAGATTGGGGATCTTTAAAGTTTTCCCACAAAACTAATCACTTTAGACCCACAACTAATTTCAACACCCAGTGTGCGAACGTGATACGCTGAAATGATCAAATAATAATTTAGCCGCCCTCCAAATAACTTGATATCGCAACTCACTCATCATTTTCGATGTCTTCCCCGTTCAGCAGGTTTTTTCCACTGGGCGCATAATCCCACAAGCCCTCAACGATCCCCACGTAGTAAACTCTCTCCCTGCCGCGCTTCCCCGCCGCACCGGAGGAGAGAAGAAACAGCAAACAGTTCGCAAACAGCCCCACGGCCCGTGCCATGTCCGGACGATAGCTCCGTTAAACGCGGAGGCGGAGAGTTGAGCGGGTTTCGGGTTCAGGAGCAGCGAGCGGAAAAGCTCTGCTGTCTCTTCCATGCAAGCAGCGCGGTAACGGTGCGCGTCCGGGCTGCAGCACTTATGAAACTCTGCAAAGGGAAAACAGTTGGCCTATTCAGCAAGGGAGCGGCGACGGTGTGACCGCCTCCTGCGGGATCACAAGTACAGAGACAACAGCCACCCAGTCACCTCGCGTAAATTACAATGTTATTGAAATTGCCTCCTGGGAAATTAAATGTAATTGATCTATTTGTGCTAAAACACGAACTCAAGCGCCATGGGTCGTGTGATTTGGCTGTCAATTATCAAGCACTGATGAATAAGCACTTCAGTCAGCTGGTCTGTATGTGTGCGTGCGTGCCTGCATGCGTGTGTACAGTGAATATTTAGAGGCACCTTAAGGAGCAGACGAGTGACGTGTTTAAGATGATCTGCTCTCGTGGTTTTCACTCTGAAAATCACATGAGTTAGGTCAGGTTTGAATGAAGTTTGAGGTTTTGAAGAAGTTGTACTTTGACTTTAGTGGTTAATTATAAGCCATCAATAAGAAGATATTGGGTGTCCAGGTTGTGAGAAAATCCCTCTGGACGGTGTTTCATCCTTTCTTTATTAGTAATAATGTAGTTAGAAATGTTGATCAACCATAAATGAATTAAATACTTGTAGGTTTCACACTTTCTTATAAGTCAAGTTAATGAAAAGAATGTGGTCCAGTTTTTCAGTTTTTGGTAAAATGTGTCCCGCTGAACGATAATGCAGCCTCAAGAGGAATGTTACACAAAAACGTTTTCTTAAATCTCATCTTTAAGGCATTGTAAAAGGATTTATTGACCATAAATAACGTAATTAGCGAGATTTTTTGTTTTTTACAATCCCTTCATAAGTTGTGGTCTTGTCTAATTGACCAAATGTAAACACTGTTGTGGAATTAAAAAAAGAATCCTACTTGAGCCAAATTGAAAACTGGTGTCAGGTGCAGTCATATTGCAAGTTAAGTCAGGACTTTAAAGTATGTTGAAATGTTCTTCAGGGATTTTAGTTGCAGCAATACTGAGGAACCACCACACATAAACGGAAATGTGTCAGCCCAGCACTTTCATCTCTGCATCTTTCAGCCTGAAGCCTTGTGTCACACTGGCCATCAAAAGGGTGACGCTGACACCTGCTGACTAACTCTGAGCGGTACAGCTAAATGATGGATGTATTTATACCTTGATCTTACGAAAACAACATATCATAATCACTCTGACCTTGCCCCCCTCATTTGATTAGGTGAGTGTGATCCTTGAGTTTGCTATTTCTGATAATCCCAGAAGATCTCTCTCTACAATCTGCACCCAAGCACAGCAGTGATCTGCTGTATTGACTGTAGTGGTTCTCACAGGGGAAAAAAAAGGTCTGAAAGCAAGAAGGCTGAAATAAGTGCCTCATTATTCATGTTACGTGCTTGTAGGTCACTGAGGCCAAGCTTGGTTCAGGAGTTGATTGTGCTGTCTCTTGTCTTGTAGCACCATGGTGTCCCCTGAAATCCAAACCCATAGAAAGAACACTCTGTTCCACAAGCTCATCTGTGCTTTCATTTATTCTCAGTCAGGCCCCAGCCCAGCACTTCACTGTGGTGGCGAAACATCTGGAAACTCAACATGACTGCTGTCTGATGTCTACACTGCAGCAATGATTTGTAGCTCAACTGAGTCGGCGCTGTCAGACTACCATGTCGCTCTCAAGTTGGTGTGTTTCTCTGTAATGCCTGTGCTGTTTCTTTATACTTATGTTACAGCCAAATTTAGTGTGCAATGATCTCGACTACCACCAAATTTAGGATAGAAACACTGATAAAATCATACTACTGGGTACACTGACGTGTCCACTTGAGCACCAACAGGACCGAGCACATTTTTTACAGAACATGGTTAACATCTTGTGTCAGATTAAGCTTAATCTGATCCCAGATTTAGGCTTTTAGTTGAAGATTTAGGCAGATTTATGATTTAAGTATTTGGTTATATCCACAGTGAACAGGTGGGGAATTGATTTTTGTAGCATTAACAGCAAAGAACAAACCTCTTAGATCTTGTCACACACCTCCCCATCTCTTTCATACTAATCTAGCTAATTCTGGTTTAAATGAATAACAGCCTTTTTTGCCCAAGTGTCATGTCTCTCAATATAGTCAGGTTTAGAGAACTGAAATCAAAAGAGCGAGATCATTTTGAAAGCTGAATCTCACTTCCAAATACAAGTTGAACTGAAACTTAATACACACAAAAAACACAAGTGATAATTGAGTTTTATTGACACGTATGACACAATGATCATATGATGAAGTAAGATGATATATAAATCAGTGTTGATTCACACCAAAACGGACAACAAATTAGTCTTCAATAAACCATTGATTCCTTACTTATTTCTGATCAGCAGGACGGTCTGAAACCCGACAGCGCTGTGTTCGCGCACGGCTCTTTTGCGTGTCCGCGCTCTACGCACTGTGAACGCGCACGACGACGCGTTGTCGTCTTCTTGCTGCAGTGTTGAGACATGGCTGCTCTCAGTAAATTACCGCAGAACTGCTACGAGATCGGTCATACCTGGAACCCGTCGTGTGCGCAGTCTTTTGTGGATGTAACGAAGAGTGCTCTGGAGGTTTCTTTCAGAATATACGCCCCTCTTTACCTGGTAAGTTTTGCTGTTCGCCCTGCAATAATGTTTGGGCTTGAAGCTAAAGTTAGCTAGCTAACCAAATAAGGCTAACTAGTTCTGGGAAACGTCGTAAACATTAGTTGATATGTCGCGAGCTTCCACTCAGGAGGCTAAGTTCAAGTTCATGTACAAATACAAAATCTGTACAAGAGGTGAAAACTTTGCACTTGCACGTTATCTTTTACGACTACACATGATACAGCCATGAATAACAACTGGGAACATCATCTGATAACGTTAAATTACGCAAGTCGATTAACTCCAGAGTAACCTCTTGAACCTGACAGCCATCAGTCCCTCGCAGTTTCAGGCCACTGTAAGCATTCTGTAATACTGTTCATACAACCAAGTGCAAAGTGGAATAGAAATCATAACATTGTGACATGTGTATTGCAGATAGCAGCTGTTCTGAGGAGAAGGAAGAAGGATTACTACTTAAAGAGGCTTCTGCCAGAGATCCTATGGTCTACCTCTTTCCTCACTGCCAATGGAGGTCTCTACATTTTATTCTTCTGCATTCTCAGGTAAGTTGAACCGAGCAAAAGTCACACAGATACAGCTGAAGTCAGATGATCACATGTACATCTGCAACACGGATTTCATGTTAGCAAACTGTGGTTACCTGAGCGGTATGATGGCTGTGTGGTAGACGTGTTCTGTCACCTATTGATGAACGTACAGAACAATAGCAAAGGACCTTATAAACATGCTCAAGGAAGCAGGTACAAAACTATCATTATCCACAGTAAACCAAGTCCTATATCAACAAGAAGAAGAAGAAAGAAAGTGAAGAAGCCACTGCATCTAAACTGCAGATGAAAGCAAAATCGATCTGGTTTGATTTTAAATCAGCTCATCCACGGTCACTAGGTAGCAGTCTTCTTCATTACTGTTCATTACCAGCACCTGTACATCAGTGGAATAGTGTGAAATCAAGGGCAGGAACACGTATCAGGGCACCCTCTGCGTCCTCAAGATAAGCAGAACAGGCACCCACACAAGAAAAGTGCTCCATATCAATACAGATGTCAAGATCTCAACAGGGCACATTTCAAATCAAATCAAACCAAACTTTATTTATATAGCACTTTTCATACATAATAAAATGCAACACAAAGTGCTTCACAGGAGTTAAAAAACAATATAAATCAAAATAAAGCAACAATAAAAACCCATCCCTCCCACCCTCCGTATGTACAAACACCCACTCTCAACTACATGCATACACACACACACACACACACACACACATATACTCACACACACACACACACACACACACACACACACACACACACACACACACACACACACACACACACACACACACACACACACACACACACACACATATACTCACACACACACACACACACACACACACACACACACACACACACACACACACACACATTCTTATTTAAGCTGCACAGAATTGAAATTTACTGTGTAGACTTTCCAAAGCCAAACATATATTAATATGACAATATTTCCCTTGTGATTAAAAAAGCAAAACCAAAACATTGCTTCTTTTAAGAGGGTCAGTGTGCTTGAGTCTGTTTACGACTTTTTAGTTGGAAAAAAAACAAACACCGAACAAACCCTGAAGCAACACTGTGCATTTCTAACTTTAGGAAAATGTTGGGAGGCTTCTACTCCTGGTCTGCCGGGTTTGGCTCGGCCCTGCCTGCCTCCTACATTGCAATCCTCCTGGAGCGCAAGAGCAGGTGAGATTCCTGTCTGCTGACATTCACGACATTTTTCGTGGTTCTCCTCCTCTTTCAGTGTCTTTCCAAAACACATTTACCAGCTGTAACTTGCTTTTGGCACTTTTTGTGAAGTCGTTGCACAGATCTTAAGTATCAATTGTGACCTCGTAAATATTGATTCTGCATTTACTGAGAATCCATGTCTGTCCCTCTCACCCCCACCAGGAGAGGACTGCTGACAATATACATGACAAATCTTGTAAGAGCTACTCTGTTTATTTCAACATGTGTTATATGTGATGAGATATATCTGCTATTGCATCACAATGCATATGTGACAGTATAATCTTGTTGTCAGGCTACTGAGACCTTGTTCCGCATGGCTGTGATGCGAGGGATCATCAAGCCCATCAAACATGGAGAGGTAAAATGAAGGGGGGTCTGAGTTGGAGGTGAAGGGAGCTAAAGAATGGGGCTCGGGGGCTGAATGATATAACGCATAATACATCCTCAGGGGCTCCTAGGTCTGCTTTAGCCCTCTGTTATCAGGCAGCCGGGCCTCCTCACAGCTGTCTGAATGTGCAGCGGTAGATCAAGACGATGCAAAATATCCCTTACCTCACTTTTAACCTTCATCCTGTTGGATTATTGCTTTCAAACAGTGCCATAAGGCTCCTGTGTACACTGTGCTAGACTACAACCAAATGCACACCGAATGCTCAGCAGCTCCCACTGTAGTGCATGCATAGTGTAAATATCCATATCTGGCAGATGCTTGTGTTTCAGCTGTTGCCCTGATGCCCTCATTCTGTCTTTTTTTATCCCATTAGGTGCTCCTGTTCTGCATAACTGCGTCGCTCTACATGTTCTTCTTCAGGTCAGAGCAGCACAGTGGACAGGTTCTTATATTTGTTTATATTTTTATGTAAATATTTAGAAATCATTTTTGTGTTTTTTGCTGCAGGAGTAAAGACGGCCTCAAAGGCTTTGCATTCTCTGCGTTAAAGTAAGTTGCTCCCACTGACACCCTGATGTAGATCGCTGACGTTGTTTTGGTAAAGGCGACAGTCACGGTGCGCTTTTTTCTGTTACAGGTTCATCATTGGGAAAGAAGAGATTCCCACTCACTCTGTCACGGCAGAGCACACCTACACAAGGCCCCTCGAGAGGATAGCTGCTATCGAGACCGAGGAGTCGCAGGCGACAGCGGAGAGGTCCAGGAGGAAAGCTCTGATAACCTACGCCAGGGAACTGCTAGAATCAATGTGAGAGCACGCACACCTTTACACAGGTACACATGGGTTTGTACAAAGTGTCCAGTATTGATTTCTTTTTTCTTTTTTCATAAATAACCCAGATGCAAAAAGGGCCCACGACACAGATGTTGTAAACATTACCAAGACAACTGCATTTCCTACTGCGTCAAAGTAAGACACGTTTGTGACGATGATGGATCTAAAATGTTGTAATTCTGTGTTACTAAATGCTAACAATCCAATCTGAAACGCTTCTGTCTTTTCTTTCCTCGTCCAGGGTTTTGTCAGAATGTTTAGTATTGGCTACCTGATTCAGTGTTGTCTTAAAGTGCCCTCAGCGTTCAGGCAGCTGTTCTCTAAACCCTCGCGGCTCCCCTCCCTCTTCTACAACAAAGAGAACTTCCAGCTCGGGGCCTTTCTAGGATCTTTCGTCAGTATCTACAAGGTACATTTTTGTCATGCTTACTTTTTTTTTTCCTTCCTCGCCTCCTTTCTTGCTTTTAGGTTGGCAAGAATAAAAAAAAAGTCCCCATCTTTTTCCAATGATGGCGTCTCTTGTGTTGTCGTGTGAGTATTCTGTTGTTCAGTCTTTTTTCTCCTTCGCTCAGGGAACGAGCTGCTTGCTGCGCTGGGTGCGTAACATTGACGATGAACTCCACGCACTGATTGCTGGTGAGACAGGATTGTGTAAACTGTCAAACCAAATCCCCGTAGAGCACCCCTCCTCTGGATTTTGTCACGTTGCAGCTGATTTACTCTGTTTGACAGTTGCCTCTTCCTCCCTGTCTCTCAAGGCTTCCTGGCTGGTTTGTCAATGTTCTTCTATAGAAGCACGACAACATCCATGTATCTCTTCACGAAGCTGGTGGAGGTAAAAGAACATCTCTTTGAGCGCGACGCAGATTGGAGAGAAAATAGACACATCAGAATGAATCTGTCACCTCAAGGACAGACAAACACAAAGTTGTATAATGTTATTGCGCATGTTTGCTGGTCGGCACTGGACAGTTTATCATTAATAACACATCTAATCTCTCTCTGTCTTCAGACCTTGTACTTCAAGGGAATTGAGGCTGGGCGGTTCCCGTACTTTCCTCAAGCGGACACAATCATCTACGCCATCTCCACTGCCATCTGTTTCCAAGCTGTAAGTAGCACAAAGGTGCAGACCTGCTCACATAAATCCGCTTCACACGCATTTTGATTTTTTGCTGAGTGTAACGTGTGACTCACTGCTGTGACGCAGGCCGTGATGGAAGTGCAGAACCTCAGGCCGACATACTGGAAGTTTCTGCTGCGCTTAACCCAGGGCAGGTACGAGTCTGTGGCGTGGGATCAATCAGCTGTCAAACTATGTTTCGTTTGAGAATAATTAGTCATAATTGGAACATCAGTTGCGAGTATGTAAGGGAGTTACTGTGGAGCGATCTCATGTGAACAGTTTAACCCAATAGTCAGACTGTTTCTGTCCCTGTTCAGCTAATCTGTGGTGTTTTCCATGAATGATTCTCTGTTTCCTCTCCAAGGTTTGCTCTGATGAACAGACAGCTGCTAGATGTGTTCGGGACTCAGGCCTCCAGAGACTTTAAAGGCTTCGTGCCCAAACTGGACCCTCGTTTCACCACGATGCTTCCACCAGGAGCCGACATCCAGCTGGGATGACCTGGGGCCAGGCTCTGGGAGAGGCTTCAGGGTTAATTCGACAGGAAACGGACAGTTCTGGCTGTTCGTTCTGAGTAACTAAAGGATTTTTTTGGGGGGGGGGGGGGGGGGGTTTAACGGCTCAGGAGTGGCAGTGTTGGTGTTATGAGATGGGACACGCTTTGGGGGATGTTTACCTCCAGGGTCTGTCCAAAGCTGTGAGTGTCAAGTGTGGTGTTGCATAAGCGCACTGACTGGCTGGGATTGTGTGGCTACAGGTAACTGGCAAAATAAATGAAATGCAGCATTTATGTTCAAATTCAATAAATCCCCAAATTGGTTTATTAGAAAATAAAAGTGATCACACGTTCCTTTCATCCTTTAATCGTAGCATTTCTTCATTTTGCAAGTTACGTGTAGGTTTGTACTGACTGACCTCAGTTTGCTTTCACATCAGAGGGTGAAACTCACTGACTAATCTTCTTGGAATAGGCACAGAGGTAGCTGAAATTGACTGATTTGAGAGATGGAACTTGATGATTCATCCCTGATCGTTTCTGAATGTGAACCCTTTCAAGGCGATGGTCACAACTGATGATATATATATATATAAATTTATGTAGCTCTATCAAATATTTTATTCTGTATTAGACAATGTGAGATGTGTGTAGATCGTGGTCTGATGTGAAAATCCGATGCAAAACACAGAGGTGGAAAGTCACCGCTGCTAATCAGTTACTTAAGATGATTTTTTTTTCCTCACTTCACTGATTTCTAAATGCAATTGAGTATTTTTTCCCCAAATCTCTACTTTTACACATATTAGTGTTTTGTTTTGTTTTTTAAATTTGACAAACATGATTGCATTTGAGCGAGTCACCTTTATAGACTCTTAATGGGGTAAAGCATCAAGAAATTATAGAGGACCGTAACAAATTTGGATGTTAATCTATGGGGAGGATTGTGAACAAATTGGTTTGGTAACATATCAGTTTACAAGGCTCTAATTAATAGTTATTGCACTGATTTAGTGGGAAAAACACCAATAATCTCACTTTGAACACATGAATCAGCTAAGGAAAAACGAATCCATTGTAATTTTAAACTGTGTTGAGACTACTACATTTACAGTAAACCAGATTTGTGGGTGAAACCGTGTTAAGGCAGGAAATGCAGAGCACTGAGCTGCTTACTTTAAAATTTACAGTTCCAGTTTGCAGATTGTCAGCAGTTCTCTAACAGTGTACTTTTAAAAAGAGATTGGTTTATTTGAAATGTATTAAAAGTTGAATGTGGTGTGAGAAACATGCAGTCATATATTACGCTACAGCTGAAGACATTATTTGGTCAGAGGTTGATGGTGCAGGGGAACAGTTTTTCCATGCTAGTACTACTACTGTTACTGCTACAGCGTACTAGTACTTCCATATCTGGTTTCACAGGATGAATTGATCCAAACCTTTAAAATCTAAGGTCTTCAAATCAAGGTTCTGTACAACCAAATATGTTGTCTGCACAAGGTACGAAAAGGCAAGGTGACAGTCAACCTGATGCATCGTTTTCATGTCATTCTCTGCGGCTGTTGGGTTCAAAATGACTTAAATATTAATAATAATGCAGGCCAAACACAGACCCAGACGCAGTTCGCATTAAATATGTGGTTTCCTGTGACCTCCAGAAAAAAACGTTGGCTGCTTGCATTTTAACGAGTACTTACTGTCATTTCCAAGGTGAACTCTGGCACTTCAAATCCACATTGATTGAAACTTTGTTTACTGAAGAATTTGTCGTCACATTGAAATGTTTGCCTGAAGGTAACAAGGAATCTGTTTCTGTGAATAAAATGCACACGGCACAGTCTGCTTTTTCTGCTTATTTTGGTTGCTGAGAGATGAATATGAGTTTAAATATTGTCATGGGCACTGAAAAGCAGACAGCGGGTACTTCTGTGGTTCCTGGAAGATTTCTGTGGTCAACACAAATGACACTTTTTTCCCCAAGTGGCCATTCGGGACACCTTCATTGCAAATGTGACATGATTGCACATAATCAGGCTTAAGTGGTTCAGCCTGTTTGTACGTATCTCACAGTTTACTTAAGATTTTGCATTCAGTTATTCAACCCAACCCAGCTCATCACACCATGATTGTAAAAAATACAGAGAAACATTCATGTTCAGACTAAAGACAGGTGATCCAGATATACTAAATCGATCACTGTCACTTCGATTTCTGTGCTGACTGTGATCTCATATAATTTTAATGTTAAGGACAACTATTTGATGAAGATCGTGACAAAGGGCAAACTTTCTTGATTCACTGGTGAGGAAGGGAAAAGGAAAATG
This sequence comes from Chaetodon trifascialis, assembly GCF_039877785.1. Classification (NCBI taxonomy): domain Eukaryota; kingdom Metazoa; phylum Chordata; class Actinopteri; order Chaetodontiformes; family Chaetodontidae; genus Chaetodon; species Chaetodon trifascialis. The sequence continues at coordinate 13,081,804 of NC_092071.1, read as the reverse complement.
TCAGTCGCTCTCAGCTTTTGCTTGTGAAATCCTATTTAAACAGGAAAACTGGAAAAACATGCTGTTCTTCTGACGCCAGACCACTCTGCATATGGAAATAGTCACATTTCTGGATGTTTCTCCCCAAGGGGAGACATGTTGAGAATCCACTCTAAGTTCTGGTTCATCTGCACATGCCAAGGCTTCAAGATTAGAAACAGCTGCAGAAATAGTCACAGCTGATTATAAGCAGTAATCGATCATTATTTATGTTCCCACTGCTTCACGAAGTTTCAAATAACCTCTTATACAACGTACTCTTTAATTGCTGTGAATTAATTGAGCCTTTCACCTAAACACACTATTATACAAATCCCCTTTTCAGTGCTTTGGTCGGTAATAGAAATGGCTGGATTTCCATGAGCATGGCTTTGAATATACACAGTGCTCCGAGGATGACTCCTAAATGAGCAGACTGATATGAAATTTACTTTTGACTTTTAAACTCTTGACTTTTCCTCCCAGTGCCATCATCGGGACATTATCTCCACTCATACACTGGCTATATTTATTCTCTCTAAAGGACACTTCAAGGTCTTCCATCACCCTTAGGCTCAAACGAACTGCTGCTCCTCTGACGACGAATCATGTTTGATATTTACATGGCTGCAGTGTCTGCACTAAATACATGGAGGGCAGCAATGAGCGCACAATGCTGATAAGGTCACTACAAAAGGACAAGAAGAAGAAATCCTTAACGGAAGTAAGTTTTTCTGTGTCAAGCACACGCATGTGAGCCTTCTGTTTTGTGATGTCCCATTCAAAGTAAAAGGGCATGATTTGCAGAATAACCAGGGACGCTGTTAAATGCATAGAGCAGAGAACAAATATGGTACCATGGTGCATGTAATTTCTTCACTAAGAGTTGTGCAAAAAATGTTAATACTTGATTAATTTAAAGAAAGTTCCCACCACCATGTTATTTAAGTTACCTGTAATTTGTGCTTAAGTGTTATTTTACAGTTCAGCTGTTAATGAATTTGATTGAGGTACTAAATTTTGGCTATGTACGTGTTATCCTGTTAAGTCTGGGTAATCCACTTATCTCGATGTTTACAGTTTTCATTGGGGACTGTTTTCTATTCAAGGTAAAAATAGTGGAAACTCTCAAACGTTTTTTTCTTTGTTCGTATCTTGCAGTGTGGTCAAGTTTGTGGAGATCACGCTTTATTTTGAAAGACTTAGACAGGAAGTGTTCAGTTCCGTAACACACGTACGATCAATGGCTGTATCAGTAGCTGCAGCTGTGTATCATTACGACAGCTAACGCTACAAACTACTATTATAAAACGGAAAAGTAATACTTCTAAGATTAATGCGTATCCATGGGGGGTAAGAATAAACAGCGAACTAAAGGAAATGTTCGGGTAAGTACCAATTTCCCTAAACGTACAGTGTCAAAGTAAGATTGCTAGCAACAGACCTGTTAGCACAAGCTAAAGTAAACTTCGTGTTAACAGCTAACGCTACGTGTGACTGTGTTGTCCCAGCTGTTACATAACTTTTCCGTCTGCATAATTTTTGTTTCTATAATCACGCGTTTCTGTCCCGCTGCCAGCCGTCTAGTAGCGGCCGAGCTGCTGAGGCACTGACCCGGGAGGGTGGTGTCATCCCGGGGTTTGTGGGCTTCGACACAGCGGTCGCTTTAGAGCTGAGTTACGTCCCTGCTGTCCATGGCGCGGAGGAGATAGACAACCTGGTAGATGCTGATTTCCGCCTGGTGCTCAGGAAACTCTCCAAGAGGGATGTTGTCACCAGACTGAAAGTGAGTTTGATCTTCACCTAACTTACCAATCACATATAACAAACAGCTACCATGTAACATATGTACTACAACCTACCACTTTGAATAATACATGATACAGTGTACCTGAAAGCCATCTAAAGCCATTGAAGTCATAGCTGGATGTTTTTTGGTCCAGATTTGTGTCTCGAAGCTATTTTCTCTTCTCAGGCTGTGCAGGACTTTGGGTCCATGTGTCAGGAGCGTGATGCTGAAGATGTCAAGGGGGTCCTGCCATACTGGCCCAGGATTTACTGCAAGATAGCAGTGGTAAGCCGGTCTTTCAGCACACACTCATGAAATGCTGTTTTGTTTCAAAGTCACACTGTGTGTGATAGCAAGTGCTTGAGGTGTGTCCACATAAAGAGAACTTAACCTTCATCATTATGTCTATCAGGACCATGACCGCCGGATCAGGGAGGCCACCCAGCAGGCCTTTGAGCAGCTGGTGCTGAAGGTGCGTCGCAGCTTGGCTCCCTTTCTGAAGAGCTTGATGGGCCACTGGATTCTGTCCCAGTGCGACACTTACACACCTGCAGCCTCTGCTGCGTGCCAGGCCTTCCAGGCTGCTTTTTCCCCAACCAAACAGCCCGAGGCTCTCGGCTTCTGCAAGGATGAGATCCTTAACGTAAGTAGTAGTGGTGGCTTTAGTGCAGACAAGGTGTAACCTAATGTGCTAAGTTTTCTGTTTAATTAGTATTTTTGTATTACAGGTTCTGCAAGACATTTTGTTAAAGGAAACAGCTGACACTCTGAGCGATCCACAGTAAGTTAAAAGTTTAGCTCATTGTAGCTTATGGGTCCGTTCCTCAAACTCTCCATGATAATATATTCTGTTGCTGGTTCCCTCTGTTCTCTAGAAGTGTGACAGGGGAGGAGAGAGAAGCCAAATATGTGCGCATGCAGACCAGCTCTCTGTTGGGGGTAAAGAAACTGCTGTCCCTGCTGCTCCAGAATGACAGGATGGCCCTGGAGCAAAGACTAGCACATCTTGTTAACTCGGCGAAGTTCTGGAAGTACAGCAAACACAAGACACCACAGGTACTGGCACTGAATGGGACTGCTCTGCTTATAACCCAAGTTGGAATATGCATGTACTAGTTCATCTAATGTCTGCACACAAGGCAGTTTCACTCAACTTAAATAAAGGACTAAATGTTTATTTTTCCACTTAAATTTCATATATTCATCATAACATCTTCAAGGTATTTTTCATCATGACAAAAGTTTGTAGTTTACGTAGACGGTGAGGGATAATATGTGATACCCTTATATCCGTGTGTGGCATAACCTGACAAATATACGGTAATAATAATCTGCTGTGAGCAACATTTTCCCTAATTACTACCATGTGTTTCTCCACAGGTGCGAGGGGCCTTTTTCGAGATGGTGTGCGCTCTGTGCGAGTTCACTCCAGGTCTCGTCCAGGCTGAAGTGGCGCGACTCTGCCCTGCTGTTCTCCTCAGCATTGACGACACAGACCCTGTAGTGCTGCCTCCAGTGTGGGAGGCTGTTCTTCACGTTGTGTCTACAATCCCTGTAAGCTTGCGTTTAAAGGATGCCCTCACATGTATGTACAGTCATGCTAGTGCCGTGATGTCATCAGGTGTTCTATGATATTTTCTACTGTCTGTTGTTACAGTAGATGTAATAGGTAGTGCCAGGAGGAGTTATATTAACCAGCACTAATTGAGCCACAAGCGTGTAGATACAGATGTAGATGTGCTTATTTTTTTGTTCCACCAGTTTATGTTTAAGTTGTGTATAATCTTCTATTTCTCCTGTTTCTCAGGATTGCTGGACACATGTGAATGCTAAGAAGGGCTTCTTACCCAAACTTTGGTCTCTACTAAAAGAGGGTGGCAAAGGCATGGCGAGAGCGCTCCACCCTAATCTAATGCCACTGCTCAGCAAACTGCCCCAAGAGGTCACTGATCCAGCCCTGGACTTCTACACCACCTTCTTCACTTCAGCAATACAAGGGTGATTTGTTTTTCTGTCTGCATCAACTTAATGAATTATATGCAGATTTTAATTAGAATGTAAAAAAAAATAATTGTTCGAATTCTTAATTTAGACTTTTGAAGAATTTTTCCTGATGTAATGCGTAACACACTCCATTACACCGAGCAGTAATTTTGTAAGGGATTCAGGATACATGTCCATGACAAGTGCTTGAATTAAAAATCTGTATGGATCCTGTGTATTGGTATAAAATGATCCACTTATTTCTCTTGTTAGCATTATAAATCCTAATTCATGTGTCACACTCTATAACCTGAGGTGTGTTTGTCTCAGTCTGTCTAGTGAGCGTGCAGCAGCAAGCCCATCGGAAAGCGCAGTTATCGTGACTTTTGTTGTTGAGTGCTTGAGGTACTGCATACTGCACAATGCGGAGGAAGAGGAGCAGCAGAAAAAAATATGCACTGCGCTTATTTCACAGCAGGTGGGATCACACGGTTGCACGTTCTCTCCCCATCATGTTAAATCTACCAAAATCCTCACCTTTCTTTCGTTTGTCTTTTCGTAGCTCCTGCCACTCCTGGAAAAGGCTCTGGGAAATCCGTCCCTTCAGAACGGTCCTCTTTTCCTTCTGGTCACGGAAATGCTCGTTTCCTGGGAGAAGAGGGCAGGTTTACATGGTGAAGGTGAAGCAAAAGAGAGCAAGGATGTCTTTCAAGGGCTTTTGGCAGACTTCTGGGAGGGGCTTGGTCTTTTGTTTGTGCGCTATGTCGACAACGAGGAGGCAGATCCGCAGACTTTGGAAGGGGTTGCCACCTTGCTGCAGGTGAGTTTGGTTTTGGGGAATCTGTGGTTTAGACATAGTCCCCACTGAAATCTTCATGCTGACACCAAGGATACAGCAGATCAATTTGGCTGTCTGGGCCGTTCATGTCTTTAAAAGTGGCCAAAGTGAAACGGAAAACACACTGCCTGAATAAGTCTCTTCTCATTTTCCTGTGCGTCTCCAGGTAATGCGTTACCCTGAGAGAGTAAAAAGGAAGCACGCCCAGAAGAAGAAATCTGTCAAGATCTGTTTCTCTAAGTCAGAGGACAATGAGAAAGCTGGAGTTGAGGGGGATGGTGTTGAGAAGCCTGTGCAGACGGTGTCAGAGCTTGTGAAGGAGAAGGCATTTGGGTCCCCGCAGACGCAGCATTTTGAGGATGTAGTGTGCCAGCTGGCCCAACTGTGCCTGGTGCATGTGAATGAGAAAAAATCAGAGAAACATCTTGTTTTCCTCTCCCTTCTCCTGCAGTCTTTCCACACACCCAGAGTCTTCAGCGTAAGTCATATTTGACGATTAGAGACAAAAGTATATTTCACTGTCAGGTGTTTTTATCTTTATGAGGTGGTTCAGGTCGACTAATGTAGTATTAAGGTACAGCACTTGGATGTCCTTGATGTTACTGACTTTCCCTAAACTGTGCTCATCTTAGACACTGGTGGAACTGGACGATAAAGTAAAGGACGGTGAGCAGCGAGACGAGGTGAATTTGAGAAATCCAGCAGTGCAGTTCCTGCTGGAGCAGGTAGTGGTGTGGCTGGCTGAAAAGGGGCGAACAGACACTGAGCACCTGGTGGAGATGGTCTTCAGCTCGCTCTACTGCTGCAGCTGGCAGGAAACCACACGCATCCTCAACCACATCACCACGGTAACATCAGATGCAGATGTCGCAACATGTGACCTAATATTGATTCAGATGTCTTCCGTGCAGTGCGATGATCTTTTTTTGTCATAGATTCTTTGCTGACATTCATGCTCTTTGCTCTGCTTTCTAGATGCATCTACAGTGGGGAATTATCCTGCAAATAATACAGAGGGTATGTGTCTTTTTATTTTATCAAAGCGTGTGACCTAAACGTCACATTTACACTGCTATAAATGTCTGTGCTGCTCCGCTCTCCGTCCTGATAGGCCTGCGTAGACCCTGAGACTCTTAAGAGCTGTGGTGGTTGGCTGAAAGGTTCAGTTCTGGGCGAGCAACTCCTGGGATTGACTGAGGAGCTGTGCAAGGTGGGACGCAGCTCTCCCAGTTCTACGTCCTCTGCAAGCAAACACAGTTGGACACTTATTAGCCTGGTCCTCTCTCAGCCCCACAACAATGGTGAACACACAGACACACAGCAGCAAATATAAGATAATTTTCTTATCAGTAGCTAAGCTATAAGATAATGTTTTTGGTCTGTTTACAGAGCCTCTGATAGGGGAGGTGTACATGGAGAAAATCTTAGAGAAGCTCCACGCCACTCTGTCCGAGACCAAGAGTCTGTCGGATGCAGGCAACATGGAGCCACTCATCTCCTTCATCTGTGATGTGGCCTCCACATTCTTCTCTTCCGTACAAGACTGTCTTCTCCTTCTCTCCGCTGAGGAGCTCTTGCTCACTGTCTTCCAGCTCACCGCCCAAGATCAAACACATAGTCGCCTGACTGGTGGGTACTCTCGCAGTCCACAAACATATATATTTGTCAGGTAAGATAAACGACTGATTTTTGGCGATGTTGTGTTGAAAGACTCACTTTTAGAGAAGCTGAGGAAAGTGTGTGTAGCTGGGGTCCGGTCATTGGTCCAGCACTCCGAGTATGAGGTCAAGGAAGGTGGTTTCCTGCACAGTGCGGCCATTTGGGTGACAAACCAACTCCTCACCGTCTCTCTGGACATTAAAAGGTAACAAAACACCTTCCTCTGATGTCGTTTGTACCTGTTCACTGGGTCGTGGTTCCAGCTAACTCTTCTTGATGTTACCTTTTAGTTTACAGGTTCTAGTTCTGGCTGTACAAAGCGTAGTGGAGACAATTATCTCTGTCTGTGATCAAGACTTCACCCTCCTTGCCCAGTTCTATACCCTACTGACACCCAGCCAGACAGAATGGACAACAATCAGACAAGCCTTACCTCCTCAGGTGAGCCAGCCAATCCATCACCCCCACTTGCTTACTTTAATGGAATCCTCCACAGGAAACACTTGACATTCATGCATTGTTCTTCTGCTTTTTGCCTGTCCTCTGCAGTGGGTCAAAACCCCCTTACTGTCGAGCCGTCACCGAGGAGTTTGTGAGAAATCCTCCATGGACATCTGGAAGTTTAGGGTGTCAGCCAGGCTGCCGGCCCACCTATGTGCCTGTGCCCTGCTGGGGAGGGTGGCCCGGCCTGCATTCGTACCATGTGACCAAAAGGAGGCAGAATGTCCTTCACACCTGCCAAATCTCAAGTACACGGGTACATATGAGTATCTTTTTCTGTAAATTTGTGTTTTTTATGGGAATGTCAGTCTACGACGCTGTCCAGTATACTTATATATATGTTTGCTTTCCTTTGGCAGTTTCAGAACTCTTGTATGCACTGCAGTGGTGTAAGGAGGTGGAGTACAGCCCTGCTATAGTGTCTGCCTATCACAGCCTTCTGACTGACTGGGGGCTGTCAGAAGGACTCCACAGCCAGGTTCCAATGAAAGCTCTGCTGGAGACTCTGTACTCAAGGTGAGCTACACTCATTGATTTCTGACGAATGAGGAATTCATTTCGAATCAAGATTACAGAAGATCAACGCATGTAATGATTTTCCATATATTGCCTTGACCCAAGGAGTCTCTCCTAAAGACATGGGCAGGACTAATTTGGTGGACTTGTCTAGTAATCAATTAAAAAACAGCTGATTACAAAAAAGAAACAAGACCACGAAATTCATCCATACTGATTTTTGTGCACGTATTTATTTTCCCAGGCAATTATTTGAAACACTATCCACTGAATATATGTGCATCTTATTTATTTCCCCTGAAGGTCAGTAGAGGACGGAGGTCTGTGGTCCTTGACTCTAGAAAACTACATGCAAACCAACAACTTGGCAGCCACTCACGGTGCAACAGTGAGGAAGCTTTATGGCAGTGCAGACAGGTTAATACTTTTGTTTGTTCACATAACTTTAAGTGCTTTTACTTTCACATTCAGTTCTGCTTTATGGCCACTGTTATTGCTGTGTTGCATATTGAGAATCGTCTGTTTGGTCAGTTTGTTCCCAGTGTCTCAAAGCAAATTGAGCACGCTCCAGGTGCTTTGCCCCACCATGACCAAAGCAGACAGAGAGGCTCTTGTTACTCTGGCTACTGCTGGAATAATCAACTGGCAAGAGAATGACAGTGAGAATACACACATAAACACACACACACACACACGCATGTACAGACACAAGCGAACCAAGCAAATAATAATTTTGGGCTGTGTGTCACAGATGTGTACGGGTGTCTGGCGGTGCTGCTCTGCTGTCTAAAAGCCAACACACAAGTGGAGGACGAGGTCGTGCAGGCTATCCTGGCCACTGTCATCGAGTGGAGGAACAGCAAAGAGGACTGGTTCCTCTTTGGCAGGTAGTGCAAGCACACAAACATTTAGACTACACTTTATTGCATCACTTAAAACACTGTCCTAGTTTGGAAATGTTTTGCTCAGACGTCTGCATTTGTCTTCACACTCCAGCGACTTGTCCAAAGCAACCGCTGAACAGTTGAATCTTGCCGTGGAGATGATGCGTTTCCTGTCCTGGCTGGTGACTCATCGTCCGACAGTTCTCGGGGGCAGCCAGTGGGACTTCGTGCTCTGCTCTATGTTAGCCTGGTTGGAGGTGAGACTGAGCTCATATGTATTGTGCTGCTTCGTGACTTTGAGGTCAGGGGCTGGGGTCTGCTACAGTGAAGTGGCACATAGAGGGTGCTCAGGATTCTGTGGGGGGGGTGGATGCTTCCTGCTAGGGGATGTTGAACTCTTGAACTCTGGTATATGAATTGCTGGAGTCCTCACTATGCTACTCTGCTGCCTCCTAATAAAAAACTTTCCCATATATTTTTTTCATTTTCCTGCGTATTTACTTGCCCATACCTTTACTTGCTTCCAATCTTAGGTTGCCTGCGAGAACGTGAGCAGTCTGTGGAACCCGTGGGTGCAGCTGTTTGTGTGTGAGAACGCTGCCTTGATAGTGAAGCTGAACCAGTTCTTCACGTCCTCTTCCCCCGACGTGCTGGAGAAGCTGCCGTCAGAGCTGGCTGGTGAATGGACAGACTTCTTCATAGAAGGAATCTACAACCTGCTGTTGCCTCTGCCTATCAGTATCACAGGTGTGTGGATTTTATTTTAGGAGCTTATGACAGTCTCTGGGAAGCAAGCCTATGCTGAAAAGTAAAGAACCAAAACTTACCAAGTTCTTGCTTAAAATCACAACTTCTGTTGTGATTTGGCGCTATACAAATAAATAAAATTGAATTGAATTGAAAATTGAATTAAAGGAACACTTAATCCTGCAGTTTATCAGAAGCATTTAGATTCTTCAAATTCAGTATTTGCTTCTAAGATGTAGTTGTATAAAATTAAAATTCTCAAATGAAAGTAACACCAATTTGTCTTGAAGTATATGAGTAAATGTACTTAAGTTGCATTCCACCACTGTATTAAGCACATCAAAAGGTGATATGGTCATTGCTAAATGAAGAACATTTACGTGTTTGACTCACAAACCTGTCATTGCAGTAGACTAAACCACAGTCCTTCTGTTTTTGTTGTGTAAATGCAGATGCCTTCACTGAACCGGACGACCCCGTCTTCCCTTTGGTGGTACTGCAGTCAGTTGGCGTGGCTCTGACATACGCGCCTGTGCAGCAGCTAAAACAGAACTCCCTGCCGCCGCGCTTCATAGCGGACCAGAATACAAACCTGCCGGAGCCCCTCCAGACGCTCCTCAACACTTTCTGTCCTCTTCTGCTGTTTAAGGCCAGGCCTCTGCAGATCTCCATCTACCACTTGTTAGAAAAGTAAGGATTTTGCTTTAGACTGTCAATAGCATTTCCTGAAAGTTGGGGTGTTGTAACATTGGTGAAACCAGCATGAGTAGATTTTGGAAAGGATTAACCAAAATTCCCATTCCTTCCCTTTGTGCCTCATTCAGGCTGAAAAAATGAGATGGGCTTGTTATTGGCCTGCAACAGCCACAGACGCTAGATTTTTATCCCCCCCCTTTTTTGTCAGAGCGCTTGATTTATTGATTACTGTTGGGAGATCCAGACAACAGTTCCACAAATACAACAAAAAAATGCTTCTAAAATACATGACCTAGCTTTAGATTAAGAGCACTGTGTTATCATTAAAGTGCTACACCTATCCTGCGACCTTTGAGGCCCTGCAGGAGGCTGGGAATGATCACTTCATGCTTACTACATAAATTAACATACTTGCTTATTGTCAATACAGGGTCATGCCTCAGCTGCCTGAGTGTGATGGAGAAGGAGACAACAACAAGTCTGACGATGATGGAGATGAGCCGTGTCTGTAAGTCCATGGGGAAGATCATATTAATGTGGTTTTTACACATACTAAGTGACAGTTAGTGAGTTCCAAATATTGTCATGAGTTGTTCCTGTATTAGACAAAAATTTGTAGAGGTTATATTTCTGAAAGATTCAGAGATTACAGATCTGTTTTTGTGTGTGTGCGTGTGTGTGCGTGCGCAGTTCCCCTCCAGCATCTCTGATGGCCATCCTGTCAACCTGCGAGGAGCTGTGTGATAGCATCTTGGCAGGAGTTCAAGTAGGAGAGTTTGCAGTGGTCCAGCCTCTCAGTGTGGAGTACTCCTGCATCCTGGGGTACTTGTTGGCCTGGAAGCTGCTCCTCACGTTCTTCAAATCCTCACCCTCCCATGTGAGTTATGAGAGGTCCTGACCTCAGATAGAAGGATATTTAATGTAAAACGTTTGCTTTTTTTGCTGGGTTTGACTTGCGGTGTGAGTGTGTATACTAGCTCACAGACTGGATGGAGAAACCTTGCTTTAATGTCTGAGATGAATGATGTTGATGTGTAATACTGACTGCTCTTCTGGTCTATCTAGCTGCGTGCCCATTATGCACAATATCTTAAGAGAAGCTGCTCCCTTAACAAGCTCCTCCTTCACCTCTTCAAACTAATGCCCGAGAACCCCATCTATCCAGGCCAGGGGGCTGAGATGAAGGAGACCAAAACCTTCTTCACAGAGAGCCTATCTCTGGCTGTTGACAGTAAGTAGCACATACACACACCTACACAATATCTCGACGTGGGGTGTGAAATGAAAACAAGCTTAAATTCCCCCTCCCCCCGTGCTTCTTGCGTGCAGAAAACTCGAGTGTTGAATGGGAGCTGCCTCATCTGGCCTGCAGCGTGTACTACAGCACAGTGCAGGACCTGCCGGCCATGGTGCGGCTGTGGTGGAACAGCCAGGAGAAGAGAGTGAGCGCAGCTGTGGAAAAGTTCACCATAAAATACGTCAGTCCTGTTCTCTCAGCACAGGAGATATCGTCTGTCCATTCCAGCACTCAAATGTTTGACAGCATGACCGTAAGTTAGCAAGTACTCTTTGTGTGTGCACCTGCTGCTTTAACTCACTAGTTTTAGGTTACTTAATGTGGTGCTACTTCCTTGATAACCGCAGCAGACCTGATCATTGCATTCCTTCTGTAAAATCAGATAGATTATCTCCAGGAAACAGCACAAAGGTTATTAGGTGTAATAACCATTTAGATTGAACAAATCCTGTGGTGCAACAACTGCTTCATATTTGTGATATAAAGATGCAGCAATAATAGGCCGCCAGCAGAGAGTAGGCATGCGGTTAATTTATTTATTTATCTCATTGCCCCAGGTGAAGGCTCGCTCAGCAGCTCGGGAGGTGATTGCTACTTATTCTGTGGATGATATCTTCATCGAGCTGGTGATTCAGCTACCACAGAACTACCCTCTGGGCTCCATCACTGTAGAGAGTGGGAGGCGCGTTGGCGTTGCCGTACAGCAGTGGAGGAACTGGATGCTTCAACTGAGCACCTACCTCACACATCAGGTAGAAACACAAACACAGTGGATGTAGACTCAAGAGGCTTGTGTTGTAAGTACTGTCTGTTCTTCAACCTTGAAGACCTGTAACCACATTATATCCCTACAAGTTTGAAGCAATGCAGGCCAAGAGGGCTGTGAAGTACTTTCTTTCGAGGGAAAGCAAAGAAAAAGAGGATGAAACAAATCAGAAAACTGTAAATGTGTGTTTGTGTGTTCAGAACGGCAGTATAATGGAGGGCCTGGCTCTGTGGAAGAACAACGTAGATAAGCGTTTCGAGGGAATAGAGGACTGTATGATCTGCTTCTCTGTTATCCACGGCTCCAACTACTCCCTGCCCAAGAAGGGCTGCCGCACCTGCAAAAAGAAATTCCACTCAGCGTGTTTGGTGAGATTTATGTGTCAAGATCATACTGTGTTCAGTGGTGGGCTGTGCAGATCTTCCATCAATCAATCTTACATTGATAAACTTTGAGCATTTTTTTTGTTATCTTTGAACGATCAATCATAAGAGAGAGAAAAATACCACTGCAAACAGTTCGTCTGTATATGACTAATCTGGTACAATGAAGGCGTAACTCATAAATCCACAACCCACCACTGGATGTGTCACACACCTTTTGTCTTAAATTCACAAATATCTCATAATTTAATGCATGACAGCAAAGTCTGAACATACTTTGCTTTGACTTTGGCCTTTGTTGTCGTATTTTACATCGATTTTTTTTTTTTTTTTCATCTTTCTACAGTACAAATGGTTCACTTCCAGCAACAAGTCCACCTGTCCGCTGTGCAGAGAAACCTTCTTCTAACACCCAGTCTGTTGACTAGGACTGGATTGGTTGTGATCATACAAAGAAATAAGGAAAGCATCTAGATTAAGGTTTGGTTTATTAGAACATGATATGGGTTGCAGCAGCAGGCATTGTTGAGAAAATCATGTTTCATGGGCTCAGTGGAAGATTGAACTAAAGCACAGGAAAACTAGTAACTGTATTTTGGCAGCTCTTCCCTCCATATTCAGTCGTGTGGGTTAATAAGCTGTCATCGGTTTGGTTATACCAGTGCTTTACTGTACTCCCCATGTGCAGCATCAGTCACTCCCTGCTCATGGTTTTCTGTTGATAATGAAGTTTTTATCGTTTTTGTGGACTTTTTTTTTTTTTTTTAATCTTTTTGAAATGTACAGGTGTGTAGAAGAGATTCAATCACAAGACTGGGAAAACCAAAGCTATCCAGGTGCTTTACATAAGCACCTTGAAATGAGTCAAAAAGATGATTGCAATGCCCAGGACATGTTTTGATAAAGATTTCCTAATATTTAGGAGTGTTAAAGAGATTGTTTGATTTGTGACATGCCTTATAGCATGATAACACGACGAGCTGACACATGAAAAGCAGGAAAGGGAACTTGTAGAGTTTAGGTTTTTCATTTATAAATGCCTGTGCTCACAAATATGAAAACCTAATGATAAGTGTCTTCCCCTGTGCCTGCATACAGCTGTAAATGATGCTGGAAAGAAAATAAAATACAACCAGAATGATATTAATAATGGATGCATGTTGTCCTTGATTTAGAGCTCAGCACTTAGAACAGGGGTCAAACAAAGCAGACACACAGAAAACGTGGAACTCTCTTTGAACCATAAACTGATATTTCGATAAGGAATAAAAGCATCATTATGATGCATACATGAACCTGCATGCTGGCTTTACACTGTATACAAATATATAAATGTGAGGCTACAGCGAGCAGTGTCAAAGCTTTATGGATGTTTATATTATCATGAATAGTCAATTATGACTCGTTACATATGTGCTAGTTTGCATTAAATATGTACTATAAGCTAGTCTGGCAGTTGTACATTGTGCCGTACGGTTACCAGACTGCGTACAGCACGTACGTCTTCTGATGAGATACAGAACAATGCATATGCAGGAATATATAAATATCTGGCACAAAGACTGCTCATGTATATTTTTACTTTGTGCATACACAGACTTTTACTCTCAAACTCACAACGTTTCATACATCTGGCCCCAGGTGTTTTGTTCGATTCACGATCCATTAAATCCCTTTGCCAAAAGCTAGCTTCCCTTATGCGTTAATGACAATCATTATCCAGAATATCACAGTTTCCAGGGTTTAAATGTGTTAGCATAAAGACTTAATGATCACAAAGGAAACAGACTGAAGAGATGTATACATAGCTTAAACTGTAAGCCTCTTGGGACTTGCGAGAGATCTAATTTCCAACTGGGACCAGCTCTGCTAAGAACGAACAAGTGTCTATATAAAGGCATATAGGTCAACAAATGTGACATTTCTGCTCTGCCATCTCTTAGATAACTTTAGTCAAAGTCAACTGTAATGAAGCCCAAGTGCTTCCATGAACTGTTAGGTTAACCTGAGCCTCCAATTACATTTATGTGGTGTATAACTATTACTGTAAGCTAACCTGTGCTAGTTTCCAAGAAAAGACTGTAATTAGCCTCAGCCGGTGACTGCTGGCACAGTCTCCCATGCTCATTCATCTTGAGTCCGCCTCCTCCTCATGTTGAATAATTTATCTGTGTAATGGAGGCGTGCTCTCATCACAGTTGTTCCTATGGAATTAATTATGACAGATTAAGCATGATCAATGAATTAATCCCTATCATTTGGTCTGCCGTCTACATGTGTGTGTGCGCGTGTGCAAATGTGTGTGCATTTGTAATTCATTGTTGCGGTCAGATTTTATCAATACATACAGCCGGCATCCATCATCATCTGCCCTTGACCTTTTTAATAGCCATTGATCTGTTTGCCAGGCATAAATATTTATACTGAAATCCCCTTCTCTCACAAGTTTTGACACACACACCCACCCGGACGGCCTCAAATCTTATTGCTCATTATCTGCTTGATTAAGCAGTGGTGCAAATGTTATGGACTACAGTACTGTCCTGTGTGCAACCTTTTCTTTTCACAATGTAGGTCAATCCTCACCAACAGATGGCAGCATAGGCCCGAGACACGGCTGTGAGGAAAATGCTGCTATTTGAGGAGATGTGTACATATTAACCTTAAAGAAAAGGGATTACTCATCTGGACTATCCAGGGAGGTTAAATTACCTGCGAGATCACAGTTCCATTGTAACATTTTCTGACTCATTTGGCTTTCCAGACAAATACACGTTCAGTTCATCCAAATAATTAATCAGGGGAATTTTAGAAGGGAATTAATGTGCCATCTTTAATTACTAATTCAGTCACAATGCTGGCACCTATCAGATTTGACAGTCAAGACCCAGATTAAATGTCACTAACATACTCGACTATGGGGATATAAAAAGTTTTCTGGGGACATGTGTCAGTCAACATGGAAATCAGTGATTTCAACCATTCTGAAAATAGCTGAAAACAGATAATTAAAATTGAAAATGTAATCAAAGAATCAAAGGAAACTAAATATGTTTAATAATTGAATACAATGAAATGACCAGAGGTTAAATAGGGAGATATGTACTTTGCACATTTGGTGTTAATTTCTCTGAGTGAAAAAGACGGAGCACAGATCAGACTTCACATGTCTCCTTCCTTAATACTGAAAGTGCTTGAGATGCCATCCATCCGTTCGCCATCCTACGCTGACCCACTTGCGTAAAAGTGCTGTACTAGTACGAGCTAATTAGCAGCCAACCTGTCTACAACCAGTCAGTTCACTGGCCTTCCTGGCCTTCGAACCCGATTGGTGGAGGCTTCGTTACTTCATAATTAGCCAGGCCTAGATAGCTCTCATTTAGCTCTCCCTGACCCATTTGTGAGTGTATTAGCATTCCAAGCCATTTGCAGGAGGCTGGTCCTATCCCAGTCACGCCACTCCTCAACACTGCAGGCAACTGCTCAGCTCTGGAAATGGCTTTGAATTAGTCTGTGTGTGTGCTTGTGTGTGTGTTTTGCGTGTGTGTACACATGCATGTGCCTATCAGTGTGACTCTGCTGATATTAGTTCTATTGAAATGAATCCCACACAGTCATTTTATTTGCCTCTGTGTCGCCAGTCTCCCTCACCACCTCCATCTCTCTCCCTCTGTGCCTCACTGCCATGTTCCTCATCATATGGCACACTGTATGAAATTACACACAGCATACAATCAATATCTGAATTTGTTGAATGTGATCCTGGGAATTTATCGGGTTCATTTATCCTAAACCAAAGCAGGGAACTTTACAGTTCTATTGGGGCTATTTTCTCAACTGCACTCAAAAGCAAAATAATCAATTTTATTAACATTTGCTGTTTTCATATAATGAGTGTAATAAACAATGATTATTGACTTCAATCTATTGGCTCCTAGACATGCATTTGTATTAGTCATTATAACTGGGAGAGGCTGTCTGGTCTGCCACAGTTTAAATCTACTGTTATTACTCTGTCATCGCGTACAGGCCTTTTATGGTTTTCTATTACCGCTGCCATGTTATAGCAGTATTGGAGGACACCAAAGACTGGGTGGCTGAGTGTGCTGTTTTCAAAAGACTCCGGCAGTGATTCAGAACCACAGTGGACAGATTTGAAGAGAAAATTCTCGATTTTAAGACAACGCGAATGGAAAAAGTCAGTAAAGAACAGAACGTGCATGCAAAATGGTTTTGTCACAGAATGTGTGGTAACAGTAAAAAGAAGAATTGTACGGTCTTGCCTAGTTTTAAATAGTTTATATGTTTATATATTTTATCATTTTGTATTAAAAATATTTTATCAGAATAACTGCAAAGAGGCTAAATCCATCCAGCATATGACTCATAGCCACAACACTTTTAAAAAGTGCATTTTAGGCCCAATTGACCTAACTCTTTCCGATGATGAAACTTGTCAGCCCAGGGGGCAATGCATGGCAAAGGACTATTTAAGTATTCTGAAGCGCTGCCTAAGTTCACAGTCAAGCACCAGCAGCACAACTCTGCCTGCAAATAACACTGGCAGTGTACTTTTTGTCCTACCAGAAAACCTCCTGCATGTAACTTCAGTCAGCCAACCCCAAAGTGGGGCCCTAGTCTACATGGAAATAACAGCACATAAGAAGCGTAAAAGGAATCTGAGCATGACCAAATCCTTTTAAATGCAACTAGGACAAACACATGAGTGGTACTTCCTGAATATTTCAGGCTGTCTGTGTGTAAGTCCTGCACATGAGCTAACTGGAGGCAGGGAATAGGGGACAGCAAGGCTTCACACTTCTGGCAATAGCTCACTCTGAGTTCATTCTGCACTGTTTTTGTTATATAAAGTCACAGGGCTGGATGGACTGTGCACTCTTTATGAGTCACAGTGCAGAAGTAGCAATTAGGTACCAGGAGTTCACATAAGACAGACCTCTATCATGCCTCATTCGCTAAATTTCGAGAAGGCCACAGGCATGTCCATATATTGTACGAATGCTCTATATATTGTGATAGAGGCTAAGAAAATGGGCTTTTACTCCCTGTGGCAAAGTTTGATTTACTGTTCTATTGAAATGGCCTCAGTGTTTCAGAGAGGTTGGTGTTGCCATGGCTAAGCCTAAGGGTGTTTAGATACATGATGCTGTAAACCAGGGCTGCCCAAAGTGTGGCTCGTAGGCCACAGTTTGGCCATCATAAGGTTTAAATGGGCCTGCCAGAACTTTCTAACAAAAGAAAAAAAAAAAAACCAGATTTAATATAGTGTTTATGCAGTTTTGTTTTTGTGAGGTGATAATGTTCTTTAAATATGTAGGATACCTAATTATTATTTTTCTCAGTCTGAACATATTTTAAGATTAAGGAGTTACTGTTTATAAGGAGCAAGCTACAAACGGTTTTCATTTCCTGTGGCCAATCAGTGAAAAGCACTCTTGATACAGTGCTAATTACTATGCTGTCTCTCACACCCAATCATCTTTGAACACTTTGCTATGCTATAGTGAAGAGGCTAATGGCTAATAGCTAACGTTGATCACCAAAGAACAACAAAAAGGTACGTAAACTAGGACAAAACATTATGATTACATGATATCTGTGAAACAAAATTCACATCAACTACAACATATGGTAATATAATAGTATCATAAAACTGAGGTGATTTAATTGTAACATTATAATAAAGACAATGAAAACGTACACTGACAAACTGTTTTGAATTAGTAATTGTTATCTAATCCTATATGTTTGCTTACCAAAACTATGACATTAGTGTCAAATGTCAAATTTAGTCAAGTTACCAGCTTTGCTCACCCTTTAACATAGTGTAGCAGTAGCAGTAGTAAGAACAGGTTGGTATAATTCACCCCTCCTCATCCTCCAACTTGTCCCACCTTTCGCAACGGTGCGACACACCAACCGATTTAGCTTTAGGTTTTAACTTCATGCGAACGTCATTGTGAACATGTTACACTTGTTAGCATGCTGACATTAGCACTTAGCTCATTGCACGGTAGCCTCAAAGAGCCGCTAATATGGCTGCAGACTTGTTTTATCTCAAAAGACAGAAATTTTTTTCCAAAGAAAAACGCTCAAACTAAATTTGTGATTTTCTCACCTCGACATCAAGGTTGCCCTGATAACTTTGCTGACATTCTTCAGAGATATAGAGACATAAGTTTATCTTTTTTTTAGTTGCTGGACTACCTGTGCTTCAGCTGTGGTATTTACTGTGGCGAGTATATCAAAACCTGATCCAGGCTGGTTCTGCCTGTCCGCATCAATCATCAGAATGGCTCAGCTGATACACAACAGACTGATATGGCCCAGTGCAGTGCCACAAACTAAGTGAGCATCAGATCCTTGAAGTTTTACACAATTAGGTAAATCCTAATTGGCAATTACTTTGATTTGTAATCCTAAAGGTATTTAATGAGCTCATTTAATGGTGCCATGGAGCATGATAGAGTATGGTAATTGGTTTTTATAAGAAGTGTAAAAATCAAGGTGTGCTTGTGAGGTGGGTGGTGCCACTTATTCACCAAGCTATTATGGGGCATTAAGAGAAAGTTTTCTACAAAAGAAGTTCAAGAAGAATCTTGAAACCCCAGCTGTACTCCTTAGGTTAAAAATAGACACACATGGAGTTTTGAAGTGAGATGTTTCGGCGCTGGCAGCTCTCTTCTTAATGATCATCCCCTGATGATGATGTGTTTATGTACATCCATCTTCCAGGGTAAAAAACTAAAGGTAAAAAAAAGTCATGCAGCTGCCCTTGCAGCTTTTTACAGCTGTAAAAGTGGACGTCTCACTCTCGAGTTCTAACAAGGTCGGAGCTGTCAGGAAAGAGTGAGGCCGGGGAGCTAATATACTCAGGCCAGGGGGAAGAGTCATCCCTCATACGCACAGCAGACAGAGGGCTGGAGGAGCGAGCGGAGGGAGGAACAGTATGAGACTGAAGAAAGAATGGAGATGAGCATGCAGGAGGGGAGAAGGGGAGATTAGGACAAGTCAGACAGGGAAGACAGAGAGAAGAGGCAACGAGATAATGGAGAACTGGAGCAGGGAGTCGCAGATGAAGAGTGGAGAGCAAAAGAGAGAAGCTGGCCGCCCTACCCCACAGCAGTGTTGATATGACAGTTGTCTGAGGCCAAATCTGAGGCCAACTCATTCCACTGATGAATGCTTCTGGCTGCACCAACCTTCACACTCAGGGCTGCATGCGCACTGCTTTCTTTCTCTTTCGTAACACTTCAGTTTCAGATAAGTTATATCTGAACCGCCATTATATATTTCATACAAAAAGGAAGCCATTATTGGCTGATCTGAAACATAATTCATCCTCATGCTGTGTTCTTATGCAGCCTTTATCTTTGACATTAGCGTGACTCGGCCATGCTGGCACCAGTCAGCAGCACTCATGTCCTTACACTCATATGCCCTGCTTATCATTTTTGTGCTGGATTGGAAGTATTCAGCTAATGGCTAATAAATAAAACTAATTAGGCTTATGATAATGGAATGATAATTTGACATCAATTACTCACTCACTGCACAACTAGGACACTTTGGTATTTCACTGAGTCAAGAGCACAGAGAGGGCAGAGAGAGATACCTGGAACCAATGATGCCAGTGGGCTAATACTCACATTATGTCTACATTATCTCACTGTGCAATGGAGCCATATCAAGGCTAGAAAAATAACAAGGTAATCAATTAAGTTAACCATGCAATTAAGTTAATTAATTGCTTGTATGCCCAGGAGTTTCCTGGGGCTTGTGCTGTGGACCGCATTACTACACTGGCCAGTGATTAGATTACAGAGTTAGTAATGCCATTTGAGGCTCAAGTGTGAGAGCTGCAAAGTGGAGTCCCACTGCCTGCTGTAAGCTTCTATCTTCAAATGAACAGTATAATGCGTCCGACTGCATCAGCAGCATAAATACGGAAGTTGCTCATCAGGATACAAGTTCCAGTTAAATCTCTTTTGATAGAATCTTCCTAAAAATAAAGATTATATCACTGCGGCGGAGTGTGCTTTTGTTTGCCGAGGAGGAAGTAAAGCAAAATTGCTTCAGCATCTAACAGACGAATGCATTAGATAATTTGCTTACTGTGCACAGATAAACAGCTGATGGAAACAACACAGCAGGCCCTCTAAATCCAACCGAACCAAGAGGGAAATATCAGTGAGAGATGTAGTTTATTTCAGATAGCGTTCCGTTTTCCTCTATGAACCACATTTAAAAAGGCAGCGACTACTCTGTGATAACATGGGAAACTCACTCATTTGTATATATCACCAGCTTACTGACACACAGGGCCGTTATCAAAGAGTCAAAAATCTATAATGAAAACAGTGCCTTAATAAAAAAGAAAGAAAAAGGGTCCTTATAACACATCAGACACATCCAGTTCTAAATGTTTGCCCCTTCATGAAACACCAGCCTCACTGCAGCTTTAATCGCATTTAGGATTGTCACATATTCCATTTATATTTTCTGTTTTTAAAATGGATGGATACATGAGCACCATATTGAAACTAACAGAAAACATTTATGGCACAACTTAATTTGAGCAGTAATTTAAACATGGGCGTTTTGTAAAAAGAGCAAAAACAAAGCAGCACATTGCTCACTTTGTGCTTATGCGACATGTAACATTTATCTTGTATTTTTATGGTTTACACTTGTTATTGTTTGCGCTTTTGTTTAATCATGTTGACACCAGGCAGCTCAGTAAGCATCCATCTCAGTGATATTGCTCAACATGCAAATCAGAACTCAACTGGTGTTTCATAATTACTGAAACTGAAGTAAACAATCACCCTAAATCCCTCATCTGTTTATCGATTCAGCTCACTCGCATTTTAATTTATTACGAAGTTAAGGTGTGAAAAAGCAATACTTTAAGGAACAAAGAGGGCGAGACAAAATGCCAGACTCTCAACACACTTTATGAACTCCAAAACTCCTCTCTGCTGGGGTCACATTTTGGTCCTGAGCCGGACCTTTTGTCAGATCTCAGCAGATAAGTGAAAACAAACTGGCGTACAGAATGTGTTCCACGTGTACGTGAGAAGGTTATAAAGAAAATATTTTGCCTTTACTTCTACTAAAGAACAACATGTATTGAAGTTATACAGCAGATTTCAACAAGATGGTGACACATTTTACATAAAAATAAGTCATGCCCTTTACGGTTTGGTGATTGGCCAGTAGCTGGTACACACACACCTGTGTGAATATATCAGCAACTGCTGGCTGTTGGGCTGTCAGTGGCAGGTTGGAAAATTTTAACACATCGCCAATCCCTAGTGTCCTTAGTATCATTATGTTTGGCTTCACTTCACTGCACACTTCACAAAACATCTTTTTGTTTGTACATTTCCCAGAGTGCACAGTTTTCCTTTCAGTGCATACTGTAAAGTGTTTTAACTTGAGACCTACAAAACGCACGCACGCACACACACACTTGTACACTAGACGTCTTGGTTGGATTTTAGCAGAGCAGAATGTCTCCCTGTCGCTCCTCCGTTTTCTCTTGTATTATACTGAACATGCTGACAGTCGAATTAGCATGGTGTCACTGCGGTAGTACGCATCCGCGACATGCCTCACAGCTGTCCCACTGTGATAGCACATCACACTCTGTTAAAGGATCATAGTACAGCCAATGAAACATGTTGCATGGTATGTAGTGAGGTAGGCTGAATGTACCTTCATTTGGATTCCACTATTGTTCCTTTTTAGCAATTTCATTGAATTTTTGGCCTTTTTTGAGTGCTTCTTTTCAAAATAAGACTGTGGCATTGCTTAATTTCAGCCAATTTCTGTGTAACAGGATTAGGAATACTGAATTTGCCTTGGACAGAAAATGTACAGGAACATCTATAGTGATGACAGTTAAAATGACCAAAAGAGATGCAAAGGGATGTTCTGATGTAAGACACCATGTGATACATCTGTGGTTTTCTTACAGTCAGTAACATATTTTAAGTTGTTTGCACTAACACAGCCATGCTCAGTCCTTTTCTGAATATTTCTCGCACGCACGCACGCACACACACATCCATGCACACCATGCTTGAGGCCTGCACCTGAGTCCTTGTTGTGCAGGTGAGGGAAGTGGGGAAAAAAAGCTCATTTTAATTGAGTCCCCCTGAGTAAGCTGGGGAAGTTCACCCATCACTCTAACACATGGCTCCTATTTTTAAACACACACACACACACACACACACACACACACACACACACACACACTGGAGAGACCTTCCCTTTAATAGGCTCCCCTGGGTTATAATGTTATTGTTGATTTCCTTGCAGAAGACACAAAGACATACATAATCAAATCCACATGCAAGCATGCACAGACTCAATCTGCACACATGCATGAATGCATGAACACAAGCAGATACTCCTCGCTCTGTCTTTGTCTCTCTGTGTCACTTGGCTGTACACACATGCAAATGCAAACACACACACCAGTACAGTATCGGGACTTCCGACATCATTCTGTTTTCAAATTATTTCTTTAAAGCTGAATATGAGCCAGAGTCGGTGACAATGTGAGTTTTATTGCACTATGTACGAGTCTATTCAGAGAGGGATTGTAGGAGGAGTATTTAAACTGTGACTGTAAATCTTTACTTCTTGTTGAGTTAAATCAGTTAATAGAGTGCTTTAATGCAAACACTCCCAAATGTACTCCTTTTTAGGCACTTTATCTTGTCCAGTCAGCATGCGCTTATTGAGGCAATAAAAAGCAAGTTTGTTGTTAGTGTCTCCTTCCTCCCCGTCTGATTTATTGCCAGAGATATTTTTATGGAGGAAAAGTGCATCTGTGTTGGTAAAAACTTAAATAAGGACACCCATACAGCATTGTTTTATGAGTTAAGAGGATCCAATTATGTTGCTGATTACATGCTAAACCTTGAATAAACTCTGGTGATATTGCACATTGTGCTGTATACAACACATAATCTACTTTGTGTTCACAAAGCAATTTTAGCAAAGTGACCTTGTGTGTGATGCAAAGTCAATCATATTATTTCCAAAAGAATGACTGACAGCTTTTCTGACATGAACCCTTGCGCAGGGTGCGCTGCCTAAGTCAGGAAGATTGACTTTGAACACGTTTGACCCCAGGCTTGCTGCAAACTATCTGAAAAACGGGTCAGTGGGAAACTAAATGGTTGCTTGATCATAAATGACTTCGAAATGTATGATTTAACAGCTCCGAGAATAAAAACTAGGACGTGAATCTTGCTGTGCATTCAGTACTGTATTCATAGAGAGTCCCCATAATAGAAACACTGCTGTAAATGTACCATCGTTAGCACAACACATGATAATAATTTACACGGGGAATATGTCAACATACATTTACGCACATCAAACCTGAAATACACTGTCAAGACTGTGGCTAATAGTCTAGAATCAAATTCTAATAAAGTAACTGCACAGAGGGCAGACTACATTTAGATTAATGCACAACTGCACTGAATCAAACGTTCATTAAGACCATTCTGCTTTCAGACATCCCATTGATCATTAACAAGTCTATTACAGAGAGTAGCACTTAAAAGGAAGTGTTGTTGTGTCGCTGATGGTAGAAAAACAAGAGAGAAACTAAAGATCACAGACAGACAGTCGTGACTGACAGCGGTTGTCTGTTCCTCTTGACATGTCTGTCATTTGTTGTGCATTTATAAAATGGATTTCTTAACACTGGTAATGGTCAGAAATGCTTCAAGATCACTTTTGGTCACTGTTTTTACAGGTCAGTGGCCAGAAAGAGAATGTGGGTTAGTTAAGTTTTAATGCACATCGATGTTTCCTTTGCCTGTGAGTCCTTTTTCAGTTTTCCATTGAAAACATTAACACATCATTCCCCAGAATTTGTGCTGATGCAGAAACTCCCAAAATATGGCTTTCAAAATATGTTTGAGGGTTCTTTTTATTATTTTATAACCTGTTTCTTTCTCGTCCATTATGTCCACTTGTAAACAAAAAGCTACTCCACAGTCTTTTTATTACCTTGTGGTTTACAATAACAAATCAAGTGCTTGCTCTTTATTTTCAAGTGTGAGCACCCATCATTAGGTGCCCGTTTAAATGCACTTTGTTTAGTGCCCTTGATGGTTTACTGTGCTATTAGGACTAATATTCGCTAAATGTTTTCTCTATGAGTAAAAACAGATGTACAAAAACCGACATTACCTTTGTTTCTTATTCCAGTTTTTGTAAAGCAACAGGCCCATGAGAAGAAGTGCAAAAATGTGAGTATTCAGTCCCTTGTAGTCTCTCTCCATGGTGCTGAAAACGTCAAACCCACTTCCCCTTTCTCTTTGCTGATGTCACTGAAGTCAACGGACCGCTGACATTACTGGTGAAACCTTAGTTTGTGACCCTGGCCAGACTTCAAGCTTTACTCAAACAGTTAATTTTAGGTGTATTTCATAGACGTGACGAGGGCACAATTTCCTTCACGTTATTATTGAACAATATTTTTGACCCTCTCTAATTTGCATGTCGCTCAGACAGATGGGGTAATCATTTTTCTCTTCAACTTCTTCTACAGGCATTGCAAGAGCTATAAAATCAAGTGCTACATCTAGTACTTGTGTGCAGTCTTGTTATCAGCATTCATCTAGTGGAAAGATTGAGAGTTTGGACTGGACAAAAGAACGACCTCTCAGATGTTTTTGAGATCCTCACACTTTGTTCTCAAGTCAATTTATCAAGTCATTTTTTATTTATATATCCCAGTATCATAAATCACAGATTGCCTCAAGAGGCTTTACCTTCTGTACAGCAGGTATGACATCCTCTTCCCTAAGACCCTCAAAAGACTCCCTCAAAATGCCCTTTAATAGGGGAAAAAATGGAAGAAAATTCAGGAAGAGCAAAGGAGGACAGGTTCATCTCCCAGGATGGGTAGACATGCAGTAGATGTCAGTTTACCAGAACATGTTTTTGCCAAAGTTGCCACATTTGGTATCTATTTAATAGCAATATAGTTGCAGGCTTATTTCATGGGGCTCATGAGATTTATCAAGGAAACTTCATGCTCATTCCAATTCCTTATGCTGTGTATAAACTGTATTTACAACACAAATTAAGATTAATTCGCGTTATCAAATCTGATGATGTCTATCCCCAATACTGACAGAATGAACGTAGCCATGTGTTGTTTAGGAAATTACTAGACTGCATAGAGAATCAAGCTCAGTGTGATGCATTTAACCCATTTGTTGATACAATGCCAGCTTTCCAGAGGAAGAGTAGCGTGCCAGATTCCACGCTAATTGAACCATATGGCAGTTCATCACTAACGCATCACAAACACACAGTTAAACAAGCTCAAGTTGTACAGAAGATAGAACACGTTGGAGGTCTTTGCACTATATTTGGCGCTTACTTCATATGCAGTTTTCCTCTTAACCCTTGCTTACTTAAGCTGAAATGTTTGTGATGCTTTGTCCTTGTGATCTCTATTGATTTTAGGTAGTTTTGATTTCCATTTATCTTTAAATTACATTGCACGGGCACACTGAATTTTGACCCCTCTCCTGCAGTGTGCATAATTAAGTGTATTGATGTGAGGATTACACAGAAATCATGTGCCTGGTACTTTGACATCCTATGTGCACTTTTGAACTTGTCTCCACACAAAGTGGATACCTTGATGTCGGTGTCACTACAGCTGTTGTAAATATAGCTTATTGTATTTCCCCTCACGTTCCCCTGGTATGGACATGAAATTTTAATTTACTAACAGAAATATTATTTTTTACAATTGTCTTTGTAAGCTAATCAGAGCAAAGCGGACCTTAAGCACGTACTGCACGCACACACAGTCACAATTGCACAGACAAAGGTACAAAAGCACACTGAAATGCACACACACTTTCATTTTGGCAGTTGATCTAAACTGGGCCAGGCAGGGCCTTGGAGGGAGAACGAAGCAGGACAGAAAGTACAGCAGCCAAATGGAGAGGTGGAGGGGCCAGAGGGCTGTAGTGACTGGAGAAAAGGGAAGAAATAGTAAAAAGGGAAGACTTGTGGGAAAGAGAGACGTGAGGAGGAAGAGAAAGAGGACAAAGTTTATTTAGCCCCTTTAGCTTAAAACCACATTGACTTTAAAAGTTTCTTTCTCATCTCACTCTTTTCAAATGAACACGTTTACACCACCCCCCTGTAAAATGATACGTTCATTGACACTGTCAGTGGAAATACTGTTTAAATTTACTTAGTCAGATGTTTCACCTCAGCACCAAGTCACAAGGGTCTTATTCCTGTTAAACCTTAGATACCTGCCAATAGAGGTGCAAAAAGTTATTCTCAGAATGAATAGAAGGTAAAATGTTGAGGCATTATTGCATGTTAAGATATGTATCCTGTTCACATTTCCACAGTCAGTACCCAATTATTCAAACAAGTTGCACAGTACACTTTTCTTTTCTTAATCTTACATTGCTTTGTCTTGTCACATGGCTTTGAGTTTTGAATTGCTAAATCAAAGTCAGTCAGTAAAAGAGTACAAATGTCCTTCTGCCTTACGATGCTGGAGCATGTCTGCTCTCTTACAGGGTTTGCAGTTTGGCTTCTAAACTACAAGTGTATTACCGAAGTCAAACAAAAGGTGTTTGCATAGGGTCTAGCGCAAGGTCCTTTTTGGCCCATCTTAATGGCACATCTTTAATAAATATTTATAGGGGGCACAGGGGGATATTAAAAAACATGACATGCTAAGATGGCTTTATTCCCATGAAGATAGAGATCTATGTAGAGTTAGAAAAGGAAGAGAGATGAGGGAAGGCAAGGCAGTCATTTGTTTGGTGATGGCAGACCAACAGATGACTTTGACAAGGACATGTTTGATAGACGTCTGTTACACAGTCTGTGTAAACAATGAATGCAGCAGCCTTAAGGGCAATGCAAGGGCACTCCTTTACAGAAGAGCGTTCTTGAAGAAAATATTCGAGGATAAGTAAAAAGGCTTTGTATTCAGATGTATGTATTCATATTATTCTGTGATAAATGCAGCTCAGTGAGTGACTATGATCATTTATACTGTAATGGCTACGTCTAGAAGATGTCAACAGGATTCTTGATTGAATTCTTGGTTGGATGTTAATGCTGTTTTATTATGATGTTTTAATAATAATAATAATAATAATAATAATAATAATAATAATAATAATAATATAACTTACTCTTTTGGTTCATAGTGGTTTTGCTGTCTCCAGGTAGACTAATAATTCATAACCCGAGACCTAAGGACGCATGAGTGTTTGTCGTGTAAGAAGACCTGTGCATCCCACAGACTTCTGTTGGGTTACTGCATGACTTTTGAGTCACTGATTGCAACAGACATGCAACTAATATTAGTCATAACACTTGCTTTCCATCAGCTTGGTGGCAGTTCCTACTTGATCCATCCATCCATCCATCCATCCATTATCTATACCGCCTATCCCTTTCGGGGTTGCGGGGGGCTGGAGCCTATCCCAGCTACAATGGGCGAGAGGCGGGGTACACCCTGAACTGGTCAGCCGATTGCAGGGCCACATGTAAGGACAGACAACCATTCACACTCACACTCACACCTACGGACAATTTAGAGTCATCAATTAACCTAATGAGCATGTTTTTGGTCTGTGGAGTACCCGGGGAGAAACCACGCATGCACGGGAAGAACATGCAAACTTCACACAGAAAGGCCCCGCCTGACCCGGGGATCAAACCGGCAACCTTCTTGCTGTGAGGCACGCGCACTACCTGCTGCGCCACCGTGCAGCCCTACTTGATCCATCTGATGTGAATTTTTAGATCCTCAAATTAAAGGTTCAGCACTTTAACCCCATAATCATTGTTTCATCCATTGTGCTGGAGTGCAGAGCTGAAACTACAGCTCGAGCACAAAAGCGTGTTACTGCCTTAATGCTTTCTGACTGCACTGTCAAAAGGGGATTAAATACTAGAATCATAAGTTATGCATGCTAGTAATATCGCATGTACCAAAAAGATGACAATAACACTGGTTTAAAGAATAATGACATAATTAGAACCTGTTAATATGGCAAGCTTTAGGGGGATGTCCATCTCAACTGAAATGTAACCCAGGAATTGAATGTTGGGCTGACAAAGAGAAAGATGATGTCTGCACACAGAGATGGAGGTTTGAGATCAATAACTATCCTAAGTAGATATAAGAACAGCTCCACTCTTTGAATGAAGTCTACAGAAATACTATAAAGCCCCGCACATGGAGCTAGTCTAAGATGTAAAATCAATAGCTCCACTTTTTGAATACAAAGTGAGAATGAGAAAAATAGCAAATGAGATTTTTTTATGTATTTCAATGCCCCAGGTAGCATTGACTTTAAGTAACGTCCTTGTATATTATTACATAAATGTAAATAAACAATGGCTTAATTAAATGGGCAATGATTAATATCTATCGTTAAGTATTGGAACAGTAAGGGTCAGAACTCTGGATTCAGCTCATTTGTTCTGCCGTTGCAGCTCAGGAAGACGCTCTGCATTTTAGTAGGGCCTACTTTATCTGTAAAGCTGTGATCTTTGGTTTCCTTTATTCTCTTAAACGCCAAATCAGTCAAACAAAGACAGAGGATAATTACGACGTTCACAAATTTGACACATTCACATTATAGAGACCCACCTCACATTTGGTGCCCACAAGGAAAATCCTTTAAATTTTATGGTTAAACTGAAGTTAAGTTTAAGGTAAATAGTTATGCATCTAAGTTATGATGTGACAAAAACTGCTGCGTGTGTGATGCCGTGCAGGTGTGTGTGACAATGCTACTTCTAGAGAGAGACAGGTCAGGTAAAGTACTTACTCTCACAAAAACAGGGAACCGCACACTCTTTAAAACGTTCGCTCGTCAGGAAGAGTTTGGGCTTTTAATTTGAAGGTAGCCGTGGGACACAGTGCCTGCTGAGCTGATGGTGGTATGACTTCAGTGTCAGACTCCCACAAACAAACAAGAATGTGCTGATGCAGCAGCTTTTCCATATACAAGATCATAAGTGCAGCAACACACCGAACCTGATGTCAAACCACACCTTTAATGAGACGCTAAATGTGCCGAGCTGAGCAGAGTATAACTTTAATGATGTGCGTGATGCACAGTGTTCCTTGTGTGCTCGCCTTCCATCAGCAGCCTTGACTCAGGACACTCTGCTCTTTTTGGAGAAAACAAGTGTTGTACAGTACTCTTTGTTTTGTCCTCTTTGCGCAAGTGTCGTCTCGGTGCTAAGTGGAAATACGCTGGCATTCAGCTGTGCTGTTTTTTTTGTTTTTTTTTTTGCTTTTTATTTGTTAAAGAATTGAAATTCACACAATGGAAACTTTAACACGTGTTGTACGTTGTCAGAGGATGTGTAAAGAGATTTTTTCTTTTATAAAAGCAGGTAGTGATTCTAGTGCTTCAGAAAAAGGAGCACAGAGCTTTTGTTGGCTATATTCCTTTATATTAGTGGAAAAGCCCCTTTAATCCTCCACTTATTGTCATGTCACATATTGAGACATGGAGATCTGGATGGGCATAAACTCAGGACCTCTAAGGACCTAGATTACCAGACAGATTGGGGCCAGTAAGTGTAAGTGGTGTTCTGCACGATAACGCCCCTTAAAACACCCCACTCCCTGTGCTCATTTGTTTCACGCGCTCCATGTTGTCGCATAATCTGGGCCAGCTACCGCCATGTTTTTTGAGACTTCATGGTGCCGTGTGGTATTTAATCGCACTTATAATGACCCTGTAGGATTCATTAAAATTAAGATGCATCTCTGATTATGTTTAACATCTGCTTCATATTAAAAGATGCGCTCCCAGGTCACAAACCCCGAGGGATATTCTCTCCCTTGATGCTAAGAAGACATTTGACCATTAGAGATGGATTAATTAAGGTCTTTGCTCCACAACATCCAGTCTTAAATAAAACCTAATTTTCATAATTGAGGATTTTAATATCCTGTCTACAGTTTAGTGCTGACAGACGAATCACGCTCGCTCAGGTTCGGAGTCTCCAGGCTCTCCTAGGCTCACCCCCTAGAGTTGTCTTTTATCTCCTCTATTTTTTCACTTATCTCTAGAGCCCATTACCAAAGCTGTATGAGTCTGTGGGCCATCAGCCAGTCTCCGTTTACGATACTTCCCATTTTGTCCCTTGTTTCGCTGAAGATATCTTGATTTTCATCCTTAAAAACATAGCGTGTCATTTCCACTAGGAGATATACTGTGTGTCGCATCACTGTTCAGAAGATTGCACATAAATCTACTCAGTATGCTTTGACATGGGTATGAGGGGGCTGACTGACAGAACCAGCCATTTAGTATTTTATCTGAGATCTTCTGAGGAGAATTTTCCTCCCCAACAGGTTCCCTCTTGTAGTGGACGTCTCAGCTTGGCCATTAATCAAGTCATATCAGTGAAGTGTCTCAAAAGTTTGCTGAAGCTAAATGCAACTCATCCATCACATTACTGAAAGGCTTCATATGTAAGCGATGTAGACATTTTTCTTCTCTATCCCTTGTCAACGGGGGATATGATCTATATGCAAAGGCAGGTTCTCCCCACACTTGATTAGTTTGTGAGGTCCTCCAGAAAGAGCGCAGAGGATGAAAGACAGAGGGGGTAGAATAACAGTGAAAGGTACAAGCGGAATAAAATGTGTGTGTGTGTCTATGTGTGTGTTGGGGGTGGGGGGTAAGTAGAAACAGAGAAAGAAAAGGGTGGAGAGGAGGGGGGAGAGACACAGAAGGAAAGACAGATGGAGCGGTGAGAGGGAGATTGGCTTACTTGCAGATAACATCGCTGTGTGATAGATTCTTGTGGAGACTAAATTGGGCTCGTGGGCTGAGAGGGAATCAGTCTAAGTCCTGAGTGACTGGCAAAGAGAACGCTTATCAATGACTAGTGAGGGGAGACTGGACACCCCTTGAATGGCCTCATGATAAAGCTGTTCATTTGTGTGTGTTTCTTGAACGGTACACAGCACGGTAATCGATAATTCTTTGACATCAATTCAAAAAGCACCATTTCATTCTTTGTCTAATCTGTGCTTGGGTTGACACAGATATTAGTCCGACCATTAGAGCTGCACTTTAAAAAATGGACAGCAGCCACCTATTGGGGCAGGGAGGGAGCCTTGGGGTGTAACACTTTTATCCTGGGGACACATTTAGTCAAACATCTTTCACTTACCTAATTTTGACAGTCACCAAAGTTAAGGATTTTATGAGGCTAGCCGTTTCCCCTTGTTTCCAGTCATTGTGCTAAGCTAAGGTAACCAACTTCTGGTTCTAGCCACACATTTACTGACACGAGAGTGGTATTGGTTTTCTCATCTAACCCTCAGTGGGAAAGTGTATTTCCCTACCTGTCAAACTAGGCTATTCCTTAAATAAGGTGTGCTGAAGTTAATGACAAGGTGACCTGAAAGTCACTGTGTGTTCTTCTTTGTCTCTGTTGAGTTAGTGCACTTGTCCCCATTTTCACCTTGCTCCCCCTCTCTGTCTCTTTCTGTCTGCGCTCACTGTCTCACTGAACCGGCTTTAAAAGCTCCGACCAGATGGCTCAAGAAAATGAATGGCTGCGTCTGTATGTGTGTGTTTGTGTGCGTGCGTGCGTGCACGTCCAGGGTTAAGAGGGACATTAGTGAAAAGTGATTTTGACAACCCATCAGGGAAAGAAATTTCTTAGTCCTTCACCTCGTTCATTCATCTCTATCTCTATATCTCTCCTTCACTTATTCAATCTCGCCTTCACTCTGTGCATTTTTGCATGAGCATCTGTTTAGTTCTCAAACGCTGTCTGGCATGTTGTGACGCTGTGAAGTAAAATCAGTGCTGCGAAGAACATAAAGGACACAAACACCTTCTTTTACAGAGTGAAAGGAGGAAAAATGTGCCACTTTCATTTTGAGTGAATAAGAGTTCTGGGGAGATGTTATTTCTAATCAGCTGAAAAACGGAAAAAAATATTTAATTGACAATTTACTTTCTTTTAAGGTCATATTTTTACAAACGCTGTACACAAATATTTCAAAAGGCAACATCAGTTATGTACAATAAATTAGGCTTTGATTCTTCCCGATGTGAAGCATCGATTTTAGAAAGCCAGGTAATTATGTCATTTGGTTAAATCCTTTCCTAAAGAGGAGACATTTAACAAATAGTGATTACATAGATCCTTTCTATGTGTAAATTGTGCAATCATCATCATTCCCCATTTGAGCCATAAGTCAACGGCACACGTCAGCTAGTTCTCAAAGAAACTAACTTAGTGTTTTGGCTGCAGGGAAAGATGCAAATGTTTCATATCTTACTTTCAAGTTTCTTCGGCAAATGTTGGTCAACAGACAACATATCTCATATGAAAGTGCATTTGTCTCACACTTGCAAGCATCCTTGGTAAAAAGTGTTGCATTGAAGCCTCAGTGATTATATGTAACTGTGTTGATATACCTGTATATGCCCTTTATGCATTCATGTGGAAAGCCATGCATATGGCGTATACAAAGTAGAGCTTGGGGTGACTAGAGGTATGATGGAAATTGATTTATCATGGCAGACAAATACACAGCACAGATAAATGATAAAGAGGATTCATAGTGCATATTTTTCCCGAGGGAATTCACTTCTCTTCTATGTCACAGACATATTAATCACCTCTGGGAGGGAGAGTGACAGCATGATAGTTTCATGAATTAATAAAGCTCTCGCAATACAACAAAGCCTTCCGGTTAATCCAAATAAGGTCATAACTCAGTTGCATTTGTTTGCAAGAAGTCATGTACTACATGCCACACACACACACACACACACGCACGCACACACATACAGACATACACGAAAAGCAGCTACCACTGCTCTATTGCAGCATTTTTCATTGAGGAGATAGCACAGTGTTAATACTTATTATTCATAAACAGTGGGGAGGTGTTGAGCTCAGCAGTCTGCCCATTTTTTAATAAACAGCACACTGCTGAGCTAAATCATATCATAGAGACTGTGTGTGTGCCTATCAGTGCATGTGTTCACATGAAAAAGAAACACACCACGCAAAGGGAAACCAGGCAAAGTAAGAACAAAAGAATTTGTTTTTTACTGTTTAAAGTGAAACAATTAAATTGCATAATTGGATTCACGTCCTGTTTTAGTGGATTAAAAAAATATTAGCACATCTTTAATTTTAACTTGTGAAACACGGTGAACTTTGAGTGCCAAGTTTCTTTCGCTACTGGGAAGGAACAGCAAGAACAAAATGATGAAACACCTCATTTGCAATTGTTCCCACAGACAGAAGCGCCGAGCTGCAAGCTGCAAGGTAACGAGGAGAAAGTGAAATCCTGAACCAATTCAGCCCCGACCAAAAAGTGTACTTTTAAAGAGCAATCAACAATAGGAGAACTATTGTGATTGACCGATGATAAGTCAGTGTAATGGAATTGGTAGCTCTTACACATGCTTGTGGATGTGCTTTTATGCAATGATTATTAGATCAGACAGTTATTTTTTCCAATTTTTAATTTATGTTTGAGTCAATCACAAACATTATAAGCTGCTTTGATAAAATGTCGTTGCATAGAAACAAACAGACTCTATAAACCCAGTTTCCTAGTCACCTGCAGTGTTCCTAAATTATTAATTATTTAAACACCTCAGTCCCAGGAGACCGAAGCCTATTGTTTATTCAAGTGTTCAGTGTTATCAAGGAGATAAGGACACTGCACATCTGAAACATAATTCTGTGAGGAAATTACTGATTTGCTTGTAAATACGTCCAGGAATGCAAGGCACATAATCCTATAGTGGCAAAGCAAACACATTGCATTGAAAGGCATGCTAAGGTCAGGCACGTACTGTAGGGCAGGCCTATTCAACTGGCGGCCTGCTGGATAGATAAGGACATTTCTGCATCTTTCTATGGCCCCCAAGAGCCTGCCTTCAAATCAGGCTGGCATGCGTGTGATGTGATAAATAGCACTAAGGAACACATCTCTGAACTACGTTGAGACATCTGAATCATGGACTGTATGATCTGAACCAATTTGATATTGGTTATGTCTTTTTAAAGCACTTATGTGCTGCACGCCTGTCATTTGCTCAGTAAAGCCTCATGTTGCACTTCGGGCTGGCAGGCCCAGGATTAGCTAACAAACATCCAGGTCATGGTACTTCTAAGTGCTTTAAAAGGCAACTGGACTTGTTTGTGGTTCTAGAAGACATTTTGCCTCTCATCCAAGAGGCTTCTTCAGTTCTAACTGACAGGTGGGGAGTCCCAGGCATTCACCCTCTTGCAGGACTGATCGCACAGTGGGAGTTGTTGAGGTCGCATTAGAGTCATTGACCCACCCAGACATCATGTGAGTCATCAGGGTCACATGAGACATGGAGTGAAGGGGCGCTATGTGAGTCGTTGACCCACTAAGCCATCAAATGTGTTGTTAGTCGTGAGGAAGTGGTCTACGACACCACTTATCAGCCACTTACAATGCATTCCTGAGATCCCTCCAGGCATCTTAACACCCATTTGCAACATGACTCATGTAATGACTCACGATTGCAAGGTTGCACCTCATCAGCCTCTGAGATGAAAGGCAAAACATCTTCTAGAGCCTCAAGCAAGTCCAGTTGCCTTTTAAAGCACTTGGAAGCTAACATTTAACAAGATACTTCAAAATGTCTCTTGCAAAGATAAGTGACGTAAATTTGATCGTGAAAATCTCAAATTCCAGAACAAACGGACTGAGAAGCACTGTCAGCTACAACAATTAATTAACCACTTTGTTTATTGTGCAGTGAACGCATTAATATGATGAAAAACTAGTACTGCATGTCAAACGTCCCGGCTCGTTTTCTGCCAATTTTCCTGGGGGCTTGGAGGAACAGGGAAGGAAAGCACAGGGACTGCTTCCATCTTTCCAACAGAGTCAAGTGGCCTTTGGTTGTTCTTGCACAGAACAGGAGAGAGCCATTACAGCATCCCTGCATGAAACCTGGACACTAACAAGCGAGACAGAAGAGGCCTTTTACAGAGCTGGAAACCATTGAGGATCACATGCTTGCTGTCGTTGAAGCGGTCGCTGGCAAAAAAAAGCTAAGGAAAGCGTTACTTCATCCATTAAAAACGTGCTTCTCTCAGACACATCGGCTCTTCATAGAGTGGAACTACTTGAGCATGCCTTACGGAAATTTTGGGAAACCTTAGAAAGTCAGAGGTTATGTCTATCACTGTTGACAAATCAAATGATTTTACTGACATGGACCAGCTATGCGTCTATGTCAGATTTTTCAATGGAGAACAAACTTCTGGGGCTGTATTCACAAAACATCCTCAGGCTAAACCCCATTTCAAGACTCCAGTTTGTCTGACAGTTCAAGTGTGCATTATATAACCATCTGCAATAAACACATGACCTTTGCTGGATTATCCAGTAAAATTGGTGCTATGTATCTTTATGTCTTTGTTTCATGCATGAAATTCATGATGTAGTTTCCAAAACACCTGTTATGAAATCAGATCATCTATTTTTGCATCCATCCATCTGAATTTAACTTAATTTGTTCCTCATGCTCCTGTGTATTGATGACAATCTACTTGTCCACTGTACCAGTCACTTTGGACATAACGAGGATGTTCTCTTATGAAACAGGATCATGCTGCCCCTGCTCTTACATTGTGTACTCTTTGCTCACTCCTCACAAAAAGTTGCTCTCAGCAGCTTTGTGAATAGCTCTTAATGAACAGGAAACTCTTAGTTAGGAACTTTTAGTGCCTTTTTGGAGGACTCCTAGTGGTTAGATAAAATCCTTTGTCATACAACATCACCTACAACATTGCCTTTGCTGTCTGTTGCAGACATATGTGAACACAAATGGACCTCTTGGAAGTCATGTTGGATGAGCAGTATATGGCAGAAGTCTACTTTCTGTGGACACTTTGAATCACAAAGGGCTGGATCAGTCTATCACCTTGCTTATATTGACAATGTTTGAATGTACTTATACTTATGATTCTATCTTTTCTCATATGAATGCCATCAAAAAAAGGGCACGTTGTTCCTAGACCTGTGAGAAACTGTATGTGTCTCAGGATTGTCCTTACCACATACAGTAGGAGCCAAACAGTGGTGAAACTGCAAATCAGGCAGTGTAATTCCAAACAGGCTCAAAATGACATGAGTCTGATATGTATGGTGGTAAATCAGCTGATTGATGCATGTAATGCTACCTTAGTGAAAATGCAGAGATGTAAGTTCTGTTTTATGAAGATTCAAACAGGCCTGCTCATTCTGAGTCTGGATACGGTTTTACTGTTTTCACCTTTAACATATACGAATATGGACCTGCTGTTAGCATCTTACATCTGCTGGGAATTGTTTTTGATAGCATCATGAACAGACCCATTCATTGTTATTTTATGACTGCTGTTTTACTACATCCAGCTTGCATTTAGCATTTATGGATACTGACCTGTTTTAAAAGCTCCTTCTGTATGCTTGGAAGGGTTGTTGAGTATATTACAAGCAACCTACTGTTCGTTTGATGGGTGCTGTTTTCCTATATCCATCTTTTTTTTCTATATTTGTCGATGTGGACCTGTTAGAAAAATTATTGGCTTTTTGCACTTCTGTATCAAGCCTTGCAACCTATCTACTAACATTCTACTATTATATTTGTAGCCATTAACTGACAAAGTATTCATTGTGGCCCACACTGGTGGCAAGGTGAACAACCCTGCTGTGGGCTCTTAAAGTATGGATGAAATGGCAAAATGTTGTGAGATATCTGGAGTTTCTCTAATAAGTGAGTCTGTGCTTACATCTCTTCAGTGGATCTTCCACAAACATGATGTTCTTAAGGGCTGTGCTTTTTACTGATACAGTAAAAAAGAAAGTGGCAAAACACTTCTTCAGAAAACATGTTGATGTTGCCACAGTCACAAATTGGTCATCATTGTGCTGTGACTCTGTCGTTAAAACATGTACTCCAAAATTATGGTTTCTTCACTCAGGAACTTTCTGGCATGGTAAAGTCAGTTGTATGGATGTCGGCTGTCATCAGCACTCAAGACTTTAAGTGCTAATTTGAATTAATCAATTTCAAGTTCTGCATTTCATGGGCAAAAATGTATTGTTAAATGTTAATTGAGTGCAGTACGTCATTTCAGAGGCATACTGCTGTGCTGTTTTACTGGAAACATTCAGTTCAATTAGTTGCCATTGCCACAATTTGCCAAGAATGCAGTAATTCTATATTTTAACATCCAGTGTGGAAATGCATTTCATTCCCAACCAAACAAGCAGACATTGAAAAAAATCTCATCTGGTTGAATCTAAATTGCAGTCGTGAAGATGAGACTTTCCAAATAACATAAATTGATTTATTAATTTTATGTGTGAATGGGATTTAGCTCAAACGTGCCATTAATCCAATTATGTATTTCTATAAACTTCATACTGTATAATTTTGAATTATAGTAATTTCGCTCAGAAAGATAGTGAAAAAAAACTCTGTAAAATATGAATAGAATAACATAGAAACTACGCAAACCAATTAAACTCAAAATTACAAGAGCAATTGGGCAATAGCAGTACATATAAAGTACCCACAACTAGTGCTGTACTTGAACTAATAGTGCAATACTGTCTCAAGCAAAGTAACATAGTGGTGAGATCAGTAGCAGCAATACACCAGAATATTATATGATTATAGATGGATGGATAGTACTTATCAGTCCTGGTGAGAAAAATGTGTGCCACTACAGCAACTTAGAGCACAGCAAATAAAGACAAAGATAATGAGCAAAAAAACTATACATTTGTCAACAATAGCTTGAAAAAAGCTTAAAATAAGTGGGAGAATTTTCACTTTTTCACTTTACGTGTGTTATACATTGCAGTGTAAAACCTAGTGAGGTGGACATAGTCCAAATAGAGCAGTTGCAGTGCAGTTATGCACCACATAACTGAAAAATGTCGGAAAGCGTGGTGAGAGCGTTTGTATGTGTGTTCATCTTGGCCAACTCGTTCTCTTTCCCATGTCGTCAAATACCTGGGAACCTGGTCTGAGGTGGCAGCTGGCAGAAGAGCCTCCTGTAGCGGTCTGAGTCACAGCAGAGCTGGATCAGCTGCTTGCTTGACCGCTTGACCAGGAGGTCTTTCAGAGGATGTGAGTTATTTTCCACAACACTTCAAGAAGCATCCTCTTCTCCACCACCAGCTCTAACTGCTCCACTGTAGCTCCCAGACCGGAGCCGGCTTTTCTGCTGAGTTTGTATCAGAGAATTGTTTTTGCAAACAGTCTGATAAAAGATCTGCAACATCTTGTTGCACGTCTTGGCAACACCATGGCAGCGGCATAAAATCCGGACTCCTGCTATTTCAATCACAAGCAGGGGGTCTCTTGACAGAGAAGGCGGCATTTAGTCAGCTCAAAGAGGATGTGACACACTAATCCCTCCTGGTCTGCAGCATCTGCTTAATACTGACCCATGTCACGATGCACTGGCAGCAGCCCCTGCCATAACATCTGTTTAAAGGTGACCCTCACCCCTGTGTAGTACCTCGGTGTAAAGTCGTACCTTTCTCTCGACATAGATCATTACCTCTGGCCAAACCACAGGGGGTAGCGTGTGTGAATTGAGAAGCATGTGGAGTGAGAGCTCAGTGAAAAAACATCTGGTTCATCATGACCCTTTTACCCCTGATAGAGCTACAACTTTTACCAACCCTTTTTTCATTCTTACAGCTGGATGGTGTCTGCCTGCCAGGCCGCTATGCAAGGTGAAATTATTGTCATGATATAATGAGTTCTGGGAACTGTAAGGTGACTTTAAAATGTTCTGCTGCTGTCATACTTCAGGGGAGTTTTTGAAGAAGGTCACATTTTAAAAATGACATCATGCGAGGTCACATATCTGGATGGCCATGACACCAAAATAGGCTCCCCATAGCTCCTGTTGTATAATTCAAACCTGTGTCACCTTTAGCTTTTTTTGCTCTGCGCGTTTCCAGAAAAAGTCCAAATCTAGAAGCAACCATTATTCCTTAAATTTGATTAAAATAATGTCAGAAATGCATGTTCCTTGATGTAGTTTTCTGCAACATTTGACCAATAAAGAGTAAAGTAGAACTCTTAACTCTGGTTGTAAGATGAAGCCTTGAGGCAAGAATGTGGGTATCCGTTTGAAACATGGCTTGGATCAGACCGCAGAGATATGGTCTTGCCTCCAGTGGAGTTATTGATAATGACACGTTATTCATCACATTCTTCAGCAGAATCTACTCTGAAATAAAATTCAAAATGCAAGGTTCAGTGAGAATGGCTTATGTTTGCCCGTCTCGTACAGAGCAGAACAACGGGGGGAGACAAAGCGAACGGGAATGATTGCTCGTGCCGAACGAAAAGAAGCAATGCTTTTTGGTTTGTACTTGCAGCAACTACATAACACAAGCTGTCAGCTCTGATAGTAAGTGTGTGTGTGTTTATCTGTGCAGTATGTGTGCATGAAATAGAGACAAAAAATACAAAGGGAGTGTTATCTGTTCTAATAAACTATCAAAACTCTTCAGCTATTTAATGAGGCACCACAATTCAGACCACCCAAGCACACACACACAACGCACACACAGCCTAACTGCCACAAAACTCTCATTTAACACTGCACTTTCTCATCATTTGGAGCTGTGTCCTAAAACGCACAGTCTGGAATGGACAAACCTCGTGTCTTTTATATCCTCCATTAGCTGTGCAGCAGATATAAATTAGCAGTATCACTGCAGTCACGACAGCATCCAACTAAAGGCCGACTAATGCTTTGCAATCCTCCATAAAGCTCGCATACCCCCATGATATACTCCAACTACATGGGTGTCTCACATAAAATGAGCTTCATAGGTATTTGGACAGACATACAGTGATGTCTTGGCTCTGTGCTGTTATTAGTTTAGATGTGAAACAGCACAACTGCTATTAGTCTTGTGTCCAGACTGTCAGCTTTAATGGATATGTTCTCCGACATGAAATGAGCGGTTTAAACTTCTGCCACTTTTGGTCAACTTTACCCAGTACATGAAATGCTGTGCAGATTATTGTGACACAGTGATGACAGGATAAAATAAAATAAAACAAGAATGATAAGCCTTTTTTTTTTTTTACGTGCAGATTTGTCAGGGGCAAAATGAATTCCTATGCTTTATCCTTTCACAGCTGTAAACCTTTCCAACATCGACAAGGATCTTTAAAGCATCAACCCATTTAAACACCAAAACTTGGGGAAAATGGTGAAAGACAAAAGCACTTGTCTAGGATAAGGTATGATCTGGCTCAATGAGAGCCTAACAGGTTAATACAGGTATGGAGACCCTCTATCTGAGTAATTTTAATTAACTAGAGTTTACTGTGTGCAGTGAATGACACCATAAACACAGTACTTAGTTTAAAATCTCTACTGAACAGTCTCAACAATTCACATGAACATACAACATTAAAAAGCAATAAAGGGAAAGAAAAACCCGGGATGTTTTAATTAGTTTGTGTCTGTTTTGACCCCTTAATTTCGTGCACTTGCGTCTGTTTAATTTAAGGAAGCTTACATTTAAGTTTCGTTGGCACGCTGAACGTTGAAGCTCATGAAGAAAGTGAACACGTTACCTCCATTTGGCTACAGCAGAGTCTGAAAAAAGCGGGACAGCAACGCCTCCAAGTGTGGGG
The DNA here is from genome assembly GCF_039877785.1 of Chaetodon trifascialis. Taxonomy (NCBI): domain Eukaryota; kingdom Metazoa; phylum Chordata; class Actinopteri; order Chaetodontiformes; family Chaetodontidae; genus Chaetodon; species Chaetodon trifascialis. The sequence goes on along the minus strand of NC_092071.1, from coordinate 13,040,949 downwards.
AAAGGAATGGCCGCAGCTCCGTGTCTGAAGGGTCTCCTCAGCAGCAAAGCGACCTCAACCGAAGAAACCACCGTGTCGACCATTGAAGCTCTTCTCTCCCGTGCAGGTGAGGGGAGACGACCGACGATGAGCCGGCGCGGCTAGCCCGGCCTCGGCTAGCTTCCTCAGCTGAATTCGCTTCACGTCGGAGAAAACACACCTGGACGACAGTTAACAGTCCCAACCTCAAAAAATTAACAGCGCTTTGGTCCGCAAACAACCCACGTGCAAAAACACACAATTAACCACATGGTCTGCGCCAACTCCGACCCCTGCTGCTCCCTGCTTCACGCTGTCTCTCCACAAAAACATGACAACACAGAGGTCAACAGGAAGTCAACCCCTTCCAGGTCATTGATACTCAAACGTAAACGTATATTATCTCTTTATAGACTTTGTGAACCATGAAATTCATTAGAAAGTGTTTCTTAACAAAAAAAGCGCTTTTTAACCATCACTAAATCTGTGTATTTATAACCATGAACTATAAAATCATACCCTATTTACTCCAAAATAACTGATGTACACCAGGGTATTACACAGTACTGCTCAGATAGAGACTTTTAAGGCATTTTTGCTTTTATGAACATCTAAAGGGAGGCAACAAAAATCCCTGCCTGGGAACATCAACAGTTTGACAAATGTTCCTCCAGAGTCTCCCTGCTTTACATCCAGTCAACAAGCCGCCCTTCACTACCACAGTCTTATCTGCTGGCCGCCGAGGAGCTCAAATGGATCAAAGGAGGTTTGCTGAAAGGATGCCTCAATCGTGGGTGATGAGGGATGTACATTAACAGGAACTCATAGTTCCATTGGCAATAGTATCACGCCACATAGTGGGCTCACGTTCGTTATTTTATTGTCTTGTCTGTATTGCCTCTGATGGCCATAACTCAAACTGGTGAGGAAGAACACCTGACACTACTGCCCATTGTGTTCAGGCTTTGTATTCTTGCGCTGTCATCTCTGGCATCAAATGTTCAAGTTCTTAGACAAGTTAAATGTGGATTTTTACTTTAACCCGGCCATCTGAGGCACAGTGACATGTGACATCCCACCTGCTGGCGCAGATGTGACTCACTGGCCAAGCTGTAAGCCACGGTATCTCTGGAATTTATTCTATTTTGTTTCCACGGCATTCGAAAGATGTCTGTATTCCCTGCATGCCTCCCTGACATGGGGTGACTGTCTTCACTGGAGGTCACCTGCCATCACACCTGGCCTGAACTTCAGAAAAGTCAAAGAGGTGTTGCTTGAGGATCTCACTGTGTTCAGGGGCTCATGCGGGGAAAATTCCCTCAAAGTAAAGCTTGCAGACATCAAAGCTTTTTTCTGCACAAATTCTCTCTGATGGCATCTTGAAGCCATTGTATGTGTGTGTGGCCTATGTGTTAGTGTGCTTGTGGCCCACACATGGTCAGCGCAATTATTGAACATCAAAGGCTGCTAACATCTCTGCTGTCATCCCTGCTCGGCCCCTCCGAAGTGTGTCATCCTGCAAAGCAGACGAAGATCTGGCTGCACGGGATACTGCAGAGGTGGGATGAAGAGGGAAATGAAGATGAGTTACAGGGCCTGCATTGAGGACAGGTGATATCACGGGGGAAAGCGATTAAGGCAAGGATTGGGATTGATAGAGGGATGCAACGAAGTGGCTCTGACTGAGGGGCTGAAAGGAGGCGACCAGAGATGTGGGCAAGTGAATAGACATCATAAAGAAGAGGAACGTATTTGCATATGGAGCGGCTGATACCTTCGAGACAGCTCCAGCTCTCGCAGCTGGCAGACTGACAGCACTGGGCAGGTGTGAGGCTCGGCGCTGTGGCACATCCAGAAAGTGACACTTAACGAGAGAGAAAGTGTGTGTGTGTGTGTGTGTGTGTGTGTGTGTGTGTGTGTGTGTGTGTGTGTGTGTGTGTGTGTCCATGTATGTGTAGGGGGCATCATTCATCTTTAACAGCCCTTTGTGCAGCAGTCTTCAAAAATAGAGACATACTGTATCAACTCTCTGTCTTTTCTCCAGCACATCCATGTGCCCCTGTCTTTCTAATTGCTGCTCCTTTCCTTACAGTTTTCCCTCCCCCTCAAAGGTTAAACCAAGGGGCAGGAAAGTGCTTCTTCGATTATTAGATCATATGAAAACCTGAGGTATGTGTTTATACCGATGACTCTCTTTCATTATTGTTGTATCTTTGCACCAAAGTGTCCTCCACATCAACATCTTTAACTTTGCTGCTTGGCCAAGAGGTGGGCAATTCCTCATTCTGAAACAGTCTTGCTCTGACAAACCTAAATGAATGCATCAATCAATATTTCCTCCCTTGCTTCCCATCCTGCTTTATTCCCCTGTCATTTCTCTGGTGGCGACAAAGCAGCCGATTTTAAACAGGCAGCACAAATTGGCAAGTTAAGGGCGATATATTTTGTCATCTTTCTTCAATTTCATAGAACATTTCTGTATCCAGTTTTGCTCTAGGGCTTTTTGAGCGATGGTCAGATTTGCCCTACCAACAAATCACGTTGTGACAAATTCGAGGTCGTTCATTATATATTTGACTCTTGAGCCAAAATCACCAGTTGTTTCTTTTTGTGGAAGGAATACAGAATAAGGGCTCAGAAACTCAGGCTTTCAGTGAGACCACACTGTCTTCTTTTCACCAAGACACCTATTGACAAATCCAGTCTGTCACAGAACGTAAAATAACTGAAAAGAAAAAATAAGTGCAGAAAGCTTTGCAGAAAGTGTAAGCTGTAAGGATTTTTGGTTTCTTAACAATGAGCTTGAAGTATTTAATTGTTGCCGTTCTGAAGAGATGAATGTGTTTTATTTAAAAAAAAAAACAAAAAACCCTGCTCTTTTATGAGTAATACATTACTGTAATATCCACTTTAACATTAAATTTAGAGCGTGATCGGCCATGAAGCATGATGCTCACAAGGTGTTGAATATAGGTGTGCCAAAATACAGTGGTGGATTTGGGTTTTGTGACAGCTCAGTGGACTGTGTTGCGTGCGATTCATTCATTGCACAACTTCAAATCCATCGTTGCCTGTCATCCCACCTGTCTCTTCCATCTGCCCTGTTATTCTTCTTCCCCATCTAAGGAAACTGGAAAGCTGGAAATGAAAAACTTTCAGCGAATTAGGGAAAGTTCGAGCTTAATTTTAACCCAGGGAATGCAAACGCTTGACAAAAATCTGCTTAATAAGAAGGAAGGAATGAAAAAAACATTAACGCAAAGCAACATTTCGCATGAAAAGCAGTTTCTGTCTGGTTTCTTGACTTCCGTGTCCCAGTTCACAAAACTGCTCTGATTGATTGAGTGGTAATTGAGTTTTTCACTGACCCCTCACTTTTCATCAGGAGAAGAATCACACCTTGGCTGCACAAATGCAGCTCTCCCCAGGGAGCATTTATTCCTGACAGGCAGGCTGATTGCAGCTGCTTTCTTCAGTCTAACATGACGTGTTATTGCCATTGCTTAATTCCCCCCTCAGTCATCATCTCATGTCTCACTGAAATAGGTGGATACCTCTATCTCCTGTCTATCAGGCTCCGTTGCATCCACACCTTCTCTCAGTCTCTCTCGTTCCTGCCTTCTTATATTCCTTCATCGTGATGTGCTCCATCTTTCCTTACATTCGTGCATACTCTTCACTCTCCACATGCTGTTGGAACAGAAATGATGGAAGTCACACTGTCAAAATTTAAAGGATTTTCCCTTCACCGGACATAATCAGTGATGGAATTTAACAAGTACATTTACCCAACTATTATACTTTACTTGAGTATTTCCATTTTATGCAACTTTATACTGCTCCACTACATCTTAGAGGCAATAATAATCAAGAAAAGTACAAGTACAGTTATGAGGTACTTGTACTTTTCTTGATTATTATTGCCTCTATTACCTCTAACCTTATGTTAATTACCTTGCACCACTGATCATACATGATAGTTAAACAGTGACTGACAGGGACCAATACATATAGAGCTTATTGCACTATAAGATGATGCATGCAGAAACATGGAGAAATGATACTTATTACACATACTTTTTTTTTTTTTAATGTGAAAACAAATCACATGGCTGTCCTCATTCCTTTCAATGACTTTTCCCAGCATCACTTTCTCCTGATTAAACTAGACTAATTTGAAAAGTCTTCTACAGGAAAATCCAGCTGAAAGGCTCAACATGACAAACTGAGTGGCATCATAACACCATCACCACTGTGCGCAGATACAATGCAACATGAATTATTCTTGTACATGAAAATTCATGAACATGTGTCTGTGCATGTGTTTCATGTGTGTGTGTGTGTGTGTGTGTGTGTGTGTGTGTGTGTATCCTCGTGAGAGCAAATTTAGACGTTTCTGATGCAGCAGTATTTATAGTGTATCATCAGTGCTGATCTCTCAGTTCAGAAACACTAAGGTAAGAGCCCTCCAGAGGGAAAATGATGATTACAAAAAAAATAAAATAAAAAAATAGAATCAGCCTTATACGCATATTTTGGCAACTATTTATTCAACAATTTTTATTTCATACATGAGAATGAACTTCTAAATTAAATATAATAAATCCCACAGACAATGGGAGAAAAACACCTCCATTATGGTGCTATATATCGACTCAAGCCCTCTCAGTGCAGCTTGATATGAAACCCCTTCTTTCATCAAGGTACATCAGAAGTTGAACTAACGTGTCTACCTCTAATCCTGATCTTTACTGAACTTTACTGTGGATACTTTGCATTTTGTGAGCGACTGACTGATAGACATAAAGATGTGTGTTGCTACAAGGAAAACATTGTGGTAGAGGACAAAAGCATTGAACTGCTTACACACCATAAGCTAAGATTAATTAACACTGTGTATAAACACTTCTATCATTCTTGAAACTTGATTATTTGCAGCATATTTCTAAATATCAGTATTTCAAGTCAGTCATCATATCAAAAAACGGTTTCTTAAGTCTAATATCCCAATGACAGCGAGATGACAGAATTACTGAAGAATCACTGAATAATTTTATTAACATTGTGATAATCTTAAACTCAACAAAATACATGGTGTCAGCATTCAGGGGCTAGCAGAGAGGGAAGTGCTCACAAGTCCCCGTTTTAAGACAGAAAATGAACAAACAAACAAAAAAAAACTCTACATGAAATATATTCCTGAGATGCAAAACAAAAGAAACAGATATAATCGAAAACGAAATAAAAGATCAAAATGTCACGATCATGGAGATTGGACTGATTGATTCTAGTGTCAATATTGCAGAGGAACAAAGAAGTGCACTGAAGCCACACTGTACAGCAAAGACACATGAAGGGTCAGAGGAGGAGCGATAGGACTGGACCGGGCCATGTCATGCTATCATCACTGCTGTGGAGAAGAAAACCAACAAAACTATGAGTTAAAACAAAATGTAAACGCAGCACAGTTAAAAAAAAAGAAATGCTTTTGATAGATTATGACTCAAAGTGGCCATTGCTTATCATTCTTATTCAGAGTTTTAATTTGGGCCTCTAATTTCCTCAAAATGGGAACAATTGCTGGTGCCAAATGTGTGTGCCGAATTGACTGGGATGTTCTGTGAGCAGAGGCGCTCTCGGGGCAGCGCGGTGTTTCGAAAAGGCTGCAGCAGGATGGATACGTAACACGACATCAGCAGGTGCAGTTTTCGACAAGCTTCAGCAATCACCGATCACATCAGGTCGCCTAATCCCTCTTTAAAAGAAAGCAGACAGGCGGGAGAAAGGTAAAGGAGTAAAGTGGAGGTGCAGAGTCACAAGGCACAAATAAACAGCTCCACGTGTCCAACAATGCCATTTCACGATACGCTGAAATCTTGTGAAATGACAATATTATATAAAATAATGATATGAGTGCACTGAGTCAAAATTGACAGAAACTTATAGCATAATGAAAAGTGTTTCTGCGATTCCCGTCTGTTGCCTAATACAGACAGAAAACGCACTTATGACTCCTGCTGCTTTTGGCTGCAGGTTTTAATCAACTGAAAGAGAATAATCCTACAATCTACAAGCAGCTGTGTGTGACAACAGTGCTAGAAACCACTCGCTCATTTAACCCATTCCGAGCTGCTTTCGATGCGTTAAAAGATGCATTTTACATGCATTTGAACATGTGCTGACAAAGAAAAAGGTAAGTGACAGTGAAAGGGCCAAAACACTTGCATACATGCTGTTTTTTTGGGTTTTTTTGTGTATGTGCCACCGCCAACACAAAAATTGCTCGCAAAATTGTATGCACAGGCCAAAATTACTGCCAGTATTACACTGCCTGATCTGAGTAAACACGTAACCTAAGCTGCACCACTCCCACCTTCAGTCAAAGAAAGTGGGTTTGTTTGGATAAAAATGGGAACATATCAAAAAAATGGACTTGCGCCCATGAAAATGGCACCGCGACTACGTTAGTGCTACCACTGTCTCCCTGCCAGGTTGAAATTAGAGGCCCATGATGTAATGGATATCAACCAAACTGATACATGTTGGAAAGTAAGGAGGCAACAAGATTAAAGCTTAGTTTCAACCGACAACAAAAAAAAGAAATACGGCTAATAACTGACCCCAAGCTACAGTTGACTCTATCACAGCAAAATAGTGCATGATGGTATGTGCCAAGCTGTTAGAATAACAAATTAAAAAAGTTTCAGGTTTGGTCTAGCTATCAGAAAAAGCCATTTGCAACAAATTAGCTCATTACTTTAGTGTCAAAACAAATATTTACATGTGGTTTTCAGAAAGAAAAACAAAACACATTTCACCATTCACTAAGAAATAGCCATCAAATTAGTCAGAGTGCATAATTCAGTAAATGGCACCTGTTTCATTTCTAACCCATCACTGCAGACCTGGTCAGTGTTCATTAATATAAAACAGCCTGTTTCTCTGACTTCAGAAACAACAAATGGATTCGACCGCTCTCTTATTTCTAAGCTGAACACACGAGAGTAAAGCAACAAAAATCTGATTGACACCGTCACTGATTTAAGACACAATGAAAATAACTAGATAGAAAAGTAAAAAACTTAAAAAAAGAACATTACATCATTGTGATAAAATGTATCTATGCACACATGTGATATGGAAGGTTCCTAAAGACCAGAGCCAGTCTAGAACGCTTTAGTCTGGATCTACTGAAGGTTCATGGTGTGGCTGAACGTAAATCTGCAAAAAGTGGTACATTGATTGAAGTGCACTAATATTGTCAAGTATGCAAACTGTTGCAAAGCTTTTAATAATTACGGTATTTAAAATGGAATATGCAAACTAAAAAGTCTACATCCGAGGTGACGGCCAAAAACTGACGTGATCTATCTGATGATTCCCAGCGTCTGATACACCCCAGCGGCGCTCGAGTTCCAGCACAAACAGAAAAAGACCTTACTTGTTGACCTTATTTGCATAATGTTGTAAATTGGCCATCGAATTGGAGACAGCTGGGCCCACTATTTTATTGCCCTTGGTAATAATTTACTCCCTCTTAGTGGATTAGTGCCTTGCCTTTAAGTCTTTACTTCCAGAGGCCACAGCGTTTATCACTCTTTCACAGGAGAGTAAATCAGCCAAATTCCTGCAGACTGATGAAAGACGAATGGCAGGGATGTATGAAAAGAAGCAGAAGTTGTTTACCAGGATATGTTACATTTGTCTGAGTGTGTGGGAAACTTTCATGGCCTCCAACATGAAGGTAATGTTTCTTTCAATGCATTCCAATTTGTATTTCAAGGATTTGGTGGAGACAGATGCACATTTGCTCTATGTCTGTAGACAAAAGGTCAATAAGCAAGACGTCGTAAGTGTTTTTCCACATTTCTTTCACTGAGTTGTGTCATTTCGTTTTTCCATCACATTTTTTGCACCGAATCTTTCGGATCGGTAGCACCTAAGAGCACGCCACAAACACAGGAAGCCCCTGTTTTCCAAAATTAAGTTACAAACATACTTCCATTGGGGATCTCTCTTAAATAACTTCGGTTCAAACAAATTAAACATGAAAAAGAACCAAACAAAAACATGCTAATGTGTATTACCAAAGTTTAGTTTTCTCACAGTATATACATGCCTTGTGCCCAAACAAAATACATTTGTTTAAAAGTTTTCCAATAAGGATAATGCAATGAAAAATGACAAAAGGAAATAGATAAGGCAGCTAATATACAAATTTGAAGGAATATGGGAATCCAGAATTTAACAGCAATTTTCACAATCAACCACATTTTAGCAGACACAATATACAGCAGGGAGCTTAGAACCATTTAAACCAAAATTATTAGAAACATTTTTTTTAATATATATAAAAACATGATTTACCTTACATTTTCAAAAAGATGCACTGTAATTTTTTCTTTTTCCAGAATTGAATCAAAGACAGCCTTGTCATCTTTCCACTACCGATCTGAATAGCAGATCCATTCCCAAAGCGATCAAGTTGTTGGCAAAGGAACACAGTTACTCATTCAGACATTTTTGTGCTTCTCTATTTGTCTTCAGTTTTTAGTTTTGGAAAGGAGGCCCCTGCAGATCTATGACCCAGCACTCACACACTATTTCCCTTTTTTTTTTTCTTGCTTGAAGACCCCATGAAATGGAAATCAAAGTTCAGTTCATGGAGAGTGACTCTGACAAAATGGAAATTAAGAAGAGCAGTTATGCGGTTTGAGAGGTGGGAGTATGCGGCATGTTGGTGATATCTACAGCTGAACTAAATCATTAGAAGCTGGTTAAACAGAAAAATGTGGAGGTGGCAATACAAACAAAAAGTGTGATTTTTAGCCAAACTGATGTTATCGCTATTTTCATAAAGTAATACTATGACTGGATGCTTATCTAGGAGCCAGTACATGAACAGAAACCACCGTGGAAAGCTGCCTGGACCTCAAGATTATAAGAGGTATCAATCAAAATAACTGAAACTGAGTGAGCAAAGGTAATTAAACACTAAATTTCATGTACATACTATAACTGTATACTTGTTTCTGTCACTCCTAATGGTTCATTTTGCATTTCACAGGGTCCTTAAGCCTTAAAATTATTCCAACGTGACATAAACAGAAACAAAATAATTCAAAGTGAAAAGCTAAACTCATTTCAATACAATTTATACAACTTTTAGAGAGAGGAGATCGACTCTTTCTGTACACCTGAACTCTTTATGTGAATCACAAACTACTGTAAGCTGTCAAGAGGATGCTGAAGGTGTTGGTGTTTCGCTAAACTGCAGCCTGGACAGTGCAGCAATATACAGACAGAAGTACACAGGGACAGCAGGTTTAGCAAATGGTCTTATATACTTGATTGAGTTTGCTCGATGGAATGCTTCATCTAGCATCTTTGTGTATTCTCTGCTCTTAACAATACCACACTACCCTTTATTACCCCTACCCTAATAATGAAAATCATATTATACACTTATCTGACAAACCTTGCTACAGTGTTACACAAAACCTTCTTCTTATCTTACAAGGGTCGACTGTTTAATTACAGGTCTATTTAGAGAGGATGGGGTTGGGGGGAGGTGGGTCGTCTAATATTCAGTGTGATAGACATGTATAAGGCGTAAACAGCAAAGATTTTTCATTCAAATAAAAAAAAAGAAGACGCAATGCATAATCAATCAAAAGCTGTGAGCTAAGCAATGGAATGATGGTCCAGTTAACCATCTACAAAGCATTTACATTGCTACTGACAGACGATACATGAAGGCATTGACAGAAGTTCAATGGCGTCTGTATTTTTAGGCACCGTGTTGATGTGAGATATGTGTTTGTGGACGTGTGTGAACAAAGGGGATATCGTATGTGTTTGGGTGTCTGCTTGGAGGGAAACGGGAAAGAGGATGAACGAGGGCTCATGTAAGAAGCAGTCATGGTAGATATACAGACTTCCAGGCATTCATGTCAAAGATGAGGAGCAGTATGAGAAAAGGGACAACTTCAGCAGCAACGGCAAGCTGCCTGTGAACACCGGCTGCCAAATAAAAAAAGGAAGAAAGAAAGGACGAGATGTAAATGACAGAAATGGGCTCAACAAAAGGTAATAATAGGAAAACACTTGGGGAACCGCTCTGCGGGCTGCCTGCCGGTTCCTCGCTGACACGATGGGGGCAGTGGTCAGAGGTGAAAGAGAAAAGGGGGAGACAGAGAGAGAAAGAGATACAGAGATTGAAAGGGGGGAGGAGAGAGCTGCACAGCTCCCCCTGCAGTCTAAATGAAGTACTCTTTCTTTTCTTCTGCGTGTGCATGGTTGCCCTCAGCGTTGATGATGGCTGTGTCGGCGTCGGGCGCATCGTCCGCTCCTTTGGCCTCGTTTGTCAAGTACGTTCCTGAGGAAACGAAAACACAAACCTGCATCAAGGAAAACAAATGCCGAGCGGCCCTGCGTGGTGTTTACTGCCCGAGGCGAAAAACACATCTGAAGACAACATCAGTAATGCTACATAATTCATACACAGAATGATGTGAAGCTAGGATGGTACAGGATATGTAAATACAGCAGTGAGGAAGTGTATAAAACCCTGCATCAACAAGCACCTTCGCTGCTCTCAATGGCGACAAGCGAGGCGTAAGGATGCACATCTAAATAACATGATACAGCTCTCAGTTTTAACTACTGTTGGAGCTCGCTTTTGTAGCATCAGTGTAGGAAACTGACCATTTACTCTGACCCTTAGGCTTTTTGGCCTATTTTCTCTCTCTCTCTCCTCAGAAGAGTCACTAAATGTATAACCCAGGCATGCCATATATTGTTGTTTTTAAAAGAAGCTGGGCTACTTCATCAATTTGCATGTGAGTTACTAATTTTTAAGTCACAAAAAGGTTAAAAAAACAAATGGCTTTTGACTATTATTCTCTTTTTTATGACCATTCGGGGGATAGAAATGCTTTGGAATGAATGTAAACAGGAAGTTTAATGTCACACTGGACTTCAGCCACACTCAACGTAGCCTAGATTTGTTATATTTTGTCAAAGTGGCCCTTTTAATAGTCTGCTATTAGCAGTGTCTGCAATGTTCCCATGGATGTACAGACAGCTCTCACTAGAGTACTTATACACTAAAGAAAATGCAAAAATGTGATTATTCTCAGGCAAGTTCTGGAGTTATAGGGAGCATATTTTTCTATGATTTCTCAGAGGATTTACTGACATCCTCTTCCTTTACTGATATCCTCCGAAACTTTTGCACTGAATATAATCTGATATAATATATATATATCATGTCTGTGTGTTTGAATTTGACTGAGTCATGACTCTCAGAACAAGGAGAGCAATTTTGAGGCGAAATACGGCAATCAATGTCAAGGAGTTAGAGTAAAATCATGTCATAGCACTCTCTCAAAATAAATACAATGGCATTTCTGGATCGCTTTTGGAAAAAAAACAGGTATGCACTAGCGCCATCATACAATGCGTGCAGGACTTTAGCCTCTCCACTGCAGGTGTGTCATACAACTTGTAACTTGGGAATTGGGGAAAGACTCTGAGGTCTAATGGGACAAGTAGAACATGCTCCACTCGTTCCATAAGCCTTGAGAGACTTAAGTCTGGTCCACTGTGGTTTTACCTTTATGCCTGGCCAGGTATCTTCCCAGAACAATGATTAAACACAAGGTGACAAAGACCACTACAGCCACCACTCCTCCGATCAAGGCATGGTCAGTGCCGTGCTGCCCCACAGCGTTGGGATCTGAGGGAAGACAGAGAGAGAGAAACAAAGAGAGCAGATGAAGGCGCCGGTTGGTGAGGTGAGGGAGCGAGGGCAGAGGAGCAGCAGAAGACAGACAATACAAAACAGAGCAAGGAGGAAAAAGGAGATTATTTCCAGCTCGTTCCTGCTATAATGAGCTGCTGTCATTCCTCTCTCCTTTCACATCATGCAGTCAGAGCGGAGCTGCCTAGCTCCATGAGAATAATAAAATGAGAGAGAGAGGAAGAGAGACGGACACCACGTTGACACAAAGAGCGGCTACAGGCAGACACACATATGCCCTGCAAAATGAAGGAAAAAGAGAATGAAAGAGGGACTCGGAAAAAAGAAGTGAATAATTTAGGATCACCCCCACGGTGCCGCAGGAGTCCCCGACATACAAACCGGGGCAGCGGTGGAAGAGTAGTACACAGTAAATAAATCATCACACGGAAAGTAAAAAGGAAAGATCAATCTTTTTCTGTTTCTTGGCGAGGAAGGATTGTTGTTAGGAAAATGAATTGGCTGTTAGTGAGTTGCTACAGGTCTCAGCAGTCGAAACGATAGTCATGGAGATTGAAGAATCTGCATGATGAGGCTGTTGATGCCTCACGCAAAGATCCATCAAAGGTTTCCCTCGACTTCAACAATAGCTCATTTCCGTTGATTCACCTCAACTTCCCTTGTTCACAAAGTCTGGCTTGCGGGGTATGCAAGGTGGGAGTAGGGATAGGAGACTACCAGTGTCCACTGTATGTGAATCAAAAAAAAAAAAAAACTTTGACAGTGATGGCATAACGGAGATGAGTAACGGAATAGCCTGTATTATTCATATCAGTCCATGACACCTGAGAAATTAGCACTCATCTCATTATCCTCCTGCGAGTGCCAGGGCACGCCACATACAACCCTGTCACTTCATGTGTTCATGTGGGCTCATGATAGCTAAAATATGGCCGTGTCAGAGCAGGGTAAGCAGTGATAGAAGGCTGGTTTAGACACGCAGCACACGTTGTATATTGACACTGTTTCTCTTCAGTATTCTCCTTTTCTCTCTGTGTCCGCCCATGTGGCCGAATTGAACAGCTGGCTTGCTCTCGCTCCATAACTCTCCATGGTCTGAATGACCAGGCCGTCACACTTCACTGCCTCCCAATGGACAAACACACACTCATACCGACACACACGCTCACACATACACACACACACACACACACACGGAGATGTGGTTTCACCGTGCTGCAGTTCTGCTTGGTCAGTGGAGCAGAGAGTAGAGGAATGTTCCCCTGGCACGGCCCAGCAGGGCGAGGACTCGAGGCGTTTAGTTACACACATGGCTGTGTCTCTTCACCTCTATCTGTCAGGACAGTGAGTGTTTTTTACCGTCATACACACACTGGCTGTCCTACTGCTGCGCTCCAGTCCGGCTGTTTCAACCCAGTGCAGGCACAAACAAGCCATGACCATACAGTCGTACGTCCGTCTATAGAGCGCAACACACTTTGGCGATGCAATGTGCTGGTGTCATGTCCAAGAGGTTGGACTGTAAGTCAAATCCACTGACACTTCCAGAAGATGTCTGCGTCACTTCCTTAAAGGAGCACTCCACCAAAAGTCTGTCTTCTGACTAGAACTGAAATGCTGCTCCATCATGGAGGTTTGTATAGATTATCAAATGTATCAGTACATCCTAGGATAATTCAATTAACCATTTCAGTCCATCTACAGGTTTTTTGAAGTACCATGTGTGAACAAAAGTTCTGTTAAGACTTTTGTAGCTCTTTAGTAAGTCACCTCAAGTGATGTCACTTGAGTCAGTTGGGGATAAAGACTGCAAATTTGAAACTGATAAAAATCAGTGTGGAATTAGACAGAACTGAGCTGACCAGACCTCGTAGCCCACTCCTCATCTCTGCTTGAGGCAAGCAGCTAGAGGCGATATTAGTTGCTGCTAGCATAGCACGCCCAACTATCTGCCTGAACTGTTGGTGGTTGAGTTGCATTGTGGGGAATGTAGGCACCAGGTTTTGACACGGAGAGGAATTTGTGGAATAATAAAGACAATATGTCTTGTTCGGTTGCATCAGCTTGACCTTAAAAGACTGTCCATCGTGAGTCTGACAGTGTTATTGGAGCCCTGTGCTAAATAATGCCAGGTGCTTCCTGGAGAACTCTTTCCAGTCATCTTTCAAGCCAACAGGAGGGTGTTTGATATTCATACTCACGAGTAGATTTTCAGTGTATTCCATTTACTCACGAAGCAACAGTAGCATGTGACATAAATTCATCATAAGTTCCAGCATGTAAATACTTTTCATGCAAGTGCCTTCAAAACACGGTCCATCAATTGTATTCTTATGTATTCCGTTCTAGTCCACTGCTACTCATGGAAGAAGAAAAGTACAACGGAGACACACAGAGAAAGGAAATGAAAAAGTACAGATTGATGGACAGGAAAAGGCTGAAATTTCAGTTGGAGCAGATGGAAAAGGAAAGGCAACAAGGAGAAAAGGGATCTAGAGGAGGGTTATACATTTTTATGGGTCCAAAACACATTATCTTTTAATAAGGGCACATACATTCTTCTCTGTGTGATTTAATATGAGAGCGTGGGTGGCAGAGCAAACTCCTCTTTTAATATTTATAACACTCTCCTTGTCGCCTGGCCTAGCAAGTTGGGCTTGTTTAATAAATTAAAGGGGTTCAGGGTGTCTGTGAGCCACTGCTCGGACGGACTGAACCAAAAGTGTTACTCTTAAAGTGCCCCACTAACTCCTCATCTGATCCATTTCACTGATGCTGGCTTCATATGGGATTCCAGTGGAAGGATATGTGATAGTGATACTATGTGGGCTTTCAAGAGGATGTGTAAAGGCTGGAAATGGAAACAATATAATTTACAGCCCCATTATCTAGTCAGATTAAATGACATTATTCATAGAATTACATTTCTGGAAGGAATATGAAGGATACTGCATGTCAAAATAAAGGCATAGGTGATAGATGCTGTAAGTTTTAGTTTAAACATCCAGAAAAGGTCACTGTTTATAACTGAAACGTGGCCAGATTCAACAATCATTAGTCTTTGATTGGTTCCAAAAAGATATTATATAGATTTGGAAATTATGTGCAAAGGAGCATCGGTAGTTCAAGTGGAAACTCAAATGTTTAATCAAGGGCTCAGCTGGAGAGAAATGATGAGCATACAAGAAAAGCTGGGCCGCTTCCTTAAATCAGGCTGTTCTCTCCATTTGTAGCAGCCAGATCTGACCTTAATTTCTGCGAAATCACAAATTATACATTAAGTAGTGAACCGGGAAAGCTCTTAAATATCTAAGAGGGGAAGTTCAGTGGAGCAGGTAAGGAGTTTGACGAGCAAAAGGTTTGACTTGGTTAATGTAGTTAATTGTGGGTGATTGTTCAGGTAACAACAATAACAACTCAGCAAGAACAAGGATGTTCCTCTTCCAGCACTGACATGTGAGTAGATACTGCAGTGTCGATAACACGCAGCCCTGACTCCGCTGTGTCTGAAGAACCTGAACACAACGTGTAAGCACATTTGTTAGATTGTCTGAAGCTCCTTCGTGACATGTAAACAGCTTTTTCTGATCAGAATTGGAAAACTGTCAACTGCCGTGACACATATTTGTTCTCCACGTCTTCACTGTTGTACTACGTGCGTGTCCCTCAAATACCATATTCACTGTCTGTGGAACTACACTGGAGATGTTTGCCATTCTGAGTATAATACAAAGTATTGTTAAAGCATCTCTCGGGCCTGAGGCCATACCAAACTCTGCATTGCCTTTCTTCTAAAGTCATCTTTTAAATTAACAGTCTCAAATGATTACACGCAGCATCCTTGAATCCATCAAATCACTAAGCAACTCTAATGACCTTTCCATTCTGTAGATTAGCATACAGCTCTCTCTCTTTAGCGTTGGTATAAAATTTGTTGATATTAGAATTCATCCCCCATGGACATCTTTGTCTTCTTTTGGATTACACTTTTCCCTCTGTCTATCTTAGATATAGCTCTATGATGCAATGGGGTTCAGTTGCTCAGATCAATAAAGCTGCAGCTAGCTTAAGCATGAGCTTATACAGCTGCAGTGTCCTTGTGTCTGTGGTGCAGGTCAGGGAATGTTGTGCGTGTGAGCATACCACTGTGACTAAAGTAGACAATTTTAGTTGCATTAACGGGAAATCAGATTCATGAGAAACACTGAAACATCTTTGGAAACCCCAGGGGGTGAGGTGGGACTTTTGCTTTGTACTTTTTTGCAGTTAATATGATTTTTCTTGCTTATTTCTAAGATAATGACTCTTGTATAAGATGTGTCCTGATTACCTGAAATTATCTGTGACCAAACACAGGAAACAAAACAAATGAAACATTTACGCTTCACCTCTAATGGCCTCCACAGTATTGAAAACACCGTACATAACATCATTAAATGTGAAACGTAAAGAGACACATATTACTCCGCATTACTTCTGCTGCAGTGAAAGTTAGAGACACAAAGGAAAGAGTGCCTGCAAACAGAGAGAAAGGAAAGGAGAGAAAGTGGCAAAAAGTGCCTGCAGACTTCACTTGTTCGATGAGTCAATTATGCCCAACTTTTTGGCTGAGACTGGAAATTCACCAATCTGCATCTAATGCTGGCTCTACTGCCAAGATGAAAGAGTCCCTGGAGGCTGTAGCAGAGGGCCGAAAGACACATGTGTGTACAATCTTGAATGAACGCACCCATGCATGCAAGAGAGCCACAAAGACAGAAAAGAGGAGACGTTACCAAGATGTGCGTGTGTGTTTGTGTGTGTCCTTGCACATTATTGCTTGCTGGGTCAGAGTGGATTAATTAGATTCTGAAAACAAATTACTTCTGCTAATCATTCAATAAAGCCCACACGTGGACTTGGACACTATCTTGAATATTCAACAACCTTCTTCTCTCTCCGCCGAATGAAAAGAAATTGTGGTCAGCAGGGTAACAGCATGAAGTTATAAGCAGAGCAAGATAATTAATCATAAGAATTCATTAAGTCGCATGTACTGTAAGAATCAATCTATCAAAGCCGCTCAATGTTTGACAAAAATGCATAACCTCTTCAAAACAGCAATAACAATAAAACACAACAGAGGAAGGGACAGGAAGAACACATCACTCTTACACCTATGCTTCATCTAACTTCATCATGAGTATATTGCTGCTGCCTTTCTGTCAGAAAACTGCATTATGCTGCTGGTTAGTTTGGAAGAATTGCATTGTGTGAGTCAACAAGAACAGGAGCAGCAGCAACAGAAGCCCACACAGAAGTGAGTGATCTTGGAGGAAGCAAGTTGCCCCCACAAGCCTGACAATCCTCTGAGGGACCCACGCAGAGAAAAATTAATAAAGGACCAAATAAAACTTAACGTCAACAAATGGAAATTGTTGACTGCCTCAACTGTGTGTGTGTGTGCGTGTAAGCCTGCGCACGTGAGTGCCTCTTCAAGATTGCTGGAAGTGTCCCCTGCCATTGAGATTTAATGAATAGAGGGGCTATTACATGTAATTCATAACACCAGCCCCAGGATCTAGTGATTTCTCTTTTTCTGTTCTACACTTTATTCCAAATTGTTGCTATAACTCTTCCCCAAAGCGAGTTAATGTGACAGGCCATCAATAATAATTGCCCAGCAATAAGTGGAAAGACCTTTGCATTATGTTTTAATTTCTCCTGTGATCCTCAACTTTACGGTGGAGAGTGGGAGAGAAAGTGGAGAGAAGATGGTTGGCACTGTTCAATATTTAACCATTTCCCCCGTCGGGGATACTGCAACACGAACCTAACCTTTCTGGTTTAACCAATCAGCTGCCCTGGACACTTGCCCCCAAGAAAATATGTCTTTTGTTCATCATATGGCCTAACCTGAGCCCTCCATTTACAACAAGATCAATAGCAATGGAATAAAGCAGGTACGAAGCCCTGTGAGGACTAAAAATAGTCCTTTCTGTTATTGAGTTTTCACAAAAGGTTCGTCCTCGTTCTAAAGCAGCTGCAATAGGTGAATGTGGGGTTAAAGACATGAAACAGGAGAGCCGAGGAGTAAAAACTGCCCTTTTAATCCTAAAAAATTTGCAACAGTGATACAACGGGAGTGAAATTTCAACAGCTCCCTAAATTTGAGAAGGATATTATTAAAGAGTTTCAGTCATTTGTGTTTAGTTTTGATTTCATCTTTAGTTCATTTATTCTCTCCTGCAGGTTTTCTTATTAACTCCTGAATCTCATTTCTGATTGCTTTATGCTGTGTGCTTGACCCTCCACATACACTGTAACTTTTGTAGCCTTTCTGACCAAACAAAGACCTGAACAAATGCAGACTTTGATATGCATGCTAATGTATTTGCCAAAAGCATTATGTCATCATTATTTTTATCATGTGACAGGGCTTAGCACAGGTATATAATGATCAAGCATTTTGGATCAGAAACACTGAACAGCGCAATGAAACAATTCCCAGCAGTTTCATCCTGTGGGAAAGCTCATTTAGACAGCACCTCTGATTGAGACAAATGAACAGCTTGAAGCTGTTTTTTAGTTTGCTGATAGATATGCTGCAACAAAACAAAATCACATTCCACCAAAGAAATGTGCTCCCCTAATACTGCTTTCTCAAACTGCTCAAAGTAAAAGAAATGGTTTTGCATGCCGTTGTTTGTCACAGAGGTTTGATTTCCAGACCGTAAGAAGGAAATCCTCAGGTGAAGTCACGACGGTAGCCTAAAACGGACTTTTTAAATTTAAGATCAGTGGGCTGAGCCTCAGCAGAGATCAGCTGGCTCAGTTCTCAGGAAGCCAAACAGGGTAAGAGTGGTCCCGTTTTAACGTATTACCATTCATATGCAGCTTTTTGGCCAGCGCTCACTTGAAAAGGGAGAAAGCTCAGGCTAATCCCAACTTTTGAACCCTGACCAATCCCTTGCCTCTGCTCCTGAATTCTCCTCGAGTGTGCAGTCGCTGCTATCAACTTCAAGAGGAGAGCAAAGATCCCTTTGTGTTTTGCTGTAGAGCACTAGCCATTAAAACCATGACGCTTATGGATTAGCATGGCAACCTCTGCCGATCCCCAGTGACCGTTAAAACCTCAGGTACTAGCCACACAATTTAGCAATATGTTCCAAGTTATGCTGTAAACTCTGATTAAGAGTCCCATGGTTGTTGGTGCATTTCTTTACTTAAACCTTCTGTTCCTCTCAGGGATCAACTAATGGACCAAAGAAAAGAGAACTTTCCTCTACAAGGAGGTAGATGGGTATTATTTTAGGTTTTCTGTCTTCTCCACTGGCAGAGACACCAGGCATGAATAATTGCTGTCTTCTCAGCAGCGGGCCCTTTATCAGGCTACAGGGGCTGGGGTTGGCCACACGAATGCTGATTATGAGAAGTGAATAGTAAATATTTTAAACACCAAAGAAACCCCTGTGCATGATTCAACCTTTCATCCTCCCAAGGTCAAAGCTAATTTGCAAGCCATGAAAAAGCATTTGGCAAATTTTAGAGAACTCGGTGGTGGTGGTGGGGTGGAGAGAGAAGGGGGAGTGGATGTGTGTGTGCGTGTGTTCGTGGAAGGGGGGTCTGATGACATTGCATAGACCTCTGATACTTAGCGAAAGAGTTATTATAGCCATTAGGGCTGGCTGGGCTATTGAAGCAGTGTGTGTGTGTTGGGCGTCCATGCCAGCACTTCATTAATAAAGTGAATCACAGACTGCAGTCCTGCATCAGTCCTGGCATTCTACAGTCCGGATGAAAAACAGAGGAATCTCTTGCATACCTGCACGCCAGCTACACTCCAAAGGTCAACAACACTTCAAATTAAAAGGCACGGGTTACTGCCAAATTTACATTTCCCATTAGAACCAGCAAGTGGACAGTATGAAATATTTAATCCCGAATATTCCTGCAAGGATGAGTAAATGCTTCCATTAAATGGTACATTATTGCATTGGCTCATGTCAGCAAAATAAGATATAATAAAAGCTATTATTATTGTAAGAGGCTATTATTGTAAATCCATACAGTAAAATAGTCATATTTGATATCTTACACACACATTTTTGTAAATACAGAATATTCCATCCTATAAGAGGAGAGCAGCTCATTGCTATGTACAGAGAGAAAAAGTGCAGGCAGCTGTTTTCACCTCTGTGGCCAATTTACGCCTGTCATGCAAATACTGCCTCTGCCTCACTCCTGGATTGTGTGGGATGATATCTTGTTGGCGAATTAAAGGTTATTTTTGGCACATCTGAAAACAGGTGAAAAGCACAAAAATCTACATTTAATGCACCTGGAACTGTTCTCTAAAATTGTTCAGATCTTTCTGGCCAAACAGGTCCCAAAATGGTAATATATGAGTAACTTAGGCAGTATCACATAGTAATAATGGTGCTACAATACTACAGTGCATATTTTGTATAGCTGTGCAAAGCTTAGTTCAATAACCATGTCTTCCAAATTTAGGTTAGAGACAGAATGATCATTGATCAATCTAATTAATATTGAGGTTATTTTATACAGAATTAATATAACACTCAGTTTGTTGAAATCCAGATTTCCCTGTGCGCTGGATGATAGTCCAACTTTACATTGATCCTATTTCTACTGCAGAGAATATGCGGTCCAGCAGTGTCACCTTACTTTCCCACTGACCTGTGGCTGTCATGGTAGCTGACAGGGCTTATTAAAATCTAAACCAAGACCTCACTCTTGACTCCGAAAGAGCACTAATATCACAGGAGCTCAATTATGACTAAGGTCTTAACACTGAAAGTCTGGGAGCCCAGAGGGCAACTGTGGAAACACGGGATCTGAGAATAACAATGAGCAAAAATAAATAAATAAATATTAATTAAGCCTTAATATACCAGAACACTCTTCAGATTGTTGCAGCAGAAGAAAAAAAGAGATGTACAAAGCTACAAATTCACAAATACATTTACTATATTCCTAACTTATTTAGTGCAATGATGGCAAGAAAACACAATATAGGCAATCATTGATTTCTTCATTTTTCAGATATCCCCAATGAACTCGAATGAAGGCTTCAGTTAAAGCAAACTTAAGCCATATGTCTAAGGTGGTGGAGAAAATGAGTCAGGAGGCTTATTCCACACACATGCAATGTAAATGAATTACTTATATTTGTCATGCTGTGTATAAACTTGCCAATACCGATGGGTGCCATAATAACAGTGATGTTTTTAGGCTCTGCACTTGAATTACTATAACACACAAAGCAACACTCTTGACTGTTGTTGAATTTTACAAGTCCTGTATGTACAGGCCATTGCCATTTTCCAAATCTAAAGTCAGTGCCACACTCAAATGACCATGATTACTTTCCAGAGTTTTTAGCCTGCACAAATATGTTAGATTTAAAGTAGACAATATTAAAAAGAAATCACCTGTGGCTGCACGCTTCTGTTTCCCATGCCTTGCTGTGTTACTAAAATCATATGCAAAGAGTGGAAACACTCACGCACAAGGACTGATACAAATCACAGTAAGTGCATCTAACACCTGACATCTTCACACCATTCAAAAAAAAAAACCTTGAAAAGACATTAAGATATTTTCTCAATCTTCAGCCCTTCCTGTGATACTATTCATGTTTTTCTATTTGACTTGCTTATTTAAAGTTTTTATCTACATTCTTTTCTTTCTTTCTTTCTTTCTTTTTTTTTTACTACCGACTGCTCGTCTCTTCTCTACCCAAAGTGTTAACTGGAGGATGTCTCAGCCTTAGTTGCGGAGTTTGGAATCAACATGCCGATGATGGACAAGAGTGGAAAGATGGAGCAGCAGCAACAGTCATATAAAAAGAGTCATATAAAAAAGATGGCAGAACAGAGAAAGATACACCTGAGAGTGCTCACCAGTTATAAAATATGCTACAATTCTGCATACAGGTTAAAGTCGTGAAAACTACAATGCATATTTCAACTGCACAGGAAGACAACTTTATTAAAAAGACAAAACGTTGCGGGGCTGGTACAGCTCCACAGTTGTTTGCTTTCATCCAGAGCCTGTGAAAAGACCTGGTAATAAATCAAGTAGACACATGAAAGCAGATAGTGTAGTATCCTGTGACTGGGGACGCAGTGAAGGAGTCTGATATTTAGATTCCCTGAAGATACACTGAGAGCCTCAGCTCCTCTTGTGTCTCTGCACTACACAAACAGACATCAGAGAAGAATTGAGACACGCTGATGAGGAATATCCAACAACGTGTGGAAGCCTGTTATCTAACAGGGTCTTCAGAGAGCCGTGAGGGTAGAAGAGAAGGAGCGGGCGAGGGAGAACTGAAACAAAAGCTTTGATGGAAAGCAAAGCAGCAGAGGAAAGGTAGAGGGGGAGTCGAGACTCCTGAAGGATTTTAAAGATGGTAATTTAGAGAAAGCAGCAGTGATGAGAGGAAATTATTCCAAATGAGTGGGGCTGCGGAGTACCATGAAGTTGAGAGGAATGGAGAGAGGAGGCAAAAAGCAGAGACGAGACATAAGGTAAACTCTGCTACAGCTATATGGTGAGAGAGCGGACGCCTAAGAATAATGAGTGAAGCTGCAGAGAAATAATGCAGGGAATTTAGGATTAAGAGACTAGTGATTTTAGTCAACTCAGTACTATTTTATTCGAAGCTTATTTGATATTAAATATATTATCAATGGACAAAAATAATTTTAGATGATAAATATATTAGAAATTGTCAGCTTAATCAATCACCTTGAAACAATGTGTCACATGCTTTGAGAAACCATGATCAAGATGATATATGAGTGAGTAAGTTCACAGCACATTATTTTGAAATTGACATGTCACTCAAAATCTTTGATTGACACATCACTCTACTATAGCAGACATGGCGCTGTGTCAGCATTATTATTGTGGTGGCACAGCATGCAAAGAGGCAGAATCACGAGAAAAAACGGCATTCAACCAAGCAATGGTCACCAAGCAATTTCAACTTTCTCCAAAGTAGGATTTGTCTGTACACACCACTGTATGATCTTTTTCAAGATTTTTTTTTCAGCCTTTATTTGGGCTTCAAGATGTGGACAGGAAACAGCACAGGGCACAGCAGCATCCCGCCACATGGGGTGGTGAGTTACCTGAGCCATTGTGTGATTAAGTGTGCCACTTAGTTACATGACGGTCTTTGAAATGGGGTAAAATAATAGGGATATTTCACCACTTCCTGTCCAGCTGCTTAGAAAACTAAAAACAAATAAATGATGTAAGATCACATCATTAGTACATTCACCATGAATAAAGGTTAGATAGAATAAATGAGACACTGGCTAATAGGCAATTTCGCAGAGGTTTGTGAAATCCATTCAGCCTCTCCATTTACTGCTACTTATCCAGGTTGCAGTGATGCCAAAACACCCTTTTTCCCCAGCCATGTCCTCCAGCTCCTCCTGAGGGATGCTGAGGCTCTCACAAGCTGGGTGGGATATGCAATCCCTCCGGCATGTTCAGGGTCTGCCCCAGGGTCTCCTCCCAGTTGGATGTGCCAGAGAGCCTGTATAGAGATGTTTCCAGTTGGCATCTTGTTCAGATGCCCGAACCAGCTCATCTGGCTCCTTTAAATACAGAGTCAGTTCAGTAGGACATAGAGGAAAACCTCCAGATGGGGGTATGTTGATACTTGAATGAACCCAACTGACTCCTTTTACTGCACACATACAGTCTGCAACAGGGAACCTTGTCAGTCATTTGGCTTCTCAAAACTAGTAACCACTGAGGATGGCTGGCTGGGGCAAACATAGACTAATAAATGGACATTAGCATGCAATAGAGGATAACAGAACTATAGTAGCATTATGGAGAGATCCTATCCTGAGGTCACCAAAATGGACACTACAGCGATACAAGATGGACTTCCAATAACAATGGCCAACCACTTAAACTCCTGTGGAACCCTTTCTCAAGACATCAAGGGGGGGCCACACACATCCATGCACGATTGGATGTACCACCTCCCATGAATACTGCAGTATCCTTGCAAAAGAACTGCTCCAGTGGAATCTGCATGGCTCTTCCTGAATGAAGGTTTGACAGTGATCACAAGTGTTCCTTCCAAGAACACTGGCACAAGGCATTACTGGGAAGGATGAGCAGTGTAATACTGCAGTAAGTGGGTAACACTTGAGGGTTGAACTGCAGTGACCTACACCAGAAGGAAGGGTCTTCCAACTCTGCCTCCAGTGTGTTGCACGGTTAACAGGCTCCTCAAATTGTTCTTTTTATCACCTGGCAATATCCCCTGTCTAAGTCAGTGGTACATCTCCTCTGTGGAGAACATCTTTCTGGTGACCCCAAGCAGATTGTGGGGTCACAGCTATGACAGGCACCAGTGACCTTTTGCCTACAACTTGGAGCAGTCGCCCACACGACAGCCCACTCAAATATCCCCAAGTGTCCCCAACCTTGTCCAAATAATCCTCCAGAGGTATTCTGCACATAGCTGGTATCCTTCCTTGTCTTACTATAGCTGCAGCGTCTTCCTCACAAGAAAAATGACAGTCAGCCTCTAAGGAGCAAGTTTTTGTAGCACAGAGTCAACATACCAATGTCCTGATTGGCAGCAAACCAGTCCGCCACACCTAACCTTGTATGTGATGAGTCCATATTGCAGGGTTTGTGAGTTATGAACTCCTGTGTCCAGGGTTTTGTGTAGATGGCATTACTGCCGCAAGATGGAGATGAGAATTTAATTTATGTTGCATATCAGTGATTTTAAAGTTTAAATCCATTACCATAGCTCTCTGCATGTCGTCAGCCTCTGCAGAAATTTGAGAGAAACCTCAGCATTTTATGCCTCCTCAACATTTCCTTTTCGGCCTTATTACAGATGACATCCCATTATTCATATTTTATACTATAATGCTATAAAGGATTATATCAACTGCATTCATATTCCTAAGAAATAGATTCTCTAGGAACCCCAAACAGCAATGTTAACTCTCTGGAAAAGAGCTTTTAAAGTCAGAATTCTCGAAGATTTAACACAGCATTAGGAGTCATGATGAGACATCTCCAGTGGCCAGACATTTTCAGTTGGACATGACATTTGCTTCTTTGGGGTTTCAGGGCACAGAAGTACTGAAGTCTTTGAAATGCCAAGGGGACAGTGGATGGAGAATTTGAACAGCAAGACTCCTTTTGAATACAATGACTTGGAGTGTCTTAGAGACTTAGGAGATCTGAATAAGGACCTTAATGTAAAAGCACAACTTCATTTAAATGGACGTGTACAGTTTGTCATTGTCCATCGAAAAGACACAGAGTTGATGTTTACAGTCCAAAAAGGGTAAAAAGAGAATCAGACAGTATAAGAAGACAGCAAGGAATTTTTGTTCCGGGCAGTATGATATATTTCCAGTTCTTGGTGTCTCCATGTCTCAGGAGCACTGACACTTGAGGTGGTGAAGTAGCTAAGAGAGAAGTAATAGGACAGTGGGAAGTAAGAGGGAAGTGGGAATACACAGTAGCATGCTGAGGGGGTTGTGGAGATGCGTGGGGTGGTACTGTACCTCTGTTGCCAGTGACTGTGGGGTCTGAGGCGTGGGTGCCTAATAGAGCAGTAGGATCTGGAGGGATGGGATGTAGGGGGGGAGTGGTGGATGGAGGCAGGGTTGTGGGGGCGTCTGGTGGAGGGGACAGACAGACACATATACACAAAAACAATACAACAACAACAACAACAACAACAACAACAAAAAATGAATTCACATGGGGGCAGTTAGACACTTCAAAAGAGCAACACAAACTGGTCCAAGGCAAAATATTATAAAGTGATGGGAACAAAAAAGGGTAAAATTATGACACAATTCAAAGCATAATCACGTCGAAACTTTCTCAAAGGCAGTTGTGAATTACTGTTGATGCAAAGTGATGCAATACACAAGATACATCAATTAGAACATGGCTGATCTTTTTAGTGGGTCAGCAAGGTTTTCTCACTAATTCAGAGAGGAGCATTTTGCGGATCACTGAAATATATTTTTACCGTGTGACTAAATGTTTAGCTCTGTAGTTCATGAAGCTTAAACGACCGCAGAACTGCGCAGCTGCTGAGTTTAAGCCTCTCATATGATTGACTTTTAATGATTCCCTTTGGGTCACTGTACACATGACTCAAATTTGAAAAGACAAACAGTATTAATCAGCTCAAGTCTCATACATACTTTCATGTCATAACTGTTTAGCCTATAGTGTATAGAGCATGAGGGCTACAAACATGAATAAAACATGTTAATCAAAGAAAAGATAGGAGTAGACTTTGACATTTTCCGCATGGGTGGGAGTAGCCTGTGGGTATATCTTCGGCAAAGCGCAGAATCTGAACAAGAGTGATGCAATATGTACTTAAAGTGTAATGGTAATGGAAAAAAAGTTGAGAGTTGAGATATTCATGTTACGTTAGAGTCCCAATCCTCTATATTTTCCTAGTCATTATAATTTAATATGTTCTGTCTTTGAAAATGAGGGTCATTTCTGCAGCAAGAGAACAGGATTAACCTTGAATCTGCTAATGTTGCCTGATGTCTGTGAAGATAGATCCTGCACTTGGAACCTCTCAACATATGAAAGGGAAGAAAGTGGGATAAAACGAAATGAGGAAAGTAATTTGACAAATGATCTGTGCCAATTATCCAAATTTGCGAGGATGAGTAAAGGAAAAGGTAGCAAACCTGTTATCACCATGCTCTGTTTTTGACTCCTCACTAACGGAAAATGGTAACAGAACCCCATCCAAGACAGTGTTTCTCACTATCACATGTTAAAGCAACAGGAAAAATGGGACTGAAACATTGTGTGACAAAGTTAATGAGGTTACACTACCACCTTGGCTTTTATGCTTTTGACACTCTGGTTTTCATGGTGAGCTAGAGGCTTTTAATTGGCTTTGGTACTCTTTCTCAGGGCCAACTGTCCTGTGTGTCTCTGTGACATTTCAGCCTTAGAGTGAATCACTAAGTAGCTAAGTACATGTCTTCAGGAGAGAGGGAAGAGAGGAAACGTCTCCTCGTTGGAGGGGAAACCATTAAAAAGGTATTTTCCAAGAATTATGGCGGCAATTGTAAAAGGCTAAAAGGTGTGCTAATCACTAATGAAGGGTGGGAACAGACTGGGTGCCATTTCAAAAGAACACATAATGAATCTGGATAGGACTCTTTGACCTGCCCATACCCAATTGCCTTTTTGGTGGTGTAGAATTTTTCAGTTTAATAACATCACTGTCATTAAGTGCATTGGTTATTCTTGTTATTACATTCAGCTGGCATTTGAAGGAATTGCTGGATGCACACAGGCTCCACGGCATGTGAGGCAATTAGCAAGGGAAGTGTAAAATCTCAGAAATACGTGATGAAACTTGAAATAAAGGGCTCTGATAAACCTACTGGAGTGGACCAAGAAATTATTAAAGGAGATAACTACATTATTTCTCTTTCACATTCAGTGATCTTAATCAATATGATGGTAATTCGGGGGTCTGTCTGTCCCTGCTAACCTGTGGTGAACTTCACATCTCAGCCTTCACAAACAGCAAAAATTAGGAGAAGTCATTTTTGAGTGGCATAACATTGGGATTTTACCTTGTCCTTACCTTGATTTTACCCATTTTAATTTTGCCCATCACACACTACTCAGCACTGCTAGCTCAAGATCAAGCTGTAAGCCATTAAAATACCTTTCATTTAGAAGATGAGATTATTTTTATATGACATTTACAATCTTATTTTGAAACATGGATCTATTAAAGCACTTGACTGTCCTTGCCGTCATTTCTGTAACGACATGGCTTAAGTCAGGATCCTTCTGAGAGCCTCTTGTTGGAGAAATAAATAACCTTTATGTCTTATTTCTGTTC
Source organism: Chaetodon trifascialis (assembly GCF_039877785.1). NCBI lineage: Eukaryota > Metazoa > Chordata > Actinopteri > Chaetodontiformes > Chaetodontidae > Chaetodon > Chaetodon trifascialis. The sequence continues at coordinate 13,013,257 of NC_092071.1, read as the reverse complement.
TGAACAAGCCCGATTCCAAAAACAGTTAGGACACTGTGCAAAACATAAATAAAACATAATGTGATAATTTTCTAATCTTTTTTTGACATATATAACAGTTCTAAGACAATATATTTAATGTTTTACCTCATCGACTTCATTGATTTTAGTAAATATATGTTGTGATAGTATCATGAGGGGCATCCTCAAAAGGCTCAGTTGTTCACAAGCAAGGATGGAGCGAGGTTCACCACTTTGTGAACACATGATTGTATAAAGGATATTATTAAACAGTGTTCATTTGCAAATGATTACATTTATTTATGTTCTACACAGCCTCCCTGCTTTTTTTTGTAAATATGGTTGAAATCAACAGGCCACAATGCCTAGCATACAAACTTTCCATCTTACATCACTCAGACATGGTTCTGTTCCAACTCATATACTTTCAGCATCCACGTGGCTGCAAAATTTATTACTGCGCCACTGGATGTGTTAACACTTCCATGCAGAGAGCCAATGGTATAAATAAAACCGCATCTATTGACTGTATGTGCTTCTTGCTGCATTGGGTGTCTGCACACACGGACATGTTTACACTTGTTTGTACGACACATGCAATCCTTGCCGACATGGCCAGATACCAACATTTACGTTGCAGGGATCCTTGCAGCTATGCAGCTGTTGCAAGTATAAAATGGTTCTTATAGTAAAGTTTCCAGATTTATTAAATGTAAAAGAATTATAGCATGAGTTCATAAAAGTGAGTGACACAGAGTATACAGTCTCATCAAATAATCAAAGGTAACTTCATGGTTTTATATGCTTCTCCTCCGAGCTGCCATTTATTATGTTGTTTAGCATTTGTAGCATTTAAATGTTTTAACATTCCTCATTGATAAGGTTTTCAAGGTTGCTGTGGCCTTGGCTACAACCAGCAGAAAGTACTTCATGAACTATTGATAGTAACCTTGAATCCTTCATCAGGTCCACATCTGGTTATTCCTGTACACCCATCGAGGACAGTCAAGAACATACTAGAAATCACTCCAGCTCTGGCAAACATAGCCATTGGCACCTGAGAGATTTATTCTTTCATGTTTTTATCAGGTTAGATCTACTTTTAAATGCGAGAGCAATTGAATCACCCCATAGATACATGCAATGATAATAATGTCATATTTTATGGATCCACTTTGAGAAATTCTGCCTTGCCTCCAGCTGTATGGTCTCTCTGACCAAACACTGGCTTTTTGTCCCTCATCACACATGACCTAAGTTCCTAAAACAGAAGGAATAGAGATGTGTCACTGCTCTGCTCCTTTTTTTAACCGTGATTACTTACTGCCAAGAGACAAATGGCAGTGGAGAAAAGGATGAGCTATCTGTTTTCCCTCACACTGAGTCCCTTTATCCTCCACCTCCTCTAGCGTTACTAGGAATTACTTATCCTTCCTCGTGATATTCCTGACAACGCAGCACTAAATTCTGCCTCCCTCACGCATTTCCCTCCTGGTGTGTGTGAATTTGTGTGTGCGGAGGATCTGGGACGCAGGTTTATTTAAAGAAAGGCGTTGGTGGCATTTGTGTCACCTGAGGCCCTTATTCACCCGTGAGAGATGGCACCACTAATCACTCTTAACAGTGATACAATATGCAGATCAGGAAGTATTATAATCTTGGTTTTTACAATGGAGTTTGGTGCTTGTGCCTGTGAGATTCATACTCTCCACTATTTATAGATAACATTATTGGAGTCCAAGGCGTCCTCTTGCAGCTGTGCTCCTTTTACATGTCCTTCATCTATCAGTGGTGTCAAATGAATAACTGATGAAGATTTCTCTCTGTTCCTTTGCAAGTGATGACAACAAACACGATTACCCACATAGCAGCCTTTCCTCTGAACTCACCATAGACGTAGAGTACATATTCAGCACTGCTGGTCCCTAGGTGGTTGCTGGCTTCGCAGCGATAGGTGCCATTGTCTGTCTTGTTGAGTGAAGTGAAGGTGAGCTCCCTCCCCTCTACAATCATCCTGTCCAGGTCAGGAAGTTCACCCCCGTCCTTTGTCCACATCACAGGATCCGGCCTGTGAGGTTAGAGGATGTGAAAGAGAAACAAGGCATGCCACATGTACCTGTCTGAAGCACTACTTAAAAGGCTGACATCAACTAATGCAGAATTTGAGTGACTTACGAAGGGTTCCCTTTGGACACACACTCCAGCTTTAAGTACTGACCCTCCTGAGGGACTGCGAGGGAGTGGATGATCTCCACACGAGGAGCATCTAGGACAGACAGAGAGGGCTCGAAGTGAGGGTAGTCGACATGGAATACATTTTTATCAAGATTCAAAATCAAATGGCAAAAAGGCATGACACAAAAATAGTTTGGCTTTTACTCTTAAAAAACAAACTTTCTAAATCTAACAGAGAAATAATTATTTATGCTACCACCTCATGACCTTGTGACTTATAACTTAACTTTGATTTATTATGTTTCATTCTAAGAATATTATAATGATTCAAATGAAGTACATGGAGATTTCCATGGATGCTAGAGTATTATATTTCCACCCATACCAGCTATACCAGATATTGAGGGATGGAAACACATGTGCTTTAAATGAAAAGTAAGAATGAAAAAGTCTGAAATAATTGGACTTCAAACACTGTAACGAATGTGGGTCTTAATAGGTTGAATGCCAACAGGTTTCTGCACTGTGAAAACGCTCTTAATAAAGGCGATTTAGTTCCCCCCTCTTCATGTTTTTCCTTTTCCCTAATGTCCATGTGTACACTCCATGTGTGTGTTTGAGTGTGTTCATGTCTGTGTGTACACTCACAGTGGACCTCCAGTACTTCAGTGGCCTGCTGTGGTGTCTGTGTAAGCGCCACATGGTCCACTTTGCAGGTGTAGGCCACTCCATCATCATTTCTGTCCACGTGCAGCTGCAGAGAGCTCCGCACTGTAAATGTCTTCCCGCTTGCATTCACCTCTTTGGCACCTTTGGAGAGAGTTGCATACTGTCACAGATGCAGCACATTTATCTTGCAAAGCGTGACGGCCACACACCAACGCGGTGCCCCTGTGGTTCATAGTTCGGTTAAGTCCTGCTTCATAAACAAAGCCAAGTACTGGTGATAAACAGGGGTGCACATTGTTGTTGTGCAGGTATGCATTGTGCAGCAAAGATGTGAAATTTGTAACACCTGTTGTGTCAAAATGCAATTTTACATAGCAAGCAGCAATTTTAAATGGTTATCAATACACATCTACAAAAGTTTTTTGTCAACAAGCAATCTACTGTGACAAATACCCCAAAAACAGCAGACATTAAGCAGCTACTTCCCAAAAAATGCCAACCCAAACCGAAGCAGAAGAAAAGACTTTACTCTGAGAAGTGGCTCCAACATGTGCCATGGCTTGAGGCTATCCATGAGCTTGCCGAAATGTGGTGAAAGATATGTCATTTGCATCCACATCCAGTAGTCAAAACAGATTTTGACTGAAAGTCTAGTCACTCACTTGCTAAAAGGTAAAACAACTTGAATGAAGAACAAAGGAAAAGAAGGTTTTTCTGCAAAAATTTTGCTTTATTGTAGGACTGAATGTTGGGGAACAAAAATAGTGCAGAACATTGAGGAGATAAGTTGTAGTCTGTTGAATTTTTGGGGCCATCTTCATCATTTATCATGCTTGAAACTGAAGTGGAAGACAGGTGAGGGACACACAGAGGACAGCGAGGAAGATTACATTTATTAAGCTATGTATGGGGTGAGCACCAAACACCATCTGGTGCTCAGCTGAATCCATGACTAAAAACTTATTTGGAAACCAGGTTATACAGTATCTTCATCATAGTTCTTGGGCATTTTCGGGGAATTATGCATACCATCTTTCCTGTGAGAATTCTGCAATGAAAAAGGTTTTACACAAAAGAACAGTCACACAAATAAAATCATCAAATGAGCTAAAACGTTCAGCTCACATCGTACTCCGTGCGTGCTGCTCCAACACCTCTACAGTACAAGTCCAACTGAGGTCAGAGCTATAACAAAACCCACCTGCCTCCTCTCTCTTTGAATGTAATATTTGGATTTACACTGTGGGCCTTTTTAACCACCTCCAAGCTCACCTAGCATCTCTGCCTGTGGCTTCCTGGGTTTAACTACTCCCACGCAAAATCTAAATCTCACCAAACAGCACTTCACTTCTACCTCTCCCTCCAATCCTGCAACCATTTCCAGCCTCATTTGGGCAAAAACATCCCCAGGGCCAATCAGATGTTTGGCAATAACTTCAACCATCCTTGTTGCAAAGTGTCATTATGCGCAGTCCTCCCCATCTGTACAACCTGCTTTCTGCGCTGTCCCAACAACACCTGCCTTGTAATCCCAACCAAACAGCTGATCCACCTTTCCGTGCCATTCAACACCCCAGTCATTGCCAGGGCATTAGAGAGCTCCTCCAACCCAGCTTCCTCAAATTATCTACATGATGTCCTGAAATTTGGCTTGCTCCTTGATTGCATCATTCCACTTTTTTGCTTCATTTGCCTCCCCAATGATAAAGGCCTTAGATAAGCCAAATGTGTTTGATTAAAGTTTCATGACCAGCCCTCATGGCACCAATCTTTGACCACCACATCAGTGTCCTTGAAATCTTATTGGCTCATAATAAATCATCATCCCTGAAAGCAGTGATGCCTCGTAGGTAGAGAGGCCCCTCTAAGTAGAAGGTCACGGAGTTGACTCCCACAACACTGACTCCCTCTGTCCCCATCAAACTGTCCTTAAGCTCGACGCTCTGTACTTGGTCACATTGTCCTGTGCACTGTCCAGATGAGTTTCAGCGTCATACTGAATGACACAAACAGCACTAAACTGAGATTCTCTCCGCATACCTTATTGATTCAACACTTTCCTAGTTGTTTTCACCAGCGTGTAAAAATAAAACTGAAGAAAGAATTACACTCTAGAGCAACCCTTTCTCCTAGAAATGTTTATATACAACTAATTTGCATTCATAATTACATTCTGCTGACAAATGCAATTGCTGCCTGGATTAAGTTCACAGTCAGCATTCGTTCGACCGAATGAAACACTACATTGTATGTACTGCGCTGGAGTTACAAGCAGGTGCTTATGAGTGGATGGCAGCCGCAGTACTAGTGCAATACTATGACACCAAAATCCAGGGTTCAGGTCCAGACTGTAGTAAACATATGTTCAGCATCAGAGAAATGCAAGTTTAACAACATTTCTAGATTAAGCTAATGCAAAGCATAATTCCTTAAAAACATATTAGCCAGCCACTAATTATACGTATATGAAGAAGTATATAAACTTCAGAGTCCTCTGTAGTGATTCCTGCACAAATTTGTACATAAATAATTCAAGAACTGTGGCTGTGTTGAGGTAGCAGACGATATTTGAAGATATCTGTCAATTTAGGACGAAGCCTCAGCCTACACACATGACACGAATGTTCTCCTAAATTCAGAAACTGTTAAGTACTGTAGGCGTTATGTAATACAAATGACCATCCTCTTCCAGACCACAATTTCAAGCCAGCAGTGCCAACTTAGCACTGCTAGATTTGCCTTTATCTAACCCTAGCTGTTTCACAACTTAATTGCTTATACATATCCACCTCCGAGCAGGTATTTTTAATACAGTCCTTTGGGGGGGGGGGGGGGGGGGGGGGGTGGCGGCTGGTCTGCTCGCATCGTGCCAGCAGCCAGTATTTTAAATCATATCAAGCCAGTTCATCCACACTCCTACAAGGTTTTTTTTCTTTCAAAAGAGGGAAAAAAAATCACTATTATACTGTTTTCAGCTGCCCAGGCTTATCTCTGCATTCAGGTGTTGCCCTGCTTTGTAAAATCGTGTCCCCTTTATTTTCTCATCATAGAAAATTCAAAAAAGCATCAGTGTATGTACAGTCTGTCTCTCTCATGCTGGCCGCCTTTGTTTGTATCTCCTAAAGAGACTGTTTACGCTCCATATCCTTCTCTCCTCTGCGCTCATCTGCTCCACTTTCTAAGTATTCCACCCCACTGTCTCCTCTCTCTCTCAATTCTGCCAATCAACTATTCTGCTCAGTCACTTCCCCCAACTGAGGCAGTGAGCCCACCTCCCCTAGAGATGAATGACTGACAGGTCTGCAGTGTTAGCAACATCCATCCAGACAACAGGAGAGAGGGAAAATGGATGTAGTTCTTCACAAAGAAGAAATTGCAGGAGACAAAGGCAAGGGAAGAAGAGTGGATGGCTGGAGAGAGAGGACACTGAATATCTAATATCATGGCGTGCTTTAGCAGTTGCAAGCATTCTCCTTCCATTTCTATTAGTTATTCCACGTCCTCATAGACTGCTTCTCCCTGCCTCTTTGTCTCTCCATCAGTTAAACGTGTGTTTCTTCTTGCATCTGCAGCCCTAAGATTTATGCCCAATGCACCAATGTAGCATTGCAAGGTTTGTTATTCTGACAGCAAATTTCTGTTTCTGATTTGTTTGCTTAATCTTTCAAATTAATTTCATTATTAAACATTCCAAAGGGCATATTTTATTGCCTTAATATTTGAGGTAAACTGACAGGGCAAGTAGGATGAAGGAAATATACAATTGCTCACCTTGCTCTGCCTCTAATTGGCTTCTTATCTTACCCACCCCTCATGCATAAACCTATCAACCCAGTTAACAGAGGCAATGAGTGCCAGCCAGTCAGTTGCAGAATAGGGAAGGTCATACTTTTGCCATCCTAGGAAAAAAAAATGCTTGCAGCTCACTACTGAATGAGGGAGCTATGTGCATATACCATCCACCACACCATTGAAGTTAATAGGTAATCACTTTAACTGATGCTTTCATCAAACCCTGATGATTCAGCTGACATGATGAAAAGAGTCATAGCTGTTCACCTTAACTTTGATTGACAGCTCAGTCACTTCTCCCAACAGCTAAACAAATAAGGATTCAATTAATGCACTGACTGGAAAATCATTCCTAATTTTTTCTATATTATTGTCTCAGCACAAATTTAACAAAAAGGATTAGAATGTACAGTGATTTTGTTTTTTGAATACGTCAATTCAAAATATTGTAATCGTTTGTCGGAAAAAACTGAATGAATCAACCTGAATTGTGCAGTTTGATTGTGCTCATATGTTATGCTCTTCAAGACCAGAATTTAAGTACTTCAATCAGCGTGACAGGCACTCAGTGATGCTCTTGTAACAACTATTTATTATTGTAGGTTCGCTTTCAGCAAAACAGATTTTGAAGATTTCTTTTCGAAGTTAGTTTGAGATCAAGAAACTCACTTTCTGCAGTGTATTTTAAATGTCTAGACCCATTTAGATTCTTGTCTCATGGCGATTTGAAGGAACTGTGATTGCTTCTGCATGATTCAGGATAAGAGTACTACAAAAACCGCCTTGCTCCCCCAAAGTTCGAGTTCATTAATGTCATTATTTGGTCCAAAGGCTTCTAAGATCCACTTTGAGGACATAATAACAGTTGTCTAACAGCAAGTAATACCCTGCTGTTAAAGTGTACCAATCTGCATCCACTTCTGCACTGCTGTGTGTGTGTGCACAAGAGTATGTGTGTGTATGCATGCATGTGTGTGGGTGAGAGTAGGTATAATTGGTCTATAAATATCTTATCACAGTTTAAGTGCAACTGAAAGGAGCAGCTGACATCGAGCTGCCATTAAAGCTCAGGCTTGTCAATCAAAAAACTCATCTGGCCAGTCTCATGCCACACATGCTGATTTTTGGGGGGCTACTGTTGGAGCTGATTAAAAATGTTGGAAAAAAAAAACATGTTACATAGCAGCTGCTGAGTTACTTTGAGCTGCTACTGGCAACTTCACATGTTGTTGGCTTTCATGGTGCATAATGTATCGCAAAATAAACAGCCAGGATTGCTGGAAGGATGTCTGAAGTCATGCTCTCCAAAATCATGCAACTGTCTTCTTCACTGGTTTGAGTGAGCAAAGATGGCGATGAGGTTCAGCTACTGTTGATGACTCAAAAAAAAGAAAAAAAGGTTGACATATTGACCATTAAGTAGCTGCTTATTAGCATGCATATTAATACTAATCTTATGCTACATGAGAATAGTCTCCAACTAGGCCATTAAAGAGCCAATATGCTACGAATATGCAGGCTACTAAGCAACTGGTTAATGGTGATGGTGGTCTAGAGTGGGGACAAGTGCTCTTTTTTTTTGCAGTGGGATTCAGAATAAAACACTAAAATCAGTATCAGAAAACCTATATTACTGTATATCACATTCAGATGTACATACTCAAGTGCAAAGCAGAAAAAAAATGCAGCCAGCAGCAGCCTCACATGTATTGGTTAACGCTGCCCTCACACAATATAGTGTTACCACATCTCTTGGCTCTCTATTGCACAGATGTTTCTCAGTCTTCTTGTAGATAAATTGCTGTTTGCGTTGACAGAATTTCTTTTCTTTCTGAGTGCAGTGCAGCATTTTTTTTTGGGATGATTTGGACATGGTCGAAACCTACCGAATGAAAGAGCTGGAAAACATAACAGCTTGCCACAGTTTTTCTGAGATGCATATGTGAGTCACAAGAGATGTTAGCACAGGCAGGAAAGGACAAATAGGAACAACTTATTTAAGGTTTGTTTTCTGCTTACTAGCTTACAAACAAAATGTTTATTTAAAGCAACTAAACAGCTAGAAACAGATGCTGGTGCACATTTACAAAGGTATGAATCTGTACATTTTTACACAATTTGCATGATTTACATAAAAATTGTTGGGAAATTTAAACTGTGCAAAAAAAGGTCTTTCAAACTGTGTATTTCTTTTTCAAATAGGAAAAATAGACCCCATTCTACCATATTCACCTGTAATACCTCTCCTTAACAAAAAGCCTGGCAGCATTTGGCTGTAACTGCAGCACACTGTTCAGTGGGTGGGTGCTCAGAGCTCTGCATCATTGGTGTGAGCCAAGACAGCGCCTTGGAGGATTAGAAATGGAAATGACAGCCGTTAAACTGTAAGAATCTGACCCTTTTTGTGCTATTTCATAGGAGAGAGGGACGACACAAGAAAAGAAGATGAAGGAGCAGACAAGAAAGACAGCGGAGGACTGTTGGGGTCGGAGAAGGAATCATCAACACCAGCAACAGAGCTGATTAATCCTGGCAGACTCAACATACCCTGAACTGCATCCCATCTGAGATTTAAAACAATTTGCTCAAGTGAGAACAATGTAAAATGGTCTGTGGGTGAGGGTGACGATAATCAAAATACATAGTAGTAGCACCAAACACTGATTGAAATACACTAAAATTGACAATGCGGGCAGAAAAAAACATGTCAGATAAGTACCTAATCTGCATGCTTTCTTTTGCCTCTCAGCTGAGCTGCACAGCAATGGGTATGACTAAACTTTAAAACAGGAGCACTAATACACAGCAGGCTCCAGCTCCAGTGAGGTGTGGAGATGATATATTGTGCCTTCCTTCATCTTCGCACTTTTTTCTGGCTACAGTGTTCAGGGAGCTGGGCCTGTTGGCAGCCTGTGAGCATCCTCCCCTGTCTGACCTGTCTTACCAGCCCGACTCTGCGCCTAACTGACGGGTGACTACGACCAGGGAGCACTATTAAATGTTAGGAGAGTTTCTATCAGTGCCTGGCAGTCCTGTGTATCATAATGTCCTTTCTGACATGAAACTCCCTGAGCATTCATAGCTCAGAAGTACCTGTGAAGACGGTTTTTCGCTTGCCCTCAGAAGGAGAGGTCTGGACTGTCTTGGTGCCTTGGCATTTCAAACTGGACAGGTGCTCCACCTCCAGGATGTTGCTCTTAATGGGCATAGACAGTGGGTGTAGAAATCTGACCTCCTCTTCTTTCGACACAGTGCGCAGAGTCTAAGTCTGTTAACCTGATCACACACTCTGATGATGCCAGAGACAGAGGATAAGTTTGCTACACCTCTGCTTTCGGCATATTTAATCAAGGGAATACAAGTTCAAAGACAGAAAGAAAGAAGAGGAAGAGATATTGGTGCTCAAGATATTTCGGCTCCTCGTTCCAGCCATCTTGTAGCTGAAGACAAATACTGATGCAACTTCAAGTTACGATGCAACAAAAAGATGCATAAAACCAGAGAGCTGCATCCAGCGCCAGATTAGATACCAATCTAACTGATTTCCACATATCTCATTTCAGGCATATGCTTGTGCATGATGTGTGCTTTTGTGCTTGTGCTACACATGGACGTGTATGCAGGATAGAGAAGGTGAATATGCATTTTGTGTGTGCATCTTTTATTCATGCCACTGTGACTTGCAGGAGCCATCTTGAAATTACATCTTTAATGGCCATTGATCCACTCCACCCCAGGGAGCTGGATAGTATAAATGTAGTCCAAGCGCAGACTTTTTAGGCAGTGTGCGGGGTTGTCTAATGCTGCAGAAATGACTAAAAATGTATTTTCTTGTAAGTGGAAAACTTCTTTAAATTCCTGAAGTTAATTCTTATTTTATTGTTCACAATGCCGCTAGAGGTCTCATCCTCCTCGGCGTCATCCTCTCTGAAATAAGCTCCAGGAGCTATTGCCTATTTGCTTTGCTCAATAGCTCTTTCCAGAGCAAACCTTAGAATAATGATGGCCACCTTATTCTGTTCTCACTCACAACAGTCAAGGACAATTACCCATAAATGAAGAAATAGCCGGCGCTATTTCAAAAGGTTGTTCAGTCACTGTTCGGCTCTTCAGCGAACAGGCAGACTTGGGCGATAGCGCACTGAAAAGTCAGCAGACAACGACCTAAAATAGTGCGGGGTATGTCTGCAGTAATAGTTTCTTGTCCTTGACTAACAACTTTGACAACAGACTAGGTATGTGACCGCAAGCATATTTGAATCAAATCTTTGTGTTTTTTTTTTTTTTTTTTTTCTCCCTTAAACCCCCTTGGAATAGAGTTATCCTGTAACACGATGAAGCAATAACCCCTACAGTTTAGGTCAGAGAGTATGATAATACGAGTCTGATAGCGAACATCCCCACCCTTATTTGAAATAAATATTCATTTCATCTCTGCCTTGCTTGGTCTCCACACAGCTCCCTCTGGTTCAGTGGTGTGTAAACAAGTGCTACATGTGGTGATATTGGCAGAGGTCTCTCTGGGTTACGGTGTGTAACTGAGATAGAAATATATCATTACTGGGTGGGGACTGAAGGGATCTGAGGGACAAAGACACTGAGAAATAAGAATATTGGATTCTGCTCCACACACACAAGCTTATGTCCTTACATGTGGGCTGTCTGCTCCATCTGTCTGTTTTGCTCACATAGACCCACACATATACGCTGATACACACCCACACACTTAGCATAGGGTGTCCGTTAACTGCATGCGAATGGGTGATGGACTGCTCCAGTGACTCTGCTGGTAATATAATCTTCTCTATTCCCCCAGATCCCACACCAATATGTCACAATTGTCATTTATTCCCAGCATGGTCACCCACAATCAGATGGCTTTTCACATTGAACACACCCCGATCCTGTCAGGATGATGAACACTTCAAGTGCACTCGCACACACCTACACACGCATGCATGGATTGTGTATAAACATGCGGCGCTCTCGATGTTCATGTTTATTTATTTAGTCAGTCTTAAGAAGAAAGTCAGAGCAGCAGAGACTGGCTCGCTGGGTTGGTTTTGATCTCCCCATTTAGATGCAATACAAAGTCCATTTACACACAAATAAACTCTCCACTGCCGCCATATATAACGAATCAGACCGAGTGGTGTCCCAATAATAATTCACACCTTCCTATTGCTATGAGAAAGTGGACCAATTAGTGGCAGGAACGCATTCATGGTGTGACAAAGAAGAACTGAATGTGAAAATGTGCATGTGTCAATCATGAGCTCGAGAACAGACTTTTTCTTTCCCGAACCAAACATGTCCTGAATACGTCTGACAAACGCATCACACTGAGCAATGAGTTGCTAATTAAAAACAGACACCTACTTGTCAGGAAAGACAGGGTATTAATCAAGGGATCACAGTTTCCTTCAACTTTGAGACCAACAGGCGTTTCAGCATTTACAGATACCTTTCAAACCTTTTAAAAATTATTTCAAAGGGTGTAATAAAAAGGCAGTGGAGACCAGGTAAGCCCCTAAGGGAAACACTCCCGTAAAAGTTCACAGATTTGGTTTCCTCCATCCGGAGTTTTAGCATACAGGATGTTCTGAGAGAAGTCTGAATAAACGCGATGACACAGATTCATTATCATCTCCCAACTAGTTAATTAAATGAAAAGATACCACGATATCTGCTTAAAACTGTGTGGAAAACCGGCATTGATTTGGACTTATCTGCTTGCTTATCTGGACCCTGGGAAACCCTAATGCGTGATAGCAAGCTGAGCTGTCTGGGCTTAAGCTCGGGTAGAAAGGGCGTAATGGCAGACGCTGAGAGAGCTTCTGGGTGAAATTCAGCGAGGGCCGAAAACATCACCTCCGATCGAAATTCCTGACGAGTCCAAAAGCGGATCTGACAAGAATCTTCTAATCTGACATTTGTATAAGGTCTCAAAGTTCTGCTTTCTGTTCTGGGACAATGTTGCCAAGATTTCCTTTCAAAAGAGACAAATGATCACACAATGCTGACGCTCCGTTTCCTGTCTTTGCATGAGCAATTTAAAAAAACCTGCTTCCTATATCATGAGGATCAACAGTGTTGCACTGCAGAATGCATTTACACATAAGGGCAAACCTGAACACACCATTCGTGTTCTTTCTAGGCAAATGACTGCAACCTTGTCACAGTGAATAATGCACTGATATAAAATTGCACAAGGCCCAAATTAAAGATAGTCGTGTGCCAAGTTGAGGAGAGAATTATAGCATCTGACCTTAATAAGAAGGCATATCCTCTTGAGACTACCTTCACTCCAAAGCACCAAGGGTATCTCTGACTACCTGTTAACTTTCTGTGGTAAATTAAAAGAACATTATGTCCTGGCTATGTTTCCATTTGCCTTACAGGGAGCTCCTCTCTCAGTAGTAGGCCACTGGGAGAAACCATAATCACCCGTGGAGACACAATAAGCCTGTAAGGAAAAATACTCTCTCTGCTAATTAGTGTATACTCTTTTTCATGTCCCCCAGAGGGGAAACAAGACGAAATATAAAGTGGAGTGACAAACTACTATAATACATTAGTTACATTACAAAAATGTAGAAAAAAACCTGAAACAATCAAACAACACGCGACCTGGGGGTCCACTCATAAACATAGAATTTAATAAGTGAAAGATTATTGCCAGGCATAAAAGTGTGATAATGGTTATAGAGAATAACAAGTACTCTGTTTAATTTTAATGAAGGATGTGCAGAACATGGTTTTGTCAGTGTTAATGAGAATAAGCACAGGAAGATTATTAGCAGCTAGCTTGCTGGTTCACCGGTGTTACCAGGTGATTGTTAAGGTGTCTTTATTGTAGTAGAAATGTGTTTAAAACACTTGACATAAAAAAATATTGTAAAACATATTGTACATTAAGAACAGGAATAAATGTGCCCCAGATACAAAAGAGATCTAGTCAATGCTGATACCAGGGGAAGAAAAAAAAAAGACATAACAGCAGAAGGAGAAAGCATTAACATGCAAAGTTAATAAGCAGAAATCATGCATGCTCTGGCAAAAACGATTTTTGTGGTTTATTAATCCTTTGTATAAGCAGGGAAATGAACTCTGTGAAGTGTCTGTGTGTTTCGCATTCCAAATGCGCTTTTACTTTAAATTTGACTACATTTAATTGGGAATTTAGGATGTGCAACACCTGGCTGCTTGTTATTCACACGACTGAGGTTCAGTGATCTGTTAGGTTGAACAAAGATTGTGACAGTCTCTTTTCCAAAACTGCGCTGTTTTTTTTTTCTTTTTTTTCGACAGTTCTAACAAAGAAAGAAGGAAAAACCCGTGATTGTCATTCCTGTCTCTTTGTTTGCGCTCACAGTCACTTAAAAAGGGTGATTTACATTTTGTTATCTGGCTTTAATCTGCTCTGAGAAACAGCATAGAAACCTTGGTAAAAGTTCTGCAACTGTGCTGCTGATCTGCGACGGTCTGTCCCACTGGGTTCTGCAGTTTATTTGATACAGAACCGCATCTGTTTCTCTCTTCCTCAAAAACCTTATTTCATCATTTCATATCCCTGGCTCTCGTTTCTTTAATATTCTCTCTCTCTTTCTCTCTCTCTCTCTCTCTCTCTCTCTCTCTCTCTCTCTCTCTCTCCCATTCAAACAATTACAAAGCGGATGGTTCATCAAGTAGAACAGAGCAGGAGCTGAAATGAGGTGTGTAGTCCAGTCAGTGTGGTTTAGAACGGCCCTCTGATAACAAGGGAGGTTAATGTATCGGTCTCAGGCCAGAGGACACATGCTGAATCTGCTCTATTAGAAACAACTTGTTCGGAACAGAAACACACTGTCGAGACATCCGCTGCAGCAGTTTCATGAAGCCGGTTTTATGAAACGGACATTCTGTATTTGAGCGTTTTATAACACAAATTTGTATTTTCTGGCACATTTGAGCTCTGTTTGTTTATTACGAAGCAGGCTGAGCCATGCTGAAGTGTGATAATCAATACATTTTAGTATCTGACAGCACAGTGGAGATGGCCTAATTGAGTAGTTTATTCCAACGGAAAGCTAGAACTTGGCTTCAGAAACATCAGTGAACACTTATAGACCTTATAGAGCTAATAGAACAGTGTGATTATCTAATCTATATCTTTATGAAATATATTATCTAGTCAGGTCCAATCAAGGAACAGCTTAGATTTTTCAAAAGCACATTATGTATACATAACCAGGCATTAGTTTTATCTGATCTTATCCTAATTTCCCCTAAAAATGTGTTGTCATCCACCATAACTCTCATCCTCAAAGCCTTGATTACTGTCTGAAGCAGATTCAGATACAGGCGTTACATACCTTTGATCTCCTTTTCATTCCTGAACCAGCGCAGGTCGGCGGCGGGCTTGCTGCCCTGAGTGATGCAGGTCAGAGTGATGTGGTCTCCCTCCATGGCGGGCTTTGTCAGGCCATCAATCTCTGGCTTCTCTGGCACACCTGAAGGATGGAGTGGAAATCACTGCGATGGAACTAATTCACACACAGCGGTACGCCATTATGCAACAATAACATTATTATGCCTTATTGGAAATTCTCCTCCAGCTCGCGCCCCTGCAGGGAGATTAGAGAGCAGACTACAGAGCAGCATCCCTGAACAGTGTCCTGCTCAAGAACACATCAGGGGGAAATCTTGCTGACACACTGGTGGATTGTCTCTCTAAACATCGGGCCATCCTCTTCTTTAGGGGTCACTTCACCCAAATTACAAAGAAACACATTTTCTCACATACATGTAATTGTATACAGGTGTTGATTTTCTTTGACCGGGCAGTGACATGTCTGTCTCTGCGCCAGGTCAAATACAACAGAGGTGAATAGTGTTTTGTTTGAGATGCTCACAGAATTGAAAAATGACATTTAAAAAATTCAACAGCAATGTGTCCTCCCCCAACCAAAGCCCAGGTCCTTCTGGGTACTCAGGCAGACGTTGGTGTGAACACTTTTCCCTGGAACTATTTTCTACTAAAGAAATACCACCTATAATGGCAAAACAAAACAAAATATGTCCTCATGGCTAAATCCACAATGTACGAGCTAAAAAATATGTTGCTTCTTTTACGTGTGTGGCTTGTGACCACAGAAGGTTGTACAGAAAAATGTTCATTATTGGCCTTTTCTATAATGACTGTTCTTAGTGTGTAGTGTCTGCCCTTCTAATGTCAATGAGCAATAAGTCTGCCTCAGGCTGAGTGACTGAAAGGTCTGTCAGTCAATGCCATTGACTGACTCCGGCCTTGTCCGTCTCACCACCTCCTGTAAGGTTTATTACCAGAATTAAAGGTCTTGCTCTTTGCTGTTTACCATCCTTTTACATACACAGTGCATACACAGTGCAGACAATGGCTGCAGCTTGGCAGAGACAGTATTCAGGGAAATCTAATGCACGCAATTTCCAATGCGTGTTTTCCTATGCAAAGTGACTCATGGCTGCATGATTTTCAAGTGTGTAAAGTGCAAGTGTCACTATATCTAACTAAGCACTGTGGTGCGTGTGTGAGTATGTGAATGAGTAAGTGTGGCTTGACTCAGAAAAGTGTTAGATGGTTTTTCTCCCAGACTGAAAAAGAACAGATCAAATACGATGTTCATCTTATACAGTCACGTTCCCCTTGGGTGGCTAGAGGCTGCAAAGCTTTAATCTTTGTCTCTGTTTGTGTGTGTGTGTGTGTGTGTGTGTTCTCTGCTCATGCGTGTGCATCATGGATTTGTCTGCGCTGTGGTGCATTCGTGTGTGCGCATGAATGTTTAAGCACAACCAACAGCATTTTAAAGACATGAAAAAGAAATGAGAGCTCGATTTCTGAGGCGGGGTGGAGAAACTTTGCTGTGGTCATTGTGATCACACTGCTTTATGCTGATCCACACATTGTATAAATACAGCACAGTTTTGTACGAAGAGAGACGGCACCTTTAGAAAAAGTTATCTGGATTGTCACGTTGGACAGATTGCCATGAAATTTTGTGCAGATATTCGTGAGCTCCAGTGATGAAATCTTGGTTTTTCCCTAACTTTTCCTCCTGCACCACCACAAGGTTCAAATTTGTGGTTTTGAGTGGCATGACGGCTCCTGGATGGATTGCAATTAAGGGATTACCTGTAAGAACTCTGGTGACCCCTTAACTTTTACATCTGGCACCACCATCAGGTCAAAATTTTAATTAGTCCAACATGTTGTTTTACAACCTGCAAAACTAACAACATTCCCATCAGCCTCAGGTGTGCTTTGTGTTTTAGTGCTAATTAGCAATGTTAGCATGCTAACATGTTAAATTTAGATGGTAAACATGGGAAATATTGCACCTGCTGAACTTCACCATGTTAGCAAAGTCAATGTGAGCGTGTTAGCACCCTGACGTTAGTATTTAGCTCAAATACAGTGTGAGTAGAGCCACCTGAATCATTTTGGTGATTTATTTAGAACTGTATTTATAATGTTTTACAATTTGTTTTTGTGGTAATAGATAAGCACATGCTGGCATTTATTCACCAAAATATTTTGAATGATTTGAGTGTGAAGCTGATTTTATTGCACATTTAATAGTTTGGCATTTTGTCCAAATCCTTTTCAGTGTGTTCTTGTGTTCGTTCCCAGCACTCACTGTCCTGAAACAGTGGCAGATAAACCAGACCATTCCCAGACCATTTTGAATGTTTATTAAATCTCCCCTCTGTTTCCTGGCTTGCACCATTAACTATTGTTCAGTATTGCAAAATAATTTTCTCCATATCCTTATTGAGCAGTAGCCTTTAATGTCTCTAATTCTCAGAATGCTTGTTAACACAGAGAGCCAGCTAATGGTCCTGGAGTGCACTAGCACATCTATTAACATTAGCGAAAACTAATTGGCGAGATAATAAGCGCGGTGGCAGGAAATGAGACAGTGTTTGTGTGGGCCGATGATCACAACACAAACACAACTAGAGGGCCTAGCTGTATGTTTTTATTTGTCTGCAGATGCAGGTATTTTGTGCCTTAAAGAAAAAACAAAAAACAAAACACAACCATAAATTTTTTAAACTGAAATTATAACTGAATAATTTTAGTAATTATTAAATCAACTTATGAATAATAATTGAGACGCTGAATGCATGAGTTTTTCTTTCTCCTTCTTAATGAAATCGAGCAAAAAATGTTAAAAAATTGCCCTTTCAAACCTCTGAAACATCCTGGGTTCTTTGGAAAGAACATCTGGCTTTTTCCTTGGCCTGCGGCCTCTTGTTCCACCTAATTTCACTGAAATCTCTTCGCACATTTTTTGCTAACTACAGCTAGTAGCATTGCACTCTTCCTTGCCATTTTGGTGTGGTGTTGTGATATTGGTCAGCTCCTAAGATTCAAAGAACAAGCAAGCCTATGTCGACAATAAGTCATTGAACGATGCCACCTTTTCTTTCCTGTCTTATTCTCATGATCTCTCCTACTTGCTCTACATATGTGTCCTCCACAGCTGAAAGCAACAAAGTCACACCTGTTGTTCGAACGCTGTTCAAACTAAATCTTGGACTTGGGTTTTTTTTTAACTATAGTCAGCCAGCTATCCATGAATGAACTTGTCTTTCAATGCAAGAACAAGAATTTTGTTTTAATGGTGGACTTACCTAGAACCGTCAGGTAGGCTTTGGCTGTTCTGACAGGCATGGTGAAGAGAGAACAGGTGTACATGCCTTCGTCAGACAGCGTGACATCACTGATACTGATGGTCAGCTCCGACCACGACGCATGCACCAGCTCGATCCTGTTGTCCCTTAAAGCTGGACAGAGAGACAGAGACAGACCGAGAGTTACAATGTGTTTAAACAGCAGCAAACTGAAGTGATGAGGGTTATCTCAGTGGGAGACACAGTTCAACTCCTGCAGTAGGATCATGTGTGTAGAAAACTGTGTAGATTGTTGTAGACCTTGATGTCCATTTTATACATTTTATGTCTATTTGGAAACACTGAAACACTGTCGACACAGACAAATCGAGATCAAAGAGGCACACTGAGAGACATCGATGATTGCAAGATGGCAGCAGCAGGACACAGCAAACTAGAACGAGAGATCAGTGGCGTGTTAATATTTCGCTGTCCCTCTATTACACGTGCCTATTGTTGACATAACAACAGCCATCAGAGTCTTATCCGACTGTAACACTACAAAGATGCCAGGCAGCGCACAGCAACTCAGCTTCTGCCATTATTTACAAGTGTGCTTCTCAAACTTGTTCTGTAGCTACAGCTCTTTGCACAAGAATATGCAATTTTGCCCATTAATTCTGAAATGCTAAACATGGTGGCATGGTATGGTTGTTGCCAATGCTAATTTCAACTACTTTGAAGTAAAAGAAAGCACTTGTGCTAGCCAAAACAAGTGTGGTGTAAGTAATGCATGCATGAATAGATTTAAATGCATAAACAATCAAACGTCGTATCGAAATGTGACCTGAAAACTGAACTTTCTGTTGATGCATCAGTACATCTCTTCAGTGGAATCATACTCATACAGTCTTCTCTGCTGGAAACTCTTGGAGACATTTTACTTATATGAAAATGTAATCTTCCAAAAGACACAACAGGAATGGAAATCAATACAGCAATAACAGGCTGAGAAAAAGGCCTAATCAGAATTTGGGGAGATGTGAGAGTTGAAATGGATCTGCTGAAATTGGATGGCTTGGTGAAAGATACTCCATGGTCTTCAAAGCACACTTCATATCTGTGAATCAGCGGGAGCACGCTCGGCGATTTCAGAATCGGATGACGCCTTGGAATTGACATGATTCGTGCCTGTTGTGTCCAGGGGGTGCATTGTGATGCACAAAACACAAGCGCACAAAAGACTTGTAAGAAAAGACCATGTGGATTGTTGAGTGCGCAGAACATTTCATTCATTCTGTATCGTGGCCTTGGCTGCTGAAGAGATTCATTCAAGTCGTCTTTTTCAAAGTACAACGCCTTTCTGCAAACTTTATTTAATATGAGCAGCCAAGGCTACTTTACTTTCACCCTCCATCAAAGTGACTGGGAGCCCACCTTGTTCAAGTGTGTGTGTATGTGTGTGTTGTGTGCGTGCTTAGGTTCAGCAGAAAAGAGGCTTGATTATCTGTGTACAGGCATTTATATTTTCTTTCATGTGAGGCCACATGAAAGAATATTCTTATCTTATGGTAATTTGTGAGAAATCATCTAAAAAGTAGAGCACCATGGTTTTGTAACCTCTCTACAGAGATCTGAAGAGTAAAGACCATTAGACAGTCTGTGTGCTGAGTACCTTAAAGAGTGTCTTGCTGAATGGTGAGAAACGAAACCCAAGGTATCCAAAGGAGTGAAACCGTGTTTCAACATCCTGAAGCTTAAAACCAGCATTAAAAAAAGTTCTTTTTTATTTCCCAAATCCCTTAACCTTCTCTGCTCACACACACCATGTCACTTTTTCCTCAAACTACAACACAAACCACATTCATTCACACTCTATTCACTCACCGGCCACTTTGTTAGGTACAACTTGTACAATCTATTGTGATCCATACAACAGCCTCTGTCTGTACAAATGTTCAGGTTTGACTGACACTGTCGTTTGACTGCATGTTTATTATTCAGGTTGAAGTTTGTGTTGCACTGAAGTGGATTATTTTGAGAGGTGTTTCTAATATTCTGTCCACCCCATTTTCATGAGAGGGGCAGAACATTTGAAACAACCCACTATCACACAAAAATTGGAAAATTATGAGTGTCATGGAAGTACAATTCATGGCAGAGTTGTTGTATTGGATCCCATTATATTATACAAGTCCCTAATGAACAGCCAGTGAGTTTATAGTCAATAAAAATATGACCAAAATATAAAAAGGGTTATTTAGAGAGGATGTGCATTACATTAACAGTGAATTCACCTTTGCAAAGAGTTTTTATTAACCTTCCACAGACATAATCACTGTTTAAAATCTAACTTGTGGCAACTGGTTGTCCTGCCAGATTCTGACTGATTTGATTGATTGAATCTGTGCCAACCGCTACAATATCAGCTGTGTTTTCACCCACTTACGGCTGTAATTTGTCAGTCACTGGTAAATGTCTGGCCCTTGAGGTGACTGTGAAAGGAGGTGTTAGTCACATAAGCTGCGTTCTTTTTTACAGTCCCTGTGTATGCATTGCTGCAGTGATCACAGAACTGACAAATGTGGAGAAATGTCAGTGAGCACACTATCTCATGTCATTTCGCCTGCCAAGGGATGGATAGCTCTGCTTTGCTGGTTCCAGGCTAAACACCTACAGTAAATGGCAGTAGAGTTGTAATCAGTTTGGCTAAACGACAGCTGCTCTCTCTCATTTATTACTGCATTTGTTCTGTACCTTCCCCTCCCTCGCAACACCGGTTATCTCTACATGCTGTGTACTGAGCCTGAGCAGGCGTGACACGTTGATATGAGCACATGACATATCTTTAGGCTTGGCACTGGCGACAGAACGTTCCTTTTTTTTTCTGTGTGTGTGTGTGTGTGTGTGTGTGTGTGTGTGAGTACACACGGCCATCAATGCAAGACCACCGAATTAGATTTAGTTTAACGCACTGCCAGTTCGGTTAATGGTGAGACCTGTCCTGAAAAGATAGTTGTTATCTTTCATGCAATATGTATACACACAAATGTATACACCTTGTTTCATCAAAGAATGAACGAGCACAAAGAATAGATTATTTGGACTGATTCTAGACAAAGAATAGCTTCTCTTTGCTTCTGTACATCTTTCTGTCAGTCTCTCGGTTTCTCTCCTTCCTGCTACCCCCACAGACCTCATTCTGTCGACTCAGGCAGCTCCACTAACCTGTGAGTGTGTACAAGTTAAACAATGCTTCTTTTCAGCTGTTGTCTTATTTGCTTTGGGCAAGGAAGTATGAGCAGGCAAATGTCAGAAAATACATTCACTCTTGCTGGCTGGCTTGCTGTCACGATGCAGCTCTGCTTTCTTCCTTCCCCGTCCTCAACAGCCCATTCTGGGAAGCTGCTCGTGTGAGGGATTGGATAGACAGATAGCTGTTTGAAAAGTGTATTCTGACTTGTTGGTCTAATTAAGCAAGGTAATGAGAACAGTGACTCCAAAGCTGTGCTGACATTGAATTTGCATTTCTAAAAAGAGGGCCAAATTGTAACGTGACTCGGTTGAAGCGACATGCTTCTATAACTGTGGCATTAAAACTTCCTGTCACGTCTCCTGCATGATGAACGCAGACAATAATATAGAACTTCAATACTCCAGTTTATTGAATCTGAAGATTGTGATAACTCAGATTAGAATTTGGATTTGGTAATTCAATCACGCTTGAAGTGTCATTCCTGCAGTTTTTCAGTGGTTACAGGCGGAGATCAGGATGGTTTAGATGCCAAAAAGCAGGATCATCCTGATCCCCCTGGAAGGATGGATTCAGGCTGGATTTAGAAACATGAAAGGTGTTGTATATAACCATGAAATCATGATAGAACTGGTAAGGATACTATAATACAGTCTTACCGAGGAAAAAAAAAAAAAAAAAAAGGTTTCATTCATTTAATCAACAAAATTTTAAAAGTAAAGACAAAATGACAAAAAAAATCCTGTTGCCAAGATTGTTTTTGATTTGTTTTTGATTACTTTCTCCAGAAACTGGGCATATAAATTGAAATAAACCTGATGCAAAGGTAGCATATACAGCTGTTCATAATAACAAGGAAGGAGTGGACATACACATGCAGTACACATGACTCAGATTTTTCTCATAAATGTACAACAAAGCACAAAGTCTGCCATCTATTTTCTCTATTTTCTACTCTCCCTTTTCTTCACCCTTGCAATGTAACCTCTGGTCTCTCATTCTCCACCCAGTAAAAGGTTGGATATTGACAGAGAGAGAGTAGAGGAGAGGAATGTATCCATTGCTATTTGTCTGCAAAGGTGCTGCAGCTGCCTGCCATCCATTAGAGACCATTAGTGCTGACAGTCCAGAATGTGTGCATGGACGGCGTTGTCGGCAACAAAGAGTGGTGGGTTTGTATTCCACAATTACTACTTAGTGAATTTACAATCATATGTTTTGCTCATTTAGCCCAGCCTGCGTCGCTCTGTGCATACAGAAAGAGAGGCAGAAAGCTGCAGGAGAGTTGTGTTTTGTGTGTTTGATTGCCTTAGTCTCAGCAGAACTAACACAGAGAACCTTGAGACGTGACAATTATGAGTTTGTCAAAGCAGACGCAGTTTTATATGCAGAAACCAAGTGGGGGTAGAAAGATTTCTCATCTTATTATGACTGCGGATGGCCGTGGGCTCAGAGGAGCCGTACGTGTTGAGGTTCCCCTGAATGCAGCCATGACCGATCAGATAACAGAGAATAAATGGCTATTGCTGCAAAGCCACAGGACTCAGGAGTTTGTTCCCAAACAGTGTATTCAGAGAGGGACAGAGGAGAGTGCGGAAGTGTCAGCAATCTCTTTTTAAAGAAATGTGTAGAGGATGAGAAGAAAGGCACATCTTTGAAAAGGAAAGCTGAGACACTGAGAAGCTGCGCAGAGAGAAGGTCACAGATGTTCTGTTTCTTTTAAATTAAAAGGGACATTTTTATTTGGAGGGAAGACGTTCAGTGAGCCGATGAAACAGTCTTACAGAAAGCCCCTGCCAATGGAAACAAAGAGGCATTTTATATGATGTTCAAACTGAACCTTTGGATCATTAATGAGCAACAGGTTCATGAAAAGAAAGTGTGTACGTGTGACTTTTCTCCTCTTTGTTAACATTTCACCTCGCTCTGCAACAGCCACGTTTTTCCCCCCCTGAAGGATTCTTACCCCCGCATGTTATCTTATTCACAACATCCTGATAATTGTTTTTTTTTTTTTTTTTGGTTTCCAAAATTTAACAGCATACTGTGCTGTATCTTGTGAATGCAAAGCAATTTGACAACCCACGAATGCTCCACAGGCACAGTCACAAAAACATAACGCAACACCCTTTTTTTCCCCCCTGCCAAAAAAACAATTACTGGACTGGGCTTGGACCTTTGTTTGAGTTTCTAACTCTGTCTAGACGCACTCAGACGTAGTAATGAATGCTGTTACAGCCTGTGTTTCATTTTCATCACTGTTTCCCTATGCTGCAGGATGACACAGGACCCCAAAACTGTCCAATAAATGACTAACCTTCACGTTCACAACACTTGGTTTGTGAACCTGACAACAACTAATAGGCAATCATTTACCTTTTTTCCCCCCTTTGTTTCAGACCAAGGGAAACCAGGTGTGAAAGCGATTTTAGAGCACAAAAGCTTTTTCCAGCTCAACATGAGGAATCCTAAGTCTATTATCACACACAGCTGATGGTTTTGTGATTCATCATGTTGCCAGAGCCTCACTAAAAGTGCAACACATCACCATGCAGATGGCCACAGCAAAACAGCTCCATACTCTGTGTTTATATGCAAGAGATGTTCGTACTGTGTACAACAGTCGTACAGCACATATCCAAATAAATTGGCTGCATATCTTGCAGTTTTCCACAGCTCCTCCATCATTAAAAGCAGCAGGTGAGTATGTTTGGACGTGTGTGTGTGTGTGTGCATGAAAGGTAATTACATTTGTACATTTAGGATGTGTTTATTGTATAGGCACACAGAGTGCATGCATAAGCAAATAGTCATGACGCTAAAGTCACTCACTCCAAGCCTATCATGTTTGCACATTTCACTTCATCCCTTTATTTCCCGTCTCTCTTCCCCCTCCTCCCCTGCCCTTTCCTCTCCCATCCTTTCTACTGGCCTCCTCCCCGTCCCTTCATCCGTCTACAGACAGTATGTATTGGTATAGAACCTTGGCAGGTGTTTGTTCATTCAAGTGACACAGTTTTATAATGAGAAAAGTGCAAATTTCAGAATATACATTCAGCTGCCTGTGTCTGGATATGACTTCTCTTTTCCTTGTCAACAAGCCATCTGGGGACTTGAGTGTCTGTGTGTGTGTGTGTGTGTGTGTGTGTGTGTGTGTGTGTGTGTGTGTGTGAGTGAGAGAGAGAGAAGCAAGAGAATGCAATGTTTATTGAATAGCTTAATGTATATTCTGCATCTCAGCCGTTCCTCAACCCCCATTACCTGTTATACCTTTCCAAGGCACACTGGCCTTTTAAAATGTAAAATGTGCCATACTCCATACAGTAATTGGCTTGTGGAGATTTTTCCTGTGACAGAAATGATTTTCTTTCATCAGTTTCTACCTGCCATGCTGAGTTCAGTGGGACACCTCCAGCAGCCCTACTTCATTAAGTGAGAAGCGGGTCAGTGAGGAGACAGCTCTTGCCTCTAAACCTTGTTGTATTTTGCATAGGGATACATTTTCTCCCTCCAGCTCAGGAGTAGAAGAGCAGGTGCCTTGGTTTGTGTGCAGTTTCATGTTCTTCTAGGGTGCCCGCTGCAACTCTCCTTCATCTACATCTTCACACTGCTTGTTTCTTGATAATGCAAAAAAAAAAAAATCTTGATTTTCAATTCTATTATAATATGTTATTAAAAGTTTCTTTTCCTCAACTCTGTGCTCCAGAACTTTCTCCCAGAAGAGAGAAAGAATAAGCCTGCTGCTAAGTGTGAGCTAATTATTCCCATTTGCCTCAGGTATTTTTCTCTACACCTCGCATATGATAAGTGGCTCTACTAATAATGGCAGTAATAACTGGATCTATTGCTTCATTTGACAGTGTCGTCTCTTTCTCACCTTAAACTGCTTTACAGCTGTACAGCAGAAGAAACAAAGCTGACATTTGCCCGACACCATTTTCTCTGATCCACAGGCAACACGCGCAGTCAGTGACAACTATACTCTGCTTCTAATTATTATACCTGTCTGCACCTCTAAATACGATGAAAACACAAGGAAGTCGAAAAAGCTTTCTTATCAAAAGCTGAACGTTGCGCTCAAGCGCAGACGCGTGAAAAGAGAGGTGACAAAGGAAGAAGATGCGAAATGTTCAAGGTCAAAGAAAAGTTTTCTTGTGTCTTCCAGAGGTGATAACCGAGTCTGAAAGCTCTCATAAAATGCCTCCTTAATTCCTCTCCTTTATCCCACCAAGGCCTACATTCCGTCTCCTTTCTCCTCTTTTTCCTCCTCTCATGTTTTATGGTCCTTGTCTTGGAGAGAGGGGACTTGTTAGGGATCTTTGGAGATTTACAGTCAAGTTTTTTCTATCAGAGAGAACACCGTACCAATCTTCAGACCGATATGAAAGGATGTTTCATAGAGGCACTCTTCGAGGAAAAAAAAAAAAAAAAAAAAAAGACAGCTGTCTCGAAAGTTTAACTTTCCTGCTAAGATTAAGTTTCGGGAGAAAGTTCTGCTATTTGTTAAAAAAAAGAAAAAAAAAACCTAGGCACTGTCAGGCATTTCTTATTTTGTTATTTACTTTGGAAAACTTTTAAAAGCCTATCCCCTAAATTGCTCAGGCACAGATACTCTGAATGCATCAAAGCTTTTATGGTTGCATACTGGGGAGGTGGGATGTTTGACATTCCACATGCACACACGTATATGTGCACTTACATACACACAACCACACAACCACAAGCTGCCAGCAAATTGATTCTGACAGATGAATATTTGACATCTGAGGGCCTGAATAGCTTCATACTGAGCAGCTCAGGGGCCTAAAAAGGAGCAGTTGGCCCTTAGCTGTTCACCCATAACGCTAATCTTAATGTTTAAACAGATTCAATCAATCTGCAGATGGCACAGCACAGGCAGAGATGTCCGCCATGGGTACAGTGGTAGTGGTAATTTTGCAAACAACATCAACACGTTGTTGTTGTTGTTACCGTAAAGGCTACATGTAGAGAAAGGGTGCTGTACAAATGCGGCAATACGACTGTGTGATAGCCACCGTTTCATGGTCAGTTTGTCTCTTCCCTGAAACCGCATGAGACAGAACCAATCTAACTGACCATAAAAGCGGCCTCAAATTTAGCATTTAATTGGCGACACTTTAAATATTAATCAAGCATTTTGTCAGAATGATGTCAAAGCCTGTATAACTACAATCCATATTCATTATGTCGGGATAATTTCATTGCCAAATTTCATTGGCAAAACATGGAGGTCAGTTCTTCTGTCCCTTGACCAAGGCTTAGTGGCTGCTCCTCAGGGATGGCTTTAATGCAGAGGACAAAATTCACCAAACTGCATGTGACAATGCAGAATCTTCTTCAAATTGTCTTTTCAGATGTAAGGCAAGAAAGGCTCAGTTGTGTGGAAGAATACGGGGGTAAATTCACTGAATCATGCATGAGGTCGTGTATTGTTTATGTGGATGAAATGTTAATTTGATGTAGCATTTGTGAAGGTAAAAGGCCCATGCTCAAAATATAAGGTAGCCACCTTTTGATTCCTTTAAAAAGGAGAATTTTACATCCGGTGGCATAAGAACCAGAAAGAAATCATTGTAGATATTGTAAATAAGGGCGAGCGTTGCCCTGAGTTACGTGTGCATGCTGTGTCCGTCTTACAATCTTTTCCTGATGTCAGAAAGTGAGTCAAAGTCAAAACTGAACAGAAATGCAATCAAGAACAAATGGCTCTTGAAATGTGACCTTGAAAAATGAACTACTCCACTACCGTGATGCAAGGGCTGTCTGTTTTATCCTGCAGAGCACCTACATTCTAGGACAACATGTGTGTTTCCGCTGCATTAGTCACATTTTGCCGTAATGCATTCAGGTCTACCAAATGTGTGCTGTATGAAGCTTATAAGGACAGGTAAACCAAGATCCTGGCACACTGTGGAAGGCAGGGGTGGACAGATAATTAAAGGAAAGAGAAAGGAATCGAGGGCATACTGTAAGTTGAAAATGAAAATACAGATGTGGGTGAGGAATTGGGATGAAAAAGGGTTAGCAAATTACAGCAACTGTGTTGAATAAATGATTTGAATGTCATACCTTAGCCAGTGCTCACACATGATGAGTCCACTTAATAGGCCTGCAAATTTTGCCTGGAAAGTAATTACACATAGGTTCTTTCTAGTATGGGAATAACGAATAAATTGTAATTATGCCTCAATGCAAAATTTCTCAATCCAAGAAATAAAGCCATTATCAAGTCCTGAATTACATGAAACCAAAAGAGCAATTTGTAAAATGATATTAACCTCTTTCGAATCTTATAAAAGAGAGAATCCCTCTTGCCCAGTGCTCATCTCTCTCTCTCGCTGTCGAAGCACAGCTTAACTCCCTCAGTGGTAAGTGATGGAAAGGACAAAATTGGCTACTTTCGGGACAATGACTTATTCGAAATTCAAACAACTCCTCGCAGCCATTGGAGCACCTTTGAGAGGAAGGAAGACAGGAGGAATCTCTTTCATCCGACTAAACTTAGAGGTGAGCCACCCAGCCCTGACATTGAACAACAGCTGTGAAAATGGCCACAACTCAAAGGACTGTAATGGAGACAGTTGCTGCGCTTGTCGTTGAAAAGCCAATACGTTTATGCTAATGCTCTGTGGCTGACTTTAATAGAGGATGTGGCACGCACTGAGATGAGACACATGCACATGCGGGCACATGTTGCAGGCACAGACAGCAATCTGTTGAATGAGATGCCAAATGTTACAGATTCAGCTGCCTGTATACAGAAGTCTGCGTTATTAATCTATTCTGCAAGATAAGATGCGGAAGATGTATCATTCCTACAGTATGTGTTGTCTTTTTAATAAGACTATGAATGGATGAACAAGTCACATATTCATAGAAATAATTAGAAAACTCATAAAGAGTTAAGTGATTTTTGCTCATTTTCTAGTTCAAATCTCTGCACAAGCGTCCAAGCTGTGTTTACAAATTCCAATGCAGAGCCTGCCAGTC
The DNA here is from genome assembly GCF_039877785.1 of Chaetodon trifascialis. Lineage (NCBI taxonomy): Eukaryota > Metazoa > Chordata > Actinopteri > Chaetodontiformes > Chaetodontidae > Chaetodon > Chaetodon trifascialis. The sequence continues at coordinate 12,984,723 of NC_092071.1, read as the reverse complement.
ACCTTAAAGAAAGTAGATTTTGCTCTCTTATAACTAATTGTGACGGTGCAAAATATGCAAAAAGTGAGCGAGTTGGGGTTTTCAGCAACCATGTGCTTGCCCTAATCCCCATCTACTGCTTCCCAACAGGCAGCGAGGAAAATTAATCTGAAACCTACTGTGCTCAAAGGCATTTGCAGCTGAGACATCTTTCCTTTCTCACACTGCCAGTGGCACTTTGGAAACACTCACCATCTCAGCGCTCCCATCAGCATGTGCATCTGAATTTGCCACATTCAGCAAGACAACTCCCAAAACACACACAAATACACACACGTACACAAACCCAAAACAGCAACGCAATTCTGAGGTTTCAGTAGTATCCCTTTGCTTTTCTGATAATAAGAGAGTCCTTGGCTGCTTTTTCATTTCCAATCTCCGGGCTCTGCACTGGAAATGCCATGAAATAGACCCCCAAGCCCGACCCCTGGTGTGATATGGAATAACCTGCAGAGAACATCAACTGTTGAATTTGATGTTCAATGCAGCTTTTTACTGCTGCTCCTTCCGAGAAAAGGCAGGGAAGTGCACATGTGAGTGGTTGAAAATTGAAATGCTTTGCAAATTCATGCGTTCATTTGGTGCATGCAAAACGGCATGCAAACACAGACACACGCATGCACACACAGACACACACAGTGCTTGAACACACAAATAAGGCAGCCCAGTGGGCAGAAGGATAATGGAGGAAGACTGTGTAAATCCCATATGTGCTTAATCCAGACACTTACAAGAGAGTGTGATTCATACTCTATTACACTCGACTAATACAGCTGAGAGACGCACAGGGCACAATCATTTCAGCAGGCATGAACCAACAAAATAACACCCATGAATCCTCTTTATGGGGACTTTGCTGAAGAGAGTGTGAAAGGTCAGGAATAAACGCTTTGTACTTATTAGCCATTAAAACATTGGTGGCTTTGTGTGTGTGAGTATTTGTCGGTGCATCTTTGCATATTGGTGTGTTTGCACTGCGGTGCCTGTAAATGTGTGCAAAGATAACAAGGGATCGCATCTGTTCAGTGAAGGAATTTCTCTGCAGGACTGCGCAGGTCTCCAGTATATAAACCGTTTATTATACAGAGCTTGGATTATTTTCTGCAGATCACATCCTTCTCAGGATATTTTCTCTCAGGAAGTGGGATGTGAGGCTGTTAAAAGTCCAATTTTACAAAACTTTCTCTCTTCACTTGATGTACTATGTATTAATGGTTTAATAAAGACTGAACATTGAAGTTACGGTAATTTTACCTTCACTTTAATGAATGAACCTGAAACTTAAAATGAACTTAAATTTGCAGGTTTGAGCTATTAGTTTGAGTAAACACATTTTAACAAGTGGACTTGCTCCCTTTTATAAAACATTAGTGAAATCCTTCCCATTGGGCATGCTGGAAAATCTCCACTCATTAGTTTCAGATCCTTTCAAGTGGAATCAGTATTGTTGGCCTGTCAGGGTCCATTATTGTGCCTGTTTGAAAATCTAATCTTCATCCTTGATGTTTTTGTGCTGAAAATGTTTCAGTGTGCTGCAGTATCATGTACCTTCATTTTGTTTTGTAACCAACTGCATCACAAATACACCAACAAATAGCTAATTGGTTGCAAAACAAGGTGAAGTCCATTGCCAATAACTGTTTGTGCAAAATGTGAACGTGAGTCTTTGAATACATGTGACCAATTTAACGTTCTCACACCATCAATTATACACAAGGCCATAATTTTGCACCATCCAAGGCTCAGGTGATTGCATTTGTTCTTTTAGCTGAAATTGAATTCATACCGTGCCGTATGTGCTGGAGGCAGTACTAGCTAAGTACCACAGGATTGCAGTGAAGGTCACTTTCACCGTGGGGTGAATGGTTGAGTGTGTGGGCCGTTTCTGATGTTCTGACTTGATTTGAACAACAAGAATTAAACTTTCAAGTTTAATATCTTTAATTCAGATAAAAGAAAGAAACATGGGGTGTAGTCAACCTGCTGCAAGGTTTACACTGATCATGTTTGCACTTGAGATCAATAGAAATCAATGACAGCAATCACCAAAGCTTCTGCAGCTGCCTACTGGAGCCTGCTCCTTCTACCCTCCAGCTCATCTCCAAATCCAACCAAATTACACCTCTGCTTATCTAATGCTACTTTCCAACTATCAAATAGACGCAATAAACAATTCTGACACAGAGGTAATATGGACTGCACACAAACAAACAAACGAACGAAAGAACACAAAAAACAGAAACACTGAAGCCCCCAAATTGTTCATGGCAGGAGATGCTCACCACTGGTTATCCTGTTCTAGGCAAAACAAGTCAGAAAGACTGGCCTTCAAGTGTTAGCAGAGGGGTTTCTGTGTGTGTGTGTGTCTCTGTGGGTGAGTGTGCAAGTATGTGTGTGTGTGTTTGTAAGGCTGAGGGATAAAGTAAAAAAACAATAATAGCCACCCTTCCCAGAGGAAGGGTTTTAAAGTGTGTATCATTTTCTGCGTGAAAAAAGAGCCCCGACAGGAAAACACAGACACATGAAATGTAGGACAGATGCTGTGACACAACAAAGACGGCAGCTTATTCAAGTGACAAACACACAGGAATAACGGAGGGGTTTTCAGGTTGCTCTCCAGCCTAAAAAAGAATAAAATAAAAATCCTGTTCTTGTGTATTTTGTGAATTTCTCAACTACCACAAAACTAACACGCTTTGTAAGACTGCATCTGTCGTGTGCCTGCTGCTGTCTGCCAGTCTCACACTCACCTTTCTTGTCCCCGAAAAAGAGGGTCTGCTGCGCTGGGTTTGACCACTGGAGGGAGGTGTTGTCATTATACTCCACACGGCAGGTCAGGTTCGCCGTCCCACCCTCTGTCACCGTCATATTCTGAACCAGAGGGTACTGACCGCTGATGCCTGCACCGGGACACATGAGAGAAACATGTTAGGAGATGAGGATGGATCGGGAGGGAGAAAGAAACGCAGACACAGTGAGACAGATGGCATGTTTTTTGCTTTGTTAATTAAATTTGCTTAATAGATTTAAATCCAGTAAAATGATGTTCATGTCGAATCAAAGCTACGAAGCTAAGATCATGTGATTTTTATCAACTAGGCTCATAAATATGTGCATAAAATAAAGAAAGCACTTTTCTGTCACTGGAGGAGCAAATCAGCTCCTCGCCACCCTACAGGACAAAGAGAGGAAATCTGGTTTATGTCTTTGAAAAAACCTTAACACCCTAATTAGAAAGCAAATGTTCAGGCACGATGGCCAGTCACTACTGTGTGCTAAATTGGACCCTAACATGGAACACACAGGGGGCATTTAGCCTGCGGTACCAGCCCTGAAACCTCAGCTACACAGGGAAGACCAATTAAAAACCATTCTCCGTGGACTTGCGTGCCTGTGTGGATGGAGGTGTGTGTAACGCCTGCATCCAATGAGAGAAACAGAAAGATAAACAGAGCTGTAGAGTTGTGTGTGGCCGAGCAGAGCTGCTTTTCAGCACCATGGACAGGTCGCTTTCAAAACCGGTTCGTCAACAGCTGCCAGCCAGTTTTCAGAACTCTGGACAGCTCACATTGTTGTGCGTGCGTGTGTGTGTGTGCATGCTTTACTGTGTGTGTGCTTCAGTGCGTATATGTGTGTGAGAAAGGCTGTAAGCAAGTAAATAATAATAACCATAAATCTATTCCTGTCCCCATCCCCAGAGGACAGGTTTTAAAGACTGTGTGAATAAAGGCTTAGGTAAGAAAGATTATTTATCCCCAGCTAACTCTCCCGTCTTAAACCACCATCCCCCCCAGGAAAGGATCATAAAACTGTAAAAATAAAACAAAACATATGAAAGGAAAGAAATAAATAAAGCGCAGAAATGAGGAGTTCTTGCATCCAAAATCTGCGCGATTCTGTCCAAATATCTTTCCATTCAAACGCCTTCGAAGGTGTTCGATCACGTTTAGCAGGCAATTTCCTTACTTCAGTTAATGACTACGTAAGATAAACAAACCCTCTGATAGCGCTTGTCTGCAGGGTCAGCAGGTGAGGCAAACCCCATCACTGACAGACCTGTGGTGGAGGACGCATCGAGAGGAGAGAGGATGTGGTGAAGGAAGGGAGGAGAGGCAGAGGTAAGTCAAGGAGCATGGGTCATTTCCAGTGTTGATTAAGGCCTCCCGAGGTTAATCATGCATGTGAGAGATAGAGAGGGAAGAGGAGGGAAACGGAGGAAAAATGGATCTGAGCTATGGGAGGCTAGGAATATGTTTTATTCATGAAAGTTTTGCATGAGGCATGATCTGCCAACGATTTACCGTTCTCCTGCGCCTGCCCTCGCTCTCTTTATTACTTCCTCTCTTTAAATCACTTACTTTTTCTCATTTTTCTCACTCACGCAGTTGGGCGACATGCAGCCCGGTGTGATACATTTTATTTCTTTTGTGCTAGCCACAAAGGGAAGTTAAACGTCATGCCGAATGGTGGCAATGATGATTTTTGAGTGAGGTGCACAATATGACAATATGAGTGTATAATTTTTGTTCATTACCGCTGCGGATGTGTCACCTCAAAATGTCACTGAAGATGGAGACACTCTGGGGATGTGCTCGATTGTTGTATTGTCAACTAGGTACTCTTGCCTGAAAATATAATCTGTCTGTTTGTTCTCCAAATGATCTGCTTTAAAAAAAAAATGAAAAAAAGAGAGAAAACATGAGATTTGTTGTGGCAAAGTGCTTAACATGCCCTGTGGTAACATGGGTACATCCAAAATGATTTATCTATCCAGATTGTCATTGAAGACGATGAAACGAGAGCACATTATGATATAATAGTGTTTCAATCATACTCTACGAAACAGATATGTGGAAAGATACATAATACATATATTGTAGATATGTTGTATGATGTAAACAGCACTCAATGCTCGACACACTACAGGTGTCACACATGAGACCCTGCATCCATCAGGACAGAGGCTAAGCTATTAAAAATATCAAAGTCTCTTTTTGTCTTTCCCTTTTCTCCTCTCCAGTGGTACCCGTGCCTACACCTAGTAACAATAGACCAGGGATCCCTCTGCCTAAGCTCCGCGTCAGTGTCTGGTGCTCGACAGTCCGGTGGGACTGAAAGGGCCAAAGGGGCCACAATGATGGTTATATTAGAACAGTGCAGCGCTCTGTGCGCCTAATTGGCCGGTGGAGTAGGTTCTCCCGTCCTCCCCTCTGGCCACCCAGACCTGATTTTAATGTATCTCCTGAGGGAAGGAGGCAGCTGTTCTCTCCTGATTTCCATGTCTAAATTTAGGTCCTTCCCTCACTTCAACTCCATCGCTTTCTCCTACTTTCAGTTTCGTGCTCTGTCTTTTCCAGTTCACATCCATTCCACTCAATTCCCTTCTCTCTCTCTCCGTCTCTCCCGCCTCTCTCCCTCTCTGTGTGTGTGTCGCGTCTCCTCCTCTGGTTGATCCCTGAAGGGTGGCATTTCCACTTTCTTAGTCTCTCATTTTCATATTCTCTCTGTCTCCCGGTGCTCCCCGGTCTTTCAAATTTATCTTGATCCTACCTTCTTTCTTGTGCTCAATTGTGCTCTATCTCTCATGGAGAGAAGGTCAGTTTAATTGCCCTCCACTTTGACTGACATGCCAAGGCTAAGCCAGGTCAACAACATCCTCATCTGCATGCCATTATGTTGTACTGACATAATGAAATTAGCTTTGCTTTATTTAGCTAGAGTTGGATAATATATATGTCACCATAAATGGCATGTACTATAGAGCAATGCAAGACTTGACTCATTTGGGATGGTGACTTTAGAGCTGCCTTTAAACAAATAGCAATCATAATTTCCTCTACAGATAATAAACCAGAGCTCATTCTCACACTTTACTCTCCACACAGCTGTCTCCCTCGATGAGTTGAATCTTAACTTTAATGGGACCACTCAACACCCTCCCTCCACCCGTGTATTCACTGGCTAACAATCAAACCTGGCTGCAGAGCTCCCCCACAATCATTTGGACTTTTGCCTCCCACCATGCAAAGAACCACATCCAGTGTTTCTGAAAAGACCAAACTATTACTTATCCCAAAAGCATATGCCTGTGCGGTCAGTAGAGATATTCACGGGGCACGAAGGCACATTCAGACACACAGTACCTGTTGCCAGAGCAAACTACCGGACAAATAATAATGATAAGAGTATCCTGGATGCTTCCTGTCTGCTCTCCGACATGACCTTTCAAGCAAGAGCAGCTGAGTCTAATAACCTTTCTTATTTAGGCATTCAAGAAGCAGAGAAAAAGAGAGAGATGCAGGCAGACAGACGGACAGCCTGGAGCTACTGACCTTTATACCAGGACTGGAGCTCAACTGAGCTGTAGAGCCATGATGTATGGCTGGGAATACAGGATTACAAAATGGATAGAGGCAGTCCACACAGTTTTGATTTGCTGATTCACCTTTTAAGCCAGTCAAATGTGCCTTATAAATGCAGACTTGGGATTTCATCGCTGTATAATTGAAATTCAAAGGAAACGCCTTGCTTTTCACCGAGCCAATATTTCTATCAGTATTGGTTATTTCTGAGGTCAAGGAAGACGGCGATGGCGCTACAATGAAGCATGAAACAGAGTCAACAGTGGGTAGCCCCAATCATTAGCACACTCGTAATGTCATTGCAACTATGGTAAGCAGAGAAGGTCAAAGTTGAACCAAACATTTGGTACAGTATGCAAACTGTGATTGATATTTCTAAATATCAGTTTGGGTTACAATCTCCTTGTTTATCTTAAATCTAAAACTTACATTATTCATTATTCTATGAACACATGCCGTCGTCGATTGTAATAATCATCTGTTAGAAATGTGCATTTGTAAACCACACAGAGTATCGGAGCCTTTGCACAGCGCTGTTTTACATACTCGCTGACACTGAGACGAAATGCATCCCACTCAGAAAATCATGAATGAGATGTGGAAGATTACACAGGACATGACAGTTTTGCTATGACCAGTTAGTGTCTGTAAGGTTACACAGGTGGCTACACAGCTGGATACACAAGGTTCTCAGACAGAGTGATTCTCAGAGTGTCGGGCAGCAGGGTGGCCGAGTGATTGGAGGGACCAACACAAGGTCAAGAGTTTGATCATCCCAAGAGCTGGTGTGAATTCATCAAGCAGCCAGGTATCATGTCACAGCAAGAAAACTGGATCGTCACTGGTTTAAAATACAAATGTACTGCAACTTCCCGGCAGGGATTTTCTTTTTTCTGGGCAAGAACCAATTTTAGTTGATGATATGAAACACAAAATTTTGTTAGTAACTTCCTGGAACAGAAGATATGGAGAAGTGCATCATCGCTGCCTGCCCTCGCTCTAGGACTCATCCTCCCACTGTGACAGTTTTCACACATACACCTTCCTTTTTCTTAGGAACATGTCATATATCTGTCGTCTGCAAGTCAGAATATTTTGTACCGATGGAATAAAAAAAAAAAAAAAAATTAAAAGCAATGTAACTTAAATTAACATTGGCAAGTAAATTCACATTGCGACTCAATTTATCTTTTAGATATTTGAGATGTTAACTTCATGGGTATAACATCTGAATATCACTTTGTAATATGGGTCCCGGTGTCGCTATCTTCTTTTCATTTTTGGCCCTAAAAGTATCGACTGTGTGCCTCTGCAGGAATTATTTTCCTGGAGTACAACGCACACACGTGGTGGATAAATGTCTGTGTAACATATTCAGTTCATAGACGCCATGCTGAATCAGTACTACTGTGAAATTAATTTTTTAAAGTTTAGTGACTTATAATGAACTCTATGAGTTAAAAATAATTATATAAATCACATTATTATTATGCAAATAGCATCCTCTATTTTTCTGCTTTGTACTGTTTGCATTTCTGACTGAATTGTATGTTAATTTCCACGTGCACGTGTGTGTTTGTGTGTGCACATTTCCAATCTAAACTTTCGCTTTTGACAATGATAAGATTCCTGCTGTGAGCAAATTGAATGCAACCCCTGCAGAGGGTGGAGCTACCTTTGTATTCAGTGCTGGCATACAACCACCTCAGGACAGACATTTCTGATCTGGAGATATGAAATTAATTATCCGGCACCAGAGAGAGGCTGGCCATGGCAGTGTTGTCATCATTTACATACAGTAATTAGACTGGGCAGCTGTTGGTGCTGCCATCACTAACTTGACGTCCAACTCAACCCCTGGAGCCAGATCAACAAAATATCACCTACTTCTCCGCGGTGCTTGTAGGTGTTGTTTAAGCGTGGCATGGAGCGACAGTTCTGTAGGAATTATGAGCCGTCAGAGGCGAGAGGGACGTCTTTTTGATGGGAGGGGGCGATGTTTCCAGCAGCATCTGGGGTGTGAAAGGCGTTAACTTACATTGTCAAGGTAGTGACAAAACATCCAGGAAGAATTTCTCCTACGGTAGCACCTTCTCGTCAGCACAAAGCGCTACAAGGAACAAACACGCCAGAGCACACAGGAGTTTTTCCTTCTCTTTCATTGCTGACGAAAAACTGAACTTTTGTGCAATAGGAACAGATCCTATACATCATCGTTTATAAAAGCCCACACACTGCTTTGAAATTGGAGACCAGACACCAGTATCATTCGCCCAGCATTCCTGCCCTTGATTAAGCCACATCAATTTAAAGGGCAGAGATATAAACCTCTGCCCAATCTCTGTGTGTAAGCTGCCTGAGTTCAGGCTCGCTCAGTCCAGAATGGCCGGAGATCTCAGTATCCTTTCTGAGCCAAGGGCAGACATCTCATGGTTTTATGATAGAGGTAAACCTGGCCTTCATAAATACTTCATACACTGCTTTCTTCCAGCTGGCAAAGGCGAGCAGAAGAAGCTGAGAGCAAAGGCGAGTTAGGTAAGGACAGAAGTACATGTTTTGACAGACAAGGAGAGGACTGAGTAAACAAGTGCGGCGAGCGCAAAAAGGACGGAACAATGTCTTAAATGCTTGTTCCTAGCCAAAGGACCTGTTTCTCACATGGCTGCATCATCTGAGATGTTCAGCCGACATGTGAGAAACAGGCTTTTAAATTATGCCCTGATTATTATGCACAAAATGTGAGCAGGTATAAGTGTGATTCTCCATATGCTTGCTTCTTTGTACATAATCACTTGTGTATATGCTGGAAGTGGCTGAAAGTAAGCAGTGCAATATACACTAAATAGTATTTTCAGTTCATCCTTCTGAGAATTTGCGAAATCCCAGTGTCATCTCCTCTATCTTCAGCTCTACAAGGACAAAGAAGGCAAAGCTTTGGTTATGTACATCATATCTAGCCTCAAATATTTCCACTTTAAGTATAAGGCCAAGCAATGGCAAACCAATATTAGCAGTCATCCACACACTTGCTGGCTTAGTAGGTTGTATAAATTAAATGTCATAAAAGCATAAGGGCAGGGAAGTCAGATTTATTGTGCGCTATTGAAATTCACAAATTTTCTCAAACTGATGCGGAGGAGAAACGTGCTTGGCTTCGTCTTATCACAGGAAGCAATTCATTTCTTATGTTTTCAGACGGGGTGAAAGCAGGATGATCGCAGACTGGGGTGGCATTCTTGAGGGAAATCAGACTAATCATTGCTGCCACCAAACTCCCAAATTCCCCAAATCAACATGCCACAGTGTGATTTTCTAATGTGTGGTGATGTGTTGACAGATACTGTTCATTTAAGAGTGATCTGGGGAAATGCTTCTTGCCCCTGGAGGGGAGCTCGGCAAGATTCAGTGAACAAAAAGTGATGGTTTTAAAAAACAGCTCCTCTGATTTGGCTTGCGTGTCAGACTTACTTTGCTGCAAAGCTCTTTTACCACATCTCGCAGTCAAGGCCCACAGCGGCACGGGTGACACTGAAGATCTCGTTGAGGAGCTAAAGCTCGGACTGGTCTGACCCGGCATGAGAGCATAAATTGAGCAAATCTCTTAATATCACTATCTTCAGTGTGCACCCATAAACACCCATGAGTCCTTCTTATAACTACTATAATCATCACATTGCTGATAGATAGATAGATAGATAGATAGATAGATAGATAGATAGATAGATAGATAGATAGATAGATAGATAGATAGATAGATAGATAGATAGATAGATAGATAGATAGATAGATAGATAGACAAAATCCATTAATGTTAACTGCACAATATACTGTTAAATATATTTAACACTGCAAACGCTCAGCATGTCCAATCTATTTGGTTCTTATATTCCTGTGGCGGTAAGGGGTTGTCTTTTTTAATCTGAGGGTGGGGGACTTTGAAAACCCCTTACTTGCAGTATTATTTTTAACTACAGATTCAAATTCAGAGCACTTTCTACGACATGTTAAAGGTACCTAGAAATCATGTGTTCTGTGCATACACTCACATGCACGCACGCACACACACACACACACACACACACACACACACACACACACACACACACACACACACACACACACACACACACACACACACACGCTTTACAAGTGCCATACATCTATGCTGAGTTTAACGAGGTTCTTTCTTGTGCTCATTTACCGGGCAGTGACGCCACTATGTTGTCACATTTTCTTAAAACAACCCTGATTTAATCTTCCACCAGTAAAAAAGAAAGAAAGAAAGTGTGTGTGGAGACAGGAAAATTAATCCCTGGTGCTGTATGCAGTAATTGGCTGCACTATATACACATTTACAAATTAATATATGCAAAAGGAGCCCTTAACCAGTCACTCAGTCCTTCAGTCATGTACATATTTCTCACTGACACACACACACAAGGCGGCGAACTGGTGCTTTGAGGTGCCCTGAGCCTTTATCTGCCCACTGATCAGCATGAATCTTATCTGGCTTGTTATGTTTTCCAACCAATAGCCTCATTATAACGGCGAGAGAGGCAGGAGGCAGACATGTGCTTGACTCTGATCTACACATCCTCTGTTCCCCTATTAAGAGTGCAATGGATTTTCTATACTGTCACAGTAAGATAGAAAAGGATGACAGCCAGGTGACGGTGGCCTTAAAAGACAGGAGGGGGTCAACAGTGAATGAGACAGTCAAGCACATGCAGCTGGATGTTGGCTTTGGAGAGAGATGGTTTAAATTAATTTCGCATTCAGGCGCAGCAGGAAAAAGAGGAAGCCCCACACAGAGCGGTGTGGAGAGGAAACACGATGTTGATGCTGTTATTACTATTGCTCCAGCTGACGATGACGAGGAGGAGAAGGGAAGGAGAGACAAGGGTTTTGGCATAAGCAATAATCGATCACTCCACAAGAAGTTTAGGTGTTGCCCCCAACAGGCAAACTTTTGAAATCGCTTCAAGCAGTTGAATTACACTGTGGTTGATTTAGTGGTGTTTGTTTGTACAAAGGCAACAGTTTCATCACAGCAGACTGCTGCGATTATTAGACAGAAGGCCAGCTTTGCACCAAAAATGTCCTTTTTTAAATAGGGGTCCCCTGGGAAAGATGCACCACATGGAAAAGTGGTGGAGAGTGCTCATGAACGGCAAACAATGGAAGAGAGTGCGGTGCGTCTTCCCAGGGGAACACTTTGGACTCAACTGGATGAGCATGTGCAGAAAGAGTATAGATTTTTGAAAGCAGAAAGTAATTGGAAAACGCATTTACACAACTTTTTTTTTTTAATCTGTGGAAAAGATTAGCTTTTTTTCTGACTAGATGGCCACTTGAGTCTGATCAAGGTGTTTACAGGAGGAGTTCTTACCTTGATTGGCTCTTATTCAGATTATTTGTGAAAATATTAAGTCTGCAAGCCAGCACACTCACTTTTTGGCTCATGTGTTTTCATACTGCTCTACATTTTGGTCAAGTTCAGCTCAGATTATTTAAGGAAAACACATTATAACACACACACAGAAGAGCTTCATCATTTCCTCCTGCAACTAAACAGCTGCATTTCACCAATAAATGTAGCTTGATTTGTACAAATGCCAGGTTTGTTAGGTTTGCCTCTCTGAACTGATGTCTGTCCTTTCATTTGACTTATTATTACGTCTCCGCTCAGGATGTGACCTGCGCTGCTATAATCATTAGCCAAAGATGGTAAGTAAACAGAATGAGATTACAGACGTGGTTGACTAAATTCTTCTTTTTGAGAGGCATATTTACTGAAGCACACAGCTGAATAAAATCAGGTTATCTCCTCTCAAATAAGCACTCTGCCTCTCCTCTCTGACTCTCTCTGATCTATAATCTGCTCTCACTGCCATCCTGCAGACACAGGGAATGATGGAGAAGATTTTGATCACTGCAATTTACTGCCACCTTTCCAGAGTCTGGCAATGGCAAAGGGCAATATGACACAATTAAATCCTCGATTATGAATCTGATGACCTCGGACCGTCCTCTTCAGTGTTTATGAGCTTGAATAATTTACTGTCAAATATGAAAAACACATATCAATGAATATTGACACTAAGATGAGCTTTGTGTGGTCGTGGTGCATCCGTTTTTAATGCCACAAAACCTGATCCCAGTCATGTTTCCCACTGATTTGGTCGTGCTGAGTAAACAATGCGTGTACTTTTGTGCTAAAATACACTAAAAAATCCCATTACAACTAAACAGCGTATTTTGAAGACTGAAATGAAATTTGAAATTGCTGTTTGACAAAAAAAAAAGAAGAAAAAGCTCCCTGGCACTTTAAAACCTCCCTTGCATCAAAAGATTACAATATGACTGTTTGGGTACGAAGCAACGGCAGCAAAACAAATAAATAAAAGCAAAGAAACTGAAACATCAGACAGTGTTTTTATTTAGAATAGAAAAGTCAAATTCAGCTTCACTGTACTGATGTTAATTTTGTCGGACTGAGTGAGAGGCACAGCAGGGAAACACAGGCACAACTCACCTCGAACTTTGCCTTTTGAAGCCATCACTGAAGTCCCCAAGTAGAGAAGAGGGGTTCGAAGGGCAGCGAGAGAGGGAAAAGCCAGAAAAGAGAGAGGAAAAAAAAGAACAAAGACAGAGCAACTGATTAGATAACTGCTGGAAGAACAGCGTGTCTGTATCTGTCGCGTATGTATGCAGAAACAGCATTGTCTTTATCTCGGATGTCAATCATGAGTGCTGAAATCGTTCAACCCTGAAAGAGAATGTCCTGATTTAGCTCATCAGCAAATTGAGACCTTACAGTGTGGCACCTTTTAATTAGTCGCGTCGCATCATCTGGATCACGCAAGGAAGCTTGTTGCTTTCTAATGAGCTTGCAAGACCCATAAGGATATGGGCATGCCGTAGACATTACGTTGTTGATTAGTGAATGCTGTGCTTCATTTGATTTCTAGTGGAAATTACAGACTTTATGAACATTTTACAGTTCATTATCTTGTTTTTCGCTCGTGCCTATGTGGCTCCAGTTGCGTGCAGACATACAGGAAGCAATGATTTGTCTGGGTGTGTGTGTGTGTGTGTGTGCTCAGGACAGTCATGCATGCACACACAGGTGTGCCGTATTAGGTTGTGACTGACAGCACTGTAATCAGCGAGGAGAAGCACAAACAGAGAACACGCCATGATAGGGGAGGGTTCAACGAACAGCTCGGTGAAAACCATATAGGCTGATATACAGCCATGTATGAAAACAAAGGGAACCACCACACAGAGGACCTAACCAACAACGAGAGCGTGACCTCTGAGACATCCTGCTGGTGAAAACACAGAAGAGAGCCAAATAAACAACATATATTGTCTATTAGTGCGCGCGCGCATGTGTCTGTGTGTTTGCGCGTGTATCCCGAGGGAATGACTCTTACGCTTCACACACACTGCTTTGCCAAATTGATGGATCTATTGGAATGCCTCCAGTGAGCCTGAAAACCTGTACAGCTCTAAGAGACAGCGCCTGAAAAAGAATGAGAGGGGAAGAACAAAGAGAATATAACCGCAGGTACCGCAGGAGTCTGCAGGTTATAAAAAAATATTGCGCTTTCGTTTCAATTTCGGATTAATAAATCACTCTCCCTGTACACAACAAATAAAATATAGAATTTCCCATTTTGGCTGGTCGACATACTGTCAGTGGGTTTAAATTCATTGAGAGCTCGTGATACAAGCCAGCTGCTGAACAATCCGACCACTCTTTTCGACTCTCACATGCCTATTGTTTTGTTTATATTTGAGTGTCCCATCAAATGCTGATAGCCAATTTCCAGCGGCTGATGGAGGTGATTATGTTTTGTTAGCACTCTTTCACAGCTCGCCAAGGTGCAAGATAGATAGAGGACGTGGGAAGGTGGAGGAGAGGAACAGAAAATTTCCTGTCATTTATTTTTTTTATTTTTTTACTTTTTTAGGTGAATTTTCAAACTTCATTTGCACATATTTTCAGTCTTCAGCATCTCATGTAAGTGATGGATTCTTGTGAGCACAAAGCTGCAGTATTCCTGCACACACCTGCACACACACGCACACCACCGGGGAAAATTTCGCACCTTGCCGGTGTGTCACTGGTCAAGAGAGAGGGGAACCAATGGAGAAACAGTGTAGCGAATGTCACATGCTTTCTACATGAGACTGATGGCTGTGTGAAATATTCCCTCAGCAAAGTCTGACCTCGCTCTACTCCTGCCTTTCATCCCTTCTGTCAAGGTATGAGTTCCCCGTCACAACTCTGGCTCTGTGATCTCTCCCAGTCAATACCAAGGAAAAAAAAAAAAAAAAAAAAGACAGATCCCAGAGACGGAAGATGAAAAAAAAAAAAATTTTTTTTACAGCTATTCACTCGTAACAACAGCTGAATAGATAGTGAGAGAATGACAGAACACAAGCAGCAAAGAAAAGAGAAAAATGGTGGTAGTCTTATTCACTACACTCTCTGCACTTGTATCTCCGAGTATTACAGTTACCAGGCAACCAACACAACAGTTCGGTAAGTCCTGGCAAGCTGAAATTGAATAAAACACTTTTCATTCCACTCTCTCATTCCCCCATTTTACCATGCCATGAGCAGAGTATTCCCAATCGATTACACAATGGCCACCTCTCGCACGTGCTCCATACTCCTGATTGGACAGAATGCACTGAAGATGCCACAGAAACTGGCACCTGCAGGGGCACCAAATTTGACTCTCCTTCAGTACAGTTTGTTATTTTAGCCCAAACCCTGCTCACCTGGGATTTCTTCTTTACCGCTGTCTCCTGTCCAGCTCATTTTAAAAAACAGAAAGTTACAAGAAGGACTACAGTAGACAGCATTGCAAGTATGACAGAAATTATTTCCACAATTCTTCTATCATGAGCAAGCAATGTTCTCTTTTGGAAAATGGTATTCAAGGCAATAATTTACAGTATTCTTTAATTCATGTTTAGCTCTATTGGTTGATGGTTAAGTTGATAGTAGTAAAGTTCAAAGTGACAAAATGCAGCTAATTGAAGAAATACGATGAATCTGCATCACAATCCATGCTCTCGTGTGGGTACCAGTGATCCTCTCTCAAACTAAGGTTTGGCTATGGAAATGTAAATGCATACATATCATGCAACTAATTAGACTCTTACTCACATCCAAATATGAAACTCTAATAGTTTTGGTCTGCCCCCTAGTTTTTTGTTACATGTAGAGGAATAGTTGTGATTTCAACGTGAAGATGCGTGGAAACCAATTTTCCGCAGTATTTACCTTAACGAGGCATAAAGCTATGGGTATTGTGCGTGTGTGCGTGTGCATCTCTGTGTACGTGTGTGTGTGCAAGTTTGAGAGAAGGAAAGGTGAGTGACTGCATGGTGGCGGAGCAGAAAAGCTCAGCGTTGTAAGCAGGTTGTTCTCCATCTCTGTAACTGTCAGCGGGAAGCCGTCATAAATAAACTGTGTGATAGTTCATACAGACACCGCCTACTGTGACACACACACGTGCGCGCACATACACACACACACACACACAGACAGCAGTGATCATAGTATTCCTTTAGGGTATAAGTCTCCTGGGAGGACATGTGTTCAATTGCAACAACATCCTTCCTGTTTTCCTCTTCTTTCCCTTCTCTGTCGTTCTCCTGCTTGTGCTCATTCAGGAGTTTGTCTCAATGCTTTTTCATATTCACTCTACCTCCTTCTTAACCCTTTCCTTACCTCCCCTTCTGTATTTCCTTCCCCCTCGGGCAACCATTTTCACAGTGGCAGATATATTCAGAGTCTGACACACAGTGAAAAGCCTATGGAGATCGATGTGTGCAGCGTGGCTCTCCGTGCTGTCACATGGCATGATGGAGAGTTTAGCTTATCTTTCGTACAGCAGCAGCTGTTTTGCCATATGTTTGATGTACTCCAGGCCCTTGGAATCCACCCAATATTCCACCGGTGAGCAGATTGCTGTAAAACCTTATCACACTCTTTGTCACCTTATGACTTGGCCGTCCACGGAGCCATCGATCCACGCTTGCACAAAAAAGTGCGGAAAATATACATTTCGACATATTCATAGCAAGCCCTGCACACATTTGTGACAATTTGGATTTCAAGGGAATCATCAGCATAGAAATAACACAAGCAAATGTATTTAAATCTTATTTGATTCTGCAGCAAATGTATTTAAACCTTATTTGATTTAGCGCAGCTTTTGCTAAGGGCTGCAATTCATCTCAGGGTAATAAAAGAGATGGTAAACAGTGTTAATAGATGGAATCAAGCTTACTTAACGTAGCTTATTGCCACCATACTGCCTGCTTTATTAGATCTGTCTACCTCGTCCTTGTTTTCTCACATTACAGGGAGACACACATCTGTTTGTTTTGTCATTAATCTTGCATATTTGATTTCCACTCCTTAACGCAATTACACGTACACGCCCTGTCCATGCCAGAATCATCTGCTCATAAGCCTAACACCCATAAAACGCACAGGGAGATGCACACGGACGTGGATGCGCAAAGACACACACACACTTCATAACATTTGTTTCATCCCCTCTAAAGATGGTCTACAGCACTGTTTATGGTTTCAGAGTGAACGCCTTCCAGATTTTTTTTTCCATGATGAAAATAACCAAATCTGGTGAGTCACCACCACCAGACCATGTGTGAATGACACCAGGCAGTCTGGAGCCCAGAGCCTCTTTTTAGTTTTCTCTTTTCTGTGAACAACACAGTGATCAACTGTTGCATGTACAGTACAGTTTGTACATCAGTAGTGATTAAAAATATAGCCTAATACTGTTAGCACCATGTCAGCATTGTAACACAGTAGCCTTGCTTAAAAATTTTTTATTGAAGAATATTTAATGGAAATGTGAGACTATGGGATGTTTGAGAATATTGAAGGAAACACAAGATTTCTTTTACCTCTTTCTAACACCTGTGTTGGATTATGGTGACTATGTGGGCATCATCTGGAGGCAATATGTGAAGATAACGACTCAAGGGACTCACAGTTTATTGCTGATCGTCAATGGCTTGCAGCTAAGAACACAGCCAACACATACAGGAACCGCACCTGATGGATTTCCACCACCTTGGGCCTTGTTTTTATGTTGGCGTAGCTAGATCAAGTGAAGCTGACCAAGCAAAATGGCAGCTTATTTGCAGGTAATGTATTTTTTCTGTCTGCGCCTTTGGTAATTCAGTAGCTCCTCGTGACATGATTTGAATCATGATGGGAATGGATTTCACGGAGGTGTGAGTACAAGTAAGCAGCACAGTATTGGTGTCCCATAATCGCTTAATTAGGCTTAATTACTGGCTTTTGTGGGGTTTTTCTTCTGGCTTTAGTTGGCGAATGTGCATTAATGAACAGACAAAGAGCCAAAAGTCATGAAATATTTCTTTGCTGCCACATCTGCTCTGTGCCCTCTGGCAATCAAGGACTCCTCCTGATTATAGCAAGTTTATATTGAAGTCAGTGCAACACCATATGCCATATCATACAGCAGAAGGGTTGGGAGGCATGTGGGCAGTTACACATATAGAAGCCTTTTCTCCTTTACTCCTCTTACTTTCCTTCTTTGCTCTCTGATCACAGTTTTTATATGCAGTATATGCGTCTGACCTTAGTCAGTGTAATGACATCTATTATCTCACGCTTCTTTGAATAAAGACTGCCAATTAAAAAAAAGCATTCCACCTGATGTTTCTAATGTAAGCACACAGCTGCATAATTGAGACAGGAAGGCAGTATTAATTATCTTCACTAGGCATCTGAGTGATAATGGTTTTCTAATATTTCAATGTCTCTGAAGCAGAAGTGATGGAAGCGGAATTAGTGCCCACTTAGCAAAGAGGATTAATAAGTTGAGCTAACTGAAAAGTTGAACTACTGATGTAGCGTTAAGTGCATTGTTGCAATGGTTATTTGCAATCTAGCATATGGTAACCAAGCATGAGTATTGATTTAGAGTGGTGATAAAAGTGTTGGCCAAAAGTCATCTGTGATACAGATTTTGTATTAACATCAGCCACACAATTAAGTTTGTTCTGTGACAAGACAGATGTTCTTATTCATTTGGAAACCAATACTAATTTACAGTAAACTTTAGCAAAGAAAATTGTAATAATAATAATAACGATAAGAAGAAAAAACATGTGGACTTTGTATTAGTGACAAAATCTGAATTCACCTCAAATCCTTACATTAGTCTGGGCTCTGGTTCCCAAGCTGAGTCTTCTGTTCTAAAAAAAAAAAGTGCACTTGCTCCAGTCGTAACACATTCCACAGATAGTATATAAGGAGTGGGCTCAGTGACAGTGGCCTAGTGGTTTTAATGTCAAGACATTTTAGTTTACAGCTCCTTTGTCACTTGACTTCATAGCTGTTCTATAAGAAAGGTCACAGCATGCACAGCTACACAAACACACATGTACACTCACTGCAACTACACGTATTCTTGGACACACAGCCGACACGCTGCACATAGCAAGACATGTAATTCTACCAAATGCATACCTCACTGGTTTTAGCCACAGAATGCACACCCAGGCTGCCATATATCACGCCGTCCCACATTCCTGCTAGACCTCATCAGAAACAAGTGACACTGTGCAGTATGTACTGCACAGAATCCTGTCCCCATGGTTAGAGTAGTTTCATACATCATGTTAATTAACTGGGACTCTGCTAGACAAATGGTGAATCTGGAAGTCAGCTTTTATCTGGATGAAGTGCATTTCTCAGATATTAAACATCAAAGATTTGACATCTCAGATGGTGAAAAAAAGAGGTTTTCTTAAATATTTAACCCCAAAAGTGCAGCTTGCTTTTAAAGCTATCAGCTTTGAAGCACGGCTAAAACCACAAGCTGTATTTTGCGCACTGTGTCAGTAATACCTGTGATGCCAGTTAATAATGAGTAATCATTATAGCTGTGACTTTGAAACTCACTGAAGGATCTATGAGTTTCTCCCTTCTAACAGATACAGGAATCGCCTCAAAAGCCAAAGCTCTGTCTGTGTGATGTGATATTCAGTAGTTATAGTGTGCACACACGTGGACAAGGGAAGAAGGGGTGTTGAGGGGGCTGCAGCACCTCTTAAAACCAGACATTTTAAAAACCATCAATTGATAAAAAGATGGGATATAGACTTGCAGCTAAATCTCAACGTGACATAAAAACTTCGATTATGGTGTTTATGTGGTTTATCCATGTATAACGACACTGCAGACTGCAGTACCGATGAGAAACAAGCAGATAGATCTGCGTTATATACGCTTGTCTCCTCTATGAAACGCCTGTATCCTCACTGCGCTGCATCATTACAGACTATGATGAACTGGTCATGGGTCACATCTCCAGCTCACAGCCAGGCGCTGTCTCTCCCTCTCCATCTCCTTGCAGGTATCATGCATTAGTTCTATGCTGTTGACTGTGCGCTCGCTGTGGCTGCTTTGACATACAATTGGCGTTTGTTTGCCGTCTGCTGTTTGTCTGTAAAATGTTCTCAAATTGCTGTTAATAACTATCAGATATGTGTTATTGTGGTCATTCAAAAAAACATGAATATCCTGCAGCGTTTAGTAAGATGCCATTGTATAGGATAGACTAACCTTGTCTCAGCACCCCCAACTGTGAGTGACTTCCAGCGTCCCTGCCCACACAGTAACAAAGGGCATCTACCTCACTCGCATTTAAAATCACAGTCCACACGTTAAGTGCTTATAAAGCAATTATTCTTGTGACTGAAAGTAACAATTGGATTGTTGTGACTGTGTTCTGTCGCCAGAAAGGTACATGTTCTGCTACAGCTGCCTCTGTCTACTGGCAGGTATATCAGCAGCAGCAGCCATCTTTATTAGGCGGCAGAGACCTTCGAGAAAAACGCAGAACCAATGGCTTGTCTCACGTTACAAGCACAAGCCTGACAAACAACCAACCCTTTCCCACACAGAATAGCTAAAAAGGAGAGTCAACATGAAATATGACCCTTGGGACTATTTAGAATTCAGCATTTTTGCATAAGAGTCTAGACTTATCAGCTAAAATGTATTATTTGACTTTTCTATTTGGTTCTTGATGAATTCTTGATGAGTATGTTCTTGTCTAAAAACTGACAAGACAGGAACGGCAAACACATCTCATTAATCCTCCAAAGACGCCCTCTAGACTGTAACTATGGCAGCGCCTTATCACAGGAATCTTCAATCCACTCTTATCACGATACTGTGGGTAATACAGTATGCAACATTTTTATTCGTCATAGTGCAGTGGTTGGTGTGAAAGAGAGAGGCGAGGAGGAACGAAGATCAGGCCGGAGGAGAGAAGATAAAAGACAAGTGTAGGTTTGTCTATGGTCATCTCATAAAAACTGCCCTTTGACAACACAAAACAAATACAAGCGCATGCATGCGTATACAGTACACACACACGCGCGCACACACACACACAAAGCCCATAAAATTTTGCCATTTAAAGCCTTAAAGAAATCCCCCTGGGCTCAAGAAGCACATTTCAATTTCCACAAAACACCCGAGGGATATCGAAATCATGAATCTCCCCAACAAGAAAAGTCAAACAGGAATTGCTCTATAGGATGATGGACACACCTGAATACGTACCCATGCACACATGTACGCATACACACACACACACACAAACACCACACGCTGTCAAACAGGTACTGCTGTTAGATGATGGACAGTCCAGGTACAGCCTATAACTCAGCAGATGCTTTTTGTTTCCACTGCTTCTTCAAATGAATAGTTTAGAGGGTGAAGTTATATTGTGACAGATGCCTTGGAGGTAACAAATGGCTTCCTCCAGACAAAGCTTTGAAGTGGATGTGTATGCCTGGTCACCAACCTGTAATCTCCAGCCATTCGTCACAGGGTGAAGGGACAGGAGATTTCCAGGGAAAACGTCCAGATAATTCGAGCTTCACCTTCTTCCCCACGCAGGGATCAGATCCCTCCAGGATAAGTACGGAAGCAAATAAGGGTCATTAATATTTTCAGCTTGTGAAATGATGTTTGAAAATAATGCATTCAGTCTGCAGTTGTATGTCACCTTTTGCGCACATGTGAGTGCAAGTTTGTGAATGTGTAATACATTTTTGCAGCTTTGGAAATGTTTTGTGCATGTGTAACTAAAATTTGATCTGGAATATTTTCCTGATTGGATATCCTGCTCTGGCGTAAAAAGGGTCAAAAGTTGCCCTTTTAACATTAGTGTCACATGCACAGATAGGAAATGTGTGTGTCCTCTCAGAAACTGAAAACTTTGTGAAACTACGCAAATTTTAATTTGCAACTACAAAAACTTCTTCCACATGTATAAATATCTGTGTGCACAAAAACCTTTCACACATGCACACAAAATATTTCCACAGCTGCAAAACTTTATCACACAAACTAGAATTTGTGAGATTAAATTCACACATTCTCATGTGTGCATGCAATTTTTTTTCACATCCAAACAAAAGGTGCTACACAACTGCAGGCTGTGATATTATCTGCGAGCATCATTTCACAAGCTCGAAACATTTATGATGCTTATTTGCTTCCATCGATGAGCAGTGATGCTTTATTCAGCATCAGGTGCTTCCTTTAATTCAAACACAGGCCTATGGATTGTCACATATTTCTAAGGGATTTTCTATTTTGTGGCTTTATCCTTTAGTCAGAGATCGTGTTGAGGAGGAGAGCTTTTATCCTCCGTGGAGAGGAACACACAGTGTCTGGAAAATGCCTCCTCCCCTTGATAGTGAGACTTTGATCAAAAATGTGTCATAGCATTTTGCTCGAGTTGAATTATTCAAAGGTCAGTGAACAAAGGCATGTTTGTGCTGTGTTGCATTACAAAGGCTAGAATGATGGTAAATTGGCAAAGTGTTCACTGTGTCTCTGTAGGGAGCTGACCGGTGAGCCTCACCCTCAAGGGACCATTTGGCATCAAACAGCGCAAGCTCCCTGTGATTGTTACTGCTTCAGTCATCTGCAGGCTGTTACCTCGTATTTTCAAACCATCACCTTTATATCCCATTCTATTTAGGGCATTGTGTTTCTGTGGCTTTCCAGAGGGTCGAGGAGAGAATAGACTTCCAACAGGAGGGACTGAAAGCTTGGGACCTGTGGGGCTGCGCACCCCTAATGAATGTTGCATGTATATGCATGTGTGTGCATGTTAAGATTTTATGAGTCCAGTTGGAAGCAAAATACTGTGTGCACTCTCACACTTTTACATGCAGATGTGTGTGTGTGTGTGTGTGTGTGTGTGTGTGTGTGTGTGTGTGTGTGTGTGTGTGTGTGTGTGTGTGTGTGGAGTGTCTTTTGTAATGATGGCAATGCGCAATCTCTAGGGCATCAGGACTGTAGGCCGTCTCAGTGGGCAGCAGCTCACTTGAGACTACAGCTATAAAGGATAAGGGAAGAAGAAAGGGCTCTAAGATACATGTGGATTCATCCTCCTTTCAAGTCCATGACTATAGCTTTCTCTCTTTTGTCTTGTATTCTCCTCCCTTTTATCCCTATACCCGCAGATTTCTACTTTAATGCCTTTTTTTTTTTTTATATTATCATTATTTTTCCCCCAAAACAATCAACAATACACGTGTTCTGTTCCTTAACTGAGTGGACCAGCGGAGGAGATGAGAGCAAGTAGAAGAGCGGACGGAAAAAAGAAAATGAGGAGGAGAGCAGAGGTAGAAGAAAATGGCTAACCCTGCATGTCAGTGTGTGGACTGTGTTTGCGTGAAAGCATTCATTCCACTTCAGTGGCTTATATTATTCATTCAGTGTTTCTTAAGAAAAAACTCAAAAAGGCATAACAAAAATAGACAAAATATACCAACACAGACGTGAGAGACGGGGCTGCGCGGCACAGTTTCTCAGGAAGCTGCTGTGGTGAGGTGAGCAGAGCTGCAACACACAGTTTTCCCATGGGCGTTAAACCAGCTCCAGCTAACCAGGTCAGCCAGGCCTCCTGCAAGAATCCTCCGCTCTGACATCTCCTGCTTCTCAGCTTCTCCAGTACAAACAAATCCTTCATAACAACTTTAAGCAATCTTATATTTCATTCCTCATCTTATTTTCTGAGAAGTAAAGGTTGGGTCAGTAGAGTAATGACATATATACAGTATATATGGAATATATATGTATATACCCTGTCCAGTGATTTCTGTTACTGATGTTACCAGTGCTCTGTCATGTTTTCCTTTCCTCACCTCTTTCCCACTCCATCTGTTTTGTCCTCTATATTCTGTGTGATCGTGTGGGTGTGCTCACCTCCTGCCGGGCTGGCCTGGCAAGAGTCCTGCCAGGTCGTCCTTGTGGAAGAATTTGTTTATGGTGACGCGCCTGCTGAAGAGTTACATTTGTTTTCAACCATCCGACTGACCAGACATGCAGTATATTTAAATGTACTGTAAAAAAAGGCATTTTGATTTGAGCCTCTTTCTGCCCTGTCCCTAATATGTTATTATATAATGTCTTATCTTATTCTTCGTTTATTAAAAGCAGTGAGAATAAAAATGTTTTCTCAGGTTTTCCTCACAAATAGATAAATGTAAGAAGGCTTTCGTGAAATCATACAAATATTATGTAAATATGTATTTAGAGGTAGAATAAAGACCAAAATTATCTTGCTGTCAAAACAGATCAAATCAAAAAAATATATCCAGGTATGGACACACCTTGCCGCACCCACTACATTTCACCCAAGGCTGGGACACATGAATAAATTCCATTTCATGCCTCGGCTTATTTTTACAGAGGAACAAAAGAAAAACTGTGTTCAATTACCAAAGACAAATTTGAACTCATCTGGGTCATTTTTAACAAATTGAACTGGAACTAATTCCCTCCGAGTGCTACAATTGAACAAAATAAATAAATAAAACTGTGGCTTGTTTGCTTTTTTTCCTCATCAAATTAAAGTTGACCTCAACATGCTCCTATTATAGCGATCCACAGGCACGAGCCCAAGGGAGCTGTGTAAGGACAGGGGGGAGGGAGAAGTGGGGGAAGTGGACACAGCCGTGCTAAACTGTGCAGCCCCTGGAGAATGCGCATAGGCCAGCTTATTACTTTAAAACTCCATATTCCCTTCATTGTTACACCCCCTACTGTGTTTCCTGTCTGTCCAGGCTTTCATTTAAACCAACTCTCTCTCTTTCCTCTCTCACTGTCTTTCTCACCCATTACCAAGGTGTAAATTGGACACAGATAATTGAACATTACTATCCTGGGAGGTAGCTGGCGCCATCTGTTAAATGTCCGCCCCCAACATCACAGTGCACCACACAATGCGCCCAAACATCCCACAGCACCACGCTGCACATTTGTGTGGGCATGCATGTGTCGCAGTGTGCTAGGGTAGAGACTTCCCTTTTCCTTCAATTCACCGATCCCTTGTTTTGTTGTGTAGGAAGAATCAGGAGGTCCAGTCACATTTCATGTACATGACTTGTAGAGGCGTGAATTCGCCAAATATTACAGTAAATTACTTCATTATACAGTATAGGTGGAAACCTCCCACACACAAACAGTCGCTACGGTGCAACAAAACGTGTGAGTTTTGTATTATTTTAGCACAATGTGGCCCTTTGTAAGCAAGTCTCAAATATTAGACCGTGTATACACCTTTAAATGATAAAATAATATGAAGATATATATTTGCTCTCTTCATTCAGTTTAGCACCAAGTGATTAAAACAATAAAAGTCTACCTACTGCTGACCTACAGGGTTAGAGGTAATATTCATAAATGCTCATACAAACCAACTTTCTTTGTAGTTCACCTTTGGCTGGAACTTGCTGTCACCAGTTACCCACTAATTGTGCTCCAATTCTAGTCTAATGGTTAGTATTGCTGATTCCTCGTAGAGGGTTTATATAAATACTGAACATCCACTGCATCCCGTATTATTGGCTGGGGCTGGATTATGATAGGTTATCCACACAAATAATGAGGGAGCGTGTCTATGTGAATTTCTGAAAAAGCCTTCGTGGTGCTCTCTCCCTCCCTTTCTCTCTCACTCTGTAACACACATGGCTGATTAGCAGTTGGCATTTTGTCTTGGCTACGTGCTAAATGAGAGCAGCAACATTACCATCTCAAAGATGCTCTCTTCGCCCAGTTAATGGTCAGGACACAATGGCTGCTCAAACACTTGATGGATCATTGAGGGATTATGCCTTTTGGCTTGGTGCCTTTATGCTCACTTCATGCATGTGTGTGCGCGTGTGTGAATGTACGTGCGTGTTAAACAGAGAGACAGAGACATCCTGTACCCTGTAGGTGTGGATTCCTACGGACCTCTCAATGGGAGCAATAATGTCAAGGAGCTGCAATGTCATATCCATCAGAGCTGACTTTCTGTCAGAGCCAGACAAAGGTGTTGGCACCTCAACACCACACAGTGAGTGAGGAGGCCATTCAAATGTCAGTTACCTGACACATAGCCATGCTCTCATAGATGGGTGGTAACCAGTGATTGTCAGTTGGTAAATCAGGAAAAAGGCCACTGAATATATAAAGCTCAAGAGGAGCTATCCACTGAGATTTAATGAATGAATATGTTTTCATCCCCTGAGGCAAGTATTCAGTTGGTACAATCACACCTGTCAACTCTGGCAAATCAGCACTTATGAAAATGAGGCGGCTATCGCTAAAGCGCCACAGTCATCAAGAGACACATTCAGAGTACTCAGTCAGGTGTGAGACTGTCAAAGCGCACCACTGTTTGCAGGATCTAATAAAAGTTATACTTCAGCTATACTGTTGAGAGAATTTAGCAACGATGCAGCTTCACACCTCACCTGAAAAAATTTCACACAACTCCCACAAAGACCAACACTGTAGCTCATCACCACAAATGCATCAGCAGACTGTATAGAATTAACATTTATTTAGCCGTTTACAATTTATGGAAAAACCAGATTACATGCACTCAATAGCTGCTTGTACATTAATGTATGGACATATAAATGATCAACAATGAAAAAGCTTTTTCTTTGATGGAAGCTTTACTGAAACTATTGACATGAGCTATCGGTTGATTGGCTGACTGATCAAAGAGGGACAGAAAATGAAAAAAAAAAAATGAAAAAGGTTTTTTTTTTCCAACAGTATGGGTTTTGGTATCTGGGAATATCTTTGGAATCTTTCAATTACCTAAAGACAAATAAACTGAGTTGGTCTGGCCAAGCTGGCAGAGAGCACAGACGAGATGACCTCTGAAACTCGCTTATCTTTGAAACAGAAAAGGACACTTTATACAGTAGAGCTCTTTGTTCAAGGGACTTAACAGATTTACTTCACAGGTCAAATTTAGAGCAATTATCATTTTTAAAAAAAATCAGATTTTGATTAATTCAGCCCTTCTATATCTCAAAATGATCTTGAAGTAATGGACTTATTGACACACCATGCAGCCCACTGGGTGATGCCAAAATGCACGGAACTGAAATTTTAAAGTGTAGCCCGGCACATTATGCGCGAAATAGCTTCCTCTACCCTTGTAATGACTTCAGGACCAGCCGGCAACTGTCCAGAATGGCCCTCTACTATTACAACTGCAGCAAACTCATGAAAACAGCAAATTTCTTTGTTCATACATTCGTGGTTGCCTTTACATCATGGTTCAGAGGGTGGGGTGAAATAAATCACTGAACCAAATAGTGAGACAATTTACTTCTGTCAGTCTGAGAGAATGACATTTCATTTTAAAGTATCAATCTCCTCATAGATATCAGATGGACAACGACACTCCTAAGCACCTGACCCATAGCGCACATGATGTCAAGCAACAGAGTTTGGTGTCTCATTCAAGACCTGTTAATGTGACATCCCAGTGAAATTCTTACATATGAATTGCTGTTAAATACTCAAATGTTGTTTCTTTAGCTACATTTCTATTATCTTTACTTCCTGTGTAAGAGGCTGCGATTTACGCTGTAAAACAGGTCCTAATAGGGAACATGCTCTCATTTCAGCATTGCCATTGATGTGTGATTGACAGTCAATGATCAAATAAGTGCAGACGTTGCATCTTCTATAAAGTGTTGATCAGTGAAAGGACTATTACAAGTGAATTGGGTTTTTCACAAGATAATATCCAAGGAGCTTCCAGTGAGAAAAATGAATGACAACAATCTATCTATCATACCTATTGATGACAGTCTGCAACCGATTCCAAAAAAAGTTAAGACACTGTGTAAAACACAAATAAAACACACTGTGGTATTTTTGACATATACTCAATTGAAAACAGTACTTAGCAGTAGTTAATATATGCAGATTCTGAATGTGATGCAGCAACACATTTCAAACGAGTTTGGACAGGAGCAACTAAAGACTGGGAAAGTAGTGGAATGCTCCAAAAACACCTGTTTGGAACATTCCACAGGTAAACAGGTTCATTGGTAACAGGTGATAGTGTCATGTTTGGGCAGGAAAGGGGCATCCTGGAAAGGCTCAGTCATTGACAAGCAAGGATGGAGTGAGGTTCACCACTTTGTGAACACATGATTGTATCATATATAGTACTACACAGGGTCAGGAACGTTTCATAAAGCTGTTGTTGGTAAACACAGTTGACTTAGAAATGATTATATCCTGGCTTTATATACATTTTACAGTGTCCCAACTGTTTGGGATCTGGGTTATAAATCATGTTTCGTTTGAATCCCAGTCCCTCTGGCTTCAGGCCATCATGAGACAAGAATCACTGCTGTCACTACAGCTGCCTTTGACACCTTCAGTTACTGGCCTTGACTAGCCTGGAGATCACTGTGTCTGACTCTGACAGACTATGTGAATATCCCAGAATTTCTAAAGCATTATCGAATGTAAGCCTCCCTTGACTGCATCCCCTGTGAGGTTCCTCAGGTGTCTGTCCTGGGCCCCATCCTATTTTGCCTCTACATGAAACTAACATCACCCCTTTCTGCAGTGCTATTCCAACAGCACTATATTCTCCATTTTCTGACACTCAGGTTGAGGTTTTGGCTTGTCCAGCACTGACCCACATTTACAACAGGGACAATGCCTGCCCAGGTCTTGTTATTTGTCTTCCATCTAATATTACAACTACCTTCACTCTAGGCTACTGAAGTAATGTCTTCAGCTCCAACAATTCATCCAAGGCAATTCCCGTCTTTCATTGTAAAATAAAATGAATGTCTTCAAGAAATGTGAGTTCCTGCCCCCACTTAAATCATGTTCTCCAATATATTATTTCTTTGGTTCCTCATATTCCTTGATTTACTCCAGGCTGCAAAGTTTCTTTGTGTATTTGTATCCTCCTTATTGACTCTCCTTTATTCCATATGTCTCACGTGATTCCTGTACATCGACAGGTTCAACACATTTATTCTGATGTTTTAAGATGAGCTTATTTCCTCCTGCAGTTGCAGTAAGTGTCTCTTGATGAGGACACCTGCCTAAAGTGTAATCTACATGTAATTTTGCATATTATACCATCAAAATTGAAAAATTTATTTCAAAATGCCCATTTGTTTTGGTATCTGTAACATATGCTCACAATTACACTTCTGTATCATCATTCACAGGTATTTAAGGACACTCATTGTCGTTATCCTTCAACAGTCTTGGCATTATGTGACTTTCCTGTTAAGCACTGCACAAGTACACAAATGCAATATTACTCCAGATTTCCATATCTCCTTCATAATTTTTCTCTTTTAAGCTTGCTATTTTTAGTTCTCATCATTTCAGGTCAATAACAACAGTTACTCATTGCAGGCTTTTCTCCGAACTCTCTGGATCTTTTAGGTCTTTCTCTTTATCCAGACATTATCAGATAATAATTCTCTTCCTGTGCAAGGCAAGAAATCAGCTTCTCCTTTCCAGATTAGTGAACTTTAAACCATACAGCAGTTTTTTAATTGAGATATTAAGAAGAAATCATCAATATGTAAAAGTATGGATGTATATTTGGGTAGTTATTTTATATATATTATGTCTTAGAACCACTCCTTTACACTTCCATAAACTATGGACACACACACACACACACACACACACACACACACACACACACACACACACACACACACACACACACACACACACACACACACACACACACACACACACACACAGACAGCACAGTAATTGCAGAATAGTTAATCAGCGTTGGATTTGATAGGGCACATGCTAATATAACAAGGCTTTATGGAACTTGGTAATGACTTATGTGTGCAAAGCATATGTGTTGTTCTGCAAAAATGTGTGTGTTTGAAAAGATTAACAAGGCTTTGTGCAGACATCACGCAGATATGTTTTGATACCTTATAATGCCTGTGGTTACATAAAATAAAGAGTAATTGTGCGCTAAAGGAGGAACATTCGATTCACAGCTTTGAATAATGGAAGTCTGTTTCAATTATCTGTGATGTAGATCTGACACAAACATGCATGGGTGCACATATACACAAATACTGTTAATTACTAAGCTCCCATATTGTTTCCCTTTGGTTTCTTCTTCACACTGGCAAATGTATACATGACTACTGTGAATCTTGTTAACACAGTCACAATATTCAAGGCTTTGTGTGATAATGTGAGAGGGCAGATTAGTATTTTGAGCAAACAACACAACAAAAACATAAATGGAAAGGAAGAAGTGAGGTCTTTTTTACACTAGCAGCTGTTAAAACCTGCATTATGTGATGAAGATATAGAACAGTGGATAAAATGTCTTTTAACATCTGCTGAGTTCGCTGCTGTTGAATGAAATGCTCAGTTGATCTGAGGTGTGCATAAAGCATTCTCTGACCTGACAGAGGTGAACTTGGGCCGTTTCCTTGTAAACAAAAACTGATTATTTTAAGACCAGACGGGGGAAAATAGCTAGGAAATTGTGTACTTAATATGGTTAAATGTCTGATTTTTCTTGACATTTTTCTGCACTACTCTAAAATGTCTTGTAAATAGGCAAATTTCTTTATAATACCAAGGACACAAAGAGCAGAACAAATTGCATACGTGGTCAATCTTGGGCTAAGTGTGCTGTAAAATAGAAACATGACAAAAATTTCTGACATTTTTTTTCCAATGGTGCAAGGACTGAAGGCAAATTGTCAATATTCAGTAGGAAAACATCATATTTTCCTGACCCAGACTGCCCCTTTACGTTGGTAATGTCCTCTTTTAAGAGACAATGAAATCAGTGTCACGTTTTTAGTGCGTTATGACACAAAAAAAACAGGTTTGTTCATTGTCATTTTAGACAACAGTGATTCACTGATAACCAACTATGTAATTACAAGTAGCTTTGCTGATAAAATATTTTAGTGTTTGCATCCATGTATATCGATTTAGCTCAATGGCACAACAAAAACTTGAGTACTGGGAATACATAAGTGGGCAAAGATATAATCACATCTCTTAGCATAAAGGAAAAAACTTATTCTGTTTTCTATTGCAGAATTTCTTAGTTTCTTTGTCACCAGGGTCAAAATAAGATTTTATTTGAGGTGTGGGACACTTAAGGGAAATCCAGTGATCTCTCAGGGATGTTTACATTAATGCCACTGATGTCAGAACAAGTTAAAGAAAAAATGCAATATGCCAAGTTACATAATTAGGACTGTTAAGTTGGCTGACATCCAAGTGTAAAATCCAGTTTACTGACAAGTGTCTGTTCTGGTTTTAAACCCATTATAAACAATATAAGAAGTACCTCCATGCTGGTAACAATCTGTTATTGAATCCAGTTACACTTTGCCAGCAGCAGACAATCTGATTGAACCGTAAATTGATAAGGCAACATTTCCCCTCTGAGGATATCAATGTGAAAAAAGTCAACTTAAGAGAAATCTATTACACCTGCTAATGTCTCTTGTTTGTCCTTCTTCTTCCTCAGTCTTCCTCATTTAGTCTATACCCTATGGGATCAGTTTGAACAGATCACATCCAGACCAGCTGCTGAGCGTGGCTTTGTTTTGTTTAGCTCACTTAGGTCTAAACAAACATGAATATTAGACATTACTAACAGGAATCATTTTGTTTGAATTTACACAACATGAAGTCTATGCACACACTTTCACAAAAAAACAACAACCAAAAACTAAAATTCATTCACTATCATATAATGAACTGAGAGTGAAAATTAAAAAAAAAAACCTTTTATTTATTTTCTTTCTTTTTTTAAAATCAGAATACTTCATGTTCCTCTGTGGGCTGAGAAATTCCTCTTGAGCTCATCAAACCCACTGGAGTACACTTCAAAAACGCATTTTCACATCATTAGGCTGCATTTTGGTGGAAGTATTAGGCCTGTTTAATTTCTGCAGACTTTGTGGCTTTCACATATTTCAGGGAGAACAAAAGTCATCAGAACTCTTGTGGTTCTCCACCACTGAACAGACAAATAGGCTACCTGTGGTGAGAAACACACTGACTGTCTGCACTGACATTTATAGTGCTGTTGTCCTGAAAGAAGGACGACTGGAGGCCATGATCAAATATATTTCCTGTTTTAATGGGATGTAGTAACCTCCTACATCAGCACACTTCCACTTAGACCCGCCTGTTAGTCTCAGTTGGCTGCTCTTTCCTCCCCGAGGAGAAACTCCGTAAAACACAAGACATTTACTGAGAGGAATATACACACATGCATGTGCATCCGTGCGTGGCAAATACACACACATGCACACAAATGCAGGCAGACATTTCAACACGGAAAGACAGAGACTCATGATCCCTCAAGCCATTTCTGTGTCACTGAAAACTGAAATTGGTGGAATTGGTATGTAATGCCAAATTCGTGTGAAATAGTATTTGATCACACACGTAAATTTGGTGCAGTGGCGCATAAAAGGTAGATATAAGGCAAAATACCTAAGCTTGTCCAGTCGGGTGGTTTGGATTTGTTGGAATGACCATTTTTTGCCACGTTCAATGCATCTCAGTGAAGTAAATACACAGAAACAAGCAGCTTTCAGTGTTAGTTTGTGTTTCCATGACTGGTGGGATTAGCTGCAACCACCAGTCAGAAACAGCCTCATACATCACAGTTGTTTTTGCATCTGTTGCACAAAATGTTCAATGCAGGATCATCTTGAGCATGCATTGTAAATGCAGAGGAAAATCCTGCCTCTGAGTTGTATTGATTCTAGGGCTCCAGTCCACTGTGTGTGTGCACCAGTGTGTGTTTATGTGATTGTTTATATTGCTGTGCATGTGTGTGCCCCCCGCATCGATCTCCCACTTTGTTCAAGTTATCAGTAAGGGTATGGGGCCTAATACACATGAGCATTAGAATGACAGAGGCAACCACATCTGAGAATGGAGGCTTGGGAGAGCAGGAGGAAGAGAGATGAAGAGGAGGTAGAAAATGCAGAGCAGAAGGACAAAAGAGCATGATATGATGCAATGGATCAATTCATCCAATTATATTTTTATGCACCTGGAGAACAGATCCTTGGGCAGCTTCTACACCATCAATCTACCTGGCCCTTTACTGGGTTATAGTCAGTCAAGATAAAACAGGACCACATTGTCTGTCTGTGTTCAAAGCATTTGAATATGATCAGATCTGACGCAACTTCGTTACGAGGCCACTGTGCAAAAACATATTTTGCAAATAGATGAATAAAAGTTCATTCTCTGGATTTATTTGTGTCACAAGGATAGAAACGCCGCCAGTCATTTTCTAAATGTCTTGAGGCTAACTGATGGCTTCATTGTATTATCTTCAGCTCATTGGCTACAGCGACATGACATTAATGAAAGGTTGGGGTTAGGGTTGCATTGTGTTCACAGCTGGAGACAGTGACATTCGCAGATCTTATGACAGACCCCTGTGTTTTGAGATTACAGTGCTAACAGTTGAGAGAATTTAGAGGGAAAAACTGGCAACTATGATGTATATATATACAGTATATCACGATGTGACACAGCTGAGATTGTCTCATGGACACTTCTATATCCGTGCCACAAGACTTTAGTTATGTTAATGCTTATGTGCGTGTACACATGCTGATTGGCCTTTGCTCTGGGTTGCCAGTGGACACACACAGTGTAGATTAGAAGATGCGGCGTCAGTGCAGATTGTGTTTCTTATTCTCCTTTGACACACGCTCCTCTCTGTATGCTTGTGTATGTGTGTGTACAGAAGTGCCAAGCAGCTCCTCAGTAATCAGCTGTAACCCACAAGCCCGAGGTTGGAGGTCATCATCGCTGACACACACTGTGCAACAGATATTGATTGCCTTTCCAGTTATCTTAAGGGTTTAGAACAACATGCAGGGATATGGAGACTCAGAGAGAATCTTAAGCTGAATCATTGTTGCAGGCTATCACTTGGTGGTCAATATCAAGTATTGTACGACCTATAAAGGAAGAAGAATAGGGAGAAATGTACTGCTAAGGGAAAAGAAAATGAGATGCATTTGTGTCAATTTCTGTGTGTGTGTGTTTACTGGTGTGGATGAAAATCTCTCTTGTGGTTTGAGCCGCATTGTTTGATTCCACTGATTCCACAGTAAGAGTCGCCGGGGGCTTGTTGCCAAGGTTCAGCCAATTGAATTAGGGATTTGCTGTTCCCTCCTCAGTCCAACCCTCCTGACCATTTCCTGTTTCTAGGGATCCCCGAGGACCCTTCCTCTCCATTCAGCTGTGGACTGTAATTGTATTTAGGATGCCTGTGCAGAGCCCAATGGGATACACCGTAAGGAGAGAGACAAAAAGAGATAGAAAGAGAGCTGAAAGGATGACTAAACATGACGGGGGAAAATAAAAAGGAAGAAAACGAATGAAGAAAGGAGGAAATTCTTAAAGATGGATGTCCGTAGAGGGTAAGGGTGGTGGTGAGGGGCGGACACAGAGAAAGACAGACTATCCACCCATCCAAATGGAACACAAGGTCATTGTTCTCATTAGGTTTCCAAGCCTGAATAACCTAGGCTGGTTGGAGACAGTTTGGTGTAAGTACTGCAGTACCCATTGCTATAAAGCAGGAATCTAATAGGCTATTATATCCAAAGACATTAGGGTGGGTGCAAAATGATTTTCCTTCACCCTCTACCCAATTTAGAAGCAGCCGTGGGTATTATATCTCATAGTAACTATTATATTTCAAGTCTGTAGCATTAAAAATAACCCTGAATATGCCATTAGGACACATGCATTCTTAGATCCATGTATTACATTACAGTCAAAACAGCCATTTTAATATCAATAGGCTAATTGTAGTCTAGTTCACATTCAAACTGTCTCCTGCTTGTTTGGAAAACAACTTTGAATAATATCACAATGTTAATAAATGCAAGTTTGAATTAATTCACAACATGGGAGCAATTATCAATATAAATTCAAATGACAATGCATTCCTCAGATTAACATAACAGCAGGTGAAACACACTCTGGGCCCTCTGACAAAAAGGGGTCCTTAACATTGACGTACCCTGTTTAGTGAAATATCACCTCAGCTGCCCAAAGACCTTTAGCTCTAGACCCCCTGAAGGTTTTCCACCCATAACTACCCACTGATGGTAATGGGAGAAATGGCAGCACCCTCTGTATACAGAAGCTGGACACAATATCGTGAACACCTGTGCGATTTAATGCAATGCATTTCAATAGATCTTGAAGTACCATTGTCAACTGCCTGCTCTTGTGAGGTCTTCATAGTACTTTGTGTTGCACTATAATGCCATTCAATACACAATGCCACATCTATCTTACAGCTAAGGCATAATAAACTGCATGACTTTCTGTCAAACAACCAACAAACAGAACAGCAATCAGGGGTTACTGTGTCTTACAAAGTGAGTTCAATGTCATCAACTATATATCTGAGTCCTGCTTTACAAAAACTTGTCATCCAACGTGACCAGTTTCCCAAAAATGGCTTGTCATGGGATAAGATTGACACATCTTACCTTCACAACATAAACCCTCCCTTCACCCAATCAAAAAAGAAGAAAAAAAAAAAGTGAGACAAAAATCAATTGTTTATTCTTAGATGTTTAACACATAATTAAAGTACAGTCGTAGTTCCCAAGGCCTGGAAGTTGGCAGGTCATGCACTAAATTCCTTATTGAATTATACGTGGTCAAGCTCTACTGATTTTCACCAATATCGCTGAGACTGAAATCACATTTGGCTTTCTGAAACATAGACAGTGAAAGTGGGAGAGTAATGGAGTAAATGTAACTTGCACTGCCAACTTCTTACCCCAGAAAATATTCAGCTAATACTGAGAGAGGCACTTACCGAGTGTATTCTCCGAAGTAAAAAAAAGACTGCCACACATTTTGAGCATCAATATCGTGTTCACTCTGTTGTTATATCAGATAATTCTGAACGCTTAGCAGTGTAATGCTTCTGTCTGCTCCTGTTTGAATGATTTGCCAGACAATGAGCCTGAGTGCATTTTGATTGGACCACATTGTTCAGCTCTGACTGTGACTGTCACCTTGCAGCTACAGCTGGTGAGGAGATCCAGACTGACAGGCTCAGAGACAGAAGTTCACACTTGCAGAAATGATTTATTCAAAACTTTGTGTCCAAGTTGCTTTCAAAACAATGATGTATTGTATCACTATCACACATTTTATCACACACTTTAGTTCACAAATTCATAAATCATAAATTGCAGCTGTGTTTCTGTCAATGGTCCCATTTCTGTAAATGTGTGTGTGTATCCACCGCCTTCTATCCTTCGATGGTCTCACCCCCTGGCCTACATCCAATGAGACCATAGTGCTTATCTTTGGTGGTGCCCAACAGTTTTGTCTGACATGTGTTGGTCAGGGTCTGTCCTTCTGTTGCACCGTTTGGATCAAAGGGGGAAGCTACTCCACCCATCTGTGTCACATTTAATTTATCGCAGGCACGACAGGCCTTGCCTGCCTTGATGGTGAGGGCGTGACACGGATACACATGTCGGCCCCACACATGAACACACACATGGTAGAGAGAAAGAAGGAGATGTCATATGGCAGGAGATGATAGAAAGCTGATTGATGATTAATGAAGGGAAGAATCAGGCATCAACACAGAGCGGCAAGCAAAGGTGAAAGCATATGGCATTAGTGCCCTTCCACTCCTTCCTCCATTGCTCTAATTCTTTCTCTCTCCACTGAAGATGAGAGCACTCCTTGGTCTTGCTTTGATGACCAGGTGCTGGGCAGGTGGTGTGGAGTGACAGGAGGTAGCTCTGCGTGTGTGTGTGTTTGCTTGTGTGATTGTATATGTGTCTGTGCGTGTTGGTGCGATAGAGGAAAATCCATCCCCACAGTAATGAGAGAGGTGCCAACTGCTCTTCCATCTGGCATTGAGAAAAC
The DNA here is from genome assembly GCF_039877785.1 of Chaetodon trifascialis. NCBI lineage: Eukaryota > Metazoa > Chordata > Actinopteri > Chaetodontiformes > Chaetodontidae > Chaetodon > Chaetodon trifascialis. Next base: position 12,947,958 of record NC_092071.1, on the reverse strand, counting down.
TTTCTCTTTCTCCCTTCCCTCCTTCCTTTCTCACCCCCTACACTTCTCATCATCTGCTCGTTTGCTTCTGCTTCAGTATCATCCGTTTTGACATTTTCAGATGATGTAAACACTCAACAACCCACACGCGCTTCATCCTAGCCCAACACATTAGACCTGAGAAATTCAAGCTACACCTCCCACTGAAATTGAAATTGGTACACCGGCTACTCACAAATGCAGCCAATTGGCAAAAACATCTGGTTACGAAATATCTGTGGCTGAAATGTACTTTGTTGTGCTCTAGAATTTGCTTTTCATGCCTCAGTGCTGGATATTCCTGACAAAATTCAAGAAAAAATATGAAAATCTGCCTCGCTTTCCTTTTTGTTTGGCTTTCTTGCCCACATAACCGAGCTAAGTTAAACCTTCGGTATGGCAAACTCACTCACTAACCTGATAGCAATGGCAGAAATGTTCAGAAATTACAGAACACTGCTGACAGTAATGTGAACAATTTAATTATTTCCAGAAGAAATATCCAGATTAACATAAAACTACAAGTTCAATGTGATGATAGACTGAGAAAATAATAATGAAGATTAATAGATTATTCTGAACAGCTGCTAAGTATGAAGGCTTTCCCTTTCAGAACATTGACTCCCTCCAGCCATGTGAAAGCTGGTTCATCTGCAGCAACTTATTTGGCAGAAAACACTGCACTGAACCAAAGCATCACGATGTATTCAGATGCACTGGGATTACAGCATATTTGTTGAAATCCTGCATAAACAAAACCCAGCGGCTATGACATAAATGCATGTCTTGTTGCTAAGAATTTAGGATACTGCCAGTTTAGGAGTCACTGGACACACACAATTGACACGGCGTTGTGGGTGAACACGTAGCCACAACTTCTCTGGCTGCAATTTTAGTTGCAATTTGAAGCAATGCAACAGATTTGTGTTCTTCATATTGGTGATTTCAGCAACAAGTTATCTTTTTAGAAAGAGTTTCTCTTAAAAATCAACTATATATTATGGGAAAGTGTGAGTTCATACAGTCATTAAAGGCTTAATCAGATTCCACGACTGGCACAGTTGTTTGATAGGTAAGAGTCAAGAAAGATGACCAGCCCAAACAATAATGACCCTTTCCTGCATGATGTGCTACATGGATATGAAAGGTGAAAGAGCTGTGTGAGTATGTTGCTGTCTTTGTGCGAACAGCCCAGCACTTTGCATAGGTTATAATTCAATGACCACAGTTCAGAAAATGGCTCAAAGGACATACCATCCACCCTGATGCTGTTTACTCTACACATACTTGCCCTCGCACTGTATCTCTCACACTCTCTCTGTCACACACACACGTGCAGACGGGCAGACAGACATGCTTGCATACAACACACATTAATTGACTTTCCAGCTTCCTTCCAGGCATTTTGAGTGACAGGGGCCGCCAGGGGAGATGGGTAATGATGAGGCAGCTGGCAAATGGGCTGATGGGTAATGAGGGACCCGGTGCTGGCAGCCAATGGTTAGATGCTGAATTAAACAGCATCTACTGTGTGCTAACCATGCCCTATACATTCAATATGCTATTCTTTAAATGTGACCATGTCAATACATTGAAACCTGGAACCCCAAACAAACTTGATCCATCACTTGTCATACTGGTGCGTTATATGAACGGTTAAGCAGAATTGCTCCAAACAGAATTTTTCATTTTTGACACTGCTCATTTCTTTGCAGCATATTCTGCCAGGGTTAAGCCAATCACTTCATATTCAAAACTGATCCTGCACAAGAAGCTCCAATACTTATGATTGAGCAAATGACTTATAAAACTACCGGCTGTGGCAATGCTGTAGTAACAGAGGACACTGTAACGGAGACCTGGTTTGCCTGATCTCTTTGCACCTCCCTATTTTTAAAGCAACTGTCCAAGATTGCTGCACAGTGCCATGTCTGTTTACTCTGCACTATGCAGACTGTCGGCTCAAAGTTGATTCTGACAAATTCAACATGACCCTCCACCTCACCATCCTTTGTCTTTTTTCTGTGTTCTACCGAACGTAGCCGACGCATTTAGCAGACACACCCACAACAGCTTGCAATTCTTTCTACATTTTTTCATGCTTCTGATTGCCATCAATTTAGGCAACCAACAGCAGCTCACTCTCCCTAAAGAAAGGATTCTTTGTCTTTCTTTGAGCAACAAAATACAGAAAACTTTCACTTTTCTACAATGGTCTGAGCACAAAGACAGTGCTGGGGTCTTTCGAATAGCTGTCTACATAAATACATTATATCTATAACATCTTTTTACATGTGCACCTTCAGCGGTGGGACAGGTGCTGGCAGGGGTGGCAGCCCACACAAAGCCTTTAAAGCTTAAATATCTCTCTTGGGTGTGGGGTTTTCTCTTTTAGCTGACTGCTGCTGGAGATGTTCAGTATCCTCCATGGGACACTGGGATACAGGGAAGTCAAGTACAAAGAACATTACCGTTTGGCAGGGTGTGCATCGGGATTTTTGGTCTACATGAGCGCAGCACACACCATATATGAGAAGATGGTGGATGCTGCTGTGCTCTACAGTATGATAAATGGTTCTAACTCATACTATGTGAGCATGCCTGTGTGCCTGGGCATGCATGTACTGTGTGTGTGCACTCAAATGAACCCAATGCTGCACAGTCTCTCATAAGCTCACACTGCTGTTGATCTGAGGTGGGCACAAGTTTATTCAATTTGTATACAGTAACAAGTGTTGGCTATTCTGATAAATCTATGTGTGTGTGTAACATGACAAGAGGTTATTCAGACTCCCTTGGACATATAATGATTTGAATCCATGCTTACATTGGTGGGATAAGAGCAGGTGGGCAACGGCTCCAGAGAGGGAAAAAAAAATTTACTGCTTAGCTCTTCACACACTGGTCCCATCCAACACTAAAGCAAGCCAGTTAAACTGGCAGCACAGGACTAATATTAGACCTTTCCAGTGGACTGAATTTTATTGTGTTGGATGGTAAGATCTTATAAGGTACCACAAGGTGTATTTCTCTAGGCCTTGGGTAGTTAAAGAGATAAAGGGGTGGTGGCTGTTCTTGCCTTAGGTGCTTAGAGACAGTGGCAGACATTGTCCATTTGGGATGCCATTAGAATGATGTAGTGCCGAGCTTTCTGCTGACAATAGCAGGGACCTTATATGTTCTCTGTTTATTATTGGCCATTTCAGATATTTATTGCAGCCACCATCAGTGGCTTGACCCCTGAAAGCTTCCCACTAACCTCTAATTCCTAACTAACTAAGCCCCTCTTTTTTAAGATAGCACTGTTAAACAGATGCTTGGGGCTTCTGCTTTTCCTTTGACGCTGGTCACATGGCACTGGAAGGATGACACGTTTGGCTTAAAGGTGTACAGATTTAATTGCTTGTGCTTGACACTGAGCATACTCACAGACTTAGTTTTCACAGTGATTTGCTTCTTTTCTCATTTCCATGCCTGTGGGTACAACCTATTGCCATCTGCACACTGCTTAAATAGCTATCTGTAAAGTAAATGTAAAGCTAAATAGCTATTTACAGCTTAGATATAATGAGAAAACAGATTTGTGTTTATTTATATCCATAACTGTTGGGTGAAAGAGAAGGCAGTCGCGATTCTCTGATACATGTCGGAAGGCATATCGAATCGAAATGTCATGCCATATAAGTTTTGTTGTGTTGCTTTCTTTCTGAACGTGCTCTTCAAAAACAAAGTGGTACATCTCAAGGGATTTAAGTTCATCAGCATTACAGGATAATAAACATCAAATTCATATCTATCCTGTTTACATTTTGCCTTCAAAAATGCATCTGTGACCTGTTGTTTGGTCTGTCCACGGCTCTGTCTATAACAGGGTCAACAGGCACTGCCGACGTTTGGCAGCTCATTATTCTGCTCCTGGAATAAGATTTTGCATATGTTGAATGTCAGCACTGCAACATTCAGTAACGCGCTGTTTGGCTTGGGGTAGGCATGACATCATGACTGACTGGCAATCCAGCCGATGGGAAATGAAGGATTAATGACAATAGAGATGTAGCTTTTGGAGCGAATTAGTAAAAATAGGTCCAGCTCTTAGCATTTCTATCGAGCTTGCCAGGTATCTATGACACCCCATTTAAATTCTGCTAGGGTTTCTTACTGTTGTAGCAGAAGGCAGGCAAAGATTGATTGACCCTTTATCTCAGAATAAAAATGATATCAGACAAATTCAGTTACTGCATTGAAGCAGAAAGTGATAGTGTTGATATCTACATATAAATGCCACAATGGATGGCAAAAACTTTGGATCGAAAGTGAAATAGGACTTCTCCATCACAAATCCAATTTCTTTGATATTCAGGGAGAAAAATATAATTCTTGGCCTCAATTTTCACTTCTGAGGACTGAATGTAATATTAGCAGCATCACTAATGTCTACTTACCTGTCAGGCAAAAATGCTTTGATCAAGTGGGGGACAAATGGATGTGTTCAAGGGGAGTGGAACCAAGTCAGATAACAGACTTTTGTCAGAGTACAGGAAATTGTGTGCTTACCTGTTGAACAACAGAGGCCAGGTAACAGTCAGGGCAGCGGGGAGAGGAAATGAAAGACAAAATGAGAAAAAGAGAAGACATTAGTTATTAATGTTGACAAAACATTAGGATTAATGAAAGTGCACTGCAACATGGTAACAGTGTTTATCAGAATTCATTCATTCATGTTGCTACAGAGGACAAGGCAATTCTGGGTTAAGATTGGAGCGTGTGTTTGTGTGTTTCTTGGCTCTGCAACAAATTAGTCATCAAGGCAACGGCGGATACACCTTTGGCTGCACCCAGTGAGGGACCTGGCTCTTTTGTATGTATGTGAATGTGCATGTAGAAACCTATATATAAAATGAGTATAAACAGTATGGAAATTCTAGCCCTCTCTCATTAGACTGACATTAAGACTGGAGCCCGATGAGAAGAAAGCAAGAGGAGGAGAAAAAAGACACATCACACTCCGAGGGGAGAAGCTTAAATGCTGGGACACCAAACTGCAGTGACACCCCAGCCTTGATTGGCCGCTTTAACTGACTGGAATGTGTCATAATCTGGCAACAGCTGTTGTGTTTAAGTCCATTAGTTTTTGGGGAATATTACATTTTAAATGAATTATGTTGTGTAAATGACTCGCTGATCTCCCCCGGATTCAAGAGGAGAGGGAAGATAATCCACTCCGCCTCTCCCTTTCTTCGCTCTCTCTCCCTTTGTTTACACTAAGCTGTGCCTCCAGAGGAAGGATAAGAGGGTTTAGTGAGGGGTTGCTGTGTGTGATGTCACAAACACACTCACGAGCACAGGGCACGCGTGGATACACACACGCACACACATTTATTGGAGGGAATGAATTATTGTGTTCGTATAATTAAAGAATAAAGGAAACAAATGCTTTTCTGAAAAATGGTTTTGTAGGCAGTTTCGCTACAGGTGAAGCCAATTAACAAACAAATCTTTATGTATACAACTTGTTAACAACAAAAGAAATCCTACTGCCAAGTAATTCTATCTCTGCTGATTACTCTAAAGTACTGCCATCAACAACCCTCCTGGCAGTGTACCTCATCTCTATTTCCTGTGGTGAGAAATAGTCCCACTTAACAGATAATGTCCCTTCCTTGTGTCTCACAGGACAACTGAAAGGCTGAGCGGTCACAGCCAATTTCATGATGGGATCGCAATGTTCCTCATTACAGTAAGATTGCACTGTTTGGCTCTAAAGCCAGCATTACTCACTACCAGTGTCGAGGTGGAAGGTGAAATGTTTGTGTTTGGGCAAGAGTGTCTGCAGCGCGTGCACGTGGCAGGGACGGTCAGTCAATGCTCCAGTTGTCATGATCAACTGACAGGAAATAGGACCGACTGACTATTGACAACGCTGGACTGATCAAAGGAAGCCGGACATTACTTCTAAAACAACAGAAGATGGCAAGACCACTTGGCTTTTGACAGGGACCTGTCCTTTCGAGCACTGTGTACTTCCACCGCCATATGTCTGGCTCTCTGTCTGCTCCCTCAGCTCTCATTAGGGACCCTCTTCCGGGGGCCAGGGCAGGGACGTGACTGAAGCACCCTTGGCTGAAACATGACTTTGAACCTGAGGTATGTTTAATAGCTGTCAAAACCCGTAAATCAATGTTCAGCATCAGAGGCAAGTCTCTTACACGAGGTCTTACTTCAGTCTCCTTTTAAAAGCCAGAGGAAAACAATATTTGGACTCACACAACCTTTAGTGGCACACAAATTTAGCTAAATTAGCAACATTTTCGATGAGGGGGGGCGATGTGCATATTTCCCGTTTTTACATGTCAGTCAAGGCCATCATAAACTGAGGAAGCTAGCTTATTAACTGGGCAGCAACTACCAATTATTTTCATTACTGATTAATCTGTAAGTATTTTTTGACTAATCAAATAATTAATCTCTTTTTATTTATTTATTTTGTCAAGAAAAATAACATAAAAAAAGGCAATAAAAAATTCCCAAAAATAGCATTATCAAATTGCTTTTATCCAACCAACAGCTCAAAAAGATCAAATTCAAAAGCTGACAAACTTCACATTTAGAATAAGCAAATATTTTTACTTCACATCATTGAATCAATTGTCTCTTAGTTATCTCAATCATTAATTGATTAATCAGCACGACAAGCAACTACAGCATTGTCTGACGATTTTAATGCCGCTGGATTATGTAGCAGATTTTATGCAGAAGGTGCAACATCAGCATTTAAAAAAACTGCCTTAAAATTGACTTTATTTCAGATTTTTCTGTCTAGTTGCTCGTTGATGCCACGCTGGGGAAATTTAGTCGTTACAGACAGCAAGACTAAAAAAAGGAGAAATCTACAAAGAATTAAGAGACAATAAAGCATAAAAAAGTAAAATCCACCATATATATGTGCATTGTATACAAATAATATTGCCTTGAGAAGGATGGCTCAGTTTCACAATGGAAAATTTTGAATTGTGAAACTAAAACTATAACTGCTGGTTTAAAATTAAAAACACTTGCAGTGCCTGCTGCTCATTAATATTGGAAAGTGTTGGTACTTATGTTTTGAAATACGGTGCTAAAGCTAAGTGAAAATATGGCATTCATTAAATAATGATTCCTGTATTGATGTTTTGAAACATCTGCTGTGTTTGCTCATCAGGCCTAAAGTGGAAGTTTGGTATTGGATGTAATCAATAGCTTTCTAATTAGAAATCAACCAGGGGACAGCTGTTAGTCACTTAAAAGGCAAATACAATATAACCACCAGATGCTTTACTGTGTGTGTGTTTATGTGAGCATCTGTGTGTGCATTGCAGGCAATGCATTTTTTTCTGTTTTGTTTGTTGGGTTGTTTTGATTTTCCACAAGTAATTTTGCCAATGTCTAAACTACAGGTAGAACTTATCGCCGGCAATAAACAGGCTGCACGTTGCAGAGGCAAACACTGTCGCGGGTCCATTGCTTTAGAGGTTTTGTTGTTGCAGGTAAGAAAATAAAAATGTCAGATCTGAGGTCAATATTGCCACAAATTATTTTTCTGCTCGCTTGCGCGGCAGCTTCGGTGCAGTTCATCATCCAATGACCACATGCACATAGGAAAGAAAGAAATATTCTGCCCATAATTTAAGCATTTTTTTATTGATCTGAATCACTGAGTCGATGCGATGCATTACAAGCATACACGATGAATTAGAATCATATGTTGTCACGCAAGACTAAAGGAGCACGAGTTTCAACAGAAATGAATGAATGAATGAATGAATGAATGAATGAATGAATGAATGAATGAATGAATGAATATAGCAGAAATGCAAAAGGTTGTCCTGATTATATGTTTATATATATATGTATTTTTTGTTTCTTTCATGCCTTTCTTACTGCTTCACAATCTAACTCTGGACACAACTGATAAACAATATATTGGCCAATGATTTAATATTTGGCTGATTATTTGTTGATCAGGTATCTCTCCACCACAATAAAAAGCAATTGCCAGATTGCCCATTGCCTTCTCTGGGTGTTATTTTCAAGTGCAACACAGAGGTAATGACAGCTAAGGAAATAAAAACAAATTAAAAAATCATTTTGTCCAGATGCTTCTGCTCAACTAAATTAGCCATTTTCTATAAATGTGTGTCTGCATTCGCACAGATGCACACAGATATTTACAAACACACCAGCATGCACGGATACACCCAGACGCACGGAGTGATAAACCTTGTCACCCAATTATGTTGATGTGGTTTTGTAGTTTCCAAACCAGCCCCAAAACAAGAGGTGCATTGTGCAAGAGATATTTAAAGACAAAGCAAAATACTGAGGGGAATAGCAATTAGCTAACAAGCTGCTGTAAGGATCTTTATCTTGTATTTACAATGAAAAAGGTGTTGTGATGACTTCTATAGCCTGCTGATTTTCAATAATAACTGGTTGGGAATACAAAAATAGTGGAGCAGGGCTGCATGTGTCACTAAAGTAGTGTGGCATGAGCTGCACGCTATCTGCACAAATCAAGCGATCGATCTTCATTCACGTAATGAGTGCAGAAAGTCATGATTGTAATCTCTCACTTTGATGAAAATTAGAATAAAATGCTACGTCAGTATGTGGGATGCTGTACGGGTAGACAAAATGTCTACCAACAAAGATTTCATGAGCACTTTTTTCATTCTTGGACTTGAGTTTGGTGTGCAGATGGCCAGCCTGTTGGATTTCTCATTCATACTTGCAGTGACTTTCAAGAGAGAAATGTGCCAAAATCTGAGCCCAGCTACAGAGAATCAATTAAACTGAAGATTTGTTGTTCCACATTTAGAATGTGGTGAGTCAAATTGTGCATTATATATTTGTTTTCTCAGAAGGAGGTCTGTGTGGAATATCCAGTTTTGCAAAACTCAGGCTGACACACAAGAGGTGCTGAGATCTTAAATATGATGAAATCGGTTAAAATTTTGACAGCGCTTTCCTTTTGTTCAGCCTGCGGCTGTATCCGTTGATTCACCTCTGTTAACTACTCCTAATGGTTAATGGCTTGAATGAGTCCATTAATCCTCTGATTCATGTCCTTCTGTCTGGCAGCATCAAATCCAGCATCATTACCTCCCATTACAGCCAGTGCTGACATTAGTAGCTGGTATACGGCAGCTATCTAATCACATTAAGAGTTTATGTAATTACAGTCCTAAAAGACTTGATCTAATGGAGGTGTGGGGAAACATGATTTGCCGTGATGAAGAATATACACTGTAACTTTCAAAATCATTCATGGAATACGCAAAACAAGTGATATTTGTACACATTTAATGGTCTGTGATTTGGGCACGTATTACAGGACTTTTCGTCTTGAATATGCCGTTTGTCTGTCCACAGAATCTTTTAGACACTAAAAATAAATCAAAGATTGAGAATAGTACAATACATAAAATTTTGCTGCAGGCCACAGGCTCAGCGAGCCATGACCACCTACTAGTTTCTTATTAGTCTGACTGAGGAAAAAGTGCAAAAAAAGTAAAAATAAAAATAGAAAAATCTTTAACTGGCCATCAAGCTGCTTATTAAAGATTCCTCATTATTGATTTCCGTTTGTCAAAATGTTTTATTTTAGCTGTTTGACTTGAGTTATATTACCCAGGAAACATTTCAGTTCTTTCTGAATTCATGTCCTCTCTCCTATTTTTTTACTGAATATAAGATATTCAAGATATACAATATTAATTTTACTAATCTTATAGTACTTCCCCATTTTCCAATATTGTAATCTATGTTATTATGGTTTGTTGAATAATTTAGTGACAAATGTAAGAAAACATAAAAAACAGGTAAGAGAAAAGGTTCCACTGAGGCAAACAGCCAGTGTTGAGGGATGAAGAAGAGTTACACCCAGTGCTGAAATGATAATTGACTAATCAAGTTAACTGCAAAACTATTTAGATGATCAATTGATGATTAATTTCCTGGTTTGCTCCATCAACATGTGTGAATTCTTCCACTTTATATCATTGTAGAGTTTGTGAGGGGTGGTACAGCACATGCACATGACAGCGCACATGCGCACACAGACTTGCAGGCTGCTGGCTGGACATAATTGTACATGTGGTGTCGATTTTTCCAGTGTATGACCAGCATTTATCTCAGCAGGTACACAGCATTCAGGTGCACTTTGTACTGAAGACAGAAGTGAACTGAAACGCACCTTCACACAGGAACACTAAAATGACAAATTAAAGGAAAAACCAACATTTAGTGTCTGAGTAAGGTGCTGAGCCACTATGTGCCACCAGAACTGCTGCAATGCATCTTGGTATTGATTCGACAAGTCTCTGGATCTCGACTTGAGGGATGGAACAACATTCTTCCCAAAGATATTCCCTCATTTGGTGTTTTGGTGATGGTAGTGGAGAGCGCTGTCTAAAGCGCCAGTCCAAAATCTCCCGTAGGCGTTCAACTGGGTTGAGACCTGTTGACTGCAAAATGCCCTTAAAAGCATAACTGAGGCACCGGATCCCCTCTCTGTAGGGGTCAAGCATTCAGGCCTGTACTGTTCTCTTGGTGTGCTCCACACATGCACTCGCCCAATTGTCATGGATACAGCGAGGGATGACTCGTCTGATCATATCACTTTTTCCACATCTCTGTAGACCAGTGGTTTTTGCACCACTGAACTCTTAAATGTGCATTCATCTTTGTAATGAAGGGTTTATGCACTGCAGCCCGACTGTAATATCCCTCTCTGTGTAATTGCAACCCCTTCTCATTCCTCGAGCGTCAAATACCTCCACTTTATCACACCCCTGGGCATCTCACACAGACGCTCAAGGTAGCTTGGTACCTTGAGCGTCTGTGTGAGACGCACCAGGCTTTCAACTAACTCCAATGATAAACCCATCTGCCGCAATATTAGGTGCCCAGAGCAGCTGCGCCGGCCATCCAACAGGCTCTCATCACAGTGACGCACAAAGCCTCCCTGTCATGAAGCCTTTCTAACGAGTGTTTAATGTTGTAAAATGGTCAAAGTTTAGTTAAGTTCAGCCACCAAAACTACTTGGTTCGGTTTAGGAGAGACCCTTCACTTTTGGTTTCAGGCGGGACATGAACCCCTGTCTCCTGGGTGAAAGTCTTTTTGGACTATCTTGCTCTTTATACTACGTCATCTTGCTCTTCTATCTAATATTGTCATGGATGGGTTTACAATGGAGTCACACAGAAGGGCGTGACAAAGTGTCGGTGTTTGACACTCTGGGAATGAGGCCAGGCTCGTAAATGTCGACGGACTGTTTTTGCTGACACAGTCTGATTGTGTCCTGCGTTGACTCTCAGTCACCTGAGGAAGAGCTGCTCTTGTCTTTTTCCTTAAATATGGCACTAATGCAAGCAGATCACGGTCATCAAATGTGTGCGGTCGACCGCAATTTCTATTTATTTACGTCTTTCCCTCTGATCGAAATGCAGATGCCAGTGTTCATATCGAAACGCATTGAGCAGTCTTTGTGTCTGAAGCTCCTGCCAGCCCTGCCCCAACAATGAACCCTCTTTCAAAGCCACTTAGATCTTCTCCACTTGCCATCTCGATGCAAACTCAGAATCAACCGGGCCTGCTCGGCATTTTTCTGCATGCCACAGAACACGACTAGATTTTAATTGCGTAATTGTACCATGCAGTGCACCTGTACGGAGGAATCTGCATTTGTTATGTTTCATTTATTCAGCCGTTTCCTTTAATTTGTCGCCCGTTTGTACATACACACACATATACATACAAGCCCATTTACTTGGTCTTTTCTTCCTTTCACATCCATTGTGTCTGCACAGAATCCTGACTGACAACTTAAAAGTACCTCAAACACAGAGTGAGGAAATGTTTTTACCATTCCCATTTGCGCCATACAAATGCCAATCAAAATAATGGAGGCATGTGATTTAAGGTTTGTTATAGGTGCTAGTTTCCCTTGTGATTCCAAGCTGAAAAGTAGTAATTAGTGCTGTCGTGGTATACAGGAAGGGGTGGCAAAATTACATATTTAGACACAGCAGGGAACCGCACTGCATAACATCTTGGCTTTTTCTTGAAGTAAATAACATTTTCTGACTTTGTGTTAGTGTGCATTTCAGACTTGCAGCTGTCCATGTGCCGACAGTACAATGCCATGTTGCAATAGTTGAGAGGTTTTGCTAGTTCTGAAAAGTTTGAACAGCAGTGAAAGTGTGTATCTGATGCACAGCGTGGGTAATCATAGCTGCTGGGGATACAGAGACACTGTCCTTCCTCTATCATTTACTTTATATTTTCTTGTTTTCATGTACTCCTTTCTGATCACCCCCAACAGTGACCAGGAAAAGTTTCACACTGTCCAGAAGATTTTTCAGAATATGTATGATCTGTCGAGGAAAACCCTCCAACCCCAACAGGCACATTTTATGACCATGAAAAACATGACCACACAAGAAGGCGCCCCGTGTTTACTGCATGAAAAACCGCCACCCCACTTTTTTTTTTTTCTTTTGCATGTGTGAAAGAGAGAAAGAGAGCTCTGTTGTGCTTCGCTGCTACTGCAGCCTCCCAGGCATGTGGTACTGTTGATGTGACAATGGGTTTTTCAGCTAGTGTGAGGCTGTGTGCAGCTTCTGGAGAGTGACTCAGCAAGAGCTTAATGAAGGAACAAACAAGAGACCAATACATATCTGAAGCTGAAAAGCCACCATGACCTGCGTTCAGCTCTGTTTTCGTGCAGTTTATGTACAAATTGTTGAGTATAAAGGGGAAAAGAAACAGGAAGGCTGCCTGCAGTCCATTATCAGTTTCCATTTCCTTCCCATCATTCTTGTCTTTTAGTACCATTTTTTCCAACTGGATTCTCTGTGGTGATGTGCTTTCACCCATATCTTCACTCTGTTTCACCCTAACCATAGTGCTTTTTCCTCTCCATTTTCTGCATCCACAGCCCCTCTGGCCCTCTACCCCCCTACCTCATACAAGACAAGCATCTCAGTGCCTTGTCTGTTCAATATTTCACCACTGGTGGGAGGATGTTTTATTTACCGTGCCTGGGACACCTGCAGTGACTCACTCACAGACAGGCACTGCACAATACAGTCGCTGTAGAGCCGAGGTCACGAGGTTACAGCTGGGAGATCCAAAGTAAGAAAACCACTGGGATGCCCGGGGCGCTGTGTGTACAATATGCCTGTGCGCGCACAAGTCACAGTGGTCGTATAGAGAGGTCAAAGCAAAACAGCATCTCAATTAGCTGAACAGGAAGGCTTTTACAGTCACATGGGAACATGGGATATGAAAGATGAGACTATTGATGTGTGTGTGTGTGTGTGTGTGTGTGTGTGTGTGTGTGTGTGTGTGTGTGTGTGTGTGTGTGTGTGTGTGTGTGCGCGTGAGCATAGAAACACAACCCCTCCCCCATTCCAGGAACAGAAAAATCAGATGCTTCCCATAGTGTCACTTCCCACTATGTTATTCTTCCACCGCCCACCTATAAAATAGGTATCCAGCATGGAGGAATACCAGTTCATTATGTGAACACATGGGCATTATCAGTGGAAGGGTTTAGGGTCAGTCCGACACAGACATTTCCAGTAATTGGCAGCATTTACAGTAAATGGCACCTTTCTGACGGAGGAAGAGCGACTCCATTTCATTACATGAAATCTAATTTGTTACTATAGTTACAGCAGCACAACGAACACTAACCAGAGGCTACGACAAGTGGCTGATTTGCACATCGCAGAGACTGACACAGACACAAAGTTTATCCAAACAATACAAGAGGCAACAAATCAAATGTGACAGATCACATAGATTTTCATTCAGGCTTAAATGGCAATCTGAGGGCTGTAGGAGTGAAAACTTTCTGCAACCAACTCAACATATTACTTTGCTTTCAGGCTGTGTTGGTGTTAAATTCCAAAGTCAAACAAAAGACTAAACCCACCACTTATGTTGCACAACTGGAAGCTGCTTTCAGTCAAATTAAGTAGCACTAACAGACTAACAGAAGACAGCAACTATGGCTAAGCTATTAATGTCTTCCGAAAACACACTTTTACATTTAACTATATTTAAACCAGTTAAAAAAAAAATATATAAGGTCACTCTAAAATGGACAATATAGGCATATTTGACAAGTTAATTTAAACCTGTGTAACTAAAATGCCTGGAATCGGTGGTTCTTTTGAAGTTAATTTTTTCATTTATATTGCCAACGTGTAACTTCTGAATCTCATATTCAAACAGTGTGTGTCCTGCGAATAAATACATAACCAAAAAAAGCTCACCACCCAGTCTTTGAAAGACAAAACTTGACCTTAGCAACGCTCACTTGAGTTTATGCCATTGCTGCTGGGAACTTACAAATCTTTGCTCCTCATATATGAGACTATTACTGAAAAGAGCACAAAATCAACTGCTGGTCGGGGCACTGAAGAAAAAAAAAAAAAAAAAACCCACAAAAAAACAAAAACAACACAGCAAAACATTTTGGTCTTCCCAGCATTCAGTGCAACAACCAGCCTACATGAATCCCTGAGTGGAATTAATGCAGTTTATGCATTGATTTCAACTGCGCTTTGTATTCAGTGCTTTTACATCAGTTCACAGTGGTTACAAAAAATGCATAGTGTGCATTATTCTCCACAGGGAGGAAAAGTTAACAAAACATTGAGATTTGTCACACAGCACGATAAGAATCATTAATGTTTCTTTTTCACAAAGCTCTTACACTACATTACATATTCATATTCCTTGAAATGAGTCTGTCCAACATCCCTGCAGATGTAAGACCGCTGGTACAGATGGAATGATTAAACTAAATAAGTCACAAGATGCACTGGGAAATTATGAAAAATCAAAGCTTTATCATGGGTCAATTAAGACAAGGCCCCTCAGATCAGGATGTGGTAGGTCACCTGGCCCATGCTGGGAGAAGACATCATTTAGTGTCTAGAGCCCGACAAGAAAATACTTTTCACGGTCACGTCTGGGTATCAAGGCCTCTGTGCTCTTCCTGCCCAGACACACTCAAGCTAATTACGGAGCCTATTGAGCTGAACGAGAGGGAAGAACAAAACCTGTCTCATCTGGCTAAAGACATTTATAAACCACCAACGCTCACCGCATTGACGATAATATGTGGGCCAAAATTACACAGCAAGCATGTAGCTCAGCACTGATTAGAAAACTTTGCAAAGTGCAGAGCACTTCACGATGTTTTTCATATTTGTTGGAGAGTCATTAAAGTGATCCATTAATCAAGAAATCAACTAATGTTATTCAAATTAAGTATGTTTGCCTTTTTTGGGGCTCGCAGCGGGGTAGTGGTATAAGTGGAGTAAGTGAAACTATACAAGTTTTAAAAAGTACACCTAATATATGGAGCAGTTTCATGGAATTCAGGCACTGACATTGCATTAGGGAATTTTTAATAGGTGAGACCAAAGATCTAGAAATACTTTGCTGGACCTATTTGTAGCTGCTGTTACTGAATCTCAAGCTTCCTGTACATACTTTACATTAAAAGCCTTCCATGCAAGGAAAATGATTATGATTCTGGAAGTAATATGATTTTTGTACGATACTTATCTCGAGCATACAAAATCAGATGCTGATCAGTGGCTTAGCATCCTCTCCTCTTAAATGACCTCTTTCACAGAGCTGATAAACAGTGAGGCCGGCGCGCAACTCGAAGCAAAGTGGAACAAAGGCTGCTAATGAGATCAAAGTGGAGAGCTGTTTCCTCCCAGCTTGATTCATTCATGACACCCAACAGCCTATGTGTGATATAATTTCAAAGAGCTACCCGCATGTCACAAATTAGCTGGTGACATGCCTCAAATTAGCCTTTGTTCTGAATTGAACCACACTGACTCTGAGTAATTGGGAGACTATGATGCAGGACGAGGGAAGTGATGAGTGTGAGGCTAATACTATGCGTGTGAGACCGAGAGAGAGAGCGAGAGAGAGAGAGAGAGAGAGAGAGAGAGAGAGAGAGAGAGAGAGAGAGAGAGAGAGAATTCACATTCTTGGACTTAATCACCAAGTAAAAATCATTCAAAGTTTCACAGAGACAAGTTCAGTTTAAAAACACACATTAAAAACTAATTAAGGCAATAATTAAAGGAGAAAAAAGCAGATTTTGTGTGATTCACACTTAAAAAAAAAAAATGCAATTAGCTCTTCCTTCACCTTAATGTCCAATAAAAGAGGGAAAAGGGCAGAGATAGAAAAGAGATTGTGAAGCAATGGGTAATTATTGAGCACATTGCTCACAGATATGAACTGATAAGAACTGATATGAGATAATACAGTCAGTGTGGCTAAAAGCTTTCCAAATGCAGTCATTAATGTGGACGTGCGATATACAGCAATAACTCATATTTCAAATAGAGCCAAACGGAAAAGAAGAGAGAAGCTGAATGTTGTTGTTCTGATCATGTTTTTGGGCCTGATACCAACCCAAGTCCTTGACTAATGGGTATCTACTGATACCAAGTCTGATCCAGCACTTAAATGTTGATTAAATATCTATCTGACACACAAAAATAAATAAAATACAGTAGCCTTCTAAAAACCTTGTTTTTCATGAGCTACTTGATCCAAACACTGATATGTCCTTCTGCCACCAACCTTTGTTATTTTAACCAATGAGAGCGATGCACAGCGCTGGCTGAAACTGTTTTGTACACTGCTCTTTGCTAGCAAGCGAGGAGAGCTAAGAGCTTTGTTAATATCTGAATTTTAGCAGATGCATGTATTTAGTCAACATGAGTGTCAGTCACCTGGGCCACAAAATAATTTCACACACTAATTTTCACTTGCATGTGGAGCCAAATGCTCGCTCTGTAGAGCCAGCTGTGCTAAAGGTGAGCCGCGCACTGCAACACTTAGCAGGCTGAGGTGGACAAAACACAGTGGAGAACGATAAAGAAATCCATTAAAATATGCCCAGAGCTGCCCGATACCAATCCTTAGGAATGGTTTAGGGCGTCGCTTGCTAAATGTAAAGAGAAATTACATACCTGCTTCAACATTACTGCAGGCTTTACAAACACTCCTTTCAGCGTATGTATTTATTCCAGAAATCAAAGCAGCATCAAAGCAGTGACTTGAGTCTCCTCTGTTGTCTTTTGTTAGTATGTTCTCCTGCTTGCATTTCCCTTCAGTAAGTCTGCATCTGACTGCAAAGACGACAATGGAAAGCAAAGCACAAACCTTGAGGTGTTCTACTTTCAAAGGTGTTTGTGCGGCATCACGTAAAAACACGGCACAGGCCAACTCTGCATAAGCTACAGTGATCTTCCTAAAATTTATACAGCACAAACTAACAACACGTTTTCAGAAATGCAAGCATGATGCCGACAAGCACAAAAACCAAAGAAAAGACAGCTGACCACTCAAGGAGGGGTATGCTAGATTGAACCTGTCTTAAATATTCAAAAACAAGACTCACTGGACTCCTGTTCAGAGTTAAAAATGTGTTACTGCAGATTTGACAGGCATCAGTCCGACTGAGCAGTGAGGAATTTCACAGTCTTGACCTCTGTTGGTGAAGTTGTTGACCGTGTCATGTCCTCCAGGTTGTGAATGGGACTAAGCTGTCTGAGAACTGCCAAGGTAAAGATGTTTGCCGACAAGAGATGTGACAGTTGCGCCGACCTCTGTTTAGGAAGGGTTTCTCCAATTCTGTACATTTGGTCTCCTCAGTGTTTCTTTCAAACAATTATGTGAACGATGCTCAAAGCTGTGTTTATAGTCCTGCGGGTGTGTAAACTACTTAGTCTTGACCCAAGGGGTTTGTTCTTCGATGCTGCATCATGCATTTAAGGGCTGTTTACTGACAAAGATGCACAAGTTGGTGCACTCCTCACTACACTTAACAAAATAGACATAATAACTCAATTAGTGCTTTGGTATGAGGCTGTTTGGTTAAAGCAGGTATCGTCTCAGCACGCCCTTCTGTCACACCAAAGAGAGAGGAGATGGGGAACAACTAACTGACCTTTCTGAACTCTGCAGTCGCTCCAAAAGAACAAGATAAACCTGACGTGAAGCTGTACGGGAAACCTACAAATACAAACGAGTGCAACCTTTGTCGCGTGCACCATCCACTTGAACAAACACTGAGAGTAATGCGGACCTTACACCACCGGGTGGACAACGCGTCTACAAAAAGGGCCTGACGACAGGGGACACAGTTGCATCAAACAGGCTTTGGAGTCCCGCTGTTACCCTGACCGGGCTTTTATCAAGACAACAACAATACCCAAAACGAACGGCAGACCAACAGGGAAAATGGATTACAACATGAGACGGGCTGTTTTTTTCATCCTGTATAACAGAGAAGTTACGCTTGACTGTTGCCATCCACTGAACTTCACTGAAGAAAGCATTTATGGATAAATGTATTAGGCTGATGACTGCTTGTAACAGTCATGTAAACAAGAAGCAGTTTATAGTGGTGAATTTAAAATTGCTGGTATACTGTAGCTCTTTAGGACGACGTTTGTTCATCAGTGACGCACAGCCAGTTAAAAGCAGGTACAGCATTGGAAAGTGAATGGCTCAATTTAAAACTCAGCAACATCTGCAGGACTAAAAACACTTACCATAATGCATGTTAGATAGAAATGGAGGATGGTTTGAAATACAGCACGTCAAACTCAAAGGGCTCTTACCAAAGAAAAAGAAGAGGGCATTATGCATCGCTGAATACAACATATTCAGAAAATTGTTACCTCCATAAAGGTGCTTAGTGATTGTGAACCCAACACATAAAAAAGAGTAATGTACTTAGATTATCTAAACAACAGTAAACATCAGGTTTTAGTGTCAATTCCTCAAAGTCAAAGAGCAAAAGTTGATTCTAATGTAACATTTAGACTGGAATATATTTGTTATAGAGGTGGCAGAGATGTAAATTTCTCCACTGAAAGCCTCTGTAGGCTATTACGCAATAATTCAATGTTGCCATAAGATCTTTGGCTTGTCTTTTGATAATGTTTTGTTACTGCCATCTTTCAGTTCAGTTCCACAAGTTATATCAACTGAAATTCAAACAAAAACACGATTGTCTGCCGATTCCTCTGTTCACAGTGCTGCATTTGCTGACTTCAACTGAGCTATTGAGAGGAAATTTCCAACTAAATGCGTACTCATTCATTCGTGACTGCATTCCATTGCTGCGACAGAGGTGGAGTGAGCTGGGGTCGCTGGTTTTGAGAGGGATTTCAGCAGGGCTGCAGGCAGGAGAGGGATGCTGTGAGAGGACTGATGGGGCAGAGAGCCCCTAATGCACCTCTTTTTAAATATGAAGCTGCACATTAAGCTTTCATAGGCTTCCCGCTGCTCCTCTTATCTGGCAAACTGACGAGCCAAGCTGCACGCACACAATTGTGGGCAAAGACAAACACGCTCACATACCCAAACATGCACACACACATACACATGTTGGCAGAGAATAAGTGAACATCCTAAACAGAGCACAGTATAGTGTTATTATTATCCTGCAAATAGAATATATCAGTTATATTACGGCTTGTTTATTTTCTTCAACGTCAAAAAACACAACTGATAAATCTACTAGGAAACTAGAGTAATGAAATAAAAGAGCACTCATATAACTATATAAGAATTGCATGATCTGACCCCCAATGATTGTAAGCCAAGCCTTCTTAAGCTTAAGTATTGTAACTTAAGATGCACTGAGAAATGACTGTAAATTAATGAGTGCCTCCTACCTACTCTATGGGAAGATTGATTCTTAAGTTACAATGCATTTGGGGAACACCTATTAAGCTTCAGGGGTCATTAGATGTTGCATGGAAAATGCCAGCTGTGCCGCTTCTATCCAAGGTGCTTGGGAGGTTTCGCTGCTGCCGCACATGTCCTTACAAAGCAACCAAAACTATTTGTACCAATTAGCATTTCTTGGATTTAGCAACTATTAATATAAAATTAGTATAAAAACAGCTGATCATCATGCTCATCGGTTATTCCAAGTTATGACTTGATATGTCTCCAGGCATTGATGGTTTTAAAATAGTAAGAACAGCTCCAGGTATCCCTGAAAGAGTATGATCATCTTCACTTTGGCTAACCTCAGTTCAGTTTGACTTCAGTTGAGTTTTGTCGGACATCCTTGAATGGAAAGGGCAAAGCGACTCCTGTAGAGCTGATTGGTTCATTGTTGTCATATGACCTCCATTGCGCTTGCTGCCTTAAAACAAAGTTGAGCTTCTTCCATTACCGTGCACCACAGTGGCTGGAAAAATGGAGGAGTTGTAACAACGGTGTTGCTTTAGGTTTTGGGTGCACTTGTCATGCGTTTCCACTGGAAATGAATTTGTGAGCACAATTAAGAAGGTTTGTGTGTTTAATTTTACAATCAGCCTTTCGTGCTCTTAGGAAACTGTACCCAAATGTGTCTTTAATTATTAGAAATCCCATTGGTTACTACTCCAGCTCACTTTGGTAACATGCTCATGTGTGCAGGGTAAATTTTCTACTCAGTACTTCACGATACAACCTGGAACGGTTTTCTTTAGGCGTCCTTTAAAACGTCTGACATTTTATTTTTACCAACAGTCACGCTTTGAGAACAGATATCACTTTTCTTTCCAAAACGCAGACATCTCATTTTGGAATGAGACTTTTCTTTTGGTCCTTCGGCTGATTGAGGTCGTTAAGGAAATTCAGACATTAAAAGCAGTGAAAGGCACTGAATTTTTTTCACGTCCCACATATCCATTTGTTTACAGAAACTGAAATAACATGGTGGCAGCATTCATTTCTATTCAGTGGGCGATTTTCAGGGTCAGAGGTTTAGTCAGCTGAGTCTTCAGAATTCATAACTGCTTCACTAGCAGGGCAAAGAAACCCTGGAGATTTTGAAGTATTGATTTGGAGACCAGCTAAGAGAGCAAGTAGAAGTGGATGCGCACACGTGCACACACACACACACACACACACACACACACACACACACACACACACACACACACACACACACACACACGGTCTCAGTCTACAACTGATGTCAATATTTTTAAGGGGGGATGGCACAGGATTGAGTTTCTGATGTATCTAGTAATAGAGAATCTGTTGCTATTTATAGAAAAGATAATAAATACACATTATCTATCATTTAACTGATAATGAAAGTGGGATAAAAAACCTAAACTGACCACATCCCATTGTATTTTTGACATCTATAATAATAATACCAACCAACAGCGATTGCACAGTATATGAAACGTCTTGATAAACTAAGTATGCAGCTCGGAAGTGGACATGTACAGCAGGGAGAGTGTGCACATGGGTGTCTGTACTTGTGTGGGTGTGTGCATGTTTGTACAGACAGGTTAGCAAAAGAGTGTGTATGCTCAGAGCAGTCAGCGTCCAAGCTACTGTAATCCTGTAAGTCCAGACATGGAGATTGCGGCACGAACACAAGGCCACTGCTGCAGTGAGATCTGCCAGTACGCCCCATGTCTCTCACTGCTTCTCACTAAGTCTCTGCACTCCTGTTTTATTCATGCTCCTTCTGGAAAGGCGAAACACAAGATCAGGTGTCTGGTGTACGCACGTATGTGTATATTTGTGAGTCTATGTGCACATTCAGTGTGTGCCTTTAAAAGAAAGAAAAAAATCCTCACCAGAGGAATACATCCTGCTTTTGAAAATGTACTGAATAATCAATGGTCAAAGCTTTGAAGAAAAAAAAACAAAACATGGATTCTGCAATAGGTTTACTGTATACTCAAGCAACATATGCAACCCTGCCACTCCTCTGCACCGCCGCCAGACACCTTCACACAGCACCGTCCAAGTCATCTGCGACAAATGACATTGTTTTAAGTAACACTTGTTTTAAGCAACCCAGCAGACCCTATTTTAAGTCCTCCAGCACGGCAGTTTCCCGTGGCGCTGGGTGATTGCTCTGGTGTTAAACCAAAGTGTTGCTACATTAGTCTGAAGGAGAAAAACAGAAAGGCTGTGGACAGAATTGCACTAAGTCAGGGAGACAGAAAGACAGGGAAAGAAACAGAAATGAACAAACACAGAAAAAGACGCAGGGAAAGAACAGAGGAGTCAGAGGGAGGTAGAGAGAGAGGCAGAGAGAGAATGAGCAAGAAGGGAGAGAGGGGTCCCTACTGAGCAGTGGCTGTTGAGTGAATTTATTTGAGCTGTGGCCTCTCAAGTGAATCCCCTGAATGGGAGTAAATAGACAGCAGGCACTACAAGGCGGCCTTGCCTGGTGAATGTAAGAGAGGAGGAGGATGGCAGCAATACAAGGGAGCTAACAGGTTCACAAGCAGTGGAGACTTAACAACAAATACAAAAACAATATGGCAGCACACAGGATTAAAAGAAGTTATTTTGTCATGATTCAAGCAGGACAAACACAACGAGGAGCATGTCAGAGAATCGCTAAATAGCTCATTTACGGGGTGGACAGTTGTAGATACACATTAAACAAGAAGGTTGACTGTCATCTGACAGCAGATATAAGAATGGGAAGCATGCTGAGCACATGGGCCATATGGGACAAGGGTCCTGTTGGTTCCCACTGCAGCCTGGTCTGCTCATGTCTGTCTCTATCATTATTCTTCAGCCATTTTTCAACGTTCATCTCATGTTACATTTGGCATTGTTCACAGCATACATGACAAATCAACCCAATACATCTAAATAAATGACTCAAGTCAACCTGCGCTGCTGGTAATGATTTGTCGTACATTTAAAAGTATTTATAGGCCAGTATAGGGTGATTACCATAATGGTTTGTTTCATATGAATCTGTTATACTAAGAAGTCAGCTGAGAAGCTTATTCCAGAGCAATAAAGACATGCAATGGTTATTATGTCTCTCAATCAGCGAAGACCAACTGACCTTATCATATAAAATGCAGTGGTGAGCATTGTTATTATCCACAGTAATGAACCTAAGAGATGAAATGTAAACACAATCTAAGGCCCTATGAGGCAGCGAGTTCATAAATGGAATCATAACAATCTTCTTTATATAACTCAGAGGGACGTTAGATCTGCAGCTGTCTAAAATCACAGTTTACTAACAAGCTTTTCTGTGTGATGTAATGTCAGAATTTGTCCAGATGATTTTCATATGAGACACATCTCTTTTTAGAGCCTATGTTCCAGAGATTTCTGCAACCACTTGACCACTTGTGATGCCAGACCACTCGTGTAGCATCATACCGTAAGTAATGACGTTAGAAACTAGGCTGCAGAACAGAGGAACAACATCCAGAAAAGCCCTGGCTTTCTGGAAGCCTGTCCTATTGATTGCTAATTTTGTTTCGTCAAAAGTTTTCGAGTGTTTGTTTCTATAAATTTTCTTCTGATGGTATTTCTTTTACGGCTGCCATGTGTTTGGCTCTCTAACCCGCTGTCTCTCTCTGCCCCTTCCTCCTTCGCCGCGCCTTTCTGTCCATGTCTTCCCTCTGTATATAAACGTGCTCTGTACAAGGTGGCTGTCCACGCCTCTGTGACTAAGTGACTGGCAGTGACAAGCGACAGCTCCTCTCACTTTCTGCGTGTCTGTGTATGCGTGAGCGAGTGTTACTGAGGAAGACTATGTGTGCGAGTACTCCTGGCCTCTCTGTCTCTATTTCTGCCTCCTTTTATTATGTCCACCTGTCTAGCAACAATTCAACATCCCTTACAGAAAAATAAAATGAAATGAAATACACCCCAAAGCTGAGGTGGAGACAAATAAGATACGCCCACAAGTCCTCATTCTTTCAGACTTCATAACTGCATCTTTCAATAAAGTAAATCAAGCAGAATTCTTGTGGTATTAGTGAGCATGTCACTGGTAAATCTTTGTGATCTGTGTCCATGCCTGCGTGTGTGTGTGTGTGTGTGCAACTTGTAGCGGACTGTCTGAGTGATGACCGCTGGGTGACACCATGGGTGACAAAGAAAAGCGGAGAAATCCAATGAATATGTTATCTGTCAGAAAATACCACATGTACAGCATATGCTACAAGGCTAGCTCAGTGTATGTGTATGTGTGTTTGTGTAAACACAGTGTTTATGTCAGCGAGAGTCTGGTCCTGTGTCAGCTGGCACAGACAAGCATGGCATTAGGATTTTCAGATTTAGCTAATCTCAGAGCAGCCATTCTTTCTAGTTGCCAGTTCAGCAATACAGCGACACAGTGGAGCTTCTAAAGCTACCTTCTGAGATGCACTGCATTTCTGGTGCATGCAAAAGAGTCTGAAACTGTACATAAGGCAGAAAAAGAGAGACACAGGTAATGAGTGGATGTGTGTGTGTTTGTGTTTTCTTGCTTTAGGCCTGTATGGACCCTGGCGAGTGGACAGCGCCTTGTGCGGCCATCTCATCCATCTTCGTCAGAGTCATCGTCTCAGACAGCTGTTTCACAGCCCAACACTCACAGAAGACTTACCCACCTGCTCTCCCACACACACACACACACACACACACACACACACACACACACACACACACACACACACACACACACACACACACACACAGGCGTAGGACAGCGATTTGTTCTAGAGTACCAATGCAACAGAGCCGCTGAGCCAACAGTCCTCCTGACCTCATCCTATCTAGCCCAATGTGTTCATCCAGAGGCCCTCTTGCTTATCACCGCCATCACATAAGAGCAAAGTGGATGTTTATTTATGACTATGAAGGCCCACTTGAGTTTCATAGACTTAAAAACGCATGTGTGTCAGAGATAAAACAGTCACTCTTTTCATTGTTTCATAAAAAAATATATATCCAGGGCTCCTCATTTAAAGTTGTCTTCCACTCCCACACAGCTATATGACTAGTCCTAAACAAATGCAGTAATAAAGTCTCTGGATACAACCTAGAGCCTCTGTTTCCTCCACCGGTTTTTGCAGTATCTCGTATATGCTTTATTACTATCTGTGTTGTGCTGATGCTACAAAACAGGGTAAAATCTTGACTATTAGGCTATACAATACAAGCAAATTACTGTACAAAAAATCAATTTGGAGGGAACACAAAGCGAGGTGAATGTTTGCATGTGTGCCTGTGTCTTCAGGGAGACAGTGAGGGAGAGCAAGAGAGTGGGCACGGTGTGCCTGTAACATTTGTTGGATAAAGATTAGCGTGGGTCTCTAAGTGTTGAATAAAGAGATTGAATAAAGAATAAAGAGAGTCAGTGGATTAAGGCCCAGCAGCCAGACGGGCAAACTGAGATTAGCCCACACTTAAAGGTCGCACAGCTTTACAGGAAAGAGGGACAATTCCAAGGAGGAGAGAGAAAAACTCAACGCTGGGAATATAAACTGTGACATTTCTCTCTCACTGGCAGTTCACCGTTTGAATGTCATTATGAAAACACATTTCAAAAACATTAAATATTTTAAGTTTAACCCCGGTGATCCGTTACAACATGTGATTTTGAAAAAGCCTGTGTTAGCTGAGCTCAGACAGAGATGAGTGACAGCTCTCATTTTCTTCCTTTCTCTGTCCTCACAGTATATTCCACTTAGATAGTGCTGCAGTAATGTCTCTTTCTCTGGGCTACGGCTATCTTTAGTCAGATTATACAATTTTGTGATTGCAGAAGACAGGTCAGAAAACTGCCAGATTAACTTTTCCCTTGCGTAGGTAGCAGATCTGGCTTGCTCTAACAACTAATGACTGCTCCACCAGATAGACTGCTTGAGTTGGTAATATGGACAGCTTAGTCTGTCATTTTGTAATGCTGGTCATTTATTTTAAAATAAATCTCTACAGCGGGGGAATTCAGTTTGCTAATTATCTAGGATTTTCCTCCATGTGCTGTTTTTTAAATAACTGCATCTTTAACCATCCCTGGCAGCTGCCGACAAATTTCTTTCCATGCCTGGCTGCCCAGATTTCTTTCTTGTTTTTTTCCCCCATCATTCCAATTTGGGAGCCTTTTTAAAAAATTTCCAATCAATTCAATAATTTACATGCTGAGGTTGTGCAAGCTCTCCGTGATAACGTAAGGGTATATTGATTTTCACACAAAATTTGTTACAGTTAGAGGTGAGAACATGTGTGAAAGGTTTACAGAGCAATAATCAAAGGTGCATCATAGTTTAACCAGTATTACACAGTGCTGTGACCTTGCTCTTGCTATGAAACTGAGGTCAGTCAGATTCGAGTTTAAGATATGAGAAATCCAAAGCAAAATACAGTTGCTTCATACATCTGCACCATTCTTTTCCCTTAGGAAGCTTTCTGTTTTATATACAATAGATAGTGGATGATTTAAAAAAAATAAAAAATAGCACTATTAAAGAGGCATGCTGGCAAATACTCAGTGTTTTGAAAAGAATAGGGTATTCCAACACATCGCTCCTTGGAACACTTTTAACTTTAACTCATTTTGCTTTGCTTTAACTTGCAGCATTTGGAAATCACCTGGCTCCCTGCGGGTAAACACAAAATTTCAACACGATCACTTGGAAATTTAAGTGTCGAACGCTTTCCTCAAAGTGCTGCCTTGTGGAGAGTGTTGTGGTTTGATGTTAGACTTGCCTCGTGTGGCAAAAGCAAACGCTTTGTGTGTATTTTCAACAAAAGTAAATCAATGCAATAAGACACAAATTGCGGGAGTTTTTGAACCACATGAATGCGCAAATGAATATAAAGTAAAATGTTTTGGTTTTTTTTTCTATGAATTGTTTTCATATGGACACACTGTCACTGAATAAGAGCAATTTTCTCTGGGAATGTTTAAATGATGAATGGGACCCTTGTGTTCAAAAACAAATGTTTTGTCCTCTCTGTGGGAAGCCTGTATGTGACTACTAACCTAATCTGTGTTGTCCATTACAGTGTGTACATTTAAAGTGTGTGTGTATATCTATACTGGGCTCGCTATCTGTACTGTGAATGTTGGAATGTATCGCAATCAAAGGCCCAAGACAGCTATGTGGGATGTGAGAAAGCCGTCAAATTATACCTAATGACTGATTTTCTCATTCTTAAGGTGACCCCTTGCAGCACATTAAGAGGGTGGTGGTGGTCGTGGTGGCGTGGTGTTACTACAGTGAGACATTTCTTCAAGACATTTGGCATGATATCACAAATGATTTGCATTTGACTTTGACCTGCTGTTGCAAAAAAGGACATAAAGCAAACATAAACATATTAATAATAAAAGACAGTGTTGGTCGTATATTGAATCAGGTAACACAACAAAATCCCAGGATGGCCAGTAACCATACAGCCAAGCAGGGAGACGGAGGCTGACTACTTTTGCAGGTTTTAGCCACTCAGAACAATCAAGCACTTTCTCATCTAGCGCAATCACAGTGTGAAATTACAGAGCCAGAGGTGAGATACAGTGTCCCACACTGTACACACCACCCTTCAACCCATCTATCGTTATCCATCAAGGGTAGGAACACAGAATGGTAGCGCTCCCAAAAGTCTGTTGTACCAAAGATCAAGAAATGTCTTAAGAGAAGCTAACAAAGGGGCAAAGGAGTGCACACTCCCAGGACCTGTAAGATCCAAGCAAACCAGTTCATAGGCATATGAAATGCCTATGCAAGCACCAAATTGCATGACCTTTAAAGAATATCTGATATTCTTAAGGGCAAAGGATGGATTTGGTCAAAGAGCAGTTCTGCTGCAGTCTGCAAGGATGAGCCAATAGATCTCCTAGGTCACATAACCCAAAGTCAAGCCCAGCAACAAAGCTCAATTTGCAGACTATAGCTTGAGGGAAATTTCCTCAGTGGACTGACATGCCTCATGGGAGAACCAAAAATAAGCTCCACCTGCAATCCACCTGCAACAGTCTGCTGCACCGTTCAGCTGGGACCGTCCAACATGGTTGGGTTGCCAGGGTATGTACTTCTGTGCAGACATGTCATCATGACACTTTAACATGCCAGAATGACTGATTTTTCATTTCTTGTGTTGAGAATCAGGCAGGACCTGTCTCAGAACAAAACCTGAGCACCACAGTGTGTTTTACGAGCTGCAGAGCATGTTCAAGGCCCAGGTTCATGGGTTCTCTGTAGGTTTGAACATGAAGCAGATCTCTGCTCCTTTTTCAGGCAGATGAAACAAACAGAAGGAGGATCTGCAACAATGATTGGCAATCGTGAAATGCAGTCACTCTGAGGCTGCTGGTCTTAGTGTGTTACTGTACAAAAGTCAGTGCTGGGTTAGTGGAAAAATGCTGATTTTATGTCTACTACAAGGAGGCATTTATAGATCCAGTGTCACTGGCTGAAACTGTATAGTTTATGTTCAGTGTCCTGCACTGCAGTAGTGATCAGACAAACCTGTAGTAGCCTGTTGAAAGGTAATGTGTGACATGGAACTGCCTGAGGTAAAACAGACACATTCTCACCTTGTTGACCCTCTTTATCCTCCCTGTAACCCTGAATGCTTCCATTTCACTTATCTTGGTAAAAAATTTGCTAAATGATTTGCACTTAAACACCCTATGCAGAGTTTTTGACCACTACTGGAGGATACCCATTTTGTTTGTGTTTGTTGTACCAGCACGCTCATGAAAATGCATATCAATGCCAAGAGTGGCAAGGGTGGAGTAATGTTCACTCTGCCAAATGCAGAGAAAACTGTCAGCGTTTTCATTCTAACTATTATACCAATATTAGACTGGACTAGTATTTACATTATCTTCCTTGAAGCACGCATGCTGCGGATTTCACCAGCGCTCAAGAAATGCTATTGATTCTGACAATAGTACAATTGTAATTGTAATTCTTCATTTAATTAGTTAATAATTAGCATTTTTAACTAAACATTTGCCATATTGCATTGTGAGTTTGTACATTTGTATGTTCTATAGTTGAGTTCTCATACTGCAACCGTTTTATACAGCGGATTAAGAAGCATGTGCTTAGTACAAACGATATTAGGCGTTGCAAGAAAAGGGTGCAGGTGGCAGAGAGAGTGAGAGATAGAAAGACCGACAGTGAGAAGGAGAGAATTATGCCTCATGAGAGGTGAGACGAACACATTTTCTGACCCAAGGACAGATGAGAAAAAGGATAAAGGAGACGACTGAAAATCGGTGAAGTGCACTTTGAGGAGTGCTGAGCATAGATAATTATACATTATGTATGCTAACATAAAGAGTATTGAGTATGTACTTTGGTGGCTATTGAAGAGTGTGAGGAAAGGACATTCAAAGCTTAAACACTGGATAGAGCAAGAGCGAGAGACAGAGAGAGAGAGACTGAGGAAGAGCGAGAAAGACAGAAGAGAGAGAGAGAGAGAAGAAGAGAGAGAGAGAGAGAGAGAGAGAGAGAGAGAGAGAGAGAGAGGGAACCATTCATGTAAAGAGCTCATTTTTCCACACACAACAGCATGAACTCTTTGCTTGCATCGTGCTCTTTAATGCATTGCAATAGTGGTGCTTCATATTACTATGAGAGACAACCTATGCCTGTGACAAAATTATTCTTTTCGCCCATTGCGTGAGAACAAACTGTCACACACACGCGTACACACAAAACGCATGCAAGCCAGTACACACACAGACACACAAAGTAGGAAGCCCCCTGATGGATCTAATTGAAGAGATTAGATGTTATCCTGTTATATCCCAGCCAATTTCAGCCTATATCCAAAAGTAATGCCTGAGAATTCAGGGGTTACAGCAACCTCCACACACAGCATAGCTGTTCCCTTGGAAACAACAGCAAGACAGTCTATAACAACCTGCCTAATAAACTCTCTTTCTCTCTCTCTCTCCCTCTAACTACCCGTCTTATTTCTTTAAACCTTTTTCTGGCATTTCTTGATGTCAGCCTAACTGTTTCTCATTCACACATGTCATGCTGTTATGCCTTCATCTTTCTGCGGTCACAAAAATGTTGTTGACCAAAAAAGGCAAGAACTTTACCAAATAAAAGGATCCATATCTTAAGACAGAAGAGTCATCGCTGTTTGAGTTGGGATTTGATCCACAGAGGACCCACTTATATGTAATATGACTTGTCAGACACTTTGGAAATTACAATACAAATGCTGAGCAAGACTGCAGTTGTGTATCAGCGTGATAACATACAACAAGCAGAAAAAAAAATAACAAGCAGAAAGAAAAATAAGAGCACTAGAGTCACGTATCTCACTCATCCAGGGGTGTGTGACATGCTGTGCTCTCTCGGCAGGCCCAGCATTTAATTAAGTGTCTAAAAATATGTCCACTAGTAATGATTACCTCATGTTTATCATTAACGACTGCACTGAGGTAATCACAATGTCTGGTTTTCTGTGCTATGCATGGCAATCAGAGCATGGTACCGCACGTATGTACCCATGACCTCTGCACGAAGGGCGAGAAAAACTAAGAGGAAAGGGAAGAGAAAGCTCTGGTGTATTCATCACAAAGGTGTGAGTGGGCTTCTACTGTATATGAATATATTAATACCATATGTGTTTACAGAAGCATAACTTCCATGTGTGTAGGCGCATGCACTCCCACTCAGCGAGGGATGAGCCATGGCAGGTTAAATTTAATCTGTGCTCATAACCTGGGAAAAAAGGAACCAAATGACCAATTAGGGTAATGTTTGCACCCTAATGCTCTTATTTGTGTGCTGCAATAACAAAGGTTACAATACCCTTGATACCACACACACACAGACGACAACAACAACAACGCTTGCACAGGTCTGTTTACCCAACAGTTTAACTTAACCTTCAGATATCCCCTCCACTCTTCCGTGACCCGGTAAAGGTCTTGTTGCATCCTCCCTCCTCCCTTCCCCCCCACTCTCCCATGCCCCTGCCCATCTCACACCACTAATTCCTGTAATAATCTCGGAAAGAATGAGTGATTGATAAAAGATAGATAACACACTTAAAATGGCATCTTAGTATATCTGGTAACGCTGGAATCAGCTGAGGTTTGTCCAAGAGTGACAGTGTATTTATCAGCTGCATACTCTTTCTTAGCATGTGTTAAAAGATTTAACAAATTATGGTTGCTTTTTTATTCAGATACCTTAAAGACTGACAGAAAAGAAAAATGACCTTACCCTTTGTATTTATTGGTCTGGCTTATGAGACTTCATCGGCACTCATCGGAGAAAGGTAATCAAAAAAAGAAAAAAAAAAATCTTATTTTAATGTGTCAGAAATAAAACAAACCACCTGCCTGTATTTTTAGAAGCTAGGACATTTCGGCATTCAGCCAAATGGCTACTTTTGGTCTACTGGCAGGCAGGAACTCCTCAACATTTATTCTTTGGGGATGTTTGTATTACAACACCCCATATAAATGACAAATCAAACTGCTGTTAAAAAAAGATGCAGCCAGTTTTCTTCAGGCAATCTGTAACTGCATGTACTGTAAGCCCAGTATTACAGCTTGAAATTAGATATTTTTTAGAGCTTCAGAGCAAATTTGGATCGAAGAAAGGGCCTGTTGACAGTGAAACAGCCCACTCAGTTCAAATGAATTTCATTCTTTATATGTAGCTGAGGGGAAATTACACAGCACAAAACAAACACGCAGACACTAATATAAAGCCAAGTGAAAGGAATAATAGCAAACACTCCCTCACCAAACTTTTGGTTAAACTTCATGCCCTTTGATGAGGCAATAATTTCATACCACATACTACAAATTAGGTTCAGTGAGTTAGCAAATCTGCTGCCCCCGCAATAATCAAAATAATGAGTTACAGTAAAATAAAATAAAACAGACTGTAAAATAGAATAAAACTATTATCTTATGAAATTCAGAAGACGTATATGTAAGAATAACTACCAATATATATGCTTATGTTATAATTTATGAGTTTAGCTCAGTAAATATGAGTTTAGCTAAGCTATCAGACTGGCCTGTAATGAGGGCAAAAAGGCATAAAAATCCATCACCGTCATGGCAAATTCTATGATTACTATTGATGCTGCTCATCAGGGATCTCATTGCCTTGCCGAGAATGATTGGTTCTGTCTGGCAGGGAGTTCCATGTATGTGGCTGAAGCCTCCTGTTAAACAGTGTGTGTGTGTGTGTGTGTGTGTGTGTGTGTGTGTGTGTGTGTGTGCGTGTGTGTGGGAGGCGATGGGAGAGGGGAGTGTTGGTGAGGTTGTCTTGTGATTAATACTCCTATTTGTTACTGCCTCTCCCTCCTCAGCCCTTCGTCGGCCCAAGGTTAGTTGGAAATATCTCGTGTGATTCCATAAGAATATTGGAACTATAATGCACCATGACACAACACCTAAAGACCCATACGGCTTACAGCTGCATTTTTAAGTGCCCACAGATGCTAAATTTGAATGTGTTTTGCAAGGTGAAGTGATGGCAGTCAATTTATGGAGAAGCCTACAAATTGGCTATCTTGATATTGGACAGGATTTATCATATTCAGTCAACCTCATCCTGTTTTTTTTTTTTTATTAAGTTAACAGTCTTGACATTTTGGTGGTATCTTACTCAATGAAAAACAGAACTATTTTAGTCTATTTTAGTCATCAAACTGAACTTCAATCATGTCAATCAACAATGGAGTCCACCCATTTTAATCAACTTTATTTGCCTTAGTGTTTATCTTATCATTATCTGATGAAAAACACAGGTTGGATAATTAAAAATGCAGCTTTCCGGAAAGTGTCCGGTCTCATGCTCTGATGGTAGAAATTTAAGGAATATACCCAGATTCACTTTGAATTTTCCAAATCAAATCAAATTCATTTTGATGAAGCATTTTTTTATGTCAAGCCAAGTCTGTTTATTGTCATTCATCCATATACATAGCTGAACGAAATGTCATTCCCCGTGGGCCCAAGGTGCTACTACACAGAAAAGAATAAGAAGGAAAAAAATAAGGAAAAAATAGGATAGAAATAAAATAAAATATAAATATATACATATATAAAATTGTAAGTCGTAATTGTGTAATAAAGTTGAATAGAAATGTTATGTTTACACGCACATATCAAGACCAATATAAACATGAACAGTTAAATGTATTTAAGCCATCAAATACATGCCAAATGCATCAGTTAGTAAGTTGGCTGCTCAGGATTAAGGTGCATACTGTACTAGGCTGTTGTTCATGAATGCAAGGTAATAGCTCGTAGCAAGTTATTCTGAAGCTGCTGCTTTAAATGAACTTGCAATGTAGCTGAAACAGCTGCAGCTTCACATCAGTATAATGGAAAACTTTTTATTTTTTAAACTACATTTTCGTCATCTGTCATCAACAGCATTTCCTGTTGATATAGTCAAAGTTAGAGTTTAATTATGTCGGTGCCATCTCGTCATTGTCTTGTCTTTTTCTTGACCATCATATTTCGGCGTAGTTTTTGTTAACGACATTGACACTAGTTTTGCTAATAATGGTTATGATTTTTTCATGATCACAAAATGCAAAAATGCATTAATAAGTTTATAGTACCCAAACACACCCTACAAATATCATGCACGCACCACCACATATTTAATAGGCTATAACCCATTTGACTTATGCTGTAGTGCCGCCTCAAGGTTAATTGCTATGTCAGTGTTAGTTTTAGACCCACAACCTCTGGCTAATAAACACTGGGGAAGCAGACATAATATCCAATAACTGATTATGGACCAGGTGTAAGACAAAAGACGGATTTCGTTTGACATTATTTTTGACAGATCTGTTTTCATAGTATGTATGTTTAGTACTTATTACAAAAGTAACAACATCATCGATTTCCCCACGATAAGACAATGACCTACAGGTACAACAGCTCGAGCCTCTTCAGTATCTGTCAGCTCAATGTGACGCAATCCAACATCTGATCCAGGTCACTGCGGTCGGGTCGCACGCTGCTTCCTCCCGCAAAGTTATTAATAATTAACGGAACAGCACAGTAAAAGTCTCCCCAAAAATATTTAGCAGCATCAAATCAACTCATTCTTGGAGACAATAATGGCTCTGAGCTGGGTAAGGAATATTCATTCAGTTTGTCAGTCATGTACGTACAAACTTTCGTGTCATTAAAGAGCCTGCTGAACATGTGCTCGAATACAGAAGCTGAAGAATCATCCACACTTTGACTTTCATTGCAGTGAATGGGTGCCAACGCAATATCCAGTTCTAAGAAAGTGAATGTCTAGTCCTTGAGAATGCTTTGAAAAAACAAAAAAATATTCTTTTCATGTCAATACAGTATTTTCTATGGAAAGCCGTAGTTTATTATCAGCTATCTCTTTGAAATAGGTTTTGTATTTCACACCTGTACATCCTGTTGTATTGCACCAGACGGAGACTGCTGGCATGTTCACAAAGATCTGTATATGCTGCTGTCTTACAAAGTCCACCTTCAGCATTCAGAAGTATAATCTGGAGTATAATCTTTGGAAAAGAAGTACAAATCTAACTGCAATATGCCACGAAATACTGCTGCTCGCCTTAATTACCCGGCAATTAAGTTGCCTATCATCATCCGTCATCTGTCACACGGGGTTGTGTTTTTTTCCGCCACATTATCATGTAAATTAACGACTCTTCAATCAATTAACACACTGATCCTTCTCAGTTAGTGCTTTAGATAATCAGAGATAATAAGAATAATTAAAAAGCACAATACACAACTGTCGTCTTGACAGCAGGGACATTTAAATGTTCTCTCCCAGCTGGATTTTAGGTTTTCGCAATATTATCAACTATGAACGTCTCCTTGAACTATCCATCTGACTGTAATCGTTATGTACACATATCCTTGAAACTTATTGATAGCCGGTCTCAAGTGTTTCTCCCTGCACACACAGACACACAAACACACACTCAGCACTAATACTTTTCAAACTCCTGACAGACTCCGTGCAGTGTCGCGCTCAGTTACTGCACAGCAAATTGAAGGGAAGTACATTTTCCCTGAGGTTTCAACTATGTTTATCTCTCTTTTTCACTTTCCCTTGCACCCCTTCTACCCCACATCCTCTATATTTCTGCCTGATGACAACTTGATTATGCAGAAACTGTAGGAAAGACGAGAGGTTGGGAATGAATTGATATTAATAACTGTGATTTGGCTGGCAGCGTCTTGCCCAGCTATTTTCACATTTTGTTTATATTTATGACATTATTCAGAACACTTGCTGACTTGAAGAGAAAAGGGGATTCAAGGATAAAATTGCAGTTGTGCATGCTAATCAGGGCTAATTTTCCTAGCAATTCACATCTGAACAATGATTTAGATGAATATGAATACCACCAGGGGATTGGTTTAGAATGGATTCACTGACAAGCACCACATCCAGACAGGCGTACAAAGGTAGCCAATTGAAGGAGGCCTGACTCTTGATCCCTATTAAAATGAACAATTACACAGTAGGGCAGTGTCCTTCAACTGGGCTGTAGTTTACTGGAATATGAACCAGACGAGTGATCTGGCCGCTGGGTCATGGTGTGTGGATCAATGGGGAAGGGAGCGAGGAGGTCGCAACATAAATATTAGACGAAGTGAGCAGAAGCAGATACAGACCCTTTTGCACTGATGCATTAAGGTTTGTTCTTTTTGTTGGTCTCTGTCTAAAGGTAGTGCCCGAAAGTTTGAGCTGATACACTGGATCAAGTTAATACAACACGACTTCATACATAAACTGAATAGGTCAGCTGTCAGTGACTCCCAAAACAACATATATCTCTGTTGTACCAGACCTTCATCCTCATATGGTTAACAATGTTTAGGCACC
Organism: Chaetodon trifascialis; assembly: GCF_039877785.1. NCBI lineage: Eukaryota > Metazoa > Chordata > Actinopteri > Chaetodontiformes > Chaetodontidae > Chaetodon > Chaetodon trifascialis. Next base: position 12,912,222 of record NC_092071.1, on the reverse strand, counting down.
AAAACTTGTTGGTTCCGTTTATTATAAGATCATGGGTTGAAATATGTATGTTCTGTTACGCATGTGATGTAATCTAAGTACTTTGTATAACTTAGAATGGGTCAGCGTTGACTTTCAAGGGTATTAATTCATCCAACTTCCTCCACAGGCAGACTTTCTCGCTCTTTATACTTTGTCACCTGACTCCCCCTTTGCTCCCATTATACTTACTACAGCCACTGGAGGCAGCCACGCTTGTTTTTTGATGAAGACGAACTCAGTTGTTCTCATTGTAAATTGTTCTCATTGATAAACACAGAAACACGGGAAGACGGCGTCGAACATGCACACATCGTCACAAAACCGGCGGCTAATGGCACTGATACAGAAAAATACTTCACGCATAAACACATGTGGCAAGCTGTACCAAATAAAAAGACTAATTATAAAACATGAAGCCACACTAACGAAAGCCAAAACAAAGCCTCGCCAGGCAGGGCCTCAACGTTGAGGCAAACAGGAGCTTTGCGCGCGGCAGGTAATTAAGAAAACAAATGAGTGTAACAGCATGCTCCATTTTCTAGCCATTTCGCTTCATCTTAGTAACTACACAAACAGTCTTAAGTGGGAATCACAAACACACCGAAAGAAACTAACACAGAGGATAAGCATATCGCTGTGGCTGCTGCGCACATGCATGCATTCACATCGACCAGCACGCGCACAAACAGTATGCGCAGGGCAGAAATGTAAATGAGCAGATAAGATGATAAATACTGGGAGAAAGGAGGCATCATTAATCTTTGAGGAGATGAGGTGTACTAATTAAGGTTGCTGACACATGGCAGACTCCCATAGGGAGGCTGTGACAGAGTTAGACAGGGGAACAGCAAGCCTCTCTACCTGTGCCCAACACCCTCTTAGCGGGGTGCTGAGGTGAACCTTCACTGTCTGGCAGCACGGCTAACGCATCGCCTCTGCTCGCCTCTCCTCGCCCTCCCGTCCTCATAATGAGTATTTGAATTTCTGCAACCCCTTTCTCGTAACCTATTTCCCCTCAACTCCCGTGAACTTTGCAGCTCTTCAGAAGCAACAACACTTAACACAGAGATGGGAAATCTTTATATATGCAGCACAAAATTACTTCTATGAGGCACCGATGCAGAACACGGGGCAAGAAAACAACCAGTGACATTTGACAGATGACATAATACAGATATAGAAGCTGCTTCCACAGACAGAAACCTGAAGCAATAAATAGCAGGGATATATTTGTATGTTTTCTTTCTTTTACAGTGTTTTGATTCACAGTGATTTTAGTTAGTGGAGGAAAAATAATGTCATCTCAACTTAGATAAATGTCATGTGTTGGCACTTTTGACAGAGACACCAACGCTGCATTCATTTGTCTTCAGTCTTAATGGTAAATGTTGAGTTATTTTAGTGCTGTTAGGCAAAAGCAAGAGAATATTACTCATTATAAAGAAAGATTTTCTGTTGTCATGTTTACTGGAATGACAAACTTGAAAGCTTTTTCCCTCAGATGCAGCATTATATTTAATTATGCAGTTTAATGATGATGATCAAACTGTAAAGTTTTGTTGAGACATTTCTGATTTTGTGTTCCCTCTCCAAAGTCCAAAGTCATTGTTGTTGTTGTTTTTACTAATAATGAGGTATAATTTTGTGTTTGTATTCTTTCTAGAAGTTTCCACTCATGAATTTAGTTTTACTTGTAAAAATACAGATTAACTAGAATGTTATGTATTCAAAGAAAAGCATCGCATCAAGTATTTTTTAAACTGATAAATAAATACAGTGAATTTTCTATCAAGCACAATCCTGTTTGTACCATTTTACTATATATTATATCATATGAATCATGCAAATGATTGGCTAAATTGCACAGACTACTGTAGCATTAATCTGGATTATGTCCAACCATTTTTATGGTCTCAACTGAAAAAATCTTCATGTATTTAATCATTCTAACTACAATTATGGGCCAATTAATGGTCAGAGGCTCTCAAATGATTTTGGGCTGCAATTACTGTAATAACTCACACACTGCAGTGCAAATTAACATAGCATGTAAACCAGACTTCAGTGCCGCACATTGCTTTCACTGGGTGCTTGTGACTGACATATGAAATTTGATTTGCACTTCTTATAAACTAAACAAGTGTGACTTGCTTGTTATTCACTGGATAAACGCACACAGTGCCAACACCGCATCAAAAGTGCCTGCTGGAGTCCACTCAAACACAGGAAATAATCTGCATGTTTTTACTGGCGCTACTGTGTGTTGATTGGCAAATGCTTTGCTTGAGTTATTCAGTGATGTTTGCTTGTCAGCATAGGAAATGTTGCATTTTTTGTTGTATCATCAAACTCGACACAACAAAAACAGTCTGGCTTTGTGGAGGTGCACTGCTGCAGAAATTTCAAATTCCCTCCAGCTCCACAACGTATCCCACTCGTACTGAGGTGGGCAAATTCATCAATGGTGCATTTACGTCGTAAATGACAAAGCATTCATTCTGGTTACGTTCAACCAGGGCCTTATCTTCTAGATTACTGCCATAAGAGTGATTGACTGTATTCATTATTTCCTCATGATCTGGACAAAGTTATTAACACCATTATTTCCTTTCACCTTGACTACTGGAACTACTGGTATGTTGATAATAGCCAGTCTTGTGCGTCACATCTGTAGCTTCCTCAAAATGCTGCTGTTGGATTACTCACTGGAACCTCTTTCCACTGTCTACTAGTATGTAAAATTATTTACTTCTTATAACATCTTATTGTTTGTTTTTAAGGGTCTTAATGAGATGGCCTCAGACGTCTCCTCCCCAGATCTCTTGGGTTGTCTGCCCTAAAGCTTTTGGCTGTTTCGGTTTAAACTGATACACAAGGGGATCACTCCTTTGCGGATGTGTCACCTACACTGCGGAACAGCCTCCATCTAAACATCAGCAGTGACCCCCCCCAATCAAAACTTTGAAGACCACCTCAAAGCTCTTTTTAACTGTTTGAGCTGCACAGTCACCTCCTCTAGCTTCAGTTCTCTGGCAGTGCTGCTTTCCAAAACACACCCAAACAGTGTTCAAACACATTCAGTCAGACACCCAGAACGGTTGAACGCATTCACATAGTTTACTGTTGTCTACAGTTTGTCCAGCATGAGTTTGACTGATGTCATATACCTCTCTGATATCTTCAAGCTGTTGATGTCACATATAAAGAAGATGTAATGGTATTTAGAAATTACAGAATTAGATCTAGACAACGTGACCTGACATTTTATAATGGTCTTTATTAGTTCAGTTTTACAGTGAATTTGAGTTTCATTTAATTTAAGTAGACAGTAAATAATGAATCGCATTGTGTTATGAATATTAAGGAAAGAAAACTATTTATTTTTCTCTTAGTTTGAATTTATCTTAGTAATATTTGGTTATGGGTGGAGTATTTAATTGCATATGGCCCGGCGCACAGGTGGTACGGTTAGTCCTGTTGTTCTGTGAAGGTGAAGAAGAGCGTCACGGCAAATGTTTTTTGACCGTTTAATTTTTTGATCGTGAATTATGCCTTTGGACTTTTTGTTGTCATGGATTCGCATTAATAATGGGAACTGTGGAACAAATGTGAAAATAAAGGAACACTAAGAACGGATCCGTGAGTACTGAAAGTTGTTTTCACATTGTGGACTGTGGATGAGCGTCAAAATTACAAGACTGCTCCTTTCACCTAAGTGGCAATTTTATCTTCTGGGAAAACTGTCACAACAGTCAGAAAGGCAAGACTTTCTACGTAGGGTAGCTGATGACAAAGTGAGACTTTGTGAACTTTGTACCTGTGTCTTTATACCTTGTGTGGGTTGCTGTTGGCATGAAATTAGACAGACCCCATTAATGTTTGCAGCCCTCCTCATTAAATTTCAGCATTACAAACAGACAGAGATAGAGCTATCTCAATTCTCTGTTGTCTGACATCTATTTAAGGTTGTCTAAACTCATAGGGATATGTGCATGTGCTAAATTGTTAAGGATTAACACTTGACTGATTTATTTATTAATTTCTCTCCTTTTTATCGAATTGAAAATGCTACTTGGCTGTAGAAAGCAGAGTAACTGCAGTACACTAGTATTCAGGTCTTTTCCATCTGCATCCATCAATCTCTCAACCCATTACAGGAACAAGACATGCCTTTGCTAGGACTGTAGCATATATTTATCTCAATAAAGGATGCAATTCTATGCTATTCTATGCAGAAATAAGCCATAAGAATGCATACCAGGAGTCTGATTTATATTAATGCACCACTAGTAATAAAAGGGACTGACACAATTGCTAAGCACACACACACACACACACACACACACACACACACACACACACACACACACACACACACACACACACACACACACACACACACAGCCTGGGATGTGTGAGACGTGATAGGCAGAGGGAGTGACAACGTCAAGAGAAGACCCAGTGAATGCTGATTACCGTGTTACTTTGACTGCTACCCTGTTTTTTTTTCTCCAGGCTGAAAAAAAAAGATTTATTTGCAAGGTATGGAATGAAAACACACACATATGTAAACACTAAAGATTTTTAAAGTAGACGCAACCGAAACAGAAGGGTCTTAGGCGTACACTGTATTTAATAGATGGACTGGAGGATGACCAGCATGAATGGCCCGAACTTCAGATGTAGGAGAACAAGCAGAATTGCAGACGCTCTGGAAACAAAAATGTACTGAAACACGATCTAATGAGAACAGTCCTGCCGTCCCGCAAAACATGTCACAATCCCCCTGCCCCACGTCAGTAGTTTCATGCTCAGAGAAATCCAATCTATCATAATTACATGGACGTCTGCCTATATTGATCACATGTTAGTCAGGCAAGACTGACAGTGAGCGGCGAAATTAAAATAGATGTGTGAGTACCAGGCATGAGCTCAGGGACTTCTACTCCACTTTGGGTGAGCAGCACCAGACTCTACGAGCCATTAAGTGTCATTTTGATAGATCTCTCTCTTGCTCTCTGTCGTTCTCTCTCTCTCTCTTGCACACACATACTGACTCACTGGCTGGATTCATATGTAACCTGACATATGGTACAGATGTAGTACATAAAAGATATTGTCCAAATTGGATTTTTTTTTTGTGCTTTTTTCTCGAGTGCAGTTCAACAGCCTCGCGCTGAGCCTGATAAACTGGACTTGCCAGACACAAATAAAATGGTCGAGCAGCCAAGTGTTTGAAAAGTCATGAATTATATGTTACAACATGCTCGCTGAGATGCATATACTGTAATGAGTGATGGCCTCTTCATCCTCACACACACACATCAACAGAGTGTTACTGTCCCAGATAACAGTGTGCATGCCACCCATATGTTTCCTGTTCCTTTAGCAAGATTAACAGTAACACAAGCATGTGCATCATCATCCTCATGGTAAGTCCTTACATTGTCACATTGTTTTTATCTTTTACTAATCACCCAATTCATCATCATCAACCTGAAATCACGTCTGTTTTTTTGCCACGCTCTCATGCATCGCACGCGTCCTTCGAGTCTGTCTTGACATCAGCCAGAAAACATTTGGATATATTTTCACTAATTGAACTCACTCGCTCTCTTCATTTTGATCTCATATTTGCTCCCTTCCATCATACCTCCCACCCAATTTCTCCACTGAAGGTGTCAGAGTGACCATCATTCTCCGTGGAATGGCTGAAACCTTAATGGTCTCTAATGATAGGCTCAAAAAGAGATAGGAGAAGGTTGTACGGTGACGGCACAGTGATGGGTGAAGAGAGGAGGAAAACTGATGGATGGGGTCATGAAGAAGAGGTGAGAAAACACATTGGGGGGAATGAATGGCTGGAAAGAATGTGTTGATGGGAATAAAGTGAACGTGAAGGAGGGATGAGACAGAGGTAAGGGAGGGGATAGTGGAGAAGGCAATTGGTAAAAGCTTGGGTGAAAGGTAGTGTAATTGGTGCAGCAAAGACAAATAGAAAGAGACAGGGTGATTGAGAGAGGGTGATAAAGAGATACTGTAGATACCAAGAAACAAGACACCTACGATGTGTGTAAACGACCCATACAAAGATCCAAAGCCTGCAAAAATTGAGCTTTTTACAGGTCAGAGACAGCCATGTTCAGCTACACTGCCCCTGTACAATAGCGGGCAGTAGAGAGGAACCTTGGATGTTGTTCCCCAAGTGTTAATGTGTTACCATCCAAACAAGCAGATGGGCAACAGCCAGCTGGCCAGCAATGGCAGGATCATCACACCCAGCTTTCACCTCAGCAGCATATTGATGGCTGAGAGAGACAAACAAAGTGTAAATGCACCAGGTGTATGCGTGATCACACTTTGCACGCTGGCCAAAGCACACGCGCGCGGGCGCACCCCCGTTCGCATGCACGTGCGAACACACACGAGAGGAGAAACGCTGTCGAAAATCAACAAATTTGTGTTTTCAACATCTGTCAGATTACAGCTCAGCGGGGAAGACAGCAGGAGAGATAGTGGAAAACAGAAAGAGAGACAAGAGAAGGAGGGAGGGAGTAAGCAAGTGGGGTACGACTTGTTTCTGTCCATCTTTCATCTCCCAGCTAGAAATGGACAGTGGCTCATTTAGTATGGGAGTCACACACAGGCATAGTGAGGGAGAAAGAATAAGGGCCCATTTTTTGAAATTGCTATTTGGTAGGGGTAAGTGCTCTGCAGCAGCGTAGTAAAACCACATAAGATTTTGGAACTAGATATCATGAAAAAACAGAAGGGGTCTGAAAATGAGAAAAATAAAGAGAGCAGGAGCAGGGACTTGACAAAGTTAAAGAATGAGGAGTGGATAAAAAAAAAAAAAGCGGCTGTGGATTCAGTACTCAAGTCGTTTCTCTCCAGATAAAGCTGACATGATCTGGGTCGATACAAGGTCATTTGAATACAGAATGCTTTGTACAAAAGGTCCACACATATACCCACATGCCCGGACACGAGGAGGATAAAGAAAATGTTTTTAGATGATGTAAAAACTGGCCGGCTTAGTTACACACCCTTAGACACACACAGCGAGGAAGGTGAGGGAGAGAATAAAAAAGTGCAGGCAGAGAAAAAAAGGCCTCTGACAAATTCAATTTGCAAGGGCTAGAGCCAGTGCATGCAGACAGGCCTATATTAGTATTACTCATATGATAGAGCAGCCCATCCATCACACACACATAGTAGAAAATGTAGAGGAGAGGAGATGAGAGGAAGGAGGGGAAGGTAGACAAGAATAGAGGTGAGAACACTGCATCTAAATAGCATCTGCTGAGCGTTAACTTTTATGTCTGTTACTTCTGCTCTGAAGCCAGTTTTCTTTAATCTGTGCTCTCATTGAACCATCTTTGTATGTGCGCAAATGCGCGAGTTTGTGTCCATGTGACGGAGTGTGTTCATTACCACTGACCTCAAGGGGAAAGCAAAATTATTAGAGCTATTGTTTTGTGAAGGACAAAGCCGAAGGTTGCAATTCAGTCTGTCTCCACCTTCCTATCCCTTCTGGGGAAGACAGTGACGTAACAAGCAGGGATGGATGCGGTCTGAAATACATTTTACTGTATATTGCCATTTAGGTCACTATTCCCTAGACAAGCTTTCCTTTCTATTTCCCCTTCTCTCCTTCACACAATATGTCTGACTCAAAACTGGAACTGTGCTTTGCTATAACACCTGAAACTGCAGACCCAGAAACTGAACGCCGGGGGTTTGTAAAGGCCAGAACAGACTGCGGCTGGCTTGTGCAGGCTGAAATACAGATATATTAAAGCACTTAAAAAGATGCAGATTGTTTCATGTTGAAGTAAACACAACAACAACAAATACACACAAGTTCAAACACTTTTCCATCAGCTATATGAACATTAAAACCAATTTAGCATGTTGTAGTTGTTCATCCTGTTCCATACTAGCCCTGAAGAGATCCATTTGTAATGTGCCTCAAGTGGTAGAAAGCCCTGTTTCTAGGCATGAAACGTATTCCAAGGTTTATCCAACGTTAGTGCTAATATGTACAAAATTCCCTCTTTTTGTTATCATCCCTCCACTGCAGCAACAAGCGAACACTGTCCAGGGAAGCATCAAGGAGGAATTTTATGCTAAAAAGACTTTGGAAGATACCCACTCAAACTGACAAACTCATACTTCTGAAGTCTCATGTTAGATTCAGAAAAATGTCTGAATACATTTTTGATGAGAAAACTTCCACCCTTTCCATCAATTCCACTGAAAGTGCTTTAGGAAGGGGTCTTTTTTTTAGCCATTATGAAAAGGAGGAACGACTACAAAATTCAAACATGAGCAGATCTGAAAATGAAGAGATAGCTTATTAAAATATGGTAAATTATAAAACAGGGCAAATTAGGAAGATAGGTGTCTCTGTGGCCTGTTTTAAATAAAGACCTGATTCTTCTGCAGCTCAGGTAAATAAACATTGGTTTGATTCCTTTTTTCCTTCAATTCCTTTGTTCCTTCGCTTCCACTCCCATGATGATGAACGCTATCGTCATGGCTACCTACGCTCTACTTCACAGTGAGCACGGACCAAAAAGCCTGTCATGTGTTTGCCCCCAGGAGTGTGTATGCATGCATTTGCGTGTGTGTGTGTGTGTGTGTGTGTGTGTGTGTGCATTCATGTGTGTCTCGATGCGTGTATGAGTGAATATTTTTTAACCCCTGTCCTACTTTTTGATATGGTTCCCCTCCTCATGTGTCCTTAAACTCCCCCTCTCATCCGTTTCTCCTCAGTCTGGATATTTTTATAATCCGTTTGCCAGATCATATCTTTTCCAAAATCTGTCACACCATTTGAACTTGCTGCTTTTTCCACATAATTAATGAATGAATGTTGCAATCAGAGAGAAAAAGAAGGACACACACACACAAAAAGCTTCATTCTGTGTGCTGTTCTTCTATGTGTGATCGACTGAATCTACCGCAGCCAACACACACACACACACACACACACACACACACACACACACACACACACACACACACACACGCCACACAAACATCCCAATAGATAAGATTGCTTGGACACCCAAATGTCAAGGTCACCCTAAGAGTTCAAAAACCATCACTTTGTTTCTAAACCATTCTTCAAATGAATCCTGATAGAAGTCACTAATGCAATCAACCTTTTAGCCTCAATCCCAAACCTCCATTCTCCATGCGGGGTGATGTGGACTCCGATGGGGCAAAGGACAGTAACATAGCCCCTTGACGATTCATGAGACTTCACAAAGATAAAAATCAATAGAGAAAATGTGTGCAGGCTCACACATCCTTACGCCTTTATAGTTGAAGACAACTGTTTGACTTTCAATTGGTTTTCCACCCGTGACGCTTTCCTTAACCCCACCCATTATTTTACATTACACCCTGGTAAATGGAGCTCACAAGTGCCAATTTCTGGCTTCTCTGATCTTGAAGTGTCACAGGATGCTTTGGAGCCAGCGAGATGGTGCACATGCAGCGCAGGAGCTGAACTCACACCCGCCTGCTCTGTGCCATCAGTCTGTTTGAACGGTGTGTTTATTGGCTCTCACTTGGTCTACAGTAAATCCTCCCAAGACAGTCCCTGCCCCCCTCAGGTCAAACTCATATCAATGCTGCGCTTGATCTTAGATCTGTGCAAAAGAAACTGGCAAACAGCACTGCTTGTGGGGTGCTATTAATATCTGGACACTTCACAGGTGTGGTTGTTATGCTTAAAACAACAATGCTTCAGAGCCGGGATGTAAATTTGTGGCAGAGGAGGTAATTAAAACCAAATTCGGGTGGCTCAGTCAGAGTTTTATGGGACATGACAACACCAGGGGCTCATAGAATAGACAGACAAATACGATGCCACACAGAAATTATACTGTGAAACAGACACCACATGAAAACATCAACAGAAGCCAGATGAGACTATATTGCAGATTTACTCCTGCAAGGCAGCAAGGCTCAGCCAACTCTCTTCTTAAATGTATTGTAAGATCTTCTTCAATCTTCCAAGATTTTTGAAGTATCTACTTAATGTATGTGTGGGTTAGAAAGAGGGAGAGACAGCAAAACAATCTGTGTGTGTGTGTGTGTGTGTGTGTGTGTGTGTGTGTGTGTGTGTGTGTGTGTGTGTGTGTGTGTGTGTGTGTTTCTCATTAATGTATTTTTGTGCCAGTAGGCCCCATAATGATCTAATATAGAGGCTGGGCTCTCAATTTGTGGTGTTTCTCAAGTCTATATTTATCAGCAACAAAGCCAAGACCCCAGACCACAGTTCCCTCCAACTCAATCCAGCTCTATTTTACATCCACCAAAAAGCTCTGCTTTCATCTCCAGCTATTCATCTGGGACATATATGAGGACCTTTCTGGAAAATAAACAAGTGCAGAAACAGGCTGCGCACCCACCCTCTCTGCTCTAGTACACCATTTTTTAATCCAAAGATATGAAATCACAATGATTTGATATCGAGTGAAAAAAAAAATTTCTTTTTCAGCCTTCAACCACACTGATCTGTGCCTTAATTTGAGATGTGCTGAAAGTCACTGCAGTGAAAGAGAAATAATCTTACGGGACATGTTTTATCTTACTGTACAAAACAGCTCTTGTGTTTGATTGAGCCCTAAGCAAAGGTGCTTAAATGTCACATATACAGTCTAGCCATTTCCTTCAAATCCTTGACTGAGGATAAATAAGCTGTCGGTTCACCGTTGTGTCTCATGGTGATTGTTTCCATGAACATCATTTGTGTTCGATTAACATTTCAGAAATTTTCATGCATTCTCTCTGATGCTGTAAAATTATTTACTGCATGACTAAAAAAGATGGAATCAGTGCACAGAATACAAGCTGGTGAAGAGGCTCCAGGAAATGAATGTAAGTCTATAAGTCCCCCAAAATGATTGAAACCTGACTGTGTGTGTGTTACTGAAAGATTTGCAGTTTCATCAATTTGTAGCACATCAAGCTTCATATTAATGCCATTTTTTCTTATACTTTTATATTGTTATGCTGAACATGTAACGTGTGCTTTGAATTAACGCCGTGCTGCTGGAAAGCTTTGATCTTTGTCACTGTTTCTACCCAGAAAGCTTGGGTGAAGTGAATCAAACTGAAATAGCTGGCAGGTGCAGGGCCCGATGAGTAGGCAGGGTATCACAGTGCATGTGTGCATGACTGATTGCTGTGGGGTTCAAATCTGTGACCTTTCAGAAACAGGACAGTCACTCTAACCGCTATGACATCCTGCCACGTGTCATGACTCAAACGTGTGCCCTATAGTGCTTCCAGACTCTGCTAGTGCCAAGGTTTGTGTTGGCCATTAGAGCGGCAAACGCTGTACTGTGGGTTTCTGAGCTCTGTTATTGCTGGCTCCTTCCCGTAGCTTGAGGTTAACCTCAGTGATACAATAACAGAAACATGGCTACGTCCAAACACACTGCGCACACACTTTTCTTTCTCCTCTGTCTGCTTTTCAGTCTCTCTTCTCTTCAGCCACATCCCCTTAGGTGACATCCACACTAAAACGCTTTCTTTTTAAAACGCATAACTTTTGCTACATTTACGCCTTCTGTCCACACTACTCCGGCATTTTAGAGACCCTAAAACGGAGACATATAGAAGCGCTGCTGACCCTGTTTTAGTTTGAAAAGTAAAACAAACTAAAGCTAAAGCTGACAGGGTGGAAATGGAGACTGTTGGAAGTGATGATACAGATGCCCACGATTGCTTCCTGATTGGATCTAATCAGTCACGACGTGTCCTTCCCTGATTCGCCACGCCCTATCACATGACCCTGTAAGACATAAAAGAACTTCAGCCTGTATATATCTATGAGCCTTGACTACCAGCAGTTAATTTAACATGGATAGTTGGCCACATGCACACACAACACACACAGCCTCCACATACTGTGCCCTGCGGAGAACATGGTAATTTCCGCTACATACCTATCTGGGCGTAAGGAAAGTGGGATTCAGTCACAGTGTGTACACGCTCACAGAAGCATGAGCAATGAAGAACGAGACTACACAGTGTGTGTTCAGAAAATGTGTGGAAGTATCACAATCCCTCTTGATTTACATACTGATTTCAGTGTAGCCCACTACACTTAATGAGCTGATTTTAATTTGCACATTGACATATGAGCTTACTCAACTATTAAGTAAAATTTACATTTCATTAAAACTGAGTGAATTTGAGTATGTTAGTCACTTTTGAGTTTGCACTACATATGACTTGAATTTATTGCTTTTTCCAACAGCTCTGAAACAGTAAGGGCCAAATTACGAGAGGGTTATTTAAAACTGATTTTTTTTTTTTTTTTTTAAGCGCAACTGGCGCCTCGGTGTTTGCTTAGCCAGTCAGAGATTTGGGTCTATTTGAAGTGTTTCTTGGTGTTTTGGTAGAGCCTAAACCAGCCAACTGCTCCATGGGCTTAGGACTTTCCAATAACCTGAGGGTTGTGCGGGTTTGTGAAGTGTTTGCCTGCGTGTGTGTGTTTGTGTTCCCGATCTAATGTGGCATCTAAAGAGATGCGACAGCTCTTGGTGTCTGCAAAGGGAGGCTAGGCTAGTCCTGAGCCAGTGTGGATATTGTTTACACCCCGAAATGTGAAACATCACACAGAAAGGAAGAGGATCTGGCAGAGGGTGATGAGATCTGACAGCTTTCAAGTGTGTTCTTTGTTTGTGTGATTATATCTTGTACTCATAAAAACCGAAGAAATGTGCAACTCAGTTATTGAGTATTTCATTGACTTTTGAGCACAGTATTTGTTCACTGGCCTGTGTAAATCAGGACAGCCTCGGTTGTATATAAATGCAAAGAGCAGAGCCAAGGCAATATAGAAGTTGCTCTGTCACTGGTGAGAAACTAAGCGGCTGAGTAGGAAGAAGCCTGACAGTTTCAAAGGACTGTACATATCAATGCTACACACGTTTATTCAATTCAAATCAATTAAGAAGGAAATCTGGGCTATAAGTAGCACATCATAAAGTCTCTATTCTAATGCCAGTTCACTGATCCCACAAGGAAATTCACACACATTGAGGAAATAAAAAAATTGTTCTTTATGACAAGTTTAATTTGGATGTGTTCTGCTAATGCATAGCGGATAATAATTCTTTCTTTCCCCCCCTTTCTTTCTTTTTATCTTTTTTCTTTTATGATGAGCCAAACCAGTAGTTCATGACTCCAGTAACCACGTTAAAGAAAGCAAAAACAGAGGGGTGGGCTCTATTGCAGGGGCCCAGATGAGTAATGCTGTGCTAATGCAGACCAGATGCATGTGTGCTGCTACAGTATGGGTTCACTGCAGCACAACCTTTACTATTATTTATTTTTTTTTGGATGTGGGTTCGCTTGCTGTATGATCCAATGAAAGCACACCACAGAGATGGGGCAACAGTTTCACTATTGCTGAGGGTTCATTTGTTACTATTTCTGTAGTCAGATTTACTCTGCATGATCAAAAGTCTGGGTGCTTAATGTTTTACCAGAGACAGCTGGGAGGGTGTCTGTGCGTGTGCGTGTGTGTGTGTGTGTGTGTGTGTGTGTGTGTGCAAGCAATTTTTTTTTTTTTTTTCATTTGGAAGAGTGCTTGTATGCCCACAGTATGAGTCTGCATATAAAGAAGACAGAGGAACGTGGGAGAGTCTGCCCCGTTGATGTCCTGGTGGAGGGCTGAAGGGTAGAATGAGGTTACGGTGGGTGGGTTGAGTTCAGCCCTGCAGCTTCATTAAACTGGTTTTAGGAAAGCAAGGGGAGGATGATGAGAAAAAGAGCAGATACAAAGTGCAAATAAAAGTGCAAAAGGAAAAATACAATGCTGCATATAAGGGGTTTAAAGGAATAGTTGACTCGTCGACGACCAAAAGCACTCGTCGAGACTTTGCATTGCTGTAGACTAATTGTTCGTCTGTGGTTTTAGCAGTAATAAAGCAGTGGCATAAATGCAGCTGGGGGCACTGTGGGTAGCTGTTGTCATAGTTCTCATGCATGATTTTAACACTGTGTGTTGTGGCGTGCTAAAGCAGCAGACGTGCAGCATGAAGCAGAAAGAAACGCGCCTATACGTTCCAATGCTCGACTGCAATCAACAGCTTGGAAATACTTTGCCAGAGCAGACATAGATTTGTTTCAACAATCATTTTCTACTTTATGCCATGTTAAATAAACAGAATTTAAGTTGTTTAGGGAAGAAAAGACTCCCTGCAAGTAAGCGGTCACGTTGTTGCTGCATTCAAACAGTATCTCCGGCTCAGGCAAGCTTACTGGGGGTTTAGTCCAATCAGAATGCAGCTCATTTGTAAACAGTCTCTCAAGAGCTAATTGAGGGCTATTTCACCTATCCCCAGGTTGGTTCCTCCTACATTAATTAACCCTTTACTTGCTCTCTTTGAGACCTTTTTGATGAGTCTTGATCATTGTTATCAGGTGAAAAAAATAACTACTTCAGCTTCTTTTTGGACTAGTTGATGACCACTGAAATGCAGCAGGTGTGAATGCACTACTGTGTGTGTGTGTGTGTGTGTGTGTGTGTGTGTGTGTGTGTGTGTGTGTGTGTGTGTGTGTGGATGTGAATGTTGCGGAGAGATAAATCTGTTCACACAATCACTTTGTGTGGACTCGTCATCTCATTCTTATTACTTCCATGTCATAGAGAAGACACTGCATGTGTCAATGACGGCCTAGAGTTTAGGATAGTATGAGTTTAAGGCACTACTTGTGCGTTACCAGTTGGTTGGAGAGAAGAGATGTAAATGAAGGGCTCCAGTTTGAGTGAAATAGTAGATCAAGAAGTAATAGTCAGACTTTATTTTGATAGTCCACAGCTGAAACCCAAATCCCTATTAAGCCTTTGTAATGTGTCAATGAAAAGATGTTCACAGTCTGGGTGAGGGTTCATCTGGGGCACTGAGTTAGTGTTAGAAATGGGGTCAGTTTGGGTTGAGGACTGGACGGTTGCACTGCCTACGCAAGATAATAGGTCTTAAATGCACTTGAAAGCCAATTGGAAGCACTCAATGCTCATTGTCAGCATGTAATTGTTGTTGTTATACTGGAAATGAAAAAGCCAATACACACGTATTTTTGAAAATAAAATAAACTAATGTGACATCTCTGGAACAACTGAGGCATTCACTCTGTGTTGAGGCTCCCTGGCCAATCAGATAATTGTAATCATACTGGACCTGATTATTAAGGTCAGTGGCAAAGATGGTTAAAATTCACGTAATTTTTGGGGGGGCAAAAAGGTTTGGAACTCCCAAGGAAGCACAAATTGAGTCACAGTTTGAAATAAACCTCAAAAGGGAAGTTAATCTTTGGACAGCAGTGGATTGTTCAAATAAAATATTACCAAAATTATATTTGTTGGGAGTTTGCTTTATATATATATCACTATTTATTTTTGCTTCCAGCATTCTGTTCTCCATATCCCTGTGAGAATGTATGTGTTCACTAAAAAAGACAAGGAAAGACCATTACTTATGACCGCATACCAACAACAGCATTCTTCAAAACTCTCAGTAAGCCAAGAGGAAGTGAAGTAGATTAAGGAGGTCTGGTATGAGGCAGTCAGTTTTTTTCTAGTCGTTTTGCATCATCTGAATGTTAGAAAGCCATATAGAAAACACAACAAAGAACCAGAAGTCCAATGCAAAAAATAGATTTGTTTGGAACGCTGATGCATAAACTCTACCTAGTAATGAGAAATGATGGCGGGCATGGAGCAGATGCTGACAGATCCCCAGAGTGAGGAAGATTCACATGGCTCCATGTGGAGTTTTAAGATGTGGGGCCTTATTTACTATGAGACACAATAATTACGTCTGTTTGCAAAGACTTAATGGGTGGAAATTTATGTAGTTTAGCAGCTAATTTATTAAGTATATTTATGCAAATCAAGTCAGACACAATTTTCCAATTTAAATACCTGAGGCACAACAACAGTCAACAGTCTCAAGGCAACAGGCAGCAAAGAGGAGAGGGAAGACTGTGATTCCCAACTGTACCAATCACCATCCAGCAAGCCACCAGAGGCCAGAGAATAACTGGTAATAAACAGCCATTATTAAAAAGAAAAAAATCAAAATGATTTCCATATCAACAAGAAATATCTTCAATAATCGTCCTTATTGTGCCCTACTAGTAATTGTGCCCTAATAATATAATAGAACAAGTCAAGCCTGTGTGGTCAGGTTCGCAGGTGGCACTCTTAACAAATGAAGCAGCATTAGTGCTGCCATGAGTTTGTGTCTCCGATTACATCAGTGTCCTGATTAAAAGTTTAATGAGGTTTTACACCATGCCTCCAGCTACAACTTTGAGAAAAAGAAGCAAAACTGCACAGTGCTGAAATGGTTGTAAGAAAAGGAAGAGCTGATATCAGAACACAGAGAGCAGAGTCTTGTAATGACAAACCATGGCCTGCCTGTGCAGCAATCAAGTGCCACCAACAGCAGGTGATCACATGAGGGTTTGAAGATGACAGAGCAGCAGTCCACTTGGTGTTTAAACCAACAGATCCCATGAACACAGGAAAGAAAATGTTGAGCCAGAGCGTTGATAAAGCTTAAATCTTTTCAAACAAAGTGCTAACAAATGTCTTTGGCAGAAACTGTCAATATATTTTCATTTGTACTGAGAGCTGGTTCCGATGGCTTGTCTGAGGTACACTGCTCAAAAGCTACCACCTGGTGTTTCACATAACTGCTGCCTTTTAACCGTGCGGTATGTTAAAATTAGAACATAGCTTCAGGTTGGAGAAAGCAAAAACCTCTGGACATCTTTCATATGTGCATCTTGAACTGAATGATTTTGATTTACACCATAGCATCCATGGCAAGAGCCTAAAGGGTAGAAGTGTAGCTCCAGGAACAGACAAATGGGTTCTTGGAAACACAAGAAAAAGGAAGGGGATAGTGTACTGCTCATTCCTTGCTTTTGGGCAGATAACATTGGCAGTAAGAGGAATGCAGGAAGGGCCTCTTTGGGTTTACAAGGGTTTATTTGCTGCTGAGATGTCAAACTGTGTGCAGTAAAATATTGCTTGGTGATCTCCCCTGGTTAACCCATGTTCAAAGAGCTGAAATGGACTCTCCCGTTTCTCGTGAAAATGTATCTGCGATGCTCTCGGCTAGAAAACCTGCCAGAACTGCTGGACCTTTAAACTTACTGGCAACGAATGGAGAGACCTGGTTTGAAATTTTTCATGGCAGCCGAGGTGAAGATGAACTACTGCTTAGCTTCAGATTGCATGAATTAACTGAAAGCACTCAAAAAAGATGAGCTTTGATGGTGTTCTCAGAATGTTTCTTAAACAGGCTTAAAGTGGACGGGTCATTATCGCACAAGCAAACAGTGTGTGTTCCCATCACTCACAAATCCATAGCGCCTCAGAGCAGAAGGTTTCACCACAAATTATTGACTCACCTAGAAGAGACAGAGATGGAGAGAAAAGCAAAGTGAGAATGAGAAAAACACCTTAATGCATCAAATTCTAGATCATTTCATATATTTAATTCGCCCTTTGAAAATACCACTACTGCTTTACAAAAACATATTGTGCAACTGTGAGGTGAAACTGTTTGCTAAAGAGTGCAAATTACAGAATGTGCATCACAGTACGAGCATTTACAGAGCCTCGCTGTAATGCATTCACATTCACACATGGCACTAAGGTCTTCTTCCCTTCATAATGGAGAGTAAACCATGAAGGAGGATCGGAGGAGCAACTATACATCTTTATTTTCTGCTGAGTGAGTGATAAAAATTGTAGAAGGGGTGGAGAGTGCGTTTATTAGAAAAAAAAGAAGGCACGTATGTATATTTCTGTATGTACTCAAAGGACATGTGCAAGAGTGCAAGTGGGCGGATGAGATCCTGGCATCTTGTGAAATGTTGAGAGATGTGGTTCAGCCATCACTGGTGGCTCCAAATTAAGGAGGCTGTGTTTTCTCCTCCCTTTTTTTTTTTTTTAAATCAAATTTAATTGTATTTGACTGCATTTGTAGCCTTTGATAACAGACTGTGCGACGTATTAACGACAAGTCTAATAAATCCATTAATGACATTCCTTGAAAGCCTGGTTCCACTTGCTATTTAAGTGGCTTATGAGGGAAAGGAGACAGGGGGAAAAAAAAAAGGTAAGCATGGACAGACAGTGAGAGTGGAGGGGTAATGAGCCCTGGTCTCAAGTCAAAAGCAAAGTAGAGCCTCATCTCCTCCAATCAGACGATAGCAAAACTAATGAGGCACAAAGAAGGAGACTTAAGAAACCTCACTATAGCTTTTGTGCCAACGAGGACCTTGCACATTAGCTCGGGTCATTGCCATAAAACCTAACATTAGACAGTCAAACTCACCTCGATGAACAAAGCGATCTTTAGCAGGTGGAAAATAGTTACTTTTCTTCAGTAAACACATTAATGCCCGTGTGAATTGACTTTACGTCGTGATGAGCAAACACCCAGCCACAGCTCGCCCTGCTGGTGCTGCTGCTGTGCAACAAGCTCAGCTCAACCTGCTGCAGAAAGCTGAGCAGTGTGTACGGAGGCGCACATCCTGAGGTGTGCAGCTGCACTGACATGGATTAAGATGCACTAATGTGTTAATGGATGCTTTACCCATCAAGACGCATCTGGAGCAAGTGCTGACAAGGTGAATGTGCATGAGTGCGTGTGGGGGTGGATGTGTGTGCTCAAGTGCGCCCGGCTCTAATGTTTCACCACATGTGCTCATCACATGTGATGCTGTAGTGCAAGAAGAGCTGCCAGTGAGCGACAATCTGTGCTAGTGGAGCAGCAGGAAACGCACAGACAGGTTAAGAATCCCTAAATCTTAAATATCAGTACCATATTATGATCCTCATCCATTCAGGCAAAGTAAATGGCATGCTAAATATTCTTTACACACACGCACATGCAAAAACAAAACTCAGATTGTCCATGTTTGCCCCGCAGTGCTAAAATCACTGGTTGTGTGTATTTACACGGTGAAGCTACTTCTGTCACTAATCATACAGCCTCAGAGCACATTCTGCATCTTCCTCTGTGAACGCTGAAAGCTTGATGGTGAATCTTCAGAGAGGACAGGGAACTCCTGCTATTGGCACACTCACAGCCTCACCTGCTCAAGACAGACCAGAATATCTGCACCTTGTTGTCTGAGCACAACCTGAGAGACTGTTTGTAAATCCTCTAGATGGTTATGGCGCAAAGCAGAGGCAGACAAAAAAACTGTGTGTGACAAATGAGAGGAAGTAAGAAAACGTGCTACCATGTCCTTTTTTTCCATTGTCAAAATAATAGCTCATGTATTATCACCAGGGATGCACATTCTCAGGAGTCTGCAGCTGTTTTCTTACTTGTAATTTTCTTTTAAAATCTTTGAGAGCACCTGGAAGTCTAACAGTGGTGCATTACAGTTCAGTTTAAGATGCTAATTAATTAGGCATGGTCTGGGGTCCTGTTTGTCTTGGCCTCATAAACCCACAGCAGAGGCAGTAAAGACCAATGACAGTTCAGGGACCAGTTGTCCACTCAAGTGTATAAAAACTTCATACTTCAAATGACCACTTGAAATTCATCTTAAAAGACAATAAAATTGTGAAATTGTGGGCTGGTGTTGTCAAGCTATTTTTCTCACCCCCCTCCCTCCTACGAGTAGCTGTTAAAAGCAGAGTTGAAGCAGAAGTGCTAAAGACATGGCGACAAACCAAGAGACCCCACACTGCAACAAGACTTGTTAAAAGAATAAAACTTTTCCTCAGGGCTTTTTGGTGGTCCGTCAGCCTGGGATGCCCAGTAGATTGGGCTTGGCTGGGGATCTTTATTGCATGTAATTCCCTTCGCTTTCTCTCCCTGGATTTCGTGTCATTCTCAATTGCCAAAGTGGTCAGTAAAGGCAACAAGCCAAAGCCGTCAAACTTTATTGAGCGTGCGGTATCTTATCATGAATTTACTTTAACAGTAGAAATGATTCTAGACTTATTACTGAAAGAAGATGAGGAATCTGGTGGTGCTACTTAGATCTATAAGAAACCGAGTGATGTAGAAATCTAGCAAAAGAATGGAGCCAGTCAGGTTTGCAATGGCACTAATTTTAATCTAACAATTTTGGCTCAATAATCTGTAGGACAGTATCTGTCAGTAGGAGGTGTAAAAAGAAAAACAGCAGTCTGCAGCAGTCCTGATTTTGCCCTGAATTCTACACTGATTGATGTCATTTTCAGTTTTTCATTAGTTTTATGTTGTTAAAAAGACCGCTTCTGGTATTCAAATGATATTCAGCAATCTAAACTAGAGGGGTCTACAGAGGTGACCTCAGCTATCCATCAAATTACACTTACTAATTTAGCAGCCTGTTTCTGTTGTATTTCTTTATGCCACATTCAAAGTAATAACTACTCTACAGTAAAAGACTTGAGTATCAAGATTGTTCACACAGCACCTCAAACAGGCCTTCAACAAAAGGCATGCATGTTGAATAGGCTAATGAATGGATACCTGGTTTAGAATAAAACAACATACGGTCAAATCCATTTAAGTAAGAGTGACTTAACACCAGGGTGCAAGGCAGTGTGTCACTGCCCTCTCTGGTTGGAAGATTTACCTCTGACCACACCCAGCATCACTGATGGATGACGTGGGAAGAGTAATCTGTTGCACCTGTAATGACACAGTGATGTCACTGGGTCCTGGAGAACACCTGTGTGTCAATATAGCAAGGTGAGAAGCTAAACCACTGGAGACCAGCAAAAAGATTTTAAGGGGGTGGTAAAATCTTTTTCAATAAATAGGTCTTTGAAACGCAGAATTACACAATTCTCTAATGTCCTTTGTGGAGAGTTTCTAACACATTCTAGACTTATTGTTAAGATACCATTAGCTCTGCCAAAAAATTACTCTTCTCTGGAAACTGTGAAAACTGTGTTCTGCGTAATGTGGTCTGGCAAGGCTCAGTAAGCATTTTCCTGGTTGCAGTGCAATGGATTTAATAAAATGACTCCTAAATGCCTCTTCGGAAGGTTTTGAGACATGGAAAATCATGCCAGACTCAATTGATTCTCACTGGATGTTTTGCACTAAAATCTTGCAGTGAAAATAGAGCTTGTTGACTTAGACCAGATACTGTATGAGCTAACTGCCCAAGGCCAGATTTAATCCACCAAGGACCATCCATATTCACTGAATGGAAAACCAAAAGATTAATGGGTTGCCATTCTCAAACTCATGTCAACTCATTAGAATAACACTATGTCCTCAAAGATGCATATTGTATTGTAAAAGGAGCGCTGAAGAGCCATTGAGCAAACTGTAACTTTTACCAGCCACTGGTGTTGACCAAGAGTTTGCAACATGTGACTGATTGCGTCCAATAACTGACATAAATAAGAAAATCACATTGGTGATGTAGAAAGTTGTACAGTAAGTAAAGATGAAGCAGCAATGAGCCACGCCAAATGTGACATGAAACTGCTTTGCTGTTTTGAATTGAGATCAAAATGCCCTCGCAATGCCAGAAAAATTCAGCTAAGAAATGATTGAGTCACTGCCAAAACCTGACAGATATGCTGAATTTTAATGTTCAGTCACAGCAATAGGGCACCTTATTCATTGCACATTTAAGGTAATTGGCAGCTTTCTAAAAGATCTTTATTACAAAGAGCTGTTAAGTGTTCTTGGCTGTGTTTTGGCAGTGAGGTATCTTCTTTAAAAAAAAGAAAAAAAGATGATTGACATTGTGTTGAAAATTGAAAACATCTAAATACAGAACAGATTTTGGTTAAAGACTTTCTGACTATTAGTTTGTTCAAATGAGTGATATTCAAAAAAGGCACTATATAACCTGAATGTTTCTTATCTCATAAGCAAACAATTTACCACTGGAGACATCTTGTTAAATGTCATATTGTCTCAACATTGTCCCAACATTTACTTGTTTGTGAGCAAACTGATGAAGTGACAGTGCACACAGTCCAAAATCAACACTCAGTATGAAATGCCTGCAGTTCATTATTAAAGTGATGCATCACCTGTACATTATTAAAAAGAAACATTACTCACATAGACACTTCACGTGTTTTTTGTGATTGTTTTCATTAAATTCATTCAAATTTATGGAAAAATACATTTCACTGATTCAATAATAATTTTTCCATCAGTGTTTGCTGTCAAGTTAGCAAATACAGCAATGAGTTGGATTTTCAAAATAAAGGCACCAAGACTACTTTGTTAAGTTTAGGAAAAGATGGTCTCTCTAAATTGTCCGTAGGTGTGAGTGTGAGTGTGAATGTTTGTTTGTCCTTGCATGTGGCCCTGCAATCGGCTGGCGACCGGTTCAGGGTGTACCCCGCCTCTCGCCCACCGTAGCTGGGATAGGCTCCAGCCCCCCGCAACCCCGAAAGGGATAGGCGGTATAGATAATGGATGGATGGTCCCCCCTGCACGGACTTTGTCGCTCGACTGCGCTCGTCCTCTTCTCATGCTATTATCCCCCCTGCTGGCACTACACCTTCTTATGCATGTGTACTTTTCACACCTAGTCGAGGCAAAACATGACACTCTATCCCCTAGTGGATGGGTGGGTTTATTACAAGCTTTGGCATGAGACTGGGCTGCGCCTACTGTGCTTACCCACGTGCACATATAATGGGTAAAGCGCCCAGCAATATGTTTTTCACTGTCTCTGAAACTGTTGGGTTAATTTAGATCTCACTGTTGGTGGAAGCAGCCTGAAAACCTCAGCTCTACTCCAATTAACTCTGTCAGCAGCCAAAGACTAAACTCTGTCAATTTCCACACTTTGTACTTCACTGAGTGTTTCTCTGCTCCTCACCACAAAAGCCTCATCCCTTTTGCCCTGACATGCTAACACTGCAAAATAACAGAAACCTTGTTTGAAGTCGAAAGAAAAATGGGACAGCAAAGCAAACATTTTGGTTTCTTTCAATTCACTTTCCTCATGAAATGTTCTGCTAATAACGGCGAGCAGAAAATTGCGTTTTTCAGCCTACAGTACGTGTAAATACCACACGCTTTGGAGACTTGGCGTGCTGAAAGTTTTCTGTCTCTTTGTTTCCTTGACTTTTTCTCACACCAGAATGTGTTTATTTATATTTCATTCCGCATATTCTGTCAGACTTCAGAGGATATGAAGGTAAAAGGGGGAATAATGTTAAAATGTAAATATTTCATACAGCAATACATTTCCTTTCCCCATGTGAGCTGAATTTATTTATTGGCTTCTGATTTGGGTTGTAGTCAGTGGTATTAAACAGTATTTTCCAGCGCCTCTGGGATTCGTATCCATCTATCCGAGTGTGCTGTGCAAAGAAAAACAGGAAGTCACACTGATAAATCATGGGAATTCTGGGGTCATGCAGAGCAGAGGGGACCTCAAATATCACATGGATGGGCCAGATTAGGGCTATAAACCCTCCAAAAAGTGCACCACTTTCTCTCCCATGCATCCTCAAGAGGCCTTTCTACATTCTCATTTAAAGAAATGTTGTTTGCTTTGTTCAGTGTGTTTTAGAGCCCAGCACACTGAATTCATATGCTTACATGACACACCGAATCTGAAATTCACAGGGAATTAAACAGCTTTAGGGTGAAAAAAAAAAAAAAAAACATCATCTGTGGAGCTCCGAAAAAGATTTTCACCCAAGCACACGTGACTGAATCAGTCAGAACCCATTTACACAAAATGTATGGGAATAGTGAAGTCTAACAGCCGCGGAGGAAGATTGCCGAATCTCAGAGTCAGAACCTCTTCTATAAGTAAAAATTTAGCTTGCCTTCAAAAGAGGTAAAATGCCTCCTACCTTTCTTTGTAGCAAGATAACGCTGTGAGAGAGCATTTTCCTCTACAACCTCTCTAAAAATATCCTGCATGGCTTCAGCTTGAGAATGAGCTCATCTTGTCTCACTTGAGAGAAGCATGTCTGACATCTTCAGCCACACACTCAATGCAGATAATCCCCCTCCGCTGTGTGATCTGCTTCTGCCCACTACTATCTGGATATCCTAAGGCCGCTACATATTGTGAAAGGGAATTTACTGTACCGCAGTATCAGTAGATGAGTTCAGAGACTTTTACTGTTCCCACTGAAGTGTATAAGACCATAATCACTCATGTTCAAGTGCTCTATAATTCATGATAAAAGCGTCTCAGAAATCATAAAAAACACAGAAACAGGTCAATATAATTTGGTCTTTAACTCAATATTTTGAGTTATTATTACACAAGAAATATTTTATGTCATTGGCTGACACTTGTAGAAAGCCTCACCTCACACACAAACACACACACGCACATACACACTACTGCCTGAGAGACACTTCTTACCAAAAACAAACTGTGGTGTGAAAAATAGCATTCAGTTTCTGTATTAAATCACTGCTGCGCTGAATTAACTCAGCCCCAATTAAACCACCACACACACACATAAAAAGTCTTTCCGTGCTCTCTCTCTTTCACACACACACACACACACACACACACACACACACACACACACACACACACACACACACACACACACACACACACACAGCTTTAGACTTTTAAACAGGGAGTGTTTGGTTACTGATAACAGCTATAATATATTTCTAATGAGGCACCTGCCAGGCTGTAGAGCTGCTAATTCACTAGTAGATTCAGCTGAACAGCTAGACTCTCTTCAGCTCAGCAGGGGACACGGACACATACAGAGAAAGAGAGAGGGAGGAAGACAAATTTGGGAATTTTTACCTGTCAGATAGTAATACAGATATTAAAACAATAATTAGGTCAAATAAACGAAGGAAAAGGTGATTTGTACCAATGTGTACTTCAGCAACATGAACAGCATTACCAGCTACAGAGCACTGCAGGACACAAACACAGTGCTCACTCAACAGCTGTGTACAACAACACACAAACAGCCACATTTTCATCTGATATCAGAATGTGATCCGAATGCGGATATTCTACACAAATCATAAAAAAAAAATCCATCCCACTCTATCATTTACACACAGCTTTTGTGAGTATTCTTTTGACGATGCTATGTTATTTTTCATGTGAACTGCGCAAAGCAGTGGAGCAGGTGGGGAAGTAGCACAGTCAATAAAAACATATAGCAGGTGCAGGCTGTATTTACTTTTCAGCTGAAATGAGAGAAAAACACCATCTTTACTGGCTTTTTCTTAGGATGCATCAGATACCACAACAGGTTGGTTTGGCTGCAAGTGAACTAGCCTTTGCAGCTGAACTCTTCACAATGAGTGAGGGGATAGAGCAATGGAATGTGGGAGGGGATCACATGGCACTTCTTTATTAAAGCAGTGCACAAGGTTATATGTGTGTGTCATACTGTTTCAACTCTGCGAGCACTGGTTTCCATAACTGCAGAGACACTGCACAGACTGCATTCGCACCTTGATGCCTCTGGCTGACATCCAATCGCAATTTAAGCCGGGCTGCATCCGGAGATGATCTGGCAAACACGATCACATTCACATTGCAGTGCATGCTGTGGGCACTTACAGTACACCTTGCATTAATGTGCATTTTTCTTTACCCAGGTAAGATATCCAAATACGGATCATATAGCCAGGGGTGAAGCTTTCACTTCAGGCTGCTGTGCTTTCCTTATCTGCTACAGTTACACTAAGCAACTTTTCAACCTTGGGGCATGCTGTCGATCCTGCTTAGCTGATGCCACCCCAATACTGTCACTTGTGTGACTTTTTAAGCACAAGGCTATGCGATATCACTTTAGTGCATTTTCCAGTTGCAGTAATTGCAGGTACACGTGTTAAAATCCAACTGACAGTAAATTGCTTGCTTTTTTTGTTGCTGGCTGCAGCGTACATTTGTTCTCTGTAAATCACACGTTCTCCTTTTTAGTCTGAAACTAAAAGGGGGAAATGAATATTACTGAGACTTTATTTCGACAGAGCCAATCCAGTCTTTCAGAAAGCAGTTAAGTCAGCGTTCTGTCATGGTCAGAGTGTAACACACTGAACCAGACAGCAGCCTGCTGTACAAGAGCCACGAACTTTGAACACAAAACACACATTAGCTTTCCTGCTAAAGCCTCTTTCTTATCTAACTGACAAGCATGAACACCTTAGTTTGTTGAATGACTGACCAATGCTAATGTCAGTTTGCAGGCTAGATAGCTAAATAGCTGCAACACATTAAACAGCATGTAAAGGTACTTGCAAATGTCAGTTAGATGCTACTGCGGCCCTTACTCTGGAATACCACTGTCTCTAGTTCCCCCGCCGAGGCTCAGCCTGCCAGCTGCTGCCAATCAAACTTTGGTTGGACTTTAAATTTGCATATACTTGACTGTTCTATACACAATTACACTTTGTCACTGTTCTCACTGGTGTCTGGCATGTCACACAGTGTCACAAGATTTTTGTTCTTCTATCTTCTTTTGGTCCCTGTTGTCCTCTCGAAACTCGGATGATTATGTACAGCCTCTCCAATAACATCACCAGAGGCACAAGTGTGAACCAAGGTTTTTTTTGGACTACTGTGTATCTGCGTGTGTGTGTGTGTGTGTGTGTGTGTGTGTGTGTGTGTGTGTGTGTGTGAGTGAATGCAAAAAGAGCAAGGGTAGGAGATATGTTGCTGTACCCAGAAGAGTGAGGTGACAGCAGGTTGCTAAAGAATTGATGAGTAGAGAGGGGACATGTTTCACCTAAGACGTTTCCTGCTGTGATACATGTCCTCCGTGATGACTTCCTGTCATCAATATCATTACATCCTGCTGAGGTGAGTTGACAAAGGTATCTGTCGAGTCTCAGTGTGCATGGATCTGAAAGAGGGGAATGTGTGTGTTTGTGAAGGGCATGAGAGGATTTTATGAGGATTGCGCAGTGAATTATTCATTTAGAAATGTGCTTCTCCTCGCTTATAATCCAATTGTAAATAGCTTGCTTGCATCTCTGCTTGACTCTCCTGTTGTTTATGCCATTAACCGGGAGTCCATAAGACCATTTGTTGTTTTAAGATGTGCCCTATGAGCAAGATTTACTTGAGGTGAGTTGATAAGTTCATCTACCTTGACTGTCCACTACAGCTCTTTATTATAAAAAGAGACAAACACAAATAAAGATTTGAATGCATTTTAAAGCAGGCACCAAACTGGAACAGTCAGTTCCAGGCATGAAATAAAAAGAAAAATATGAGTCATAACATCACCTTGAATTAAAGAGAAAAATAGTTAGTTAAAAGTGAAGGCCTCTAAAAAAGAAAAGTGTCTAAAGCTTTCAAATACACTAACTATTAATGAATGCACTGCCTTTTATTCCAAAAGTGTCACAGTTCATGCTATTACTATTTACAGTAATTCAAAAACAAATTACTGAAAATGCTAACAGTGTAAAAATAGATAAAGTAAAAATAATGCAATGCTAAAACACCTGCAGGTGGTGTGCTTCTTGGCCACCTCTCAGGAAACAGCAACTGTTGTATAAACCTCCCTACAATCTGTCAAAACATCATATCAGCAGGTGCTCTGTGATGTAGCAAATCATATTTCAGTGGTTGAGCGAAGGAGAGCTATTCCAATACCACACTGCTGTCCTGTCAAATCACAGGATACTCGCCAATAACAAGAACCTTCTGGCTGAAAACCAATGAATCGAACTCAAATCTAATAGTTCAGACACAAACTTAATCACAGCTAAAGAAAAGAGCCTATTGAGGACCCTCAGAGGCTACTGTGTGTAAAAGAATTGATATTTCTGCCAGAGGTTCAGGCACCAAGACTCGCATCTGATAATAACAACAGCTGTGGGAGAAGTGATAGACATAAGAAATAATAAGCCCGTAGTTTGAAAAGGTGAGTGAAGAGGATCTGACATTATACCTCAACATTTTCTGAACTTCCCGGCAATTCTTGTGCACGTTCTTTCTCTTGGTGCCTCCAGAATGCCGCTCACAACTTTCAAGGTTTTTCATTAAAATACATAGATTATAGACAGAGGATGACTTACTTGATGGGAATAAAGACAACATTAAGCGTGAATAAACGACATTTAAATTATTTATGAACACCCCACTCGGAGATGACAAACTGGGGAACATCTTACTGGACTACAGGGCCATAACTAAATTATAACTGTGCAATAAAGTTATTATACGAATTTAAGGAGTGAGAAAGGTTTTTGTTACTTTAATTCAATGACTTTGAATGTTTCCACTGCAACAATTCTCACTCAACTGGGTCAGGCCTGCACTTCTCTCACAGCACAATACCTGGAATAATGATAATAATAAACTGACTGTGCACCTTTTGATCTGACTACAATGCTCGCCTGCATATTCATGCAAATCTTGTCTATTGTTTGCAGTAGTTCAGCTTGTGAAGGCCCGGTAAACACAAAGTGGCTGCACTAATCTGATATATTGCTGCAGTGCTTGTACAAGAACCCTTTTTTATCATGACACACAACGCAACTTGGCTGAACAAAGAGCAGGACAAAGAGACAGAGCAAAAGAGAGTAACAAGAAACCCAGACCTGACTGTGTTCCTGCAGTGACAATGAAAACGCACGCACGAGAAATGCACCCCTACCAAGACACTTAAGATCATTTAAAAGGAGGATTTTAGGCCTGGCGCTCCTAACTGGTGAGTGTAAAAAAAAAAAAAAAAAATAGTCAAGAGAGACTCAAAGTGTATATTCAACTTCTACCTGCCTCTTACAGCCTTCAGTAACCATGGAAACAGACAGATTTGAAAGAAGAAAGGTGGTTAAACGAGGAACGCTGAGTTTTGTACGGTGCAGATGGACGGACAGACAGATGGATCAGTTTATTATCGTACAGAGCAGTACGTATTTACTGACACTAGCACATCCCTAGCATCACATTTAAGCTTTAAAGTCATCACTTGGGAAATGTTCAGGAGTTAAACTTCTGATAAGCTAACGGATGTTACAGCTACAGTAGGAACTCTAAAATGTCAACCACTGATGGTGCGTCCCTTCTGTGTTAATTCAGAGCAGATAAACAGCTTAAAAGATAATATAATAATACACAGATCTGACGGCAGCAGGCTTATGGCTTGGTCTTTAAAATGCCATCTCTCAAAGTATTACCTGTATTTTACATTTAGCAGAAAGTTGACAGTTATTGGTTTGACAAATTGGAAGAAGCTGCTCGCATCACAGTGTTCATAGTGAAACCAGCAAGTATTTGTTATCTGAACTCATTAACCAGTGTAACGTGCACAGATGGGCAGAGACGCTGTACAGCAATCTCTGTTGATCATCATCTAGAAAAAGTCTTTCTTGCGCCTCTCTGTTTCCTGTATGTAATTTTTGTTTGCTATAATTGGTCTGGTAGATTAGGATAGCTCATCAGAGATTTGTACTCCTAATAATATGAAATAACTCACGCAGTCATCTTTCTTCATAAATGTGGATTTTGTTTGTCAGAGGCAAGAATGCCTCCATTTACGTTTGGGTTTTTTTTTGCTTATGTTCTCATCCAAAGCAATTAAAATGAGTGCAGTGGTATTTACCAGTAAACAGGATGTAATGTAACAATCGTTTGTGCTACAAACTGTGGTGAGCTTCCAATCAGAAACCTCATTTGGATGTTGAAAATGATTATGTAGCATCTTACAAATGATTCCTTATGAGAACGTAAGGGAGCACATCGACAGGTGCATCAGCAACCGCCGACCTGAGCTAAATGTTAAAAGTGCCAATGTGTGTGACAAGAAATGATGAAAGAGTTTGTTGAGACTTTTATGAGTGTCTGATCTTCCAGATGCAGAAAATGATTTCAATCCAGCCAGCTGCCCTCCCGCCCCGAATCAACATTGCTTTGCTCACAAGCATCAAATGATCTAATATAGCGGTTTTCAATCTTTTCAAGCTGTGAACATGAAAACGCCAACTCATCAAGCATGCATAAACGAAAGGTGAACAATTTGACTGAGAAAGAAAAAGCGTGTGACAAAACAGACCGGTCCAATTTGTGAGGGATCGAAATATGTTTTTTTAGCCCCCAGAATGATGTCACAACCAGCCACATCCATCCTCCTATGCCTGACCTGCACGTTATTAACCCCATCACTTACAGTTGAATCATTTAAGCGGGTATTGAAACAGGTATTGATTAAATAGCCTCCTCTGCAGTCTACAGGCAACATCAATTACCTTCCCTCGGTTATTCGTCGGATTTTCCAATGGTCCCATGCAAACTTCCTTTAAATAATGAAAGGCTTAACAATGAGGCCATTAACACGGGATACAAGCAAAGACAGGAGCTGTAAATGTTCACACCTCAAGGTTAGCTGGGCAGCGTTTGCTTCAGTAAGTCACCCATTACTGTTTGGATTCCTGGAACAGGAGCAGTCAATTTGTAATTGGTGTTTACTTTCCCACATGACCATACAGCGAAGTGACATATACTGCAAAATCCCTGATGTCTTCATGGTCTAAACACATGAAATAGTACAACAGCTTTGCTGGCAATGTAGATTAATTATTAGTGTGCTTCATAAGGTACAAGCATCCTATTCAATGTAAGGATGTAAGGTCACTGTAAACAGCAGGTCTGCGTTGGAACTATTGATTATGGAAAAACAAAGAGGGAAAGAGATGACAGGGACACAGCCATGTTGTCAAACTTCAACCTGTCTTCTCTCCGAGACAGAGATAATACCTACGCTGGTTTCTAAACTGGCACCAGACCTGATCCTCGACTCACAGCTCTCCACAGTTTAACAACACATTCACAGCCATCATGTTACTATTCATGCATTAAACACCTACAGCGGTGGCCCTTTTATATTTCCACTCTAATTACTCAAGGTCGTTTTTTGGTGAAAGAAATGTAAAGAGCACGCTGCAACATCGGAGAAGGTCAGCGGTTTGGACGATAATGTGACGCCTTGAATCCCCAAGGGGACTTAAGTGTTTTATCACAATGCTGAGACCTTCGAAAGCATCTTCTCCTCTGTATCGTCTCCTTAAGTGTGCAAGGATAATACGAGGGCTTCAGCTTCTAGCAGGACATGTCTACTCAACAACATGATATGATGGGGTATCACAACTCTAATGAATAATTGGCTGACAATAATGGCGAAGGAGGAAATACGAAGGAGTACAATGAATTTAGTTTCTCGCTGGGGTAGCTTATGTAGCACAAAACTGCTCTTGAATCAGAAAGTGACAGACAATTGACCTGGAAAATGGAGAGGAATATATCAGCTCTCTGCTTCAGCCCTGCAACCTACTTCTCTACAACAGCAATATACTGTAAGCGGTGTATGTATATGTGTGTGTGTGTGTATGTGTGTGTGAAGAGGCCAAATTCCATTTCAGAGTTGTGCCTTTCAACCAGTTTGCTGATTAAGGCATTTAAAGAAAATTAGCCCCAAAGCCACCATAAATCTCTCTGCTTTTCTTTAATGAATGCCGCAAATCTCACATTTAATTTCTCATTTGCATATGAAAAGCATCACCTTCACTTTCCGCTATCCTTACGTTGCACAAACTGAATTGCAATTGGGCAAATGAGGAAGAGAAAACATTTAGGTAGTGATATGTGGAGCGGTTTGTGTCAACATCTGCATATCAATTTGTGCCCAAAACTCGACTCGGAATCTGAAGTGGACCGGCTCATTCAAACCTCGGCGTACCTTCCCTCTGATTACAAAGTTATTATGCATCAGGAGATGGAAGATAGTTATGACGCTCTATCATCTTGGATGATCCCTATGAACTTAGCACCATCATTCATCACTTCAATGGCTAACAAAATATGATGCTAAATGAGAATAGGAAAGCATTATCAACTGAGGACAACATAGCCAGTGTTTCAGTTTGATGAATATTTGGCTTTTTGGGAGTAAACAATCATGCCTCAGATGGCTGCTGAGGCAGAGGGGAGGAATAGAGCAACTTCTGTATGGCATTCACAAAGGGCCCAACTTAATGGAAGTTTGAATTACCATTTAAATAGGATTTCTTTTGGGGGAAGGGGAGGCGTCATAGAGAAAGATAAATTACATTGTAAACAATGTCAAAACAGTTTAATGACACATATGAAATGAAAGTACACGCCCCATGCTTTCTTAGCTGCTGAGTGATATAAAGAGTGGACTGAATAAATAACGAGGCAGCCCGAGGAAAAAGGCGACTATGCAGACTTGTTTTGTCTCTAGCATGGCCTGCACTTTTAATTGACTTGAATAAAAAACTCAATTACAGCATTCTGGCCACCGGAGGGAGAGAGAGCAAGCAAGAGAGGGAGAGAGAGGGAGGAGGGTAAGAGGGAGGGAAGGAAGCAGAAAGACGAGTGAATGAAGCATGAGAGAGGAATGAAGGAGTTATTGGGTCAGAATGGCACCTCAGGGGGGAATCAGGACAGCAGACAAGCTTTTATACAGGCCAGTCTGTCTATGGGAATTACACCTCACTGAGAGGTGGAAGAAAAGACACTAAAAAAGAAAAGGGAAGAAGGTAAAGTGCTTTGTCGGTATCTTCTGAGGTTTTTTTTTTTTTTTTGCATTTATTGTCATCTATCCTGTGTTATTCCACTGTGGCCGACTGAGATACTGATTGAAGGTGAGGGGCATTGAATCAAGTGAAATCAGTAAGCAGTCCCACTCAACTGAGGCGCTGATTTAGCTCCCAAAGAAGTCGACAGGCCTCGTACTCGCAGAGTATTAAAGAGAGGAACATGAATAGATAAGAAGGCAACCGAACAAATGGTGAGCGTGATGCAAGGAGAAAGAAACTGAAGATTCTTTGTAAAAAAGAAACATCCTCAGCACCACACAGTGATACTGTCAGGCTGATAAAGCATGACTGATTGTGGGCCTATTGGCAGATTGGTGTGTGTGTGTGTGTGTGTGTGTGTGTGTGTGTGTGTGTGTGCATTTTTAACATTGTTTTAAGTGAAGGTGTGGTGTACTCGTGGGTGTGGGTGTGGTGGCGGATGGGGGGTTGTCATGGAAGTGTGAGTCTTTGAGATATCCTGGAATAAGAAAACAACAGATTCTTTGTCAGCCTACAGCAGTCAATGCAATGTTTGCGGACAGTGAGCCAATATTTCCACCTTGCGTGTGTGTGTGTGCACGCCCGTGTGTGTTTATGAGCGTGTGTGGACAGCAAGCTGTTGTTCCCATGGTTGTGTGTTATTGATTAGTCATCTCTGTGGGCAATAGGAGCTGTTATCAGGCCTGACATGGAGACAGACGGGGGTGGATGATGCATGGGACGGGAAAACTGTTGAGACGCAAAGATAATGGAGCTACACACACACGCCAACACACGCACACACATGCTGCAAAGATGGACGGGTACACACTGGCACATGCTCCCACAGATTCTTGCACACACAATAGACCTGTTACACAACTGAGTGCAAATGTATTGGCAGCGATAAATTTTGTTTTCAGCACCATGGACAGCACTCTAAATCTTGAGCAATGCCAGTACATATGGCTAATGATTATCTATTGTAGCGCCCACAACTATAATCAGCCATTACTCATGGAAGTTAAGTGCAGATGCCCTCAAGAATCTCAGTAAATCTACAGAGTGACTCTAAGAAGTGGAAACTGAATGTAAAATGAATGCATACTGTGACGATCAACCCTGTGCTTCTCACCACCATGACACACACACCCAGGGTCCTGGAACTCACCTGTGGGAGAGAGAGAAAAGCAGAGAGAGAGGGAGGGAGGTCAGACTCAAATAAATACACAGTAAATGATGCAGAATGCGTCAGGAAATGAAGTCTTTTTAAAGTAAGCCTCAATAAATAACGTTACACAGACGTATAAATCCAAGGGAGAGAATGAGAGGTATGCTGAAGCAATTAAAATGTTTTTTACACCAAGTTGGCAGGTGGTAATATCCCCAATGTTATGTACATTTCAGTTCTATCACGATGTCGCTCCGTTCATTGTGGAAAAGGACATGGAAGAGCATTTGGAGAGTGCGCTTGCTCTGAGGAACAATATCACCTCAAGGTACACTCCTCAGCTATGTTAAATCTGGGCCTCATCCATACACAGTGAACAGGGCACTGGCTGCATTAAGGCCATTCAATGTTTGCACAAGCTTATGAACACAAATGCCATGTATACTTGAGCATTGCTAGAGGACACAACTATATCATGGCAGCTGTTTAGCTCAGTTCCCAAAGAAGTGCAGAGAACTGCAAGCACGGAGGCCGAGCAATCGGCCCGTTCCGAACAGGTCCGTGTTGAACAAGCTCTGCTCTAATTTGTTTGTTTTACCAAAACTGTACAAGATAAGAATCACTGACTGCACTTCTAACTCATTTACATTTCCAGAGTGCGCGTTATAAAGCACTTAACACATAAGCACACAAATAGAAACATCACACATTAACTATCTGCTGCTTACAGCTTCATTGAATTAAGCTTAAAAAGAACAGAGACTGGAAAGGCTGTTGGTCGTAATATCTGGGCTGGGCTAAAATTGGTTAATCTGTGTGTTTTTTTCTAACTAATGTGACAATAAAGCCTGGAAATGAAAAATGTTTTATGCTTTAAGAGTTGGTGAATACTTCAGCAATATTACTCCCATGGAGCTGAATCCCTTGTTTGTAATCATGTGACTCCAGGGTGCTATTATTGGATAAAATACTGACATTTTTGCTTGAACTTCACATGCCAGTTAATGCAACTCTTACTTTACTCAAATACCCGCTCATCCTTGTCAGTTTTTCCTCTTTCTGAGAGCTGAGTGAGTTGTGTGTAAATGTCAGCTGTGGAACCGGCTGTCCACGAGAGGCCAACCATGAGCACACAGGGAAGGATTGTCATGGCCTGCACTCTACAATCCTCTCCTTCTCCACAGGGACAGGTACACTCAGGTTTTTTCCACTCAAGCATGAAAATACACAGAGGTCAAGCTTCCCACCACATCCTCCACTCTCCCTCTGATGAGATGGACAGGGTTAGGTTAAGGCCACAGACCACATACAGAGAAAGTGATCCATGAAAAGGAATTTCCTTAGCAACTTTCATTACAAAGTGGTGCAAAGATGGCAAAAACTGGGTGCTGACATTTTGTAAAGGCCAGTGTTAACTGGTAAAAAGTCAAATTCCAAAGAGTGGCTGTATAAAACACATTTAACTCAAAATTCCTGCTTTTGAAAATGATTAACACACTGATAGAAGATAAAAGACAAGAAATTATGCTAACATTGGAGTAAATGATCATCATTACTTTGTGTATTGCCACGTGTGCTTGTTATTTGCAGTATTTAGTACAGCAACCAGTCAGGAAAGCAGGTCAGTGCTCAAAAGACAACTAATCAAACATGTTCAAACTACCAATTAAACTCAGAAGCTATGGCAGTGTACTGTAGCAAAACAAAACCTGTCTATTGTCTAGTTTAAAAGAATAGATGTGAATGACTTGTGAACTCAAAGAAAGCCCCGTTAAAATAAACAGAATTCATTCTTCTGGCCAGCATGACTTTCTACATCCCTTGATGAAGAAGTGTCTGCACTGATCGATGCATCTTCATAGAAAAGAAAAGAGCGCGAGGTTGAGTTGAGGTACGGCTTAACCCATTAAAAAAACAAAAACAAACACAATCATACATCTCCCCCGCAGTAAAAAGGAGCTTTTCCAGTTTTAAAGCTACATTTGCATTCTTGTAGAAAAGCACTAATTACACAACCACCACAAATACAACATCTGTCCGTCACGGTGAGGCTGGAGTTGATCCCCGCTGACGTTAGGCGGAAATTCTGGTCAGGTCAGCAGCCAATCACAGGGCTCAGGTTAAACTTATTACTGAATTACTGAACCAGTTTTTTTCCCTTGGAGGACCAAAACTGAAACTTAATGGTGTGCCACCGGCCAATAGCTAACACCTGTTGTATTGTATTCTCAACATGCACAATGGCACTACAGTCCCAAGTTCCCTTAATTGACTGACTTCCTGCGCACAGAAAAATAATGAATAATAAGGATTCTGTGTAGTTAAAGAGCATTTTTCCCCTCAGAAAAAAAAAAACAGCTTTAACAACCGAAAAAACATCTGCAGGGCCATATCAAACCTTTGGGCTTTGTTATTGTAAGTTACTGGTTCAGCTATGTCCTGAGGACAAAATCAGAATTTAAATACTGTAAAACAAATTTCAGCTGGCAACAAGAATTAAACGATTCAAGTATGCAGCTGAAATATATATATATATGCATGTGACAAGCTTGTTTTTAACACCAATATTTTCTAATGTACATGCAGAACCAAGAACAGTTTGGACCTCCTTATATTACAGAATAACATTATGAGGGAAGAAAATGAACTGTAGGAAACCATGTCTACAGGTCAGGTTGTCAGCCTGCGACATCTACTCTATATCCACAGATCTCCTCATTTTACATTACATTTTTCACATTTTATCTCTAACTGGCCTAATGACCACATATGCCTGCCTTCCTTGCCTCGACTACAGCAAAATGAATATAGATATCAACTGAGAACTGTCCTTATTAGACTGCAGGTGTGGTATCTGGATAAGAAACCAGGGGGAAAGGCAGAAACACTGATTATCTTTATTCTATATACTTATTTTTTTTACCTCTATTCTCAATAGGACTGAGATACTGTGAGACTGTTTCTGTATCTAAATCTGATACCTCAATGCGCTGTCTCTCACCTCTTTTCCCTGTCACTGGGAGCCTGCAGTCAAAACATTCCCTCTACGACATCTTAAAAGAAAAAAGAAAAACTCTTCTTTGCTATGTTGTCTTTCCTTATTTAAACAGGGATTCATGACTGTCTGATTTGGGGCTGACTGAGTGCAGGAGAGATCATCGGCACACAGAAAGCTTATTTCACTCCTCAGCTGCGACAGGGGTTAAGTCAATTTGCTTTACAATGTCTTTCAGACAATACAGAGGAAATGAGATGATTAAAACAGCATTAAACAGGAGGATCATTAAGGAGTTAAGAAGAAGAACTCCAATGCAAGACGGATGTAGTGGTTCAGGTATAACAGCTGCCGAGACTCTCACTTTACCCATGGCCCAGAGATGTGGCCAAATACCTGGTCTGATCATCAGCTTGTTACTAAATGTATTTTTCAGATCACTGAATATCATTTCTGCTGGTCCAATATGTCATCAATAGAACAACAGAGGACCTGATGTGATCTGCTGTCTATTGAACTCGCCATTTTGCTTATCAATTTATCTGTGTCTCTCTACAAATGCCAATTAGAGGAGAAGGCTGGAAAGTGCCAGTGCTCTAACCTTTCTCTTTTTAGCAGCCTAGAGCGAGGGGACACACACACACACACACACACACACAGACAGATAGCAGAAAGGACACGGAAACAAAGACTAACTGGCTGTTTCTGTTTGGGTATAAACATACTGTATACTTAGATGGTGACTGCTTAAAAATGCATTATGTGCTGACACTGAACTGACCCCACTGTCTCCTCTTATTATAGAAAAGCACCAGACTAACACTAAACAAAAAAAATGAGAACGACAGAAAGCATTATTGTCAGAAAACAATGAGACCTAGGATTATGTAAGCACTTAATTCTAATTTTTGCTCAATGGAAACATCATTGAAATAGATAACAGTCCAAATCTCTACCTCTCTAATGATAAACATATCTGGCGGTGCATGAATTCATTTGATTACATAAACACTTTCATGTGCATGCACACATACCAAGTTTTGTTGATGGCTAAATTAAGAGAATAATTAGTTGTAATGGCGAGGAAGATGGAGCAAGATATTGCATAACCCTGTTTTGAATCATGCCGACAAATCAATAGGGAGTCTGTTCTCGCGGCTTAATTTGTGCCATCCTCCCCAGGAATGTTGACTCACTCATGTTTTTTTAACCACAAAAAGGTACTGCTTTCTGGGAACCGATCACTGCAGGGATGTGTGCGTGTGTGTGTGCGTGTGTGTGTATGAACTGAGGGAAACCGGTGATATTAAAAGCCTGGCCGTTGCATTCCTCTACAACATGTCTTTTGTTTTGCCATCTTTCATCCTATGTTTATTTCCCACTGCTCATCCCTAACAAGGCACGAAGCACGCCAATGAGAGATGATGAAAGGATTTGAGTGACAGCTGAGGTCGGATGCACAAAACGACTAAAAGCCACTCCACGGGGAGGGCCCAGATGCAGCGGGGCAGCAGGTCGTGAACCAAGTCACCCCCACGGACAGTAAACACGATGCCCATGCTGCCTGAGTAACAATAACCCTGAACCCTGACCATTACACCATACGGTGGGTGACCCTGTGTCCTCCAACAGCGTGGATGCTAATGGGACAGACTGTGTTAGTCAAAACACATTAGCAGGGGCATCAAGGTCAAATAGACACTTGGTGAAAGAAGTTGTTTTGTGTCTCTTCTGTTCTTTCACAGCTAGTGACACTCAAGTGTTTAAGGAGACCTCAGAGTGAAATGTTGCTGTTATGGTCTAAAGGTAAATGCCTGCTTTGTAAGAAGGGCACACCTTATTCTGTCTGCGTGTGTGTTTGTGTGTGTGTGCACACATGTGCGTGCACTCCAGTGTATTGATTTTCCTTTCCACCTCTTTTCTCATCTTTACTTCGCTAGCATACCTGTATTTTTCTATTTGTTTGTGGACATTTTCTCAGAGTTCACTCTGATGGAAAATGCGATCTTGTCCCCCCCCCCCCGACTAATAGAAATTCTGTTAGTATGTTTGTATGGGATGAGAGATGAAAATGATTTTGTGGATAGGAAGAAAGATGGCAATGGAAGGGAGGGAGTGGGCGATAAAAAAATGGCAGAGGATAGAAAATCGATGAGAGATGAAATATATCAGAACTCCTGAAGCAAGGTCAAGAGGATATGATCTCTCACGACACATAGTTGTGCCTCACTGAGCCGGAGGGAGCAAGCGAGATGGAGAGAGAGGAGGGAGACAAAGAGGGGGAGGATGAGGGAAAGAAGGAGTCACTAAGAAAGACAAAGGAGGGCAGGGGGCCAAGACAGACATAAAACTTTTCATGAGAGAAGCCACTTTCCATTCATCAAAAACAGCATCCCACTCAAAGCCTGCGTTTGTCCATAAGGGCAGGAGCACCGTTACGACAAGCAGTGGACACACAGTTTGCTGATGTTGGCACAATAAGGTCTGGTACAAAATGTGGAAATTAATCTTCCTTCAGTCAGCTTTCTTCCCACGCTAACTAATTCAGCAGCAAAGTAGCTAAAGGGACCAGATCAGCAGGCTGTGTCTCCACCCCAGGTCCAAGTCCTGGTTCCATATGCACAGACCATTAGAGCCCCACTCTCACCTCCTACAGAGAGTAGGGCCAGATAACATCTGTCTACAGCTACCTCCCTGCAAACACTCAACCAATTAAAGAGCCATTAGCACTCAAGCTCAGTGGGTGGTGTGTGGGTCAGTATGCCTGTTTATGTTTGTGCTTATTCTCTATAGGTTACTGCAATCTACACAAACTGTAGTACGTTATTTACATATTTATCCACATGTGTACAGCATACTCACAAAAACATACATACATATTTATTTCCATGTAACCTTTGTTCTGCCTCTCCACCCACTTGGCCCCACCCCCACCATGTATCATTCATTAGTCGCCCCAGTCTTCATCATACAATTTTAATTCATAATAGGGACAGAAGTAGGTCATTTGACAAACATGTCACATCTGCTCCAGTCAAGGCTGCACCTCCTTTTAGCATCAATGTTTCATCCCTGCTTAACATGAGAACACAAGCTTGAGGTAGCGATGGGATAGAACCACACCTGACGGGAGCTACTGTTTGTGATGACGTGCCGTTGGCATCTCACGGGTTCAACCCTGCTGAGGATGCTATTATTACAGAGCAGAACTGTCTTGTACGCGGGGCCTATTTTATGAAGTGAGACGTGAGCAGTTGCAGTTCATGCAATCTCAGTTATCCAGGATGTATACAGTTCTGTGCCAGAAACATATAATCATCGCAAAGCTTCAGGGATCATAGCAACATATCAGCATCATCATGACAAGCAAAGGTCTGTACTTATCAAATACAATATAAGAGATTAGAGCTTTACTTAATGGTCCTGCTGTCTCAGATTGTTTATGTTCTGTGTGTGAACTATGTAGAGCGTGTGCATGTGCATAGCATGTTTATCTGAGATGCAAATATTATTTAGTGTGTTTTCAACTACTTGACCTACTGATGGTTCTTTGGCATTTAAAATACTGGCATTATTACCAAGCCTGGATCTGAGCAATTTTGTTTTGCAATTTTGTATAAAAGCTGTAAACGTGAATTCAAGTAATTAACAATACATTGTACACTTGTGCAGAAATGGCATTTACAAGTGTCTAAAGAGGACATTAGGTGTTGGGGAGTGAAACAAAGAGGCCAGATGAGATGCAGACTCTCTCAGAGTGACCCAGGTGTCAGCTGGCCCCCTGCGGTGTCTTCTGTCCCTCATCATTGACCCAGAGGAGGCAAAATGTCTGCTGTCCCCAGAGTGCCCTGCACGCCAGTCTGCCTCCCTGCACGGCAGTCTGTCTGTCCACCAACTGGCAGAGTAATTGCCCAACACGCAGACATGCAGAGCCCCTCAGAATATCATATTACACACTATTTCACAGTTTAACAGTGAATCAGTGGTGTTTATTGTAGGTGGTTTACATATTCGTACACAGCTTGTGATCACAGTACATGGTATTACACAATTATTATCATTATTATCAGTTACAAAGAAAACAAAAGGGTTTTTGTGGTTGAACAAAACAAAAGCTTTATTCTAATTTCACAATATTATGTCCTCTGATTTTTTAAATAATATTAATACAGTAGAATTATTTTTTTAATAGCATTAATATGGTAGGATTTAATACAGTAGATGAGCAAATGTACAGGGATGACAGACGTAAATGTTCATACCATCGTAAACAGTATACTGCCGCAACCGTAGTCGTAGGATTTGTGATTGGCCTCATGATGTTGTTTAAGGTTAAATCCCTTGAGCACTGAATTCACCTGTTTGCCAATGGGGCAGATCACTTTATTTGTCCCAAGGTCCAATCGACAGTTTTTCTTGAAGCCTCCTTTTCTCCCCAAACTCGCTTCGCGCGACACTCAAGAGGTGTTGCCATGCAACCAGTAGCCTTCTATAGGTTGTTGTTCCTAACCTGACAGACACTTGTTTGGGGGGGGTGCAGTTTGAAAAATGAGCTGAATAGGCTGTTAAAAGCACTGAAATGAGCAACGGATTAGAATATAAAGCATGCATTTCATGTGAGGTTCGGGGGTCGAACCAAATGTTTCTGAGGGCTGCCTTTGGCCAACGGGCTGCACTTTGAGAAACTATGTGCTCGACAAATGCGCATCCAAACGTGCGTCATTAAAACACTTGATGCATCTTCATAAGACACTATTCTTAAATATGAGATTTGCATGGTCAATACAGCAAGTAAACTACAGAAAAAACCCTCCGTGTCTGTATTTATGGATACTGTCTTAGATACTGTCCTCAACATGTGACATTACATTATTTCTAATCTAGTACAACAGAGTCAACTGTGTGTATTAAACTGTGTGCTATATTTGTGTTCATGGGTATTTAGCAGTGTATTTCTGTGTGTTTTCTCCCTTTAAGTTCCCTGTGGAGAGATAAAGCCTGTAGCCACTGAGCTTTGAACACATCCACCACAACATGCTGACTTTCAAATCCCCATGTCCAACAAGAGTCACTCGCTCTGCTTCCACACTGCTCACAGCCATTAATTTGTAGTTATAGCCTAACACACTACAGTGACTTCAGCACGGCTATATGCACGGAGTTTTAAATTGTCAAAGGAATTATCAGTGCCTGCGTGTTTGCTCCACAACATGGAACTTGTGAAATCTGCAATGAAACTGTCACCAACACTATTCTGGCTGGGGAAGATGACAACCAGCAGAGCAGCTATTGCTGCCACTGAATATTCAACTCTGAGTGTTCAGAGGGGATGGTACTGGTACAGCATTAGAGCTCAGGGCTAATAATGACCATATCTGCTAACAGAAGTAGTAAGAGACACTACGAGAACATTGTAAAGGTAAGCATGTGTCAACTGCATTAAATGTTCACTAGAAACTGGAAACAAGGCTCTATATATATATATATATATATATATATATATATATATAGGGATATCCAGTCCAATTATGCCATTTCAGCTATGCATTTTCATTTTGTGCAGCTATTAGTGAAGTGGCAGTTATTGGCTACACAAAAGAAAAGCTCTGAACATTACCTCTGCTAACCACAGTTGATGTTGATCCAGACTGAGCAGGAGAGGAGAGGAGGAGAGGAGAAGAGAGGAGAGGAGGAGAGGAGACGAGGAGGTATGCTCAGACAACCTATGTCTCTTCCACTTATTGTTACAAGTAGAATATTTATCCATGCTTCACTGCTCAACAAGAATACTGAAGTCATTCGCTCTCTCTCTCTGCTTCCCTCACTCACTCTCTCTGACGTGCGCATGCTTCTGAGCATGTTACGTAAAGAAGAGGGCTGTCCACTTAAGCAAAACAAAGTAAACAAGATACTGCCACAGCACATCACATATTCCTCTTCCATGCCTGTGTTAATTGAGAAGTAAGCACTTTTTGAAAGTGGCTCGATTAAGTTTCCTGTCTCGATTAAGTTTCCTGTCTCATAAAGTCTTCCTTATCGACAGCCTCCAATGCAAAACAAACAAACAAAAAAAACCCACAAAACAATTACTGCTTCACTTGATGACAGGAACCAGGATTATGAGTGCTAATGAGCACAATCAACAGCAGTTGAAGCGGCTGCATGCATCTGCGCATGTGGCCGTTTCTGCCGGTGTGTATGCCTGCAAATCTGTTCTGCACTGATTATATGCTGCAGGGCTGCAGCTCACAGTTATTGCCATTAGTGAGTCATCTGTTCATTGTTCCTGTTAATCAATTTAAATTCCTAAAAATACAGAAAAATGGCCATCGGCATTTAGGGTTGGGCGGTAATCCGGTAATAAGGTATCCTGCGGTATCTAAAAATAGCAACGGTATCAGTTTCATTACCGTCATTAAAAAAAATGCTGCGCATATAGGTTTATAGGGGTCTAACATAA
The DNA here is from genome assembly GCF_039877785.1 of Chaetodon trifascialis. NCBI lineage: Eukaryota > Metazoa > Chordata > Actinopteri > Chaetodontiformes > Chaetodontidae > Chaetodon > Chaetodon trifascialis. The sequence continues at coordinate 12,869,050 of NC_092071.1, read as the reverse complement.
TTGTAGCATCGTCATAACAAAAATGAAGTCCACTCCGTTCAATGCATCTGGTTGAATTTTTACTCGAGGAAAAGGTGATGTGCAAAAGTACATGTTAAAAAAAGAACGTGAGCAGTTGTACAGATGTTTTAACACAGGTGTGTCCAGGCGCTCATATGGGCGTGTCTGAGCAGAGTACCGTCGTCTCGTCCAAGCACACGAAGAAACTCCTCAGCAGAGTCCTCAGTGAGCGCTCTGCTCATTCATGAGACGGAGTGGTGAAACTAACTGCGTGGTTACGCTGGTCAATAGCTCAGCGACCCACCCAGATTCACCATAGAAACACCAATGACGTTCCAGAAGGAAGTAACCCCAGAGATAGGTTATTGCGTGAAGAGCGCTCCCTCCATTCTAGAAACCTCCTCCTTTTTATGTAAACAAGCAGGACCTTCGTGATTGATCTCAAACTAACGCAGAGTCATAGGAGGAGACATTAGCAGCGTTTTTTTGGGCTGGAAAATAACTTTTGACCACAAAACAGCAAAGGTAAAACATACTTTATGATTTAGCGAAGTTTTTTTTCTGCTACTCTTTGGCTGAGTTTTCGTCGCACAGTGAGGAGGCAGACATCCTCGTGATCATCAGACTGTCTGCTTGCATATGATACCGGGCTTTTGTGGTTTGCGTGAAGTGGTGAAATCAGCAGACGCAGTACCTTTGACGTGCGCTATTTTCGTGTTTTCGTTACATGTGCATATAATTTCGTGGGGTATGAATTATGGTTTGTTTAGGTGGCAGTGCTTGGTAGAGGCTTTTAACTGAGTTTCTCCCCGTCATTCTGGTATGCTACAAGTTAGGATTGGTGCTTCTTCGTGTGAGCATTGACCGTCTGAACTGCGCGCATGTCACGCTGCCTGCTATGGTAATACCGTATACCCAGGGAAAATGTGGGGAAAGTTTGACGGTATCAAAATTTGGATACCGCCCAACTCTATCGCCATTTACCAGAATCCAAAGTAATCGCTCTTCCACCAATGAGTCCAAAAACATGCCTTTTACAAACACATTCACATTTACGGAGCTGAAACCAGCAATTTTTGGTTAATAAATTACTTAAAAATCTAATTGGTTATTAACATTTTGCTAAATCTTCTGCACATCAACTCATGGATGAGTCCGCAAACCATTTCATGAACATGCTGACCTATTTGGACCCTGCAGCAGTTGAAGCTGGACTCTGTTGATGTGTACTGCAGTCATTAGCCATTTCTGAGTGTTTGCGCATATGAGATGTACAGCAGTTCATCACATTCTGTTATGGTCCTGTCAGCTGCACTCTCACTGTGTTGTCAAACACCATCGTAGACGTCAGATTCATTTGAGAGAGACAAAGTGTTGATGCAGTGGCTTCTGTGTCTGAATTAGCAGTCGTGCCTGTCTGCTTTAAGGAACATGTGACATACCGGCACTGAGACAGCAGATTTCTCACTCATCATCATCAACTGAGAATATTCAGGAGTTGATTAGTCGGAGGGAAGGAAACGTGGAGTTAGTGTATGTTTTCAAACTTGCTGCAGACCTTTAGCATAAATCCATGTTCAGGGTGTTGCAGAACAACCGGTTAAAAACGCTAGCAACATATTAACAACACATTTCCCCTCCAAACAAGAACAATCAAATCCCCTGGTTTCTCTCGCCTTTGTTCCCCTTTTAGTAGTGACAAGCCCAGACGGCGGAGGGAGGTGGATAGAGGAAGGGGAGCTGCCTGCCTGTGTCCTATTTGTAGCGGTTGCCAGACTCCATAAAATCCCCCTCTAGTTGTGGAGAATATGTCGCCCACCCACTGACAGCCTCCTCAGCTTGACACACTCTGCATTGCCAGTGGGAGATAGTGGGAAGAGATATGCAACCCAGCTGGGTTAATCTTGTTACACAGTTATGCACAGACCACAATCTCACCTAGAGAACACATACATGCGTAAATCAAACAGCAACACCTTAAATGCTGAAGTGAGTTTCCATGTTTTAAACCCAAACTGAGGTATTTTTACCTGTTCACAAGGCAAGTATTGAAACTGTACAGCTGATACGACATTAGTTTTCCACAGATAACATTTCTAAGAGGCCAACAGAGGCTGCTGTGTGTGAGCCCGCACTATCATTATCTCTTTACATTTACGTCTGCGTGTGGGGATGTGTGATATGACAGAAATCTCATATCCCAGTATGGGGAATTTCATATCCAGATATCGATACGTATCACAATATAAAAATTCAAAGAATGTAAAATGACCACATGGAAAAGGCATGTTTCTTATTACATTTTGAATGATGCACTTGATAAATAAAAGGTTTCGCACCTTCAGAAGGAGGTACGAGCTCCTCGTTTTGCCTTGGCTGGTCAGAGTCTGTTTGGAATTACCCCGCTCTGTGTCACGTTCAGCCTCTGTCATGATTGTTTGTGTTGACTTCCTTCAGATTTACAGCCTGAGCCCTTGTCATCTAATGCCAACAAATATGGCCATAAAGACTGTGATTTGCAACAATGAAATTTACGACAGACGCTTTTCTATCGACACAAGATACATATACTGTATATATCGTCATATCGCACAGTGCCATCTGCTTGATCATTAACAATAGCAGTTAAATTTCAGGAACAGCCAATTCTAAAACGGTGATGTATTCAACCTCTTGAAATTGGCTGCAAGTTAGACATTAATATTCTTCAAGCACATGTTTTTTATATTGAAAAAGAATTAAGTCTATTTAGAAAAGCAAGTGAGTTGGAAACAAAAATTAATGGGGAGAAAGTGACCATACACATACAATGAATTTCAATTACCTTCCTCTGCTGTCTAAGCTCAGACACTCGCTCCCATCGCACAACAATGAACACACACTGACTGGATGTGGAAACCAAGAAAAGAACAATTCCGGCTGCAAAATTAAATTTACATAAGAAGTTAAAAAATATATGTGAGTGTGAGTGTGATTAAAGATTAAATGAGATTCAAATTCTCTCATTATAAATCCACAACTCCCATAATCACAGTTGATTCTACACTCACAATTTATTATTAAGTATAGTGAGAAGCATCGTAAGCTCATTTAAAATTCAGCTTAAACACTCTTTGCTCTATTTTTACAGACAGAAGTTGTTGGTTTTCTGAAACTTTTATGTTACGTGACTCAATACACCACTAATGTGTCAGTCTGCAAGGCCGGCTTCATGATGTCTGTCATCATCAGCGCTCCGCAACGCTTGATGCTTTCAACTTCCTTTTAACAGTATAACATGCACAGCAAGCACAGACCTACGAGCTTTTCACCCCATGTACGTTCTTTTCTTGTTCCGTGATTCACTGTTACTACATGTGACCCATCACAAAGAACTTCTCCTTGCTATTTACAGCAAACAACACACTGCTGCTGCACATTCCCAACAGCACTGAGAGCTTAGTATGTGGGGTTCACGGCGCCGGGAGCCAAACAGTCCAACTTTTAGCTAGCAAAAAAGGAAGTGCACTTCACACGCGTTTCCATTAGTCACATAGCAACAGCAGCCGCCATCGCCGGTGCTGCTGGAAAGCATTTGCTAAAAAAAGGGGGACAAAAACCTCTCTGCCTTTGACTGGGAAAGTTGATTTGTTTTGCTTTCACTTGACATTTCTGTACCATTCTGCAACAGTTTGGGCCTAAATCCTTTACATTTTTGGGATTCGGCGGATGCTCTTATCGAGTCCAACTTGTGTCCAATAGCTCAATCGTTACATCGGTTAATTTGGCTGAATACATGCAACGCCACAAGTGAAAACCACTTAAAAGTAGAGCTTCCTTGATATCTTATCTTAGGCCTTTAACCAGCAGTGAAGGTGCACAGTGTCAGCTCCTTGTCACTCTGTCAGCTACCCTAGTGTCCCACTCCATGTTAACATGCAAGTCCCTATCCAGAAGGCATTAACATGCAGGGCCAGCAGCCGCTAGGTGGGCCTGAGCAGAGCCCAAGGCAGGTGGCAGATAGTCAATGTGCATGCTCCTAAATCATTCATGTAGCTGGGTGGAGGGGATTGTGTGTGTGTGTACACGTCAGAAGAGAAAGCAACGGCTTCTATTGATGCTACAACGTAAGAACAGAGTGTGAGCACGGGATGGTATAGTATTCCACAGCCTTTGTGGGATTCCACGAGTGCATCTAATTCATTTGTATGTTCTCCCCTACCATATGGGTCCCTTGGATGGAGCAAGGGAAAAATAAATAAATGTGGAAAAGGGAAAGGAGGAGAGGAAATGTGGGGGTTGATGGGATTGGAAAGATGAGAGGGAAGCGGGAAGGTGAAACTGACATTCTTGAGAAGGGGCAGGCCATGCGGGCGAGGTTTTGTTAATAAATTAGTATGCATGGCTGGCACCACACAATGACCTCGAGCAAGGAGCTGACACGCCACAGACACTAGACTGAAACTAACTCTAACACCACAAATTATTACCTTTTCATTATGGAAATTAGCCCTTCCTTCTCATTCCTCCCACTCTGTCTCTGTCTCGCTCTTCTCACTTGCCTTTTTTTCTATTCCTCACATCTCCCCGCTTGCTCTGGTATATTGGAGGAAGAATGGTGTTGACTCTGAAAAGCAATTACCTGTCATTTACCTGTCTCTCTCTCCCTCTGATAATGAATTTCAAGTGAAAGGTGAAATAATTATCTTTTCTCGAACAAAATCAAAGCTGTGGGCGGGGACAGCCACTGTCACAATATGTGGCATGCCATATGGGATTAAAGGATTCTCTGTAACACATACGCCCACGCACAGTGCACACACTAACACACATACAGTACAAAGTTGTTCTTTGAACTGCATTTCCATGATGAATACCTCAGCCTTAGCCAAGCCTGTGACAGCAAGTCATCTTTGCGCTATCTGATGGCCTGTGTGATCTTAAAGTTTAGCTTTAGATCTGGCAGCAAAATTCATCTGGAAGTCGTATTGAAGCGATGATAAACTGATTGGCTGCGCATTGCTGACAACATGAGACTGCAAGATGGCCGTTTATACTTGCTGCGGATCAGTTGACACATTGTGAAATCACAGATCTTTAGCCCAATAATTTAAGAAGTGATAATTTAAGTGAATTCTGCAATACTGATTAAATTGAGTGCACCAGACACACATATTGTAACTGACATCGTATCATCCCTCTCCTTTAGGTAGATGAGCTTTACAGCCCACGCTAGACACAATATAGCATCCATCCAAATACAGAACGTGACAAATTAAGGCGAAAGTGAGCCACTACTGAATATTTTGAACATGGATTTGTTTGTTTAAAAAAAGACAGGGAAAGAAAAAGAGGAGAAACAGGAGACATCGTGCAGTTTACTGGTATCCAATTTTGTGTTGGCGAGTGCAAACAGAGGTTTTAAGTGGAATCGATGGGGATGCTTTAAGTTTCCATGAGGGAAATCAGGGCAAGCCAGAACAAACAAAAATCACTCCAACAGCAGGAAAATATATAAAAAAAAATGCAACAACTGTATAGTGTGGGTGTAAGTTTGGGTATATTTATAAAGGACCAAATATGGAAAGTGGCAGTTATCATATAATTAGTAAAGAAATGCCTTTTTACAACCTTATCCTCTGCATCTTAGCATAATCCATCCTGTCTTTTATTGCCCAATTTTGTTTTATTAACTGACTCTGCTGATTGAAACTCCAGGAAACCCATACTGTCTCTCCATAAAAACGTCAGCAAAACACTCCACTGTCATTTTGCTCCAGAGCAGACATGCCAGTTTCAAGCTAGTGCCCCCCCCAAAAAACAAAAAAAAACAAAAAAAAAGAAATACAAAGAATGCCTTAAACTGTTTGTTTCTGATGTTTTTTTCCAGGCAGGTGGAGATGGGAGACATATTGTTGATATTTGAACTCAGCCAAACAACTACACCCCTGCCTTCAGTGCTCCTTCAGAAGCTCCACACCCCAAATTCATGGATGTGCATTGCCACAGCGATGACACGAATAACTGGGCTCGCTGGCCAGAAGCGAAATATGGTCGAATCCAGAGGCGTCTGCTGCCCGAGGGCAAGTTAGCCAGGAGACGACTTGTAATTCCAAGGGAAAGAATGCAAGGTCTGCCATAACAAGTGAAATATTTTTATGCCAAGATGAAAATGTGATATCTCCGATATTCAAACTTCATTACTATCGTGGCAGAGCTGTGTTCCACATGGGCGAGGGCGCGGAGGACGGAGATTAGCCGGCAGACGCAGAGGAAGTGGTAGAAGTCAGAGAGCAACTGGTTCCCGCTTTGCTGATTTGTTAGAATAGTGTGCGGCACGGTCCACGCAAATTTCTTTGTTTCCCATTTATAGCACCAGAACTGGGAATGAATATCAGATTTTTTTTCAGCGCACACACAGAGGGAGCATGAGGATATCCATCCATCCATCCATTATCTATACCGCCTATCCCTTTCGGGGTTGCGGGGGGCTGGAGCCTATCCCAGCTACGATGGGCGAGAGGCGGGGTACACCCTGAACCGGTCGCCAGCCGATTGCAGGGCCACACGCAAGGACAAACAACCATTCACACTCACACTCACACCTACGGACAATTTAGAGTCATCAATTAACCTAATGAGCATGTTTTTGGTCTGTGGGAGGAAGCCGGAGTACCCGGAGAGAACCCACGCATGCACGGGAAGAACATGCAAACTTCACACAGAAAGGCCCCGCCTGACCCGGGGATCGAACCGGCAACCTTCGTGCTGTGAGGCACGCGCACTACCTGCTGCGCCACCGTGCAGCCCGCATGAGGATATATTCGCTGAAATTCACAAAAAGTGCATTGGATTAAATTTGCTGACTGAACCTTTAAATGTTTAAGAATGTTTATGTGTTTGTTATGTGTTTAAGAGTGTTTATGAACATAGAGCTGACTTCAGGTTTCAGACAGTCAAGTGAGAATGTAAAAATAGCGGAAGCAGAGCCCTTAAAGACTTTCTCTCAAACTATCCGACAACCTAATCGTTTGTTTCCATCTAATCAAATATCTGGCCTGGTTTCAAGTTATGCCACAGAACAATGAAAAATATGTGAACATTAGACCGCCAGATGCATCACAGAGAACAACTGCTCAATAAACTTTGTTTCATTGCTCCGATGTTGTTTCAAAACACAATTATGGTTTGTGTGAGTCAAAGACAGAAAAAACTCTCATCCCTCCTTTCTTTGTCTGTCTGTGCTGGATGTGTCTGTGTGTGCTTTCTAGCTGTCTGCAGTGTGTATGCACGGGTGCGTGCGCTTGTATGGCAGGGGATGTTGCATAAGCTTTCACAGCAGGCAGTTGCTCAACATGAAAATAAAATAGAGAGATAGAGAAGAGAACGGAAAGAGATGGGGAAGGCACGGATGAGGAGAAGCAGCAGGAAGACAGTGAAATGGGAGGCGAGAAGTGGGTGAGCGCAGGGATAAGATGGTCGTTGCTTGTTGCAGGTTCCTCCCTGTGGCACTTTCAGGAGAACAGCTTTTAGCAGCAGGAAACGAAAAGGGCTTTATAATGTAACTGTTGCATATGGACAATCACCCGCTCCCTCAGTTTGCAAAACGGTGGGTGAGTGAGTGAGGGGGGAAAAGGAAGGAAGGCGGGGATGGCAAACGAGTAAGACAGCGATGCGTGAGCAGATAAAAGATTTGAATTCAGTAAGAATTCAACCTTTTCTGCACAGCTTTGAATACCCAATGATCTTTAAATAACCTGTCATCTATCTTCTGCGTGTGTGTGTTTGTGCACGTATGTGCATGTGTGAACGTGAATGTGTGTATGGTCTACTTATGGCCCAGAGCATGATGCCTCTGTCGATATCCAATCACACTGAAAAACTACACTCTGTGAACTAAAAGCAAACCCCAGGGAGCATCAGACATTTATCTGTGCCTAACAGGCTTCCACAGAGTTGGCTGACACACACATACACACACAGAGGGAGATACACACTGTAATACGTGTTTGTATTTCATAAAATGAACTGATTCACGCATTTCATATTCACAATCAGGATAAAGTATGTAGACTGTTCTAGTACAAAAATGAGGCTTAGATTTTCTACACGTGGAGAGAGATTATTTTCATGCATCCTTCCCTAATTTGTTCATTCTTCTTCCATCAGTTTGCGAAATAAAATATCTTGTATATGACTCTGATAGACCGGCCTGTTTTTGCCCATCACCTGACACGATGTGGCAGCAAATTTCAGTAAGCTCATGAGTAAACTCATTTTTAAAAATAAGCTTTTATTTTTCTGTTCACTGCAACTCACAAATGCACAGATAAAGAGGAACTAATGAGCAAAAGCAGAAAATGCGGTTTGTTTATCTGACATTATTTCTTGCTTTCAAGCTGACTCTCCATTGTTCACCACACACAGTCGCAGAGACGAAAAACAGGCTGCGATGGCACAACATAAACAGAGAAAAATTGATAGAGCAACAGAGACAGAGAGGGTGCAATCCACAGATAAAGAGAGAGGTGCATGCTGGAATCTCAGCACCTGATCCACAAGCAAGCTAGTTAGAGGTACTGTAGGCTCTTTGATCTCTGGAGAATGGCTTGGTTTGTGGGAAGCTGATTGCAGACAAATCTGTGTTACACACCACACACGCAATCTCACACACACACACACGTGGAAGACATACAGTATAATCTTATTTCTCTTTTAACTATAATGTATCTGTGTATTTGACGCTGAAAACATAAAGTGGTTTGCTCTTTTTGCACATCATAAAGCCTCTTTCACACATATTTACAGGTCAATCACTGAGACCTATTCAAACATGCAGCTACAGTACATTCACATCTTGCGCCTTTTCACACACGCTGTGGCAATGCCGGAATAGATGGAGCGAGGGACAGTCCAGCTGATGGCAGTGCTTATGGATGCCAACCGCCATGAAACTCAAGAGAAGGAGAAAATAGGGCACATGGCGGGCGAGGAGCTGCGTTTGTCAGGTGCTCTTGTAATATATTTAATATTTAACAAGTCTGAGAGACAAGTAGTGTTTATTTGTGATTTATTAACCGGAAACAAGTCGCGGATTCAAACACGCCTTCAGTGGAGTCTTGTGATTGGTTCCCTTGCTCCACATCAAATGAATGCAACCCTTGACCTGTTTGTCCCTGCAGTGTTTTTGTTCTCATTCACAGCACAGCCGTACCTGCATTTTCCCTGAACTGTTACCGGGTGCTGGCGGTACAGATTTCCCTGAATGTCCGTCCCTGCTCCCAAAATGTTCCTGGACATTTCAGGGATGTACCGCGCGTAACCTGTACCAACCTCATTAGCACATAGAGGGCTCTCAGCCCACCACACAGACAATAGTCTTTGTATCAGTTACTGTTTATCTGATGGTGTGTTTGCAGGAAAAAAGGCCACCTTTTCATTTTTTTGTTATATTTTTGTGTTCCACTCTTTCTTGTCAAACCTAAATTCTTTCATTCTTTCCCTTCTCTCTCTCTCATGCCCTACTTTTCCACTGGCAAAAGTTGATATTATGCAAATGTTCACTAATGCTAATGTTTGAAGGCTGGCAGGCCTCATTTGCATATGGCAGCATACTCAGCCAGTAAAACAGAGTGACATGATGACCCTGGTCAGGTTGCCAGGGGAACATCCCCCTCCCCCCACCGCCCACACACACACACACACACACACACACACACACACACACACACACACACACACACACACACACACATACCCCACTCCCACACACAATGTCACACAAACTGAGGGACACAACACACTTTTACCCTGAGTTCAACAGTGCTGGTCAGTCCTGATGTGCTGCATTAATTCCAAATGAAGTAGTAACAACTTTACCTCGTGTACCATGTGAAGTTTTCCCCTTCACTACATGGACATCCCATGGCGAACATGGTCCTATGATCCAACAGGCACAAAGTTACAGTGTTAATGGGCTGCTTTTGTATCCATCACAGCCACTTAGCTCTACTTTTGAAATGGAAATAGTTGGATTACTGACAACAATAGGCTCAGTCCTCTTCCGGTTAATTTTGCAACACAATGATGAAGAACTATGTTAAGCTTCTCTTCCTCTTGCCACCATCTAAATAAAGACGTATTTCCACGTTTCAAAGCGCGACAATTCCTTTCCTAGTGACACTAGTCGACACACACACACACACACACACATGCACAAACACATTTGCAGCACAGTCAGAGAGAAGACTGTGCGACAAACAAAGATACATGGAAGCACGGGCGGGCAGGCAGCATCGTTTATATGTATGTGCAATGCTTTCAGGCGCGCGCGCGCACACACACACACACACACACACACACACTATCCGTTTTCCTGAGCAGAACAATGGCTGACAGGGATGGATGTTCTGGATTCTAGCTGCTTAAGGATTATGTGAATGGGTCTTCTCAGCAAACGATAAGCCAATAAGACCTTTTCTTGGACACCACATTTGGGCTGCTGGGATGCGACTTTCAGGAATCCTTTTCCAGTCAGAGCATCGATGCATATATCAAAAATGACACTTGCACAAATTTGCTGAGAAAATAAAGAGACAGAGTGACAGAGGGGTGAGACAGAGTGAGAGAGGGGAAGGGAGGAGTCGAGCGTGATTTACAGTCAGGCTGGTCACACGTGTTCGACTGCTCGGATTCAGAAGCCACAACAGCAGGTCCTACAGCTTCTATCTGTTTATCTGTTTGTGTAAGCCAACACAAACGGGAACGAGGCATTTTTCACAACAGCCTGACATCTCTCTATGGTATGATATTTTCTCCCCAACGTTATCTGAACCCATGTCAGGCATTCATACAAGCTTTCTCTATCTTTTCACTGCCATCCTTTCTGTTTCTCTTCCATTACCTGACACAATCACTCCCTCCGTTGTGCTTCTCTTATAGCAAAAAAAAAATCAATTTAATGATCATGTCAGATTTGACCTGAAGTTGATTCTGAGATTGAGCGACTTTTTGGTAAAAAAAACCAAAAAAACCAAAAAAAAAAAAAACACTGTATTTTAAACACTTAGATCACATTTTAGAAGATTATTACACTGATTGATTCTGATCAGAACCAAACGAATTTGCAGAAATTAATTGCAAATGGTTCAAGTTTCCTCGTCAGAAAAACTGATAAGACAACAGAGGGGCATTTAAACAAAGAAATACCAAATTACCACATTACCAGACTTATAGCCCTTTGTGTGGTGCACTGTTGTAACGTTGTATTGGCTCTAATCGAAAAAAGAGCACACAAGACAATGCAAAGGCCAGCGTGATAGTGTTAATGTGCAAAATTTTCCATGTTAGTGAGCTTGTGTTATTCACATAGTAAGGCCATATAATGTGCAGTATTAGCTTATAGAAGTCAATAAGTCAAGCCTGTTACATTTTATTCAGCGTAGTCCACTCATGCATCATTTACCAGACTTTAACCTCACTAAAGGATGAAAAAGTGCTGGAATCCTGACGTGTGATCCATTTGACTTTTCAATGTATTATTCATCTAAATCCTGATGGGGACAAAAATCAGGTGGCAGCAACTGAAGATGAAAATATGGATCAGATAAGGCAATTAACTGCCCGTGATTGTGAAGTCATAGCGGACCACAGGGACAATTTGGTGGTGTGCAGTTGAAAAGGCACCTGGGATCAAACTGGCTGTACATTTGTAGACGTTTACATTTAAACCTGTAGCTCAACAGCATTTAATGTCTGTATGTCTACGTATCATGCGGCCTTCGTTCGAAAACTCAATCTTAAACGACTTTTAGTGAAGCTTTAGAATCTTAAAGTCTTTTCAGCTGCACTGCAATCATCCTCACTCAGAAGCATTCACATAACGTGGTATACTAACTATGATAGGAACAACCAATCACATCACAAACGATTGTTCACTGATCAGTGTGTTGTGTGCCTGAAGCTTCATACAGATTTGCTTGAATTAAACAGTGATTACTACAGAAATGTCGAGTGAATGTTTAGTGCAGGCGAATTAGTTGATAACCTGACAGCTGCCCTTATTTCCACAGAGTCAGTGTTATTAAAAAAAAAAGCCAATGTATACATGTTATCGTGAGCTGAGGAAGAATCCATGATTTCCAGAGACAGCTGTCCCTGTCCTTGCATTAACGACGCATTGACCGTAAAAGTTGTCATTTTAATGGGAATCAAATCATATTTAACTGGGATTTTGACATTTCTGAAGACTTAAACTTCTGCAAATGAATGCTTTCTGATACGTGCTTTGATATGTAAGAACGAGGAAATGAAACGGTGCGTTAGACAGCTCCTTCAGGCTCAGCAGGTGGGGAGAAGTCAGAGAGAAAATCAGGGTTTGTTGGAGAAAACCTGTCAGCGAGCAGGTAAGGTTCACAGAGAAACTGACCCAGAGCTTCAGTCACCTCTCCCTCTCTGCAAAGTTTCCCTTGTCGCAGGGTTAACAAACTCTGAGTTTTCACTCACAGCTGCTTTTCTGAAACCGGGCCCTGTTCTTAAATAGATATTCAATCTCTTTTTAAACCGTTTGGATGGGTTTAGCTAAGTATACCTCTTTGCTTTCCAAACCCCAAATCATGCTTGCCATTGAGGAACAACAAAGCTTGGAATGCTTGGAAACACACACACACACACACACACACACACACACACACACACACACACACACACACACACACACACACAACAGACACCTTTTGTTTGAGAGTGTCCGATTGGAGTTTACCCCTGGTGGTCAATTTGCAGTCCCCCCTTGTAACGCCTATTCACACCATTTCTAGTTGGCTGGACTGAAGCCTTGTGCTTACATTTCATTGTCTCTATCAACGTATGCATGGATGAAAAAGATGCATTTAAACAGTGAACTTGGTGGTTGATTTTTTTTTTCTTTTTAACAAGCAAAAAAAAAAAACATATTGAAAATTGAGGTGAGGGGCCTGGAATTAAGAGGCGCGGTAGCAAGGTGCAGCCCATGGGCCTTACTTGCCCTTCATCACTGTGAAGACCCGTAAGTCCTCCTTCCACACCCCATGTAAATGAATTTCACAGATTCATTAGACCTGGCGACTCAGGTTAATCAGCTCATCATTTGGTAAAGGAAAATCTTCGAGAGCACCCCAGTGATGAGGGACTTCAGCTTCACAGAGAAAACACTGCAAAGTTTCAGACAGACATTAAAAACCATTTGGAAACAGCTTCCCAAGCCCCTAAATCTAGACCGCTGATGTTGATGGCAGCTTTAATTTAGTTATCTGATTAGGCTCTGGGGAACACACTAAGTTACAATTATATTGGGTATAGCTGCAGGCATCGAGTATGACTTTGTTTTGCCACACATTCAGTGTTTCTGTGCTCCGTAGAGCATCCATTTATTTGTCGCATGTCTAATTCAAGACTGCAGCATATGCACTTTTTCCATTCTTTTACCCTTATTTCTTGTTTATGAGTTTTCTTTCATTAGGGTGGCTTTTTAATTACTGTTCCCTCTCTCTTTATGGTCTTGTTTTTTTCTTCTCTTTTTTATCAAAGTACTTCTTTGATAGTTTTATAAGTTGCACCAGTGGCTGTGCGGTAAGCAGATTAATAGGAGAGTAATGTCATTAAAATGGTAATGCGTAGACTTGGGCAAGATGCTGAAAACAATAATACTCCACTTGATTAATGACACTCTAAACCACAAGCATGCACAATAAATGTACACGCATACACACACACACACACAAACTACTATTGTGGTTTTACTCTTATAAAACAAGCTTTTCCATTTGAACATTTCGATAACCTTTGTTCACTTATTTTCTGGTAAATGCATGCAATACAATAGAAATTTTCACAGGTGTGGTATTTCAGAGTTGCATTTTATTTCTCCCTTATTTCTCAGTAAATTAAACATTAATAGACTGCATTCATATAGTCCTTTTATCCGCTTTACATTTTAAATATCATTCACACACACACTCACTGATGGGAGCCAACTACTATACAGGGCGCTTGCCTATTCAGTGCCTTGCCCAAGGACATGTGCGCAAGGTGGACAGAAGGCGTCAGGGATCAAACCACCAACCATGTGATTAGTCGACGACCCGCTCCACCTCCTGAGCTACAGGAGGCAGAAGAAAGCATGTTGTAAATTAACACATGAGACTTCTCGATCTTATTAAAATCAACTTTCACTGTTGTGAAGTGAGTAAATCCGTTATTAAAAATGCTTAATCAATGTACGGAGGCAGAGTGACAGAGATAGAATACATGTGTACACACACACACACACACACACACACACACACACACACACACACAATGATATAAACCAACACAATAGGCCTGGAGATGGCATTATGCAGTGTTGTTGTGGATGGTTTTTTAATGAAATCTGGAGCTGTCTGTCTGCCATATGCAACCCATGGTTTCCAACCACAAAGACGCAGAGTGGGTGAAAACGAAACAAAACAAAGACAGAAAGGGAGTGAATAAGGAGTTGGGAGAGGTTCTGATGAATAAATAAAGGAAAATTACGAACTTCTAGGCTGTTTGGTTTTCCACACCATGACACAAGTATAGAAACTACAGTCTGAAAGCAGGGTAGCCATAATTGAGGAAAAAATCTTACATTAGATGCCTGGTAGCAAAGCTGAAAGCTTTAGAAACCTTGACAAATAGGTTAGGGGATGAATGTGATGTGCTGTTCACAAAACCTCTTGCAGAAATCCTAGACTATAAAAAAAAAAAAAAAAAATCACCTTTTGTGATATTTCTAGGTGTGACGGTGTGCTTGCTCGATCAATCACGATCCTCAGCACTCCTGGTTCAACTTTCAGGTTCCTGGAAATCACGTTCTGCATCTCTACCAGAGAACAGCCAAACAGGATCACATCGGCTGTATTCAGAACCGTGGAAACACCCTCAGAACCTGTGAACTCAGCACAGTGGGGGTCCTTTAAGTTCTGTCCATGAAAATGGCTGAAGTTAATTGGAAAGAGGGAGCTGTATGAAAGCAACGGCTAACATAGGATGCAGCTTTATGCCACATAACAAGTCAGCAGCTGCAACCTCTATAAGTGTGTGTCTGTATGATTCACTCTGCCTGTGTATCTATGCCTTCATAGTTGCGGAAGGGAAACAGTTGGCAAATGGTCAAATAATGACCAGCGGTGACAGAAACTGAGTATTTGAGTGTCTGAATTCATTTTTTCTCTCAACCTCGCAGCATGCAAACAAGTTCACACAACCATGCCTGTTTGAAATGGCTCTGTAGGAATAAATCTAGCTCCTGGAATACTGCACTACAACACACACACACATAAACACACTCTGATGTGTCTTCTCTACCCGCTTCTTTCTAACACACATTTAGAATGAGTGTGCACGGATGATGGTGCTTTGTATCATTTAATTTAGTGAATTATCAAAATGTATTGGGGTTTTTATGCGACGCATTCGCCTCAGAAAGCAACTGAAAATGAAGTCAAACATGCTCCAACATACATTTTTCATGCATGCATGCACACAAACACACACCTCTGGGCCAGCCTCCAGGAGGGAGCTGAGGCCTCTCAGCCAGAGCGGCGTCAGGGGAACGTAGTCTCTGATCATTTAATAGGCCTGGCCCCTGACAGACAGCGCTCGCTTCGTCAGCCTGTCAGGGGGCCAAAGCTGACCCTGCAGAGCCATTTTGGCTCTGGCTGGCTGCGTGCTGAGAGGCTGAGAAAAACAGCAAATCCAGAGCCTCAGAGCTTCTGTCTCTGTCACTACTGGTCATTATTTAACCGTTCACAAGCAGTTTTCACATCATCAAGACACATAAGCAAACACTCACGCACACGCACTCGCAGCCACACAAACACACTCTGAGGCAGACAGAGAGAGGAACAAAGATAAACCCATTAGATTTCTGCCGGTACTGAATCATTTATTTACACATCTTATGCAACAGTTTTCATTGATTGGAGACACAGACACATAAACAAACATAAACAAAGACATAACACAAATCCTGTGCGCTGGCATTCTGTTACTTTGCACTATACTGTGCCGTGGGCTAGAAGTCATGCTGCATTTGAGGCACAACAAAAATAGAATGTGACTAAAAGAAAGCCAAACAATGCCAGCCTCCAAACCACAACGGTGCCTGTAGCAAGGGAAAATGACAGCATGTCTGAGCGCTTACACACACGCATGTGCGCAATACTCCCACACATGAAACAAACCGTGAGCGCAGGGCGATGGGGGGCGGTAAGAGTGCAAAGCAACATCAGCAAATACACCTCAGCATGCCGAACGAATTACACATGACCTTGGTTAAAGGCGTGTGTGTGCGTGAGAAAGAGAGAGAGGGACCAAGGGGGGGGGGGGGGGGGGGGGGGGGGCACTGATTGCATCTGACCTGCATGTGACTAAGATCAGAAAGACACCAGTGGCTGACAGCACATGGAAGTGTGTGTGTGTGTGTGTGTGTGTGTGTGTGTGTGTGTGTGTGTGTTTGGTGGGTGGTGTGTGAGAAATCACATATGTAAAACAAGATCCTTGATCTTTTGACTCACATCGTAGAACCGTAACGATCGACTTCCATGTAAGCACCTATTCTGTGACGGGCTGCTGTCAGCATCAGTAAGCCACATGCTAAAGGCTAAAGGTCAGGTCAACAGAATGTAAACACGTGTCTTCTCATCGTACAGCCTTACTTTCTGCTAAAGTAACGGCTTATGACATTAATGACCCTTGTCACTGTTAGCGAAGAGAAGGGCACGGTAGGAGAGAAGAAAGCTGCTGAGTAGGACCAGAAGAAGAAGAAAGTCAGCTGCTCCAACAGAATCAAACGCTGAGAGCAGATAAGAAAATGATTCCTTATGCAGCACAAAGCTTGTCAGTAAAATCTACATCGTAGTCAAACCACTCAACTGCCCATTTTGCAGATGCGGCATGACACATTCCTCAAACTGATGTTCTGATACAATTTCTGGCAACGTGTAACCACAGAAGAGAAGCCTGTTTCCCTGCACTAACCTTGAAGTCGAATACTATTTTTATTTCAGTGTGTTAGTCAAGTCATACAGTGTCAAATCATATCAGAAGTTGTCCCCAGGCACTTTTCATATAGAGCAGGTCTAGATCATACTCTTTGTAATATTACTCAGCATCCCAAAATTTCTAGCTCCTGCAGAGTGCATATGAATATGCCATTAAATAAACACAGACACATTCATTCAGAGCTATAAAATACATCTATATGGCTGAATCAGGCTTTGGCGGCGCATGCCTCTGCTGATGACAGTTGTCTGCACTGGCACGAGCAATGTATTGAAAATCAAACACAGTACAGCTTTCGAAAGCCTCGCCAAGACACACTGGACCAAAGCAGACGTGATAAAAATCCAAACCGATCCAAATGACAATCTGACATACGGGCTGTTCATCTCCTGCTTTGCTAGATCAACACAGATTGGACTAATGTATCACCATAATCCTCACAACGCTGAATCCGAACTGCTGCCTCGTCCAACAGCAAAATGATCTCTTTCTGGCATGTGGGAAATTGTCACACTTTGATTTGCACTAACAGAGTCAGGTTTGTCTTGGCTTGGCTTGGCCACAGCGAAAGGAGCTCACGGCAACCTGTTCCCATATGAAATCATACTCTGCGAGTTTTACTGTTAATGCCTCGCTGCTACAGAGGGATTATGTGTGGAAATGCAAGAGTGGGGGGTGGGTGAGGGGCAAGGTGCTGAAGGATGATGTGGGTGTATTCATTACAGTGAAGTGCAGAAGCAAGTTGCTAATGAATGCTGAGGTGTCTTTTTTTTTTTTTTTTTTTCATGCATGTGTACGCCGGTGTGTAGGTGTGAGTGTGCATGTGCGATAACTGAGGAGCAGAGGGCCACTTAGGGCCACTGCATAATAACTAGGTTTCTACAGGGCAGAAACACACACACACGCACACACACACGATTCAGAGGGGCCCCTCGTTACTCATGCATGACCAGTCCATAATGCACTTCTGCGCTTTCACTCACCGTTGGCAAGACAACAGAATTACTGAGAAAAGGATTTGGGAAGACAGGATTTGCCAAGACTGTGGGAACAGCCAGATTCCTCCTTACACCACAAAAGATGGAGGAAGAGCAGCTCAACTCTCCCATTCTCTAATGCATACACCCAGAGCAGTGGAAGTGTTATCCTTGATTGTATCAACTTCTCTTTCTGAGCCTGATGCAGCAGTGAAAATATTTTTGCACTTGGTTCGCATGCAAAACATTTGCAGATAAGGGATGCTTGAAATGAATACACGAGGGTGAGTTGAAGCTGCATTTTCAGTGTGGAACAAAGGAAATTATGCAAAAGCATCGCACCTGCAAGTCATATACTCTGGGCTATGTATACGTGTGTGTGTGTTTGTCTAAGGGTGCACGTGTATATGCACCCAAATATCCAACTCTGGCTGTGCATTGATCGGTCTGGCTCCCTACGAAGAAGATGTGAGCAGACAACCAATGGAAGAGCTAGCCTCAATTAGCCCACTGACTGATGGGAAATGTGATTTCATTTAGTTGTCGGTACAGACACTGTAAACAAGTCATGTTTCCCCTCCAGGAGACAGAGCAAGAACAAAACAGACAGACACAAACACAGCGAAGGAGAGAGAGGCAGAGTCGGAGGGATCTGAGATTCCTTGCAGCTGTTCAGCAGCTTACAATATGTACATCATTGTCTGTCGTGAAAGTTTTATGCAGCCTCATTACGTTAAATGTGTCCGTGGCACCTGTGACATGAAGTCCAATGAGGCAAACAATAGCACACTAAGTGCCACTGTGTTTAATTAATGGCATCGTTTTCATCCCAATACAACTGAAAGTGAATAAAACAGAGAGACCCGTTTTTGTCCACCTCAAACTTTTGTTCTGGCTAGCACACTCTGTAGATTTAATTAACGCGAGCAGGAAAGAAAACTCCAGCGGTGACCAAGCTTTGTTAAAATTCAAATTAACGTGGCCATTAGGAGTTGGACCAGTCTGTGTCCTGTGCAGTGCCCATCCCTGTATAATGTGCTTTTCACCATTAAGTGGTCTGTAAAGTGCAAAGTTTCTTGTAAGTCAAAAGCCAAAATAATACCTGAGTTTCAGTACCAATACCAAATGCTACTTTTTTTCTGCTGAGATATACTGTGTATCATAGCTTTAGTTGCTATTTTCTTTGCAGATCCTGATTAATAATACAAAATTTACTTAATAAATACTATGATAGATTAAGATTTATTGATCCCAGAGGGAAATTCACAACACCCAGAATTATATAAGGCACTTTAAATGAGCTCCACCTTTACCAGCTGCAACATATAAGTGATGCTTGCAAATTAATGCATCAACAATTTCGATAAATTATTCTGAAATGGGCCATTCTGCATTCAAGGTAGCACACATTCAACACCCGCCCTCATCTAGCCATATCATGTGCTCTGTGATCTTCTGCAATTAAAGCCATGCAATTTGTCACCAGTATTGTGTTGCACAAAACAGGCAATGCTGTAGCTACATCTGAACTTTTCATCAATTCATCATTTCATCAATCAATTCATTTTAAATTCAATTTGTAGAAAAAATAGCAAAGTAGCATTTTATTTCAATTTGATTCTGGCTTAAGTGATTATCTGCGGATAGATTTTCATTATGGGACAAATGGAGGTTAGCAAAAGTTCAACCACAAAGACTGAATTCATGGCTTTTTCCACACTTTCAGCTGCCTTTCGGTGTACTAACTATTCATTCTCATGAATTACATTTCTCCACGCCCGCTCTTGACCAGTCATCTTGCTGCAGATGTCCGTGTCCCACCCACCCGGTCGCGTTTACCAAGCTCCCCAGGAAGTCCTAATCCAAATGAAATCCATTAACCCTTCAAATGAAGATCAACGACAGGAAGAGGGAGTATCCAAAAGTCACTTCAACATTTCTTTCACCACCATCAACGTCTTGACTCCATTAGAGGAATCTTTATTCTGTACCCTAAACGTAACACGGGACAAGGAGCAGACGTGCTTAGGACAGAACCGATCCAAGCCTTCTGACAGACGCCGCATATTAAGTGTCATCTGTATGCACATAACCTTTATGCAGCTGAATTGCCCTGTAGCACTGATATATTAAAGCTGAAGTCTCACTTCATCCAGAGAAAGACAGACAAAGAGAGAGAGAGAGAGAGAGAGAGAGAGAGAGAGAGAGAGAGAGAGAGAGAGAGTAAAGGACACAGAGGATGAAACAAAAAGAAAGAAGCCTGCTAGTGTAACAGTTTCATCAGGACAGCCTGGGCGCATTCTGATGGAAACAGGGCACTGTACGTATCGTTCTGAGGAGAGGAAATTATATGTCATGGTCTATAAAGCCGGCACTTTATATATTTTCAGAGACAGTATCCTTGTGGCTTAGATAATTGTGCAATGGGTGTAGAACACTCAGTTATGATGACATCACCTCCTTTTATGCCATTTAGTTTCTCTGTTGTAACTGACTGCAGATCAGGCTGCTTTGAGGATAGAGTTTCCCACATTCCGTTCACATATTTTGACCAGGGCACACAGCCAAAATAGAACTGGAGCAACATAATGATATGGCAGACCTTTACAGCCGTCAAGTGCCATTTTGGTCTCACTTATGCCTATTTGATATTTTGAAGAGTTGCTGTGAACATGACTGCTTCAAAGTGGGCTAAGAGGCGCAATAATGGCGAGTCAGTAATGATCAATTCATGTTGGCATCGAGGTTGACTGGGATTAGAATTGTCAGTATGCACCATGTCACGAATGGCAAAGGATTATTTGCTTAATGTATATTAAAAAAAATCCATCACTCAATACTGTGTATCGACATTTGTTACAGGTTAAAGGCCGATCAATTGATTTACAGAGATTATCAAATTTAAAAGTGCTGTCCACAGGTTCCCGTGGTTGCAGATTTGTTGCTGTCAATGTGAAAAATACTCTGGACCAGGGACAAAAGGGACATTATTGGGATTCATAATAAGAAAATGAAAAGGACCAGGTGGAAAATAGAAGTAATCAATTTGACTGGGCAAGCTAGGAGGAACATTTCCTCACCATGTCACCCCCGAGTCTGCCAGCTTTGCATAACTTACAAAGAGATTGTGTTAGATCTTTTTATTTGGTACAAGACCAAAATATTGCTAAACCAGAGAAATTGCATTTCTTGACACAGTCATCCATCCCTTTGATTAGTTTTTAGTGTATTTTCTTCGTTCTTTTTTCTTTCTTGCAAGCCTAACACCTCTTTCAAACCTTTCTTATTCTAACCCCGACAGCCACAGGGCCATCCATATCCTCCGCAGTAGCTATGTATCTATCACAAAACCCTCTTGAGCTGACCTCACAGCAGACTCTTAATTTATAAAGGTACGTCATCAACTCCCACTGGTTGTTTCTGTCCAGACGTCGCATCTAGCAGCCATTCATCTGATGGATAAATGGTTGCTATGCCTTGTTCTCTTGCTCTGGCCTATAGCACAGTTTCCAGACACAGATCCGCAGGTTTCACAGGAGAAGCAAAATCAGTAAGTATTAATATCCCTCATTATTGAGAAAGTGCCTTCGTATCTGAATACCAAACAGAAGTTGTGATAGTCAAGACTAAGCGGATGTATATTTTACCAAATTGAATGCAAGAAAATCAAGTTAAAAAAAAAATATGATGCCGTATCTGGTTCAGTTAACTTCACTGCTGCATTCCTGAGCCCAAATTCTCCACGGACAGCAGCAAGGCAGAGCAAACTTCACCCGCTACCTGAAGGCTGCTGCAGTGAAACTTTCATGTCTGACAAGGACATCAACATAACTGTCGAGAAACTTCTCTGCCTCTTTAATTTGGTCACAGGATCTGCATTGCCATTGGTATGCGCTTTCCGCTGCACCGCAAAACTCAGTGGTGCTTGTTAAAACACTTTTCATATCTATGCAAGTGCAATGAATGGTGTCTGACAAGGGCGCTTGTCTGCCAATTGGAGTATTCTCATAAAGGAAGCACCCTGCCAAGATGAAAGCCCCGGGTGACGCTGGAGAGTGAGGTGTCGAGGGTAAGAGAGAAATAAAACATCCAGATAGGAGAGAGAGAGAGAGAGAGAGGAGGATAGGAAGGACAGACATTAAGCGAAAGGAAACGGGAAAAGAACATGTGAACCCACCATTTTTATTGCATTCGCCGAGATGCTCCTCAAAGAGCAAAATGAAATGGACCTTACAAACCATCACCTCTATATTGTTACTGTTTATCTCTGTGATTCTGTCTACATACATAATAAATGGTTCAAACTCGTGCTTGCATACACTATTTGCATTTGTGCAGTGGTGTGCAGGAGTTTAAGTGTTTGAGCGCAAGATTGAAGCCGTGTCGGGGTTCATTTCCTGAGTATCTCATGCACGGCTGCTGTTCTTTTTTCGGCTCTGTTATTATTTTTATTTTTTCTGCTGAACTGTCTTTCTTTTTTTTTTCTTTTCTTTTTTTCAAATTCTCCGTGTTAATCTGTCTCTGCTCCAAATTCCTGTCTGTCTGTAGTAGAGGAGCAGATGTGATATATGAACGTTCCCCCACATCCTTCTAATTCTCTCACCCCCCAATCACCCTCAACCCCTTTATGACACACACACACACACACACACACACACACACACACGCACACACACACACACACACACACACACACACACACACACACACACACACAATGTTTTGCTGTTACCCTCGTCCCCATCTCGTCCCATCTTATTACAGTAAGGCTTTAAGAGAGCATGGGGACAGCAGTGGCCAGTAACATGCCACTCAGGATCACAAACTCACGTAACATCTCAAAAAAAAAAAAGCTAAAAAAAACTGTCACCTTCCCCTGGTTCATCTTCTGCCGTCTTTGTCTGCTTGTGCCTTTTTCCTCCGACTTTTCTCGTTTCTGTTATCTCCTCTATCAAAGGTAGTCTCCTTTGAATGACAAGTACCCACGGTAAATCAGGAGAACTGCTGAGACTTCAGGGATTATGCTATTAAGTTTTCTAATCAAGCTGGAAGGGGATGAAAGCACTGCAAGCAGTTCAAGTAATATTTCAGTTTGGTATAGCGTCATACTTTAAAGGGCCTAATTTGATACAAATTAGCAAATAAATGTCTACTTAGTTGCTTCCCAAGTACATTCTGCAGCAGTCCCTGGCGTTTCTTGCTTTTTTCTTAACATAATGATACTTCTGTTTCAAATAGCACCTTACTGTGCATCACTGCGCGCAGATGTGAAGCACCATAATGTCAGTGAATATCTCTTTGAAGACATAATGAAGCAAAAAGTGCAAGTAATAAGCACTGCAATCAGCACATGCCGCCTGTCCAACAGCATGACAGAACCATGTGTGTATGAGAGAGCAGGGTAAAGAGTGCAGTTTATCAATTTCATGATCGTCTCTTACTGATCGAGTTCACTTTTGCGTACAAGTAGAGCCACATAAGAGGACATCAAGGCTAGCGTAGGCCTTGATGTCAGGAAAAAGCTTTTCATTAAAGATCTCAGATAAGAAACACACTATCATCATTATTCGCCATGTGGATATCAGCATGTGGTATAAATTGTGTAACTGCTGACAGAAAATATCTTATTATTTCATATTACGGTCAAATTACGTCCTGCTGCCATGTGCAATGTGATATGCAGCACTATGTTGCTGTGTATCACAGTGGGCTGCGATAGTGCATGAATATGGAAATGATGGAAACAGAAAATGTCAGATACAGCCAGTCTTACTGGATGCTGCACTGATTACACACTGAACTTTTCTTAGAATTCTGTGTTTTTTTATTAACAAATAGACACAGATTCATCAGGAACTCCAGCAGAAACGCTGCAGTAACTTCAGCTCTGTGATCATAGTGCCTATGGGGGTGAAGGCTCCGGGATTATGTCATGTGAAGGTCACCTCCTCTCAAATAGGCTGCACTGGGACCAGCTGTATTGAGGAACTACTACTGTAAGATATTGGCTTCTTTTTGGTTAGAGGCTCACTTTTAATAAGGTCAGGATTAGGGTGACCAGTGCATTACGACAAGGGCTTAGGATCAGCGCTTAGTCCTGGAGAGTAGGCCACCATTTACCAGCTCAGTGCAACTGTGGTTAACACTGTCTCATTATTACTGCCGTGCCGGGAGATTTTGGGCCTATCTCTTCAGTAATAGCTCATGTCTGCAGCTCTGTGTGTGAGTGACTGTGTGTGTGTGTGTGTGGGTGCATGTGTGGGTGCTCGTGTGTGGGTGTGTGGAGAAGCGGGCACTGGAAGGTGACCACTGGTGTGAGGATTTGCGTGTGTCAGCTGTTATGATTTAATATTTGCTATGCTGATATCTCCATTCACCATTCTGTTGTACCCTCTGCTCCACTATCCATCTCTACTCCAGAGTAGCATGATAATGTTGCTCGGAGGGTGCTTCTCACTCAAAGGATTAGCAGAGATTAGCATTAGCTGGTCCATTTGAACTGGATACACATACAGCAGCATTAGCATGTTGGCACACTAGCCTGGATTGTAGCCATAGCATGAATTTGCAAAGGGAGATAAGGAAGCAGTAAGAAAGTGAAATATACATTTGTAGTCTCAGAAAGGGAATACTGTAAAATACATTCAGTGTCAAAGACATTTCATGTTGGTCAGTTTCTGCAAAGACAGTCTTTCACTCCTCTTCTACGCTACCAGGAGCAATAAAAACTTTCTGAAACAATTATGTTGATAGATTCTGCAATGAAAGAAGCTGTTATTATTGAAATGTCACACAGTCCAAAAATAAATGACTGCTGCCAAAAGCCAGAACATACAGCCAAGGTTATAACTGAAATCCAATCCATCAAAATGATTCCCGCTGTGCTAAGTTCACTTCCCGCGTTGGCCATAGATTAACATTTAAAATAATAAAATGCCTTAGCAGTAAGGCTCTGGCTAGCCGTGTGAAATGTAGCACAAGGCTGCCAACTGACAGGGCAATACTCTTTAAACAGCACACAAGCAGTGCTGTGAAAGCTCTCATCGTGGATTGAAAATGTTTACGTTAAGCACACGAATGCAGTACTCCCTAATGAGTCTTACTGGATTCTAACTACATGAGAATTCTGACTCACTTCTGCCAGTGGAGGCTTTTGACTTGTGGGTATAGAGGAGTGATGGACTGAGTAATTGAGTGCACTGTGAGACAAAGCACTAATGAGGAAGATAAAGGAGGAATTGAGTTAACTGTGTTTCCCCATTTCTAATGATAAGAGATGAGGAGAGACAGAGAGGGAGTGCAAAGGAAGACGAGACCATTCTGTACTCCAAAAAGAATGCATCTGCTGTATGTCTAGCTTGTCTTCTCGTTGTTTTTGCAAATCGCAACGCTTGTTCTACCCAACTGGAGCAAAGTGAGAGAAAAGCAAATAGCTTTAAGATAGGCGGTGAAATTACCCGTAATTGGAGACCATTTAAAAACATAATAACTTCTTTGTTTCCTCAGCAGGAGGTTCGAGGCTGGGGAGGCTTTTTGATTAGAACTGGAGATGAGTTAGCTATAAAACTACTGAGCCAAACCCTACCCAGATTCATGCAGTGTGTGTGTGTCTGTGTGTCTGTGTTTGTGTGTCTGTGTGCATGTGTTAAATCTGTCTGCCAAAATGCAAGAATTAATAATTCTGGGGGAGGATTATTAAAGTCCAGAGCCGGTTCAACACGGACCGGTTGACAATATCTTATCACACAAATTCCCACATGAAGCAGCAGGAACAAGCAAACGGGCTTGTAAAATCTCAAAGCATCAATGCTAAACACCAACTTACAAAAAATGCAAATGGAGCATGAAAATATGTATTAAAATCCAGCTGGAAACATGCCACAGCATCTTTAACAAAGATGTGTATGCGGTAGCAAATTGTCACCGTTCCACTGAGTGGGATAGTAGAAGTAAGCTCAGGGGTGTGCGCCACTTAGGATGGGGGGAATGATGTTGTGTAGCATATAATGGATTTGCAATGTGGCAAACAGAGACAGATGGTGGAGGGGGCTGTGGCTTTCTGAGTGCTATGTGTTTGCTTGCTTGGACACACACACACACACACACACACACACACACACACACACACACACACACACACACACACACACACAGTGCACAGCACAATGAGTGTGGAGAAGAAATCCCTAAGGCACATTATGTATGCTGCCGCTCACTTGCCCAAGCCAAGGGTCTCAGTTCATTTGGTTTTTAACTGTTATAAATTGTCTCACTTGACTCCATCTTCCCTCCCCTCTACAACAGGCCTGGAGCAATCTCCACACAGAGAGCGGCCAGACTCCAAACTTAGGACCAATATAGGATTTTAGAATTAGAAACAGGATCCATACTGGTGTAAAGAATATAGACAACACTATGCACAACTGAGCAGAAGACGTCATACACCAGAATCAGGAAGTGCGGCTCTATGGTTCAGGTCTACGGCTTTTATAAACATGTTTTAACGCGAATGGTTAAATTCTATGCAGTGTGTGTATGCGTGTCTCTTAACAGGAGCATGGGTGTGAAAGCGTTTCAGTTGGATGAAATTTCACACCTTTAAGTTCTCAAAGGTAATCGGTTAATTACAGGCTTTATCTGTATCTGTAGTTTCACACAGAAACCTGCTCCTTCACACACACACACACTCATTCTTGCAGAGATCCCCCATTTGCTCCCATCTAAAGCCCTATTGTTCTGCACATTACCACATGCCTGAAATATAAGAGCTGAAACAACACAGCGGTAAGAACTGCTTTGATTTATGGTGTGCACTGGCCACAATGGAAGGACTGGTTCAGTTTGAGTTTAAGACAACATGAGTGGATTCTAACTGCATAATTTTATTACATTAGATGTGTACAGAAACGGCGCTCATGCAAAAGAGCGTCTAATAGCTTTCAAACACCGAATTAAGATGTGGGGGGACCCTCAAGCTGATGATTAGACAAGGGACTAGAGAGTGACTTCTGGCGATAATATGAATACAAAAACGTACACACGTACACACTCAAGCGCGCGCACACACAAACACCGGCACACACAGAAAGTCAATTAACATGAACATGTGTCTCTGGGGAATTATATTTCAATTAGCTTTAGCTACTTCTAGGCTTCCTTTGAGACCACAATGCTAAAACAAGTGCATAGATGTGATATTTGTGGATGGAGTAAACCCTGCTTTTCAATTAGTATCATGACATAACTCCATATTGTTATTGTACAAGTACAAGTTAAGCAATTAAGGACTTAATCAATGTTTTGCATGATATTAAAGAACCATAACATTAAAATGCGGCATGCACATGAAACGACTTCTGCGGATATAGCTGATGCAGCTGCATTTTGAAGCTGATTTAAAACAAAATGATGTGCCCTTTAATGTACCTTTGGCTATACAGACAGCATCATGGTTTCTGCGGTGTGAGAAAAGAAGAGATGCTCCTATCTCAACCCCAAATCTTACAGCCTGGAGATGGCAGCTGTATCTCCATTCTGTTTTTGCTCTACCTCACACCACTTTCAACATATTCCCTGCGAATTTACTCTTCCTGACAACCGTTGTTTGACTGAAAAATATGTCTGTGTATGTAGACGGAGAAAGTTATCTCTGAATCTCGGTCATAAAAACAGCAGAAATAAAGCAAAAAAAAAAAAAAAGCAATTTCTAAGCATCATCCCACGTTTAGTTCAGCCACTTTAGCCCCTGAAAACAAAACATTTGTCTGCTGTTTTCTAACTGCTGTGTCTTTCCACCTCTGGGTTTTTATGTGCATGCGTATTTGCGTGAGTGTGTATGTTTCTGGTGTACACAGACAATACGGCTAGGAGTGTAAGAGCGTTTCTGTACACAATATGGGCTTACTTTGCTGTGGCTGAATTCATTTCTGTCAAGAACAGACACAGAGTCCCCAAACAATATCAGAGTTGGGGCAGGGGAGCTGAGGGAGTCAGCAGAGTCACGGCTGTCCATATCTTTATCTCCGACGAAGAAAATGATTACTGTAACATGTACTACCAAGTCTCCAGACGCTGGCCCTCTGGGAACAGCATGAAAAGGAGCTGTCACATGAAAGGGCACATAACATAAAAAGAACATTATCTTGGCTAAGAGTTGTTAAGAGAGGGGACAATACATTAACTTGTAGAGCACATTAGGTTCAAGCGAAAGTGCATGTTAAATCAAGCCACTTCATTTGTATGCTTATTTGCAAGTATGTGTGTGTGTGCGAGAGAGAACAAGAGAGAGAGAGAGAGAGAGAGAAAATAACGTCATTATCTGGGGTTTTCTTTAATTTCTTGTTTCCCTCAGTTTGAACCCTCTTTTACCTTTTCCTAGTTTGAGTGAAAGATTACAGCACCCTCTGTATGGAGAGTTTTAATCCAAAAAGGTGATTGTGTTTGTGTCTCTTTATTCTGTAGTGTTTGAGATTAGTGACACATGGCTTGTCAAAGACTGGAGCCTCAGATTAGCCACTCGCTAATCCTTCGGAATTCACCGCTAATACAGACATCACATATGCATGCACGCGTACACACAGGCCGACGCACTCACACCCACTAACACAGTCTGCGTCTTTCCCAATATGTGCGCTTGTGTTTAGTTCGCACAGGTGGATTATACTGAATCGCTTAAGACAAAAGAAACCAAAGATCCCAGAGGTTTGCTTGTCAATCAAGATGTGCCAGATAACTTGATCAAAATGGGGATCCTAAAAAGTTTCTCTGAGAATGATGCATCATATCAAATCAATGATATAGCTCAACCTCCAGCATCCTCTTCTAACGTATTCTTTAATGGCAATTTACGGTTTATGATCACGTAAGCCTCACACTGATAAATGCAGCGCATGTTCTGTCTTGTGCACACATATCAGCATGCTCACTTTGAAGAAAAGCCCCATCAGCTGATATGTTAGCTGAGCTTGCATACTCATAGCACCTACCGGGAGGTCTATTTAGGGTGCAAACTTGCTGTCTGCTGCCGCCGCTGTTGCAGCCGACTCCACCTGTGGGCTTGTATTCTCACTGCTCTCCATGGGAGGCTGCATTTGATCTCTCCCTTTTCTCGCTTTGGGCTGGCTTTAAATTACGCTCTGCCTAAGAAATATGAAACACAGCCTTGATGCCAAAATAAAAATCTACATTTATTCTGCACTGATTCTCCACAACAGTGTTTATTTGTGGATCAGAAACGCGGTTGACATATTCCGTATTTGGTGCCAGGAAGCCATTAGCACACAGCATCGCCAGCATATGATTCTATTAGATAATACCTATCACTTTGGCTAAAATAATCCGCTATTTATTAGAATTAAACTATCTTCTAAATGTGACGTGCCCTTGAATTTAAGCCTGACGACATAATTCTAGGTGGTTTTTGATTTGTATGCTTGAAATGTGCAGTGATTAACACAACCACCCGTGATGATGTGTCATTGCCACCCCGCAGCCAATTACTCCAGAGTATTCTATTTTCAGGAGATTCTTGCCAGGATCAGTAAATCCCCACAGTATACTGCAGAATTCAGTAAACTGAATGACTGCTTCAGCACTCAGGGGATGTACATATATGTGTGTGTGTGTGTGTGTGTGCCCCTGCACTATGGGATGAGCTGGAAGCTGCTAGCTACGTATGAGATCTCAGCTGCTCACATCCTGTAAGGCGTTCATATCGTATCAGTCTGTTCAAATATACAGACAAGCTGAGTCTCGCTTTGAATCTGTAGCTTCTGGTGAAATTGTGCAATGAGCACATACATTAACTTAAACATAGGGCTCAGATGTGGTAAATGTTTTCTGAGGTTGTGTGTATGACAAAGAATAGCAGGCCACTAATAGATTACTGGTGCTTGTTCAAATACTGCTGTATATGCTTGGTAAAATCTTTCTCACCTTTCTATTTCTTGAGGGTGTGGTGATGCCCGATCTCACTGGCACGGCAGGCTGAGCTGCGTCATTCCGTATGAGAGCATCCTAATTTGCAGGCTCATAAAAACCTTGGAGATTTCCACTGGCTGGTTTGGGAGCTGCTATCGGCTGTTGAGCTGCACATCTGAGGATATTAGCATAAAGCTTGAAACTTTTCTCCATTGTTCCATTTTAACCACATGTGACTACATGTGTTAAGCTTAACCATGACTGGTCTCCTGCCTCTTCCTGCCTCCTCCTGCCTCATTTCATCCCAAAGTCTGAACACACCGTAAGAGCGTCTGTATTTCATTTGTCATAGCTGTATATTTTCAAGCAAAACCAAATGCGCTAGTTTACTGATATGAGACGGAGTTGGAACAGGTGGAAGGTGCAAGTGTTTTCGGAGAGGCACATTTCTGCTCTGCCATGAGGAGCATGTAAGCTCCGAATCCCACCACGTTCCCCTCCAGCCTCCTCCTCCTTTCTGTTTTAACTTTTTTAACACCTGGACTAACAAAAGACTGGCTTTGATCATGGGAAATCCCTTGGCAGAGCAGCAATGAATCCACAGTGGAGCTCCGTGTGTGTGTGTGTATGTATCCGTGTGTGTGTGAGTGTCTGTGTGATGCACAGCGAGCCAGTGCTGCTCTACTGAGGATTCTCAGCACTGAAGCTTCGTGGCATCGGTATAAGGTACAGAGCACCTCACATGTTCTGCCCGTCAAAGCATGGCCGTGAAAATGAGCACACTCGCAAACACAGAGTCAGGAGGGAGAGTGCAAGTGAGCAAGAAAGAGAGAACATCTTGTTTCTCCTGTGTAATCAGTGGCTCTGCAAACACACACACACAAGGCCGCTTGTTATCAGAAGCTTTCCCACGCTGCTGTGGTACAAAGCTCCACACCAGGATGGGAGGATGAAGCGAGGGAGGAATGGACGGAAGTACAGAGGGATGGAGGGTCAGCCTTCAGCGGCTTAGACTCACTGCAGGGATAAACACATCCCTCAGCGGGGGTTTGTATTTAGGCTAGCAAGATCAGAGTTCAAAACAGACAGACTACCAGGCAGGCATAGCGACAGGAAACAGACAGCGCAGTGGAGATAAACAGGCATCCAAACAACAACCAGTGCACATATCACACACTTTAGCAGAGGAGATTGCACATTCCTCCTCCACACCTCTCCTCCCACATCACTCTTACATCAACTCCTCTATTCTAGAACATCTCCCTCTTTCTCTGTCGCTCTCTGCCTCTATCTCCCCTCGCCTGCCGCTCAGCCCCGAGCTCTTACGTAAGAGGCCCCATTTGCATAACAGGCTGTTTTCTCTGGCTAAAGCACGGGCACATGAGACACTGGATAATATGTTAACAACTCGGGCTGTTGGTAAACAACAACCTCCATCACAACACTTCACGTTCACACTATATACCGCGCAGGTCTAGTCTGTGACAGAGATTCAGTGTCTCTGGATGTCTTGATGCCAGCTGGCAGCGGGCCAGAGGGGCTGAAACAGCTGTCATTTACAGAGCACACGGATATGGCTTCAGCTAGATAGACTTCATTCAGGAGGAGGCTGACCTGCCTGCTGTGTGGAACCTATACAATAATAGGTCTTGCACCGAGAGATGACTGTTCAAATCAAGCAGCCTAGCATTATCCTCTTCAGGGTTAGGGAGAGAGAGGAAGAGAGGGAGAAAGAGACAGGTGTGTGTGTGGATGTGGACGTGTATTACTCATGTTGTGGGGACCGAAATCTGTTTACACAGTCACATTGTGGGAAGTCGCCTTCCTTGTAGTGGCAAAACACGAGTTGGCGTAACGTAAATCATGAAATTTCAGGGTGAAGACTTGGGTTAATGTTAAGGTTAGACATACAGTGGTTAAGGAAATGGATGTAAGTCTATGTAATATCTGCAAAAGTACTGGAAATGTGTGTGTGTGTGTGTGTGTGTGTGTGTGTGTGTGTGTACGCGCGGAGCCACACATGAAATAAGACCGACGTGAGTTCTGCTCTTACCAGCATGGTTATGCCTTTGCTCAGGCCTCTTCAAACATGAGCTATACAAACATGGCACACATTTGAAAGAATATATGCAAATACACACGCATGTACACACACACACACACACACACACACACACACACACACACACACACAAAATGAGTGCGCCACCCTTAGGAAAATAAAGAGGACAAGAAAGGCTGGGGAACGTCAATAAATGCTGCAGTGCCGTCAGATATACCAGATACCCTAAGATACCTCATTACATACCAATTCATTAAGTCAAGAATAGCCTTAATCATTTCTGGTTATTATAGAAGGACCGCTCTCGCTCTCTTTCTCTCTCTCTCTTACATGCACACACACACATACACTTCAAAGAGACAACAACAAATGATCAAGGGAATCAGGCACAAATGATCTCTCATTTGGGAATTCTCAGTTACTCTGGTGGAAAACAGCAGTTAAAGTCACGGCTTTCATGTTAATAAATTTGTTAGCCGATGCCTTAAATATATCTTGATATGATTCGAGTGGGATAAAGTGGACTTTATATCACAAAACTGAAGCTTGGTGTGGAAAATGTGGCCCTGCTGTTAGACTGACAGTTGTTCCGGAGCAAATCCATCACCCTCCTGAGTCCTGCCACTGTTTCCCACAGCGTGAATGTGCCAGTCCAGAAAATCATGAAGGTTTGTTCCCTTTGGTTGTTTTGTTATATTTTTTTGAATGCCATCAGGACTTAACATATTTTCTTACACTGTATTCAAATGTACTGAGAAATTACCACATAAAACACCACTGGGTTGTGCTCATGCGACTTTTTATCAGGTCTGTTAAAAGCGGAGCTGTTCTTCAGGAACAATTATTCCACACAGCTAAAAACAGTGCTGAAGCTTCTGCATCAAGTGTTTTATGCATCCTCGAAATAGGAGCCTGGTATGAACCATTAAGCGATTGTGGCCCCAGAATTCACTTTTTGTCTTTTCCATTTACTGCACTGGTCCAAATGCTCCACTCTGCTGTTACACGGTTCTCCATTTAGCATAAAAGAAACCTAAAAAGTTCTTCAAAAGCTTAATTTTAATTCCATTTCACTCTTATCTCCTCTAGTTCTATTAATACCTCTCTAAAAAACACACTGAACCGTCTTACAAACAGGCACGCGCAATTCACTGTGACCTTGACCCCCAATGTCACCTTAATCGCGTGTTTACAGCCGGGTCCTCTGTCGCGTAAACACCACCGCGACCTGTTTATCGCGTAATTCTAACAAATAATCTCGAGCTCAGAATAATATTCACATTCAGACGAGTTCAGCCGTCGCCAAATTGATTTCCATCTTGTAAACTCGCGGGGAAGCACAAATATCACTGGCACAGCCTCGTAAATATCGGCTATATGGGGTTTAATCTCACAGGAAGGTCGCCTTTAGTATTATCAGTATATCGGTCTGATATATTGGAAAATAAACTTTTGAGGATTTAATGGAGAACCCTGGCATTCCACTCAGGCCTGATCCTGCAGCTCGTTTGAGGTTACTGGCTTTAAAAACCTCAGGCGGGCACACAACACGCCGGAGTTGACCGTGCGCACTAGCCACAGACACCACACCTGTGCACGAGACAGAGAAGTCGAAACCAGAAAAGAAAACAATGAAAACATCCTGGAATCAAAAGGCTCGGTGTGTCTGCGAGCTTCTAAAGCTGCTGTAATCAGCAGCATCAAACAGTTCGGTGCGTAAAACGCTGCCAGTGCCTCCGTGACTCATCCAAGCGCTGCAAGTCAAAAACAGCCAGGGGGTTGGTAATACTTCAGGGTGAGGTGTGTCTTCCGACGCGCAGGACATAATCGTAGACGCAGCAGGCGCACCACTCTGTGGTGCTGAGGTCGTGTCCTGAGCACACAATTATGAAAATAGGATTCCCCTCATTCCTGAACATCCAAGAGAGATCCCGAATATTGCAGGACAAGCTCTATCTCCCCCTCCTCTGGCGGTCTCACATCACGCACGTTTGCATGCGCACATACATTCAGCGCACGTACACACACGCGCGCGCGCAGGCACAGACACACATGTACATGAGAATGAGAGAGCCTGTGAGTGTGTGTGTGTGTGTGAGAGAGAGAAAGAGAGAGCGCTGCATCTTTCTGCCAGGACCCGCGTGTGACCGCGCGTCCTGCCACTTCACCCTGCCCTGCTGCTGGCCTGTAACATGCGCGCGTAAACGCACAGAACGCACATACACAAGCACACGCGCACGTACGCACCACTCGTCCCAGGCTCACCTTTGAGAAGAATCCCATAAATAGTGTAGAGGGTGAAAATCAAATGATTCTTGAGATTCATCCTGTCTTCCTCTCTTTCTCGCTCTTGCCTTCCGCGCGCTAACTTCTCACCGTCTCTCCCCTCTGGACCTCGAACCGGACCGGACGGCTTTGTCAGCTATCCAGGTAGACTTAGGAGTGCGTCTTTTTGCGTCTCTTGGAAAAAAAAGGGGGGGTTAACACAACCGACTTCACGACCCGTAGACTGTGATTGCTTTTGAAAACGGAAATGTCCCTCAAAAAAGACAATATTGTGGATATTTTCTGGGATGCACCCGCGGTAAGGTACAGGCGCAGTTTACGGGACTCTGCACAACAGCAGTCAACCTCAGGGACTGCGAACAGTCGTGGATGCTGCCGCTGCTGTACTAGCCTACTGTCTGCCCCGGTCTTGGTCTGCTGTGGCGCACAATCCACAGCGCAGGGAACACGAGTGGATTGTTTGAGTCCCGCCCACAAAGCTTTGACGGACATGAAAGGTGAACCAATCACGAAGACCCGAGGCTAAGCGAAGCGGTGAGGGGAGGCAGGGATGGGAGGGAGGAGGCCGGGGGCGCGTCAGCTTGTGAGACACACTGCAAAAAACATCAATTTGAACTTGTTTTTGACTTGCTGAGCATTCAGATTGTGAGAGCCACAACTGAAAAAAAAAAGGCCAATTGGATGAGTTAATCCCCTACTTTCACGAAAAAAGCTAGTCCAATCAAACGAGGCAAATATGTGGAAAATTCCTACAGTGAACTATTGTGAGTGAACTAAATGTGTTTATTGCTTTTTAAAATTAATTTTAGTTTAATTGAATTTGTTTGCATAAGAATAAAGCAGTTTCACCATATGACAATAAATCTTCATACACAGACGATAACACACCTAGACCGGCATTTACACATAC